>NC_091935.1:3536666-4230000 GCF_041260155.1 Ptychodera flava | reverse complement strand
CTCATCGTTCTAGAGCCATTTCTGCTGCCACTTTTCGGTCAGACACAATGGTAATATTTCCTACCTCGACAGGTGACAATCTTACATGTAAACTCACGGGTCAATAACATTTCTACCGGTCGCAATGATATCATTCCATACTCAGCGGTATGCACCAGTTACTTTCAGCGCAATAATCATATCAGTGAAATGTTCAAATCAACGAGTGCTTTTTTTGTTTTTGTTTAATCATGATACAAATACTAGTCATCAACGATCATTGTTCTCGCTGCATATTATATTTTGGGCAAAGTGAAATTAACTCTGGAATGCAATTACACCACGCTTATTTAAATTAATTATTCGGCATTAAAGTATATTTCGCGAATAGGGGAATGGATGGACAGATCGGGTTTAACACGAAGAATTGCAAGTGGGGTTTTCGAAGTGTTAATTTTTGCATTGTCACGACTTTAGCCGATCATATGCAATATGCTTTGAGAATACATGCGTCCGAAATTCAAAAATATAAAAATCTGGTTGGCGCAAACTCCAACCAGGCTATATATATATATGGATCAAAAATTAAACGCAATTACAAGTAACTCAGATTATTAAAACTGCTACACAAGAAAGTGAGCAAATTTAACACGCACATAAATGACAAAGCCCTTGATGTTGGGGTCTTTGATCTAACCGACACGTAACGTTCTGATAGGTGAAGTAGCAGACGATACAACGCATTCTCTCAGCGGCCGATCGTGTGCACGCCAATGAAAGAGAAAGTAAGGTGATTTTTGATTGGAAGTGCAGATTCACTGTTTGAATTTTGGTTAAGAGGATTTACCGCCCAAAAAAGAATTGATTTTATAACGTTGAGCGCACAGCTTAGTGATATCACATACTCAAAAACCCCGACAACGGACATTAGTCGACAGAAGTTGTGCAATTGTGACGGAATGATTAAGTCTGGTAATGAACTAAACACGAATAGTTTCAGGACGCACGGGTCGGCAGACTTATTTTTTGACGCGGATTTGCATACTAATGCAAAATATTGAAATCAAATTAGAAATTTGGTATTATTGCTCATCGCCTTGGGAGTGAAACTAAAGCTTCTGGACACAATTCCTTATTCATTTTGACTTAACGAACGACCCGGATGATGATTGGGAGAAAGAAATTGCCTAAAATGAAATATCTGTAGAGAAAATATTACATGCGATGTTAGAAATGAAAATCACTTAACCCAAAGTTCTCCCAGACTGTGCAGACGAACGATAAAAAGTCCCATAAAATAGGTATTTTAATGCGAACAGCATTCACTGGAGAGACTATTTAGCCAAAACAGTTATAGGTATTTAGTTTTTCGTATTCGTTTTGAATAACGTTTGCTCGAATGTACATTATACCTGCTACTTGTTATATTCAATGCATTGAAGAACCAGCGATGGGTGAAGAACGAGATCTCGTAAAAAAACAAACTGACTAATCCCGCTTTAAACGTTTGGCGACACTCCCCGAACTATCGCCGACGAGCAATTTTTTCGCGGAAATAAATCATTAAATCAAGAAAAAAATTCTTATATCGGCGTAGATTGTTATGATAAAGAGTAGAGACTGGTATCAGTTTTAAAGCGGACTTACCTGTCTGGAAGAGTTAGTGTTTGGCTGCCTGTTGTAGCGACGCCAGAATTGAACACAGTGCACGTGTGCTGCGGATGTTGATTGTGCGTACGTTTGAGCGTGCCTTCTTGATAAGTCGGCCGACATCAGGTGCGCGCTGCAGCATCACATCGCTACCCATCTATGTCTTCATCTACCTGGCTAGAGACGATCGACGGCAAGCTGGCGACGGAGACAGAAAGGCTGTTTATTGGGCGAACTGACAGCGCAAGGGCTGCCGTCGAATGATTTCACACTGGCAAGTAAAAGGGGGCGTTCCGTCGGCAAAACTACAAAGGCGAACTGACGTATGTCATCAAATTATCGAGGAATTTATTGACCGCTACTCCAGTGAAATGTGAAGGGAATAAAAATGAGCAGCCCCTTAACTATATGGCTATTACATTGCTGCTTGGTGCACTGACAATGGCTTCATTCCATGCCCATAGAAACTGACAGAATAGTGAACTCCATTAATGTTCGTCGCCATGGGAACATTTCGATGATGACACAGTTGTTAAGGAATCGAGATAACGGGGAAAATGCATCGCATGAAAAGGCAATTCCATGGAAGATGGCTTGTTTGCAATATTTATAAACTCTTCATGGACAAGCTTTTGATAATCCTGAGATAATCCTGTTTCGGTTTGTGGTTAGGTGAAAAGACCAGGTTCGAACCAAGGTACCTCAGTTTTCACGCTATTAAAACGACAATAATGTGACACCCGCATTGCTTGTTTAACATCATGTGAAAACTCATTATCATTCCAGTTGAAGGGAGACAGATTAGTGAGCTGGGTGAAAATATGAGTGGTCAGCACTTGTGTTGTAATCTGCCATTCGTTTCTAGGCGATGCGATGACAACTTTGAAGTCGTAATCCACTGATATTCACAAGGCTAGGGGGTTTTCATAGGATCTCGCAGGGTGCACGTGACCTGTGAATAAATCAAGCGCAGTGTTATTGTCGAACTGTCAGGCTCGAGCACGTGGACAACTTCTGTATCGTATGCAGCCGCCTGCCCGTAAGTCACTTAAACGTGGAAATATTAGACCCATACATGCCATTACTGATGATGGAGCTATTTTCTCGTCCGTTGATAATGGCCGCATTCAACGGTCCGAAGTCTCGCACAAGCTGGCTCGCCGTGTCCAGAAATGTATACACGCGTCGCCCTTGTTCGTAAATTGAAAAGTCTGCCGAAATCTCATCTCATCAACAAAAACGATCGACAAAAGGTTTCAGATGCCGATGAATTGTTCGACGTGTCTCCACATATTGCGGGGAATAAATTACGTGCGCGCTTTAAAAAAACATTAAAATTTACAGTTGGAATGCTGTAACGGCGAATTCTGAAGCACATTTTATATTGTTGCGTGCATTTCAATGTCTCTGTTATCGAGACTGAATAGCAACAACGTCGTCAATTTGAGATTCAGAATAGCTTTCAAAAATTCCAAGTGTACAAATTCTGATTATTTTTGAAGCAGAGGTTACTAGGTAGGTACATCAAATTTACACGAAAGGAAGTACTGCCGGTTTTAAGGTAATGAAATGGATTCATTTGCCAAACCCATTGCGCACAAGGTGCGATTTTCAGTGAAATTTGTCATCAGTCGGTGAGAAGCAAAGCTTAGAGACAATGTTTGTCAATGGGAAAGAAGACATCGTTTCCTAGATATTTTGAAATCGACGGAACCTTTCACAGGGGAGACGGAGCTCATGAATTGATCAGGCTAGAACCATACGATGTGGCCGGCACCATGACTGTGAGGAGTATAGCCCTGAAAAAACTGAAAACTTTTTTGATGTGATATTGATTCAACTCCGGGAGTCAGGTCAGCTAGTTATACAAAAGAGATTTGCCCTATCCCGTGGTTTACTAGTGGATGTAGCTTATCACATTCGGTCTGCCTGTCCATACAGTTGCCGGAAAAGTTCAACGTAGTCACCCTGCCTTGATATGGCAGCCCGTGTCCCCCTAAGGTAGCCAGGCACATACATACATACATACATACATACATACATACATACATACAGACAGACAGACAGACAGACAGACAGACAGACAGACAGACAGACAGACAGACAGACAGACAGACAGACAGACAGACATCCATCCACCCACCCACCCATCCATCTATCCATCCATCCATACAGACAGACAGACAGACAGACAGACAGACAGACAGACGTCCATCCGTTCATCCATCCATCCATCCATCCATCCATCCGTACATACATACAGACAGACAGACAGACAGACAGACAGACAGACAGACAGACAGACAGACGTCCATCCGTCCGTCCACCATCCATCCATCCATCCATCCATACATACATACATACATACATACATACATACATACATACATACACTGAACTCTGCGTAGTACATACACAGAACCCTGTGTATAAAATTATGCCAAAAAAGACAACCCACATCTACAGTTTAATACCTTAGCGACCCACTTCTTAGCCAGCAGAGTGAAGCTCAGACCACAGTTGGGCGGCACCACAGGTCTACCCATTTAACTCGTCTATGGTCTAGCTTGCACACCCCTGATCTATGTTACAATATTTATCGTTATTACTAACGACTGGGTAGGGCCTGGAAGTTTTTTCTACGAACAGAAATATATGTTTCATGCGGTTGTGCTCTTCATACACACAGTTTGTGTTGACGAGTCAGATTACAGGCGTTTCGACATCTTTGGACAAAGATCAGCGATATACGTGTGACAAAGCTACCGACGATATGCGACAGTAGGCGTGATGTAAAAAAGCCACGGTTACTTGCCCTTTAAAGGAGATTGTGAACACAGCGGAAAAAGAACAAGAATGATCAAAGCACAAGATAAAAAATTCATGTCTTCTAAGAAAAAAGAATTGGATGAGACAGCGTTCAGTAAAGCGTCTTGTTTGGCATGGATTCGCCTCGATGATTCTGAATGTTTCTATTTACTTACGTATGTGAATTAATCTTCGTAATCAGAGTGGCCTTGTTTGATGATAAATATTTTATTGTCTCATTTATTTCTCATTCACCTTTGCTGTTCCGACTGATGTGTCACTCATTTGGCAGTTTACGAAAGTAATTGTTTTGTAGGTAGGTAGGTAGGTAGGAAGATGTGCATGTAGGTAGGTATGTACATAGGTAGGTAGCTATAGGTAGGTGGCCAGGTAGGTAGGTAGGTAGGCTTGATATTGTATGTCTGTCTCTGTCTGTGTATGTATTTAGGTAGGTCTTGACATTGTATGTCTGTCTCTGTCTATCTGTATGTATGTATGTATGTATGTATGTATGTATGTATGTATGTATGTATGTATGTATGTATGTATGTATGTATGTATGTATGTATCTGTGTATCTATGTATCTATGTATCTATGTATGTATCTATGTATGTATCTATGTATGTATCTATGTATGTTGTATCTAATATGTATCTATCTATCTATCTATCCATCTATCTATCTATCTATCTATCTATCTATCTATCTGTCTATCTGTCTCTGCCTATCTATCTATCTATCTATCTATCTATCTATCTATCTATCTATCTATCTATCTATCTATCCATCTATCTACGTATCTATGTATCAGCCTATACAAACCGCTGTTGTATGTTTACCTAAAATATCGCTAGGGAATTATTTCAAAAATTAGCATTGCAAACAGTTGATAATAGGAAACGTCTCTATCGAATCGGTACCTTTATTCAAATTTCCTTGGACAAAAATGAAGGCTGCACTTGGTGCAATCCATCTGCAGTTCTACGACTATACCTATGTGTTTTCGTGCGCCTACTCAGCCATCTCCATGGCAACAGCTTTTCTGTCATCAACGCATTGAACGTGTTGGCAAAGAGGCGCATGAATACGCCGTTATCGTGGTCATTGTATCGGCAAACTCTTATTCCCCGGGAGACTTTGGCTTACAAAAACTACCTACATCTTCTATTGTGTGGGCTATGTAATATACATCAAGCATTCAGGGCGTTTAAAAGGCCGCTATACAATTTCAACCGCCCTTTTACTAGAGAAAATAGAAAAATTAAAGACGTTGGAGATTAGGTTTTTTGTATGAATCGGCTCCCATTCAACGTTACTGATAAGGCTTAGTTACAAAAAGAACGCCGACATCAAAGTGGGCCTGTAATTTATTCTTTATCTGTAAAATAGTATTCCGTCGGGTGAGACAGGCATTCATTCTCCAACTGCGTCCAAATGAGGCGACTAGCGACAAATCCACAGTAGAAAACCCAAATAGCACGCTTAGCTTTTTACATAAACTGGGTCTACTTATATAGCAACTATAGCCGGCTCTGATAAACCTTTGAAAATGCCACTTCGGTTGCTAGCAGAATCTAATTTCGTGGGTTTTTTACTTACCAACATAATGTTGCTGTCATGGAAACTGCCTCTGCGGACTATAAAGCTGTTGCGTGTGAGTGCTCATCTTCAGCTAAAATTGCGAAATATGATTGGCTAAAAATCCTGTTCTTTTTGTGTCTCAGTCTATGCCATAGCCATTGAAGGTGTCGGAAGAAGTGTGCGATACCTCGATAACGATATAGCTAAAGGTAATCGGTTCACGAAATGTTGAATTGGCCCTCGGTGTAGTAGCGAAAACCATATTCAGACATCTAGACCGTACAACCGAAACGATAAGAACAAAGAATTCAAGTTTTAGAAAACTTACAATAAGAAACCTAAAACCCTAATTAACTTCCACATTATAAAATATTATAATACGTCATTCTCTCTCTCTCTCTCTCTCTCTCTCTCTCTCTCTCTCTCTCTCTCTCTCTCTCTCTCTCTCTCTCTCTCTCTCTCTCTGATTGTCACATGTACTCAAACTCAGCCAGATGATGTCGCTCATTTGTGAATATATGGTCAGACATTTAACATTCGATCATTTGGATAGTAAATGGCTCGACATACAGGAAAGTTTCACGGTGTAATCATCAAGGGTGAGAAATGACACAGCTTATAATATAATAAAATCCACAGAAAGACTATTTGCAACGACATCGATATCAACAGGGAAGATTGACTCCAGCCTCGAACAAAACTTGGGATATTACAGATAATTTTGTGCTTTTACCGCCCACAATAAGTTTTAGTGGTTTGACTATTTGCACACATCCTAAAAGTTACACGTTTTGTTCCCAGATCACTTAGCAACAACGTGACCTTAGTAAAAAGTGTGCGCGCTTTACGCTGTGCTGCACCTTAACAGTTTAAAAAGCGTGTCTTGGACAACGGTACCACCTTCGGCTTGTTATTGTGGTTTTCGGATAGCGATATAAAATGAAACATGTACATCGTGACAATGCGACAAGAGAGAGAGGGCTTCCGTTGAGAGACAATTTCTACATGACAAAGTGTGAGGTACGTGTGTTACAACAGAACATCTTATAGTATATGGTCTGTCAATATATTTTATTACAGCGTATACTTCCAATTTATGATCGAAGTACCGGGAAAATATTTTATCAAAATATCGATTGTGAAAAGACGTATTTGAAATTTTCGGGCGACCATTAATTGACAGACAAATCTTAAAGATCGAGTAGTTGTAACTATGATGATATTTTTCACTTTTTGTGTTTTTAATATCAACCACTGTTTCTTGTTTACTCCCAACAGTATGTCGGCAACACATTGTTGAGCTTGTCATCTCATTGACTGCTTTGTTTTTGTTGGCAAGTGGATTCTGATCCGCACCAGAATGCAAGCAATAACAATGCATTTTACACGTATAGGCGCTGTGTAGACTAGCTGAATAACTGTGTCCCATCATTCTTTGGGCAGTGAAATAAGAACTTGCAAATGACTTAATAAACAAAATATTTTTGAAAACAAATCATCAGAAGTTACAGCTATTGGGGTTTTTACATGTTTCTTATATCCAGAGAGAATCGCTATGATGTGAATGGTAAAGCTTACTTTTTTAACTATCCACGGTGTGTAGAATGATCCTTGAAAATTAGCATTCTAGACATGAACTCTTTTAATTGTGCGTGCTCTTGTTTAATGTTCTCTTTCCAAGTTGTAATTCATGTTTTCACTTTCACATTTACGGAGTCGATAACTTGTCAGATAACTCGATTTCTCGGATCTCTCTCTCTCTCTCTCTCTCTCTCTCTCTCTCTCTCTCTCTCTAATTCGATCACGACAGCGATGTTGGCGGGTAAGATGATTGCAGGAATGGGAAGTACTCCCACATGCCCCAGTTTCCTCCTCGCACTTCTTGTAAACGCACGCCGCCTAGAGTTGCAAGAACATTACCCGCCGTCCTTAATCAAACCCTGAGCTGATGTGGGAGCTGATGTCTCCTTTGACAGAGGTGATTGACAGCAATTGTCAGTGGACAGACAAGTGAAAACTTCACGCTCCGCTAAAGCAAATACCCACACATTGTATAATATCGGTGACTAGATGCCTATCATCCGGTAGACACTGTCTCTGTGTTTGGTCAACCGACTAGCCAACACAATAAGCGCCGTGCAACTCATTGACAAAATACAATTAGGCACATGTCGGTCGAGTCAATCTCTCCCCCTCACATGTCACTTTCCGGACGGATTCTTGACGTAAAAATCGAAGTTTTCCGGAAAAATTTCCCAAGTGGGTTTTCTAATGTAATAACAATGTTTGGGGAAATTTCGCTGCGCAAATGTTCGCTTTAATCTAATAACAGAAGCGAACTCATAAAGGTAAAAGTGGGCGATCCCCGAAAGATTTGCCGTGATGTCGAATTTCAAGCCCCTCGGAGGTGTCCTATGGAAATCTGCTCCGGTTCAAATTAACAACAATTCAAAGCTTCCTTCAATGGTTGTTGCTTTGTTTTCAATTATTATTTCTGTCATCACGCAGGTGTATATATTCTGATTATGCACACACACAGTGACTGTCCTCTTTTGAGCGTTTCTATACGATGATGGATAAACGGTTGTCGTTCGCCTTTTAAAAGCTCACTCACGAAAAGCACAGCACTTGAAAGGCGAATTGTATACTCGCCCAATACAAAGTCATGTACGCTAATCCGTTTAAATTGCTTTAACTGGACAGCTCAATAAAAAAACCCGATTCAATGATTAAAATTGAACAGTAAAACCGTGAACTTGATGATTAGCATCGTTGTCTACTACGGCGAAAACATGATGTTTTTGTAAAATTTTGTCTACATGCGATACTTACAATTGAGTGAAAAAAAGTGTTTTGATATATTTTGAACAGTCTTAACGTCGATCCTGTCGAATGTCTGTGTTTTGCATGTCGTATGCACGGCATGTATTCTTAGTCACCCCGCCAAGGCAGTATAAACGGATTTATAACCACGTTTGTACTTGCCTGTTTATGGATTCTAACCCACTGCACAAACATAGTTCCAAGGTCTCTCATGACCAGAATCGAACCCACTGCGAACATCGCGTTTTACAGCCGCAGCTTGTCACAAATAAAAATTTATGTGAATGATGTGCTTCACGTAGAGAGGACTCTAAGATGCAAACGAGAAAATGTCCACAGTATAGAAATGTGAGTATTTCTTTTACACAAAATCACGATTCGGGTGTTTTTTTCTGAAGATTTATTCGCACCCCAGACTTACCCATGTGCGCGAATCCACAAATCCTTTCAAATCCCCACTTGTAAGCACAAACTTACTGCAGCCAAGGTTTCCTACCTGCATCAATCTATGTACTACACGCCCATGATATGATTTATCATAAAATGGTGGTTTTTAAGGAATGCAAATTTGATATCATTATAGACTTTTTTTTCCAACGGTCTAGGATAAGGCGCACTCCAGTTCTAGTCTTTTGCCTGGAGATACATGTCTCATCATAGAAAGACTTTCCGCGAGAAAACTTTAAACCACTCTCTTTCAAAATCAAGACTAAAAATCACCGTGCAAATTTTAGTACTAGAGAAACAAAATATCCAATATTTACCAACTCTTGAAATTCAAAATGGCTGCAATCTCTGTGTTAACTCAATAAGGAAATATTAAAGGGAGGCGGTCGTCGGAACTGCGCGTGTGCGACCTTCTTGTGTACAAACCATGTATTCCATGCATGATATCTAGATACACCATTTCAACATAGTTGCAACATTTAAATTTTACGATACTCATTATTAACAAACATGTTTCAAATTTCATCAGTCGCCAAAATACCGTAGATACAGTGTTTACATCGGTCGTAGGGGTCCCTGGTAACCTTTGAGCGGAGTTCGACGTCCGCATCGATTTTCACAAAAACTAAGCTTGTGAAAACCTCAAAATATTTATATATAAGTTTGAGGGAAAATGAGCAACTATTACGAAGCCCCAAAACTGCACTATGCTAATGCTGTCGGGTGTATTCCGATAACTCCGATTAAAATTAATATGTAGGCACAGGTACTCAACTGGATGTTCACATCAAACCACACTGTTTAATCCGTAACTCGAAAAAGGATTCTACTTAAACGTCTTGATGTGAGTGTGCTACAGGGTGGAAAATACTAAACACGGGTAGATTTGTATTGACTTTATGGCGACATTCCTCAGAACGGGTTTACATAAATGGTTGTCACTGACATAAAGTGACAGAAATTAAGCTGAGTAGGGTGAAGGAAAACAACGAAAGGCGATAAGATTGTCTTCACGACACTTAATTATGAGACATTTACGGAAGTAATTAAATGACATTTTGACATTCAAGTGGCATTTTTGAACCTCAAGACAAGATTGTCAAAACTGTCGAAGCAGCTACAAGCAGAGGTTACGTACTTGTAAGATTGAATAATTTATTCCATACCCCTAGTGTTTTCTTGTATTGCCATGACATCCAAAACTCATGGGTATTATATTCAATGCTACTTTTTTCGACTTTTCGGTATCAAGTATTTCCACCCGTGACAGTATAAGCATCCGTGTTGTTAAATAATTTTTCTTTCAGTAATTTCATCCGGCAGCAGGGTTAGAATATCGTATCCAAAAGTTTGCGGATATTGAGGTGATGTGACGTACACTCGGTGCTTGGAGAATGTGCATGCTTTCCCAAGAATTCAACTTGATATTTCTATTTCAATTCACATGCCCGGATATACATTTGCCACAGACGATGCCTGGTATACCTGTGTTACAGAAATGATTCACTTTAACGTCAAATTTGCTATCATTACGTAATAGCTTAATGACCTATAAGTCAAGAAATCATCAACAAAACCATAAGATGAGAATGTGAGAGGGTCTGATCACACATGATGTCCACATGCACAGAGAATGATATGATGTAGTTTACATTTACTCCCATGTAAATTACCACAGTGCTGTATATATTAAGTATGCTTACAAACCGGGGGAAGAAGGGACAACACCTTGCAATATTAACATCCATGTTTAAGAAATAAACTGAATTATCTTTGTAGACTTTGAGCCACTAGTCTATTCTAGCTAGCTATTCCCCTATGGAAGACGGTGAACTGTAATACGTGCACTCTTGACAACTTGGATACTCTGGGTGTTCTGAGGCTCTAGCGAGGTCTAACAGGAGTAAGCTTAGGGCTTAAAGGGAGGCTGTCGTCGGAACTGGGCGTGTGCGAATTTCTTGTTTACAAACACAGTACATGATATCTAGATGCATCACAGCAACATATCTGCAACATTTAATTTTACGATATTCATTGTTAACCAACATATTTTAACTTTCATCAACCGCAAACGTACCCAAGATACAGTATTTGCATCGGTCGTAGGGGTCCCTGGCGACCTTTGATCAGAATTCTGACGACCGTCTCCCTATAAAATAAACGAATTTCAAAGTGGGCCAGTGGAAACCTCAAAAGTTACAACTTGCCACTGAACGGTTCCTTACTGAACTTGATCGCAGCGTCGAGACACGCATCAAGTTGAAAGCGTGTAAATCTATTTATCAGCCACAACGATAAAGGTAAGCATACCGATTCACACATCTGTTCGAAGTCTGTCTCTGCCTAATGAGACGGATTCAGCGACTGTCGACTCGAGATGTGATGGATGATGCTGTTAATGGATCCGACGTGTCGCTGGATCTGAATGTGAATGTGAATTTGAAGCGTCGAGCTGTGAACCGTGCGACGTTGCATGAGTAGAGCGGGCAGACCGACTTCATCGACAAACACTCTCATTGATTAAGCGAAAATAAACAAGATGGCGATATTACCCATGATCAAGCGAAAACACCGCAAGCAACTCGTTGTTCGTGTCGAATAGTTTCCAAATCGGTTCCATCTACGAACATTCTTCCGCTGTATATTGCGAGAGCTCAAGATAATTATACAAAACCGACATAGCTCAATGTTCCATCAGATGATAAGTGAGCGACCAAGTTTAATGGTTCAGTCGTCCACAAAGGACAATGTAATAAATACCAGCGAACCGAAATATTGCAACTAATTCTCACGATCTTATAAAATGGTTTGTACAGGCGATTGCGTACGAATTTCCCTGTTTGTCTCGTATTGCTTCTCAGCGAAAAGTACAAACATGTTATTTTATAATGTATGTATGTATGTATGTATGTATGTATGTATGTATGTATGTATGTATGTATGTATGTATGTATGTATGTATGTATGTATGTATGTATGTATGTATGTATGTATGTATGTATGTATGTATGTATGTATGTTTGTATGTATGTATGTATGTTTGTATGTATGTGTGTATGTATGTATCTATCTATCTATGCTATCTATCTATCTATTTATATGTATGTATGTAAGCTTATGTATTATGTATGTATAGTTCATTTGCTTGTATGAATGGGATTTTGGGGGTTTAAGTGTGCAAATCTGCAGGTAGGTATGTAGCTGGTTTGGTAAGTAACCACAGGTAGGGGGCTGGTTGGGTTGGTAGATAGCTACAGCTACAAACAAAGTACCAATATGTTGGCCTAAAGCACCTTTAAAAAATCTTTGTTTCAAATATTGGCCGAAGTCCATCTAAGTGAATATAAAAACCAACACATATCTCGGTTACGACACTGCACAGAAAGCGCACTTGAAAATATTATGACAGTCTTTGTTACTTGACACGTCATCTTATGAATCGTAGAGATATGCAGTATGGATTAACCTGATCACGTGACGGAAGTGCATCTCTGGTAAAATGAACATTACCGAATTCTGAATGTCGACCGATCTCTACCGAATCCATTATGTCAGCAACAAACCTTCAACTTGACGTTTCGCGCAAAAGAAGAGGTTGACACGGTTTTCAGAGAATATTATGTATGTGGAATGAGTCACCTTTAGCTCGATGCTCCAAAGTGCACTTGGAATCCTGCAAATAAAAGAGTCTGAATGCCGCATAACGACTTACTGTCAGTAGTTGAAAAGGGCGGCAAACTACAGAAGGCCCGATCCACAAAGCAAAATGGCGGGTAATTTGGCAGTACAACTTGATAAGCGGGCTGGCTGACAAGCGTGTGGAGATTTTTAAGTAAATTCCTTCAAAGGACGAATAATAGGGCTTGATTGACGACTTCATCCCAGTTAAATGGAATAAAGTTGATCGCTCAATCAAAATGAAAATTTCATGAGCTTTTTTCTTTCAACCCTGAAATTCTCTAGGGTAGCGTCGTTTTGACCGAGTTCACGGAGGAATTGTCGGCGCCTTGTGAGTGCGTTGAAGGGAGAGGACATCACACTCCCACGATCGCCTTATTAAATTCGCTGTATTTATAGAAATCTCTAGCTCTAAGCTTATCAAAGATTGGGCTTTCTTCTCGATGAATAATTAATGAGACATGGTTGACTGCACACTGACCGGGGGAAGTAAAAACCGCATCACCCGCCAGACAGATCTGCATACCGCCCTCTGTCAACATCACGAATTTAAAAGTCAATTTTATGAGAGTACTGAAGAGGCATTTTCGTTGAACATTCTATTTTATGGCACTTTTTTCTTCAAATTTTGTATGGATATGCAGTTTGGCCAAATGTGTTCTAAAATCGATTAAACAAGTTTCCACGTGTAGTCAGCCGACTTTATGGCCGTGTGTAACTCATTATAAAGTGCCGTCGAACACTAATACAGTTTAAACGCGTTTCCTTTGTTTTGATGGTGGCCCCTCCCCTCCCACACCGCCCTCTGATGAAACCCCTTCTAACAAAAATTGATTTAACTTTACATTTTGTCATTCATATTGCGATTCTGACGCTCAAGGACTGACTTGAGGTCTAACTTAAGGTAGAATGCCCTCGGGGACAGATATTTGGACTCTCAAACTTTTACAATTCTTTTCTGATCTATCACTTGTGGGGGTTCATTTTAAAAGTTCTTGGTGTAAAAACACTAGACATCGGCTTAGTTTTTCGAAATTCGAAAATTTTATTTTTCTCCATATAGTTAACATAGGGATGGCGGCCATCTTGAATTTTAATTATCGGTAAATCTTGGGTTATTTCACGGTCCCTCTATCATTGTGACAGAGAGACCGTGGTTATTTGTTTGTCTAGTACCAAAATTTGCACGGTGGCCCCCGATTTTTATTCTTGATTTTGAAAGAGAATAGTTGAAAGATTCCTTACGGAAAGTTTGAGCGAAAGTTTAGGCTTTAGGGATTGGACATAAATTACAGGGGTGTGGGCCGGTGTTTTTCGAAACACCGCTGCATCAAAAATAGTGACCCTTCAAAAGTTCATGCACAAAAATTAGTGACCCTCCCCCCATGAAAATAAGTGACCCTCCCCTGTTACTCAATACCCCCCCCCGCAACAAACCCGCAATGTGTTCAAGACCTCCTTCTGACTTGCTATACTTTTGAAGTCCCCTCCCAAAAGGAAGGCAAAATGCGGCCGATATAACGTTTTGTCCAAAAAATATCAAATCATATGTGTGTGATAATTCATGTAAATGTATTTTACTTGAAGTGGCAGGTAAAAAGTGCATGCATGTACAAAAAATGTAAGTTTTAGATTTCATCGAGAATGTCGATTCACTATGCATGGCAGCCTATGATGAAAATATGAATATTTTTCCCAATACAAAACTAGGTAAATCTGTGCATTTATATACACCTAATTATTAGTATTAATGTTCATGACTAGACTACAGTGGTTTCAAGTCTATGGTTGTGCAAGAAATTTGATTTTTGAATTTCACTGAAATGTCGATTCACTATGCATGGCAGCCTATGATGAAACTATGAATATTTTTTCCCAATACAAAACTAGGTAAATCTGTGCATTTATGTACACCTAATTATTAGTATTAATGTTCATGATTAGACTACAGTGGTTTCAAGTCCATGGTTGTGCAAGAAATTTGATTTTGGAATTTCACCGAATGTTGATTCACTATACATTGTAGGCTATGAGGAAACTACAAATAACTCATAGGTTATCTGATCCTAAATTGTTATTCAAAAGTTGTTCGACCTGAAGCTTCCAGTTGTTATTGATGACATTTTGCACTATTCTGAATAGTTTGTATTCTGTCAATGTCCTCAAAAAATGAAAAATGTACATACAGCTTCATGAACATTTGACACCGACCTATACCCAATGTATTGTCAATGGGAGAATGATATCAAATAAGTGATAAATTGTTATTGAAAGCATCATTATAGGGGACAGTTTATATGTACAATAGAGGAGTTGGATAAGTAGAAATCATGACAACTTAAATCAATGTGGCTGTTTTGATCATCAATACATTGTTTATTATACCCTTAAACTTGCGCCCAAAGGGCGCGCCGAAAATGGAAATGACAGAAAATGAAAGTGCCAGGAGGTATATTTTTTCTTTTTTCAGTATTCCATATTCTTAATACGTGCACATGCAATTTCAGCTTTGATGCATAAAAAAGGTGACCCTCCCCCATAGGCTTGCACAAAATTTTATGACCCTTCAAAAACGCTTGCGCGAAAAATGGCGACCCACCCCCAAAAACACAGGCCCACCCCCCCCCTGTAATTTGTGTCCAGTCCCTTAAGTCTTTCACTTGCGAGGCTCGTTAAAACGAAGAATTTGCGTTTTGCACGCGTCAATATCATGGAGGTTGTAGCGGATTTATGATCGATCGCTCCCACACACCCTCCCCCGCATGCCGCACAGACTATCACCTCCTTAGTACCACCCGTTGATCGGTAAAACATGACTCTAATGACTCCACTGTGCATGGTTTCACTTTCAGAGACATCCTGTGGCGATGGAGGGTGGGTAGTAAGGCTGCGTTCACAAAAACCCTGGAAGTGGGCGGGAGAATTCAGGCGAGGCTTGAAAAAATTATGGGTATGCTGGGACGACTTGAAATGCTGCGGGAATCGAAGGGGGACTTTAAAAAGGGTAATGCTGCCGATTGGATAGACCAATATGGAACAAAAGTCTCATAAAATTAATGTTCAACAAAAAGCGTTCGCAATAGTATATACATTTTGTATAAATATATTAAAACAGGTAAACCGTACAGGTTAGCACGACATGAAACTGCTCCAGCCATTTTGTTGTAGCAAGAGAATCTTTTGTTTGTTAAATAGTAGTACAAACATAGTGATCTAGATTACAGTGGCCCTCTCGTCTAGTGCAGAATATTTGGAAATTTATGAAAGTCAGATACCGTGTTAGATATAGTTTTTGCATACGTTCTTCTCACACATTATTTCGGCAGGTGATTGAAGTCGTCTACTGGTATCTTTCTCCCGGTGACTATTTTGCCTTTTTACAAGACAAAGAGCTAAAAACATAATGAAACGTGCAGCCCGCCACCGCCTCTGCGGACTGAAACATTTTTGTGCTTTTGGGGGATGGGGGAATCGAAAATTAATATGAACTGGAAAGGGTGCACGAAGTTTTTTGATGGTTGGTAGGGGTACTTAAAATGATAGATCATTTTCTAGAGATATAACCCCCTCGATTTGTTTGTGAACGCAGCCTAACCAGTTTCCTACAAAACATTGAAGCAGACAAGAGAAAGACCATATGTGTAACTGGTTCAGGCAAGTACCCAACGAACCAACCTATGGAACTCAAGGGAACTAATCGATGTCCAAACCCATCCAATTCAAAATAAAGTCTTCATGTGTTCATCAAGTTGTTCTTTTAAAAAATTATGTTTTAATTTGTGATGTATCCGTGTTTCGCATTGTAAGATCGGTTTTTTTCACTTGAGAAAAAGAAATTTATCAAAATTTCGACTCTAAATTCAACTAAGTCAACATTATCATACCCAACTGGCAACTTGAAGCTAGTGTCGTTTATTATTTTATTTTATTTACCAATTCATATTATTTTATTTTATTTTCATTCAGATTCAGAATCAGTCAGTCAGTCACCAAGCTCTTAGTGCATTCATTGGATGCTGGATGGCGACGAATCTGGTATCAGCTAGTTATTAACGAAGGCCACGAGACACGCAGAGACTCGCATCGTCTCGATCGAAGGTAAGGTTGATCTGACAGTCAAGTTAGTTCACGGCGGATTCGGGCGTACATCGATTTGTACTTACTATAATACATCTGTTGCCATGACCACGAAAGCATGTGTAGAAGTTTGACGCCAAGGAAGGAACCGGGGCGATAATCTGTAGAAGTACTTTTGCCTCCTGGGACAAACAAATAACCAATCACTGTCTCATCTTCTCTCTGTCAAACAGCATACACTTGGAAATCTCTCTCCGCCTGACTGTTTGCCCCTGAAGGACGATGCATGCGATTTTCGACATCCAGGAGCGAGAGCTGACTGATGTGAAATCATTCCCCTGTCTGAACGCCTGGGATCACTTCCCATGCGTGTGTATTACACGATTTTGTGGTTGTTGTATGGCTAGCCATGGGGCAGGATTTATTAATCCGACGGAAAACGGTGTGTAAGATGAGACGTTTACGGAGGCTTAGCTCGGAGGGTAGATTTGTGAGCCCCGTATTAAAAACCTCGCTGCATTATTAACACGTTATGCGCTGCTGGTTTATACCAAGGCTACTTTCTAGTGCTCTGTACACACTTCATAACTTGAATATACTTTCAGGAAACCTTGTTGTTATTCTGGTAGAGTAAGTACTTTGGAATGACCCTTTAGTGACAAAATATGAGCGGACTGGACCCAGAAAGTGTAAATTTTGATATTTCTTATACTTTGCTTCTTTAATCACCTACATTTACTTGCACTGCTTCTTTTACAAGCATTTGGAGTTAAACAAACGACATTGGACGTCAGAATACAGTGCATTGTGCATTGCTTTTATTGACTCTTTAGTGAAAAGAAACCGCATCAGCAGAGCGGACATACAGTTTGTGTTGAAAAGCCGAATAATGGTTATTTACGTATCCAATGGAAGTAGGTTAAGAAAATGTCGATGCTAAATAAAATGGACTGTATTTACGATGCGTATGAAAATATCACAAGCCAAATAAAAGTATATAAATCTCGCAAAAGAGTGAAAAAGAGTGAACGATGACTATGCCGGACACTTTTTTCTGACCGATCTAAGCTCAAGTACCAACAAACCTATCAATACACGTGAACACCGAAAGCCTACATTGGATGTTTTTGTGGGCGTTTACCGCAATTCTAAGTGTGGATGGCAGCATGCCCTAGACCAGTACATAAACGTCTGGTAGATGTACTTTTCCATGAAACGTCTAACAACTGAACAATGATTTACTTGTTTGTACCGTAGCCCTAATCCTCGAATTCAGTGAACAATAAACTAGTGAAACCAAATAATCACAACCTTCTCAAACCAGGACTACCCATTTTGCAGAATCTTTCCTTTGTTTAGCCCACCTTCCCGATATTTTCTGGGGTCTTTGGCGTAACTCCAAGGATACAAACATTAGAAGTGCATGAATTTCATCCACTGTGGGGTTTTTGGTCTCTCTTTGATTGTAGTCATTCTGTCGTGCGTTGACAGAGAGACCGGTGTGGAAACAAATTTGCAGTGTGACTCGAGCAGGAAGAGTATACAATAAACCATTCGCGGGATCAGTTAACAGTAATTGTCCACATTTTTAGCACAAGTTTGATTGGAACAACCTGTCCTGAAATGTGTATCTTTGTTTTGTTGATGAATCAAAGCTCAGTACAAAGTTGATATATTTTTCCGCAGCCGAGTGCCTGGCTGACTTGCTCAACATTTTAGCCAGTAGAACAGCTAAATAACGGGCAAATTGCGTACGTGACGCGATTTTTGGCAGAGTTCGGGCAGAAATTATGAAATACAAAACCCTGCCCATTGTGATTTTAGGTGTACCCACTGGTACACCCGACTCATGATGGAAGTGTGTCACGTGTTTCCAGAGACAAAAAAAAACCCATGCACATCATTAATATTTCCAATCATCTCCTGTATGACTGGGTCATAGTTCCATTCTGCCAAGCTACAATATTGGGATTTTTATTAGGGCACGCCTTGAACGATGATGAGCCGATGTCGTACTACCTGCTGAACGTTTCCACGAACTTAACCGCTCTCTAAAATATGAAGCTTTAATGAAATCTAATACATGTATATTCACCCTGGATGCAGCAACGCTGCTAAACCATGAGGGCACACTTACAGTCACTGCAGTGATGTGCGAATTAGGGCATTTCCTTAACAAACCCACAGGCGCCCGTAAAGTTCCCTGGAATATTGAAGGCAAAAGACGTGTCAGCCGTTAAGAGGGCCGAACAGCACATTGCAACTTAAAGAGTGACTTTTACGGGTCTTTTTAATAGTCATATCGTTTGATAAAAATGTCACTGTTTTAAGTCCAAAAAATAAGTACATTGTCTTCTTCTCCCAGCAATGTGTTGAAATACAAATCCTTGCAAATACAAAAACAATGTGTACAGTACATGTTATTTTTAATTTCCTGGATACTTATCAACGATGACATCGGACATTGCGCACATACACGGGCTGAGTGTTCATAAGTTGAACAGAGGGTATTTCGACTTGATTTGCGGAGCATGCGCAGAACGAGAACTGTATTTTACAGGCAGAACAAATGCATCGGAAATTACATCAAAAGTCATCTGTAGCTAATGGAACTTGATTGCTTTTTAATGAGCTGTCGTCCCCGGTAATTTCAGTCTTCGGCTTCGACTGTCCTTGCAACTCTGAGAACGCTTGCGCAAGCGGTATCCTATCATTTCGCCGGTTAGAGATTATGACGTTTTCCCCCGATATACTTGAAATGCCATTTTACCAGGGGCAGGCAACGTACAAAACTGATGGTGCAAAAAGCTGATCGTAAGGACTGGACATAAATTACAGGGGGGTGGGCCGGTGTTTTTGGGGGGTGGGTCGCCATTTTTCGCGCAAGTATTTTTGAAGGGTCATAAAATTTTGTGCAAGCCTATGGGGGAGGGTCACCTTTTTTATGCATCAAAGCTGAAATTGCATGTGCACGTATTAAAGAATATGGAATACTAAAAAAAGAAAACATACCTCCTGGTACTTTCATTTTCTGTCATTTCCATTTTCGGCGCGCCCTTTGGGCGCACTGAGTTTAAGGGTATAATAAATAATGTATTGATGATCCAAGCAGCCACATTGATTTAAGTTGTCATGATTTCTACTCATCCAACTCCTCTATTGTACATATAAACTGTCCCCTATAATGACGCTTTCAATAACAATTTGGGAGATCACTTATTTGATATCATTCTCCCATTGACAATCCGTTGGGTATAGGTCGGTGTCTCAAATGTTCATGAAGCTGTATGTACATTTTTCATTTTTTGAGGACATTGACAGAATACAAACTATTCAGAATAGTGCAAAATGTCATCAATAACAACTGGAAGCTTCAGGTCGAACAACTTTTGAATAACAATTTAGGATCAGTATAACCTATGAGTTATTTGTAGTTTCCTTTTAGCCTACAATGTATAGTAACTCAACATTTCGGTGAAATTCCAAAATCAAATTTCTTGCACAACCATGGACTTGAAACCACTGTAGTCTAATCATGAACATTAATACTAATAATTAGGTGTACATAAATGCACAGATTTACCTAGTTTTGTATTGGGAAAAAAATATTCATAGTTTCATCATAGGCTGCCATGCATAGTGAATCAACATTATCGATGAAATCTAAAAATTACATTTTTTGTACATGCATGCACTTTTTATCTGCCACTTCAAGCAAAGTACATTTACATGAATTATCACACACATATGATTTGATATTTTTGGACAAAGCGTTATATCGGCCGCATTTTGCCTTCCTTTTGGGAGGGGACTTCAAAAGTATAGCAAGTCAGAAGGAGGTCTTGAACGCATTGCGGGTTTGTTGGGGGGTATTGAGTAACAGGGGAGGGTCACTTATTTTCATGCACGGATAAGGGGGAGGGTCACTAATTTTTTGTGCATGAACTTTTGAAGGGTCATTATTTTTTACGCAGCGGTGTTTCGAAAAAACACCGGCCCACCCACCCCCCTGTAATTTATGTCCAGTCCCTAAGTGATTTCTTTGCGGGCGGGTGGATAAAGTCCTTACCGTATCAGTTGGAGGGGAAAATTTCATCCTACTATACTCAACATACAACTTGTAAAAAAAAAAAAACCCGGGATGGCAGGGTGTGTGAGTCAGTGTGAATTGGGCAGGGAAAAGCATGCGGCAAAGAAATGACGTTGGGAACATTTGTCAGTGGAGAGAAGATATCCTAGCGGAGGGGACATTTACAAATTGTAGCGGGAGTGCAATAACGATAAGCTATTATTTTCCATCAGAAATTCAATTATGTTCAGTTTAGCACAGCATATTTACGGGTAAAAGCAACAGTGGTTACAAGTTCTCGAAATCAGCTAGTTGACGTGACCCTGTTTTACGTTTTCCTGTTTAAAGTGACCGCCGAAAGGGTAGAATAAGAGATGGACGAGAGGAAGACGGATATTGGTTTGAGAGATTAATTACATACATTGTTCAGATGCATCGATTGAAGTAGATCGACTGTACAGAATGTATCATCCATTGAAATGTGAACGAATACCGGGAATTGGATGGTAGAATTTGGGTTGTCGTTAATTCAAAACAAACGACACGTTAAAATCTAACACTGATGGCGCTAAACTTCGGCGTTCAAAAACTTGTAAAATCAAGATCTCTAAATCATCCAAAGATTTGAACTCGGACTTGTTTTCAAGAGGCAGAAGTTCTGTCGTACGCCCAGTTCGGAATCGCTTATGTTCCTCAATGCATGGGGAACCGTTGCGTCTTATCAACTTGAAGAACAAACTCGCAAGTAGAGAAAGTGTGTTATTTTCGTTCTCTTGTTCTCTGTGTTTAGGAATCTAGAAACCATATAGGTTTCAGAAATAGTTGTCCTGAAAAAAGTATGAACCACTTTTCGATCTTGCTTAAGGGAACTCTGCTCTTCATAGTAATGGAAATAACGTTCAAGTGTAGATTTTTGTCGCATTACCTGCCACGAGAGGAATCAGTTGTCTTCTGGAAATAGGTTAAAACGTTTATCACCTTTGATCATCAATCGATATCGAATCGGTTACTTGAAAGGTCGATGCAAAGGTGAAAATATTCGTCCCATCTCTGATATTTTACGCTGTGCAAAAAAAAGAACAGCTTAAAGGATGTTACTTTGTTTATTGATTACAGAAAGGATTTTGATAGTGTAAATTGGAACATTACGTTTGACGTGCTGAAACGGTTTAATTTTGGTACAAATTTTATTCAGTGGGTGAATGTATCAACATTTCCCGCTGCATTTCCGATAAAGTTTATGTTCTGAATTCTTTCACTTCAGAGAGAAGTACGACAGAGTTGTTCATTTTCTACTCTATTATTCCTACTCGTTATAGTTCTTGCGTGTAGAGTGAGACAACACATATATATTTCGCGTTCTTCTGTGTCGAATAACAACTTTGATAAAACCTCTCATGGAACTACCCTACCCTATTAACATACAGAAAGTAGCTACCAACCCAATTATATTATATTACATGTAAACGGTGTCGAGATCTACCATGTTAACAAATATGAAAGTTTGAACAGAAATGTATAAAATTAACAGAGGATCAGGATTTCATCTTAGAAATAACCATGCAATATTCCACTTAGGTCAACATAGTACACCTTGTAATCGCCCTTACTTCACTTTCATTAGGGAAATTTTCGTTTCTTTTGGGGAGCGGGTCCGCGTGGGATTTCAGCTGCGTGTGAAATATAAAAATTGACATCCCGTCAAATTATTTCGAGAATATGCATGCAAGCAGAGCTCTTACCAATCGTAGACCAAGTGCCATACAATCCTAAGACTTGGAAAATCGAATTTTTCCAGAATTCGTACGAAGAGAGGAGCGTCGAGCCCGGTAATTCAACTCTTGGAGAAATATTGTTCATGCTGCTGTCTGAGCCACACCGACTACTTTCACAAATTTTTAACCTAAGAAACCTAGGTATAGACGTTCGATTACCAGTTTGGCATAGCCAGTCTGAAATCTTCCCTCAAATTGATTAGCAAAATAGTATAACATCAGGATGTTGAGTGAGTATGGTCTGACATGGCAGAAAAAATATTCACTTGTGCTCCATCAATTGTTGTGGTTAAGGTGGAGCTGCATGTTGCCAACACAGAATTTTTCAAAGCAATATTTCTCATCAAATATGACATGGAAACCCCCTCATACTACATATTTTCAAAAAGCAGAGACTCCAAAGTTTAGTATGGTAGCAGTAGTTTACTCAAAGGATGTAGTGGGTATGTTTTGTTGTAATGCATGTTTTTCCCTTCTCATTTTTTGGCTTTGTATTGTGTAATAGCATGATGGTTATCAGTGACAGGTAAGTAGGGAGTGAGTAGAAAGTCAGCTTCCTTGGTAGAAACTCCTGTCTGCGAGCTCCGTACTTACCTGCCACCATTCCAATCATTCCCACAAAAATGCCTCGGGAAATTAGAGCTTTCAATTGTAGATATGGAGATACCGTGAAGAAATATTAGACTGTTGTCACTCAAATGACGACAGCATAATCTATGACTTGATAAAGCGACTCATTAAATTGCATCACTCATATTTGATATGTTTGAACCAATCGTGGTGGGACTGGCATGCCCTTACCCATTCTGGACACCTTTACCTAATCTTAGTATTAGTGACTTCAGGATGTTCTAACTTAACATTTCAAATAATAAACTGATACTGTTTTACCTTGAATGTATTTGGTTATTGGACCAGTTCTGACGACACAGGCTTTTGTGAGCACTGAGAACGGGGGATCATGTGTAGCGTATGACTAAATGGGATCACAGGACAAGATAATGTTAATTTTAATTGCCTTGCTGATGAGAAAGGACAACTGGGACAGCTTAGTAAGTATCATCTGTTCCTAAGTGGACGGGCTATGTAAAATCCACTTTGTATAAACACTTTAATTGCAAGTTCTGATCAGCAGTGTGTGGTCAAGTGTGATCAGATGTTGAGACTGTCGATAGAAAACACATGCTTTTATTGGAAACATCGCAAATATCATCTTATCATCTAATAGGGTGTATGGATATTATACTTTTCCCTGCGATGGTACGTACTGTGAACAAGATTGATGATCGTCCAAAATGCTTTATCAAGCAAATTCCGTGAGCAATTTATTCACAGGTCTCCAAGACTAGTGGAATAGGCAATTCACTAGACCTTACAATTCATACAAGTAGCCCCGTCCTGAAGCTTGTACAATTTACACCGGCTCATCTATTTCGGGTTTCACACATCTAGTGTATGCCGAATCATTTGTCCTTACGGTGCCAGTAAGGCAGAATGTGCATCTGGGACTTTTACAAAACTTTTGGTCTACGTCTTGTAAGGGCTCATTTTGAAGCTCACTGAGTAAATCACGCTTTCATAGGCTTAGTTTTGTGATAATCGAAAATTTCACCCCCCCCCCCCCCCCCCGAGTTAACACAGGGATGGCGGTCATTTTAAATTTCAATATCAGTAAATATTATCAAATTTGTTTCTCCAGTTCAAAAGTTTGCAACGTGACCCCTGATTTTCTTTCTTGGTTTCAAAAGGGAATGGTTTAAAATTCCCATAATACATAATACCTTATAAATGAACACTGATATGAAATGACATTTTAACGGCAAATTAACTTTAGTTAGTGGCTGGTGTAACTGTAGAGCAGTACATTTTTATCTCATTAAATGTTGACTGTGATGATTCCGCAAAAAGATAAATGAGCGAAACCCGAAACTGATGAGCTGCTGTGCATTGTAATTTCCTGGCTGTGACCATGGCAACCACAACCACACTTTGCCACAGACATTGCCTGGGGCATTGACAGAGCCTTAAACTTGTAAAAGACTTTCTGTAAGTTTTTATTGCAACACTGAAGTTTAATACAAAGGAACACGATTGGTTTGCAAATGTACACAAGATTTACTAGAAATACAACCAAGGATACACACAGAGTCCTTAACTTCTTTTCAACCGGTTCTGAGAACTTGAAAGGGACTTATACAATGAGGTGAGAAAACCCAAATATAATTTACAAAAGAGAGTGTCCTGAGAGACCAGTATGTTGTCTCTCACACTGAGATATTTTGTACAAAGCTTGAGGAAGCGATTTGCAACCACAATCATATGTCTGTTTCAAAGTTTTTCAAATTCAACAAAACTTTCTTCACAGAAAAGAAAAAAACAGAAA
Source organism: Ptychodera flava (assembly GCF_041260155.1). NCBI lineage: Eukaryota > Metazoa > Hemichordata > Enteropneusta > Ptychoderidae > Ptychodera > Ptychodera flava. Next base: position 4,204,729 of record NC_091935.1, on the reverse strand, counting down.
ATACTGCAAGATGAATTTTTTCACAGCTGACATGCAAAAATAAATGTCCCATTGTAAAATATAAACAATTACATACACTCCTGACCAAAAGTGAATATTTATTAATCAGTCTGGTGACTCGTGTTTAACCGACAGACATCTTCTTAAACTTAAAATGTAGAAGTCAATTTTGAGGACAGTTAACAAAGTAGTCCGCTATTTCTGGCACGTAAGAATACGGTAAGAAAAATAAGAAAATCATATTTGAAATACACCCTAAATATACACTTCCTACCATGTTGACATACAGTGGGATTGCAATTTTAATTTTTTTCAATTTCCAGGCAAAATTTTGTAATTGCAAATCGAAATTTGACTTTTCCTAGAAAATTATTTGGTCAGATGTTCAAATTGACTGTTTTACATGCACAAATAACATGTAGTAATTTCCACAAACACAGAAAAAATCCACAGTTTAGTTAATTGGACAGCACAAAAATATAGAGTCAGACGTTTTGGAATTCTCTACTAGGATTTCCCATCATGCATCTTGGACTTGAAGGGTGATCTAAATTTTACAAAAACTTACACAACAGTCTCGGAATATAATCCTGTTGTTTGTACTTTCAAAATGACAATGTTGTCAAAACTACAACTTTTGCAAGCATTCAAAAAAATGGACATTTGTAATTTGAAAAATTTCACACACATCTCAACCTTTCAAAACTGAAAATTGCGCAGGTTATTACATCATAAATTTTTTGCAGCAAACAAATTATTCCTACAGAAGAGCAGGAAGGACCCACAGACATTGTCGACTCCGCGTGACGAGTATTAAATGAAAAAAAATGTCTTTTTTTGTCATGAGCATTGACAACCTGTCTTTGGAAGAGACATGACAAGGAGATACACAAGAATTTTTTCAATCAGAATTACTAAACACCTTTTAATAATAAGGTATTTAGCAGCAACGGGCCCACGATTACAAACAACGCTAAATCTATTTACCAATAAGACTAGAGTCGGGTTGTCGATGCTTTCTAAATTTGAATTATCAACCTGCACATTCGGTGATTTGAATGACAGAAATAACGCAGTGTTGTCACTGTACTCACTCAAACACTCTTGCTTGATTAATATTAAAACCACAATTACCCGACTCGAAATTCCTGTTTTGCACGACACCCATTTGATAACTGGTGTAGACAAAAAGCACAAGATCTATGACAAAATTTGCTGTCAAAATTTCCCTCAAGGTGTTCATAGTTAATCGTATGTTTTGTACCATGCACAGACTCTCTGTTATCAATGTGACCCAAACTAAGTGTTCGACTCAGCCCAACCCTGTTCTCTCTAACCTGACCAAAGAGGGCAGTATGATGTGATCATAGTAGAATTCAATGGCAACACTTTCCAGTGCATTCAGAATGGCACGAACAAGATTTGGCGAAAAGCACAAGGTTTAGGAGACCATGTGACAACATCGACATGCTTCTTTTTAAAGTGTATTTTCTATTGTCAGTTTTTTTTACAAAATATGATAACCCAAAGGGGAGCTCAGACTATAGGTAAGAAAAACTACAAAATCAACACGCCTGCATCATAGACCCTAGAAAAAGAGTGTCTATGTCTTAATACATTTTCCTCATGAGAATGCGTATCCCTCTGATATCACAAATTTCAAATGAGGCCTGGATACAGTCATGACACCATGGATATCTCAAGTTACAATGTAAACAAAGATAGTAATTCTGCACTTTTGAAAAAAAAGTTACAAAAGAAATAGTATTTCAGTTTTCCTGTTACCATGGTAACAAAACAGAACTTTCTGCAGCATTGCATTAAACTATATATGATTAAAATCCCTTGTGCTAGCACCACCAATTACAAATTAATAACTTAATTAATTATTATCTTCTTAAAAACTGAACAGTGCTAGCATCCAACTGAAAATTATTTCAAATATATGGAAAATTGGTATCAAAACTCAGAAGCCCTCAAAATACAAAGTTTAACAATTACTAACAAATAAGGCAACAAATGATAATAAAATCAACTCACTTGCAATCCTAAACTCTTAAATACAGAGAGAAGAACAAAATTTTTTCATGTGTGCAAATGCTCTATCTGGTAATGGAGTGTGAAATCAGGGGGGGGGGGGGGGGAGAGAGATAAAAAATGGGTGTTGATGGGCAGAAATCATTGTAATTATATTTGGGGAGCCTACAATAATCACCTCTTGGCCAACATTTCATGAGAACAGTGCATAAGTACTGACCAGACATGGAGGCAGACATACCAATAGACATGTGGAGGCAGACATACCAATAGACATGGAGGCAGACATACCAATAGACATGGAGGCAGACATACCAATAGACATGGAGGCAGACATACCAATAGACATGGAGGCAGACATACCAATAGACAGACACACTAATGGAGCAATGAGCGCACACTGCAACATCTCCGGAACAGAAATGGTGATTGACAGGCTGAAATCTAAGTACTACCGGTACGTTGAGTGACATTCCGTGATTAGAAAATGGTTCTAGATAGTTGAAAACCCAGAAAAATACGCGAGTACGGTATTGTAAAATGGATTCAAATATCTCCTGAAGTGAATTTGTGGTCCTTCTGAAGAAAAATTTATACTTGAGTTATAAAGGCAGCTGAACACTGAAATGTGCTTCAGAAAGTACGTGAAGCTACTATGGGACAGAACGCACTGTGTTAAATGACCAATTTTTTTCCCTTTACATTCTACTGCAATGTACATAGAAAAAACGCAAGGCAAGATCACACTGAATACAGTATACGAAACACTGCCACCAATCCTAGGCAAACTCTGTGCAACATCTTTTTTTTTATGTTTGTTAAGATTAGAAAGACTATTTTTACGAATTAATACCTGAGGTGTTGCTGACAGCTCTAAAATTCAAACTCTTGGACATATTAGTGTTCACACAACACATTGTCAAAAAATACATTCCTCCAATTATAATACTAGATTGATTTCAAGTACTGAAGAGTATAGCTATACTGGAATTTTTTCTTCCAACCACATTTTTTTTGTTGACAAACTGGGCAATACACTTGCAAGTTCTGTCACATCTGATAACAATGAAGCAAATGACTTTGGAGTTTTAAGAAAGCTCTAACAAAACATCTCTCTTTATGTCCTTGGATACTACCTCCTCTGTTACTGTTGTTTTGTTCGGAGAAAAATCCACTTTCACCAGAGAATTTAAAATGCTACCATAAACACATGCCAAGTGAAATATCCTCTTTTCTTTTTCACCGTCACACTCAATGGCTCTGTGAATACAGGGATGGAAGGTAAAAGAAAGCAGCGTGTGGGGGTTGGTGGGGTGGGGGGGTGTACAATTAATTAAGCATCTACTCTGTTAGTTGAAAATATGCACACCTGCATCACTTGTGAATTCAGCCTACTTACATTTCAATTAATAAAATTCAACCCTGAAATACAGGATTTGAAATTGTCCTTTTTTTCTCAGAAAAAAGTGAAGGGTTTTGGGCAGACAAGTTCATGGTATAGCACCATTAGGATCAATTTTTAAAGTTGTGCCACCAGTAACTACCCTGGGTGGCACATTAGATACAAGGAAAACATTGTGTGGAAAGCTTTCTTTGAAGATAATTCTTGACACAGACAAATATGAGCCTTATTTGTAAAAGGATGCACTATAATCGTGCACAGATTAACTTCAGGGTACACAATGGGTTGTCTGATGGCACATTGGTGTCCTTTGTTAGTGATCTATCTCTGTGCATGCCCATAACAAAAATTAAGTCCTCATGCTTTCCAGCATTCAAAGTCAAAGTGTACAAGGAAGTACAAAAAATCAGTAAAATGAAAGTACAAACTGCAATTTGAATTCTAATAAAATTCCTAATGTGGTCCATCAACATTGGTTGCCCCTCCCCCTTGTTTGTTAGAAAAAGAAATTGCAATTTTACATCTAAGATAGGCTCTTTTTGAGGTCGAATAAGGCTGCTTATTTTCACAATTATTTCAGTTAGTTTAAATCACTTGAAAGATCACAAATGTTATTCTACATTTTTTCCCCAACATTTTGATTGGTATACTCTGAATGAATACAAATTGGCATGGAATGTTTCATGATGAATATATTATAGCACCCTCTTGGAATGGGAAAACTAGTTTAGTATCCTGAGTGCTCTTTGTTTAATTCAGCTGCGCATGACTTGCGTCAAGGAAACAGTCCTGACCAATATTATTGTATTTCATTATTATTTTTTTTGCGGGAATTTCAGCGTAAAGCTCAATTGTGTCAACTGCAGTGGTGATTTCAAATGAAATGTTGATGAGAGACTTTTGTCTTAAAAAACTCCTCACTATTGTGGTAATGTTAAAAGTTACCAATAGCATACAGCTTGCCAAAGACAACACTAAAAAAATTGCTGTCCACTTTACAGGTTGACTTGAAACATGCACGAACTCAAACCGGTTCAAACTAATCCAGTTTGATTTTCTGTCTGGGTCTGACTACATTCAAGTGGATGCTGCACTCAGCTGCAAGCAGCACTGCAGTGGTGCTACCCTCAGTTTGAAATGGACTGACTCAAACCGGTTCCAACCGGTCAAAACTGTTTTCTGTCTAGGTTGGATCACTTCTTTCAACTGATGCTACACTCAGCTGACTCAAACCGGTTCTAACTGGTCAAAACTGGTTTTCTGCCTAGGTTGGATCACTTCTTTCAACTGATGCTTCACTCAGCTGCGAGCTGCACTGCAGTGGCATTTACCTTCAGAGTATTGCTATAATGTTTCAGATCAATCAAAGGTGCTCTCAACTACGGTAATTTAAAAAAAGTTTTCAAACTGATCGGGAATAGTTCTCTGGATCAGTTTTGCACGGCTGTCCTGGCTGCCTGCAGCACTATGGTGAAAATGCTTCTTACATTTCAGGCTGTGTACTTTGGGCAGACCATTGGTAAAGCTTGACTGGTTTGTAAAAGCAGTACAGACCAGTTTGTTTATATTTTCAGCTGCTGTTCACTTCTCTTGCATAGGTTGTTCAACTGCAGAGCAGATTTCATAAACAGCGGTACTGAGGTAGAAGTTTTTGTTCTCAATTTCACCAAATAATCTGAAACACAAAAACAGATTTCCTTTTTGATTTTGTGTCATTTACAGGAGAGAAAATATATTTATGTGCAAACTGTTTCTACTTTAGAATTGCAATCATGTCTTGTCTTCTTTTTGCAATGGGGTAACATATAACAACTGCCAGGTAACAGTTCCTAGAGGGTAAGTCAAATATTCTATCAACTTGGAGTCGAAAGTATCTCCATACACTTTCTTGGTGTGGTATCAATGCATCTCCAGTATGATGCGTTTCTGTTTATGTAATCTTTGTTGTATACAGCAAATCCCCTACTATTTACCTTGTGTTGATGGTACTGTTGGCAACTACGCATTGCTGTATGGACCGTTTCTGATATACATGGGCATTGAGACGTCATGCCCAGAGGCTGGCATGCCATATGGAGGTATCATCGAGTTCATACCAAAGTTGCTGTTCACAATATTTGGTCTGATTGGTGGGACTTTTGACATGGATGAGGAGACGGCCGTAGGTGGCCTGCCCGGCGGAGGGGGAGGCGGTGGGGGTTCAGAATTCATTGGTCTTCCAGGTGGTGGGGGTGGAGGTCGCTCACCGTGAGACAATGAGATATTTGGAGGAGGTGTGGAGACTGACATTCGTGGTGGAGGTCCACTCAGTGTTGGAGGTACTCTGTTTGGTGGCGGCGGTGGCGGCAATGATGTACCCGCATATGATTGTGGCTGGAGTGAAATATTAGGTGGTGGTGGCCCCCATGAGGACAGTGAATTAGTCAGGTATGATGCTCCTTTCCCATATGAACCCAAACCTGCTGACATGTAAGATGCCGTTGTCGATGGGTAGTTCAACCCTGGTGTTGTAAATGACATAGAAAGCCTACTCCCCGGTGTTTGGGCCTCCATTACCGGACTATGTCTGTCGGTAAACCCTATTGGTCCATAAGAAGTGGGAGAGTGCTCATTCACTGGGGAGGTCATGGCTTGGTTTGTCCTGGGGGGTAACAGGGGAGGCAGTGGTGGAGGAACAGGTCCGTGATTGTTCATCTGCATGTTGTTGCCAGTCCTGTGCAGGTCATTGAACCCAGTGAAGTGGGACACTTTGTTCTGGTGCTTCCAGTCTGGGTTCTTATTGAACTTGTTGTATTTGCTGTCATGGTTATTACGACGGTGATGACCTTTCTGCAGCCAGGGCTTGCTATGGTTTCTGCCTACATCCCTGTCTCTCTGTGAGAACTTTTTATGATACGGTACCACTGGCTCTGTGTCGTTCATTGATACATGCACTGGAACAACCTTTGCACTGTTTTTATCCGTGCGTTTGTTACTTGCCTGGTCACTGAAACTTGGGTTGAAATTAACTTCAGACTTTACATGAATGTCTGCAAAGCTTGTGTTAGCAGAATTCACTCTCCCAATGTCTTTGTTGGTGATATTATTCTGTGGCAGATGAGAAGTGTTGGAAATAAGAGGTGGACTAATCTGCTGCTGTCTATCTTTGGTGTTGGTGATGTCAGGCGGAGGTGTGTTTAAAGGAGACATTCTCGGTAAATTGGCTGTTTCCACCCTTCCATTACAAGTCTCGCGTTCAGCTTTGAGCACCACTCCATTCACCATTCCTTGAACTTCTTTAGTCAAACTAGTATGATCTCGGCACTGGTCATTTTGCTCGGGTACCGGTCCATTTGCCACTGGACTTTGCCTCCGGCTCTCTTTCTTTCCTACTTCCTTGGCATCCTTGCAGTGTTTTTTGCCTCGTTTATCCAGCTGATGGGATGCATACGCCATCAGCGCATTAAAACCACTGGTGATGTGTGCTTCAAAGGATCTGGTGTTGGCAGCCTCCTTGGATTCCGCCGATGAACTCTTGTCACCACCGGTCAAACTTGACATCTCCTCTGTAAGAAGACACAATAAAATGCCAGCATTATTACTTCATACATTATATGTCTGGGGCCAAGTTTTTCAATAGATCTGGTTGTTGACAACAATATAGGGCAAAATTGCTATCACATGGCCCATAACTTGACTTGAACTACTTTATCATTTACTTATAACATTAGCAGTGACAGGAAAGTATCATTCCAAACAGTCAACATATTCATGGTCCAGTAATATTCATATTGTTAACATTTCAGGAAAAGATGCATTAAACATGCACTTGAAATATCGAAAAGTAAAGATTTATAAATTGGAAACATATGTCTCCTGGGAAAGGTAACAATGTATCCATTGGAAAAGTAAATGTAGCAATTGAAAGAATAGCATTGTATAATACTCTGTTCAACAGACAAAGTTACACTGCCACTACATGGATATAACTTTTATGTCACTGTTAAGCCTGCCGCCACACACACACACAAGAGAGAAATTAGCTGAGCAAAATTTCATTCAAGGCTGTTTGCTCAGCCATTTTACTCTTGCATGCGGTTGATTTTTGTGAGTTTTTCCTCTTGAGCCATTGAGCAAATTATCTAACATGTTTGATATTTTTTGCCGTGTGACGCAAATTCCTCACCATGTGTGCCTGAGAAGGTGATCTGCTCATGTCTTTATTACTAAAGCGCTCGTGTGGAGATCACATGACAGTGCAAAATGACTGCCCTTAGCCGGGATGAAGCCTAGCCCATAGCATTGAAAACACAGTTGCTTGTGATTCGATACACAGTGAAGGCAGTAAAAATACACGGCAGATATGATACATTGGCCTATATTTCTAATTCGTCCTGCGGCCTTCATCATGTATCAAACCACAAGCGACTGTGTTTTAATGCTACGGGCCAGGCTACGGGTGGTCATTTTCCACTGTCATGTGATTTCTACACATGTGCTTTAGTAAGAAAGCTATGAGGAAAATCACTTCCTCTGGAACACACGGTGAGGAATTTGCCTTGCGAGGCAAAAAATATCAAACATGTTGAATATTTTGCTCAACAGCCCAACAGTTGTGCATCTCTCACTATGAATCTTTCCATATGGTCTCGTTTGCAGAGCACAACTTGGTGGGAAAATGCAGTTCTGACGGTATGGCATAATAAGAACTGGTTTGAAAACTTCTAGGTAAATGTAAACTTGACGATCGAACTTGGCGGTCATCTGGGACCGGGCCTGCCGCTAGGAGTCAACATACGAAAATTTGGGCCAACTTTTTCTTACCTCATTTGCATATTTTTGACACTGACATGTTCATTTGAACAATTCACATCTCAACCCCTGCATCTACCTGTACACCAAATACTGAGGTTGTAGCTTTGGCGGTACAGGAGCCTTTGTGTGTGACGGACATACATCCGCACATACATACCCACAAACATACAGACATACAGACGCCATCCACTCATCATATAACGTCTTTTTGGTATTTATATACAAAACCAAATATGAGCTAAAAATCATAAAATATAATGGATTCGATATAATTAAGTATAAATACTTAATAAAAATTCAGAAAGCACTAAGATCAAAGCACTAAGAAACTAATTATTTCAAAAAGCACTAAAATTTGTTGGCAGTTGAAGGTCAGTGTCATGAGAGAAAAACACTGAACTTCAAACCAAAACTAATACAAACCTTGTAAATTACTATCAATGGCTTCTGGTGTTTTCCCACCTGGGGTCAAAGGTCGACACCGATCACTATCTGCATTCTCGTCATGGACACTGCTGTGAAGAAAATGAGAATCATCACACCACTGTCATTGAAAAGAGTCTAGTCAGAAAACAACACAGGTATGCCGGACTTCAGCATATCTTGTGGACTGGCGTTCTATGGAATCACCCTACATATATACTTTCCGCAAACTTCAATGTTCTGAAGTCAAAGTGAAGAGAACTCAGTCTTGTTTGTGAAAAAGACATAAAGTACCGGAATTTTTGTGCAAAAGATGTTGAAAAGTGTGTTTCGAGGTGACTTTTCATGGGATTCAAAGAGCTGTCACTATTTAGTAGTACAAGGAAAAAAAACACTAGAAGTCTTTAATATATGAACTCTTTAATAGTGCAAGACAAATGAGCACGTTCATGGAAATGTTCAGTCATAGGGGTTGATAAATTCCCATACTATAACAAGTAACTAGCTTTCCAGATGTTAAAACAAACCCTCTCATTCAAATTAAGCATTTTTTTCTCACCTCTGACTTGGGTCATTCTCTGCTGTCTTCTCTGCGAGCTGGAAAGATTTTTCCAAGGATGAAATTAACAGCCCTTTCTCCAGGAGAGTAGTGTCTTTGTTTTCTCCGTTGAGGCCTGGTACAGGAGACGACTTGGCTGAGCTTTCTGGTGATGAAATGGCTGAGATATGTAATGGTTGGTTGACAGTGCTAACCATTGAGAGAATTGAGTCCTGTGGCTCATGAAGGTTAATTGGTTTGATCGTTCCGTTGTCGGGTGATTGTCTCTTATGAGGTATTCTGTTGGGTGATTGGGATGACGAAGGCTGTTTTCTTTTCTTCTTGTTGCTGGGTTTGCTGTCGCTATGTGGCACTGCTGATACAGCTTCTGAATTCATGCAACTCATAGATGATGGTTTCCCCTTGTGTGTAACACCAGAGTGGTTAGGTCCATTGATGCCAACAAAGTACTGAGTCTGCTCTTTCATTTTGATATCGCAGTGGTTGATCGGTGGTTTTGGTTGGTCAGCAATGCAGCTGTCATCATGTTTGTTGCCCTTTAACCTGGCTGGACTCTTGCAGCCGGGCGAGGGGTACAACTGGACGTTCTGTGGACTGAGTGGTGGCCCAAGTGCCGCGGCCACAGCGGCTGTTGATGTCACCGGCGAAGTATTGACACAGAGAGGTGCTGTGGAACTTGCTTGGCCATAACTTTGGTGCATGATTTCCAATGGGCTTATTAAAGCTGGTTTCTGCACTGGTGTAAGATTACCTCTGCAGTCGTGTTGGTTTGGTGACAACTGTGTGTACCCACCCCCTCCCCCTATGGGGCTAGTGCTATGGCCTAGCGGTGATTTGTTGAAAGCAGCTATGGGACTTGTGCTGTGGCCAAGAGGAGATTTATTGCTTTGGGAATCTCTTGCCATTGAGTGGTCCATGTTGAAAAATGTTCCATTGTGTGCCCTTGGACTTTGCACACTGCCCTGCCCTGAGATTGGACTTTTGTTTGATGATTGTTCCACTTTCAAAGACTCCATCATCTTTGAGTTCTGGTGCCTGTCAGGGGATTTGGAGACAGGCGACTTCTTACTTGTCCTTGACCTTGGCGACTTAGGAGACATGCTCTTCTTTGGACAATTTGAGCTCTGAACGCCACTTTTGTTCCTCTTTGAATTTTTTGTAGGATCAGTAGCAACAGAGACAGGAATAGCATTATTCAGAGTCATTGCAGCGGTCAGACTGTCAGCGCCCGGTAATATTTGTGGCATCTCACTGAAACAGTTGGCATCTAGCATCATGGAGGTCTGTCCACTGCAATTAGTTGGTTGTACAGGTTTACCAGCCAGTTCGAGGAGTCTGCTTTCACCCTCAATATTTGATGCCTGTCCTTGGCCATCAACTGCTGGCTGAAATTCCTGAGACAGGTGCCTGCGCAGCGCCAACTTGGCCGGCGAGGTCATGGTATAGTCTGATGAGACATGATTCGGCACAGTTTGAACTTCTGATGTCCACAGGTCCTTCTCGTCCTGCTGGGCGCGAGCCGCATCCTTGGCCGCCAGGAGCTCTGATATCTTCTGGCCACTTGTTCTGTTTCTTGGGCTTCCTTTGGTGCCTCTCTTCTCTCCGTTTTTCCTTGGTTGTTTCTTGGTCGGATCTTGTGTCTGCACCTGGTGAAGCTCATCATCCTTGGCCAAGCTCTCCAAGGCCTGGACCTCTGTCTCCAGCTTGGTGACTTTTCTCTTCAGTTTCTTCCGGTTGTGAACCTCCCGTCTGATTTTATTGGTGATGGCTGTTGTCTGTTCATTGGTAGTACTGCATAATTTCCCTAAAAAATTACTATTCTCCAGTAATTCATGTTCATTCATCTGAAACTGTGAACAACACAGAAAAAAGAAAATTACTTGTTAGGCATATATCAAACTTACAACCTAATTGACATAATTTTTATTATATTTGTTTTGCATGCAAAATGTTACATACTGACAAAGATTCTTAGTTGTTGATAATTTTTTCCGATACAGTTAACATAGATATAGCAGCCTTTTGATTTTGAAATGTTGATAACTGTGGGGCAATTTCTTTCTCCAGTACCAAAATTTGCAAAGTGACCCCTTCTTTGTATTCTTTAATTTGAGAGAGAATGCCTTCAAAGTTTCTTGAGGAAAATTTAAAGAAAAGTTTAAATTCAATTTTGAGGTGTATACTACCGTAACTGGATATCAAAAAGTCAAAGCATTTCTTTGACAACTTGTGACTAAACACATTTCAGTCACAAGAATAAAATAACTTGACATGAAACAAAAAACTTAAAAGTATCCATCAAAAGATGCGAACTTAATTGTATCTTCAATGTAAAACCCTATACATTCTTTCTCTCAAAAAATATCAGAAGTTAAAAATATAAAATTTTCTACAGCCAAACATTTAAGGGCAAGTAGCTGCAACTTTGAAGATTTTTTCACAATTTTGTTTTCAATGTCGACTACAGTTTCTTGTTTTTCTCCAAAAAGCACACTGAGATACACAGTATACAAACTGTCAACTCAGCCTGTACATGTGTAAACAGCATTGCTTTATTGTTGATAGATGAATTCTGATTAGAATTCAAATGTCAATGATAACATGTGAATTTTACATGTATAGACGCTGCATCGACAGGCTAAGTAATGGGTGGTTCAACATGCTTTGGGGAGTAGAACAAGAACTCACAATTGACATACAAAACAAAAATAGCGTACAAAATCATCAAAAGTTACAGCTTCTTGCCTATTAACCATTGCATGCAACACAGAATGGCAGTTGTCAATACTGTAGGATGAACACCACTTAGAAATCTACCTACCAGCTTCCTTTGTTCCATTTCAAGTTCTTTCACATTTTTCTCCAAAGCGCCACTCTTCATCTGCAAGTCTTTGTGTCTGACCACAATATCCTTAGACCTTGACAACAGCTCATTGGGATTGTTTGCTTTGATTCCAACCTGTGTCAAAAAAAGGAATATGAGTGTCCTTCTCAGAAAATGTACACAAGAGAAACTTTCTAAATGTTTATATGCTGCAAATAAAAGAAAGTTTAAGAGCACTATAATTCAAGTTATTAGCATTCACCTTATCACTTTTCCCACAGAAATAATTTTATTATAACCATCGGCAAGCAATTCAGCAACAACAAAACTTAACATTGTTTGGAAAACAAAAGATTACTTACTTTTACCAATGGTGGCGCTCTTACCTCATCTAGCCTAGTGTGGAGAAGTTTGACACTATCTTGTGTCAGATAGTCGATCTGTTTGTCCAGGTGAGAAATACGGTTGACTAACTGGGCTCGTTTAGCCTCAAAATGAAAGAACAAAAGATAAACTCTGTTAGTACAAATTTATTGGCAAGTAACCAATACAAACAAAGAGAACTAATCAGAGATTTTTGCACAGGTTGCATTTCAAGTTCTGTCGGTCACAGTTAAACATGATGAATTTAGATTATGCATCACTTTAAAAAGTTATTTACAGAACACACTTACATACACAGTATACAGACACTGATATCTGGCTACATATCAGATCCTGTTACTAATGTTTTAATATTGCAAATGGAACCCAGGTATAATAACATGATCGATTCTCCACACAGTATCCGTTTCATTTCAGTTTCAATTTACGTCTGCCAATTTGTCCAGAGGATTGCACTAGAAGCATTTGCAAAAAAAAAAGAACAAAATGAAAAAAACATGAAGAAATGTAAAACTTATACACATATGGGACAATACCTGTTCCTGGTCAATTTTCTGCTGTATTGATGAGTGGAATGCAGGGTTTTTCATGTTATGCATGAACTGCAGAAACTGAAACTTGTACAAATCTGAAAAATAGCCAAATCGATGCAAACGTTAATTAACTGCAGTGTCTGTGTTGTGTCTTGCACTTCACTTTCTGATTCTGTTGTATGGAACCTCCCTGAATGAAATATTATGAATTATTTTCTTTATTCACTCCAATGAGTTGTTTCATATATTAAAGTGGTGTTGCATAGACAGATATAACTTTTAACACTTTCACCACAGTATCTCAGTATGTAGGTTCAATACCATAGGGCCACTTTCAATGAGAAGGTGAGAAAAGGGTACCATGGGTGGGGGTGAACCAAATGTTGTAGTAGTGATGAAGTGAGAATAGTGACCTTTCCATATCAGAAAAAAGAATGACAACTACATTTGTATGTCACATGGTCCAATGTGCAAGATGAATTCATTACCATTATGACCTTTGACCTTAACTTCTGACCACTAACAAAATAGTAATGGAATAACTATGAAGACATGTGGAAAAGTGTGTTAGAGCATGGCAAGTCTAGTTTTCCACCTCATTAAACAGTCATGTAATATCTTTGTGTACACAGACAGAAAGCTGATTGGAAATGTGAAACTCTTACCCAGCAACTGCTGCAAAGCGTGGGGACACTCCGTCGTCTGAAGAAACTGTTGTTGGTGTTCATGCAACTGAAGCTGGCAAGCCTGGGGTACAGGTGGTACCGGCGACAGAGGAAGGGACGACATTTTCAACCCAGAGTGTGAAGAAAACATACTGGGTACATTAAAGCTTGGACTTGACTGTTGGAACTCTGCAGCTAATGGTAGAAAGAAAAAAGGGAAGACTTATTTTGAGACTCACTGACCTTGACATTGCTGAATTGCCGGAATATGGTGCATGGCACAACATGATGTAGTGATAAGGCATTCAGGAACAAAACAGATAGCCTCACATGGATAAAAGACACTTGAACAACATCGGAAATATTTTTGGTCAGAAAACATCTTGAGAATTGCGATTATCAATAGGAAGAACTTTATCAGGCAGATTTAACTACACCTCATTATTCACCCCTTGCATGCATCAAATTATTCTGATATCACACTTAATAACAAACATCACTCACAGAGACAAACGTGCATTCACAGACCATGCTTTGATTAAATATATTTGGAATAAAATTCTAAATCTTCATTTCACCAGCCTAAAATAGTCGAAGGAAAACAAAAGGAAAAGGAAAAGCACCCGGTTTCAAGCAAGGAAAGTCTTACCCATGCATTGTCATAACATACATTTTTTCTTACCGGTATGCTGCTGAGTGTTGTTGATTGATATTGTGTGTGCGTGAAGTAGATCTATCGCTATTGCAGCCGATCTCTTTGTTTTGGTGCTGCCCACGCTGATGGCATTCTTCCGTGGTCGCCCTGGGCCTCGACGCATACCTTTCATATCCTGGTGAACAGAATTTGTACGTGACATTGTCATTTCTGGGCAACATGTCTGACAGGTTGGGGGCGCTATTGTTCCTTGCATACACTCTGGCTAATAACATCAATCATTGCTACTCACTCACTTGACTAGAGAGGAATTACAAGTAGTGTATTTATAGCTGTGTCAAACCCTTATAAAAACTATTGGTTCAACCCTATTTCCTTTCATGGTATCAGTACACTGAAGTACTCAGCAATGGGGCGAGAAGATTGAACAGTCACGCACAACTTTTTCTCGCATGAAACATTGAGGAATTACATGTTTTGCTGATTTTAATCTTGGAACATACTGAAAATGCCAAACTGTAAAGTTTATGTGATTTATAGAATAAAACTGACAACTAAACAACTGATTTCTTGTCATTAGGAAAACACTATTATTTGAGTTGGCCACATCACCTATCCAACCCTAGTATCTTCAAATAAATTGGCATTTCAGACCACGCAAAACACAACTGGGGCATTCCATTGTTCATTCTTGGGGAACGGCATAAAAGCAGCATGTTGCAAGCCAGTGTTACAATGGTTTGTGGTATGGTCTGAGCAATATGCAGAAAGCTAAAGATGATGAAACACCATCATTAACTTCTTATTTCATTCTAACTCATGACTTAATAATGTACATGAAGGCAGTGTTTGTAGAACTATGTTGGTTTTTAATTTTAGCAGTTATAGATTTTGTCAGAAATCTTCAAAAGTGGAGGAGTTACCGGAAAGAAAGAAAGAGAGTGAGGCATTGCACCACAGAGAGATGGAAGTCTGGTTAGTGAAAAAGACACTACACTTGCACAACATGACGGTTAGTTTAGAGTCGGGAGAAGTCCGTCCAACACTCCACTCCATGACTGCGATGATTCACGGCCAGCCAATGTGGCAGGACTGAACAAATTTACCTTTTTGGGTTTTACCTTCAGAGATTTCTTGTGTTTCTTAGCGCCAATCTTGTCCTTGTCCTTCTTCCGTCTCCGGTACTTCTTGGCGATTCCCCCAGCAGCTTTCTGTAGACAAATGAGTGAATGAATGAAAGAATAAATAAATGCATGAATGGATGAATGAATGTAGGTATGTTTGTTGAAATTTTTCAGCGTACACAGACTAAATGTGGCATAGATATTTATCTTGCATAAAGACAAATGAACACTACTTCACATAACTTGTCGTAGTCTTGAAACTATTGTAATTTTCCTTTTTCTCTCATTATAAGATACACACCAAACAACAAAATATACTTGATGATTGAATAAACCATTATATAATCACTGCTTTCTTTATGGCGCCAAAACTGAATAACAAAACAGAACTTTTTCAACAAAATTCAAGACTTAGAAAAATCTTGTCTACAAATAAATTGTATGATCTGCAGCATTATTACAACACTTGATTATTTCTTTTGTTGATTCATGAAAAGGAACAAAGAAAATACCATCAAGGACACTATGTGCTCACATTTGGTTTGAATTGGTCCATTCGAGAAATATTTAAACCAGGAAAAACAAGAATGACAAAAGCAAATAAGGTCTCCAACTTAGGTACTGGAGGTCATCTTTAGGAACATGCATATCAACTTCTATAGCAATGGGAGAAGCAGATCCTAAATACATAAGCAAATGTCAACAACAAAAAGCAGAGAAGGCTTGATAAAAAGAAAAGGTGGGAGTGGGCAAAAAATGCACAAGGGATCTGGTAAAAAAGTAATGCTACATCATTGATCTTCTAAACCCTACCCCCTCCTGCATATCAAATGTTCCACCCCTTGGTATTACATAAGACCAAATGACAGGAAGTACATTTACAACCTTGGAGATTTTTAATTAATGCCATGAGTGTTATCATTCTAATGTAAACAGCACTTAAGTTAGTTACAGATAGTGAAATGCCTTCCACTGTGGGTGGTGATTACAACATCTGGAATTATCCTGGATCCAAATTTCTCATCAGTTTTTGTATGTCTTACATAGAAAAGTTGCAAAAATTGGTCCAAAATGAAAAAAATCACCTCAGCTTTGTTTTCTGGATCAAATTTTCTTACAAATTGGTATCAAATATGACAAAATTATGTTCACAGCCTTCAAAATTGTCTCACAACATATCCTGGGTTGAATAGGTCATTTAAGGTCACAAACTGAGAAAAGTACCTAACATATACAAATTTTGGGGTTTCCCAACACTTTGAGCAGAAAATTTATCTAATATAACATCTTTCGGGACTTTATACCAAATTACAAAGCTATCAAACAAGGGACTTTATACCAAATTACAAAGCTATCAAACAAGTAATGTGAGATAAAGTTTTCTGACCAAAAATGACAATATTGTCTTAAAAATACAATTTTTATATTTCAGGACAATTTCCACATATCTAACTATTGTCATCTCTGTACGTCTGTGTACGAAATATGAAAGCTGTCTGTCCAGGGGTTTTAAAAAGGAAACACTGTCTAAGACTTTTTGACCAAAAATGACAAAATTGCACAAAAATAGTAATTTTCCCAATTTTGTCATAATTTCAACAAATTAGAAGAGTAACACCCTTGCAAAGAGACAACCCAAATTTGAGAGCGATTGGGCCGGCGGTTTCAGAGAAGAAGAATTTTTACCGAAAATGAGAAAAATCACAAAAAAATTCAGCAAAAATACAAAATTAAGGATATCTTCACAATATTCATAAAACTGTATAAGGTTAACCTAAGGTACTTGCACACAAATTTTCAAAGCAATCAAAAAAGCGGTTCTTGAGTTATTAATTCTTAACCATTTTCACATTTTGTAAGCTCATTTGCATAATTTTGGCAATGCAGACTTCATTTGAACAAAATCCCATCTATAGCCCAGGATGCATCCACACACCAAATACCAAGCTGAAACGTGCAGCGGTTTGCCTGTTTTTGATGTTGACGGACATACTGTACGTACATACATACATACATACATACACACATACATACAGACGCCATCAACTTCAGCCTATACGATAAACTCACATTGGTAAAACCAAATGTGAGCTAATAAAACCCTTCTCACAACAATACTTCAATAAATTCCCAATGTTCTCGACAGTGTGGTTGACCCATATACTGGGAAGACAGGAATGACAGTGTTGTATTGTTACCAACCTGCTTCTCTTCACTGGCTTTCTGGTTTTCTTTGCCAGACACCCAGTCTGACCACTGCCGTCTAGTTGTTGGTCCAAATACATTGTAATCACTGTCATTACTGTTTGCAGATTCAAAATCAAGATTTTTAGCCGCTTGAAATTTTTCATTGTAATTTTTCTTTGTTCTTCTGATTTGGTCCTCTTCTTCCTGTTGACGTGAATTCAACATTGCCAACATCAACATACAAGACTAATTCAAGACAAACAGTGTACTGCACATTTGTACAACAATTTTCAGGAAAATATATAAATGTCTATTGTTAGGAGTGACTTTTATAGACAAACTATATAAAAAGTGACCAGCAGACAATAATTTCCTAAAGACAGCTTCCAATTTTGGTGGAAACTTTACACTAGAGTCACTTTCATTCATAGAAAAATTTTTCTCATCAGCTTTGAATAAGCTAGTCAATTGTATGAAAGTGAGAGGAAACTGAACTACTTATTTTGAAAATTGAAGTATTTTCTCATCTGAGACACTCATTTCATGTTTACTGTCCTTATGGTATGCTTAAAATTACAAACTATATTTTACAGAATGAATAAATCTTATGCTTAACCTTTTGAGTGCTGTAATTTTTTCCCTCAAAAATTTTAGTGCAACATTTTACCAAGTTTTATGAATTTTTCTGTAATTTTTTTTGATAATTTCATTGGCTACTGTTTTATCAAAATTTTGGCAAAAATCTGAGAAAAATTGACTGAGGTACATTTTATAAAGGGGATAAAAATAGACTTTGGCACCCAAAAGGTTAAAATTACTACTTTACAGAATGAATGAATATCATGTTTAAAATTACTGACTATATATTATAGAATCAATAATACTCAGTCTCATAAACCTCAAAGATAACTTTTTCTTCTGACTTTCAAACTAGCTATACATTGCAATACTCACTGGTGGATATAAGTACCGGGATCAGTTGCTTTCAAGAGACTTACACAAATCAAAATTTACAAACAAAACAAACAGCAAATTAGCCTACATCAAAATCACAAAATTTTGGATTCAAGCTGAACAGAGGTAAAATATATATACATGTAAATAACATTAACCATTATTTGAAACTTGGAATACCAGTCTATTCATTAGCTTCATAGCCACAGAGAATACTCAATTATTATATGAAAACATACATACTGAACATGAGTACACTTACCCTGAGTTTGGGATTTTTCTGCCTTTGAAAATATTTTTCAAGCTGAAAACCAATCAAAATACTTTATGTAAAATGTTATACCCCTGGCAACAAATCATCTATATACCCTTAGGAGTCATAGCAATGGCAATACTGGGCTTCACTTTAATTATGTGAGTGCTTTGTTTTCATGAAAACAGAAATGAGTTTATTTTTGTATGGATTCTATTCTGAGCAACAAAGGCAAAGAGTTACAGTACATTGGCGACTAGATACCTTCAACTATGATGACAATTGTAAATTTTCACTTGATGCCATCAGCCATTTGTCAATTTTTTTGTACTCAATGTAATCACAGCACCACTGCCTTTCTTGAAAACTTTATGAAACAATTTTCAAAGTTGTCTTTCTGGCTTCATTACATTTTTAATAAAGAAGATGTGTGATTCCACCTTTTAATTTTTTCATCCATTTACTGTTTGTCATCTTTCGTTTTGTGGTAATCAAAACAACAATATGACAAAGATAACAGATTTTAACAAATACACTAAGGCATTAACACTTTCTTCAACTTCCACACAGAGTGATCGAAAGCTGGAACACGTAAGCCATACAGAAGTCACTAGTTCGGCTATGATGCAATTGGTAAATCATCAGTTGAAAAACAAAACAATATGATTTCTGCTCTGTTAGCTAATTCAAAGAAAGCAACAACAGGGTTTGAAAGTTGTTGAGATATCTTTCTAGAATTACAGTCAAGGAGTTAAAAGATTTCATTGATCTTTCATTGAATTGAAATTGCAATACTCACTCGGCCCGATTTGATTTGAAAATAGGCAGTAAGAAATCCAAAACTTACGATAGAACTGTCTATGGTGTGAAGATAATAAGATACTGGTTTTCCAGTCCAGGATACTGAACCACGCAGCGGTGATAACTCAACTACCCGCATAATACTGGCAACATCTGCGGAATGCAAAGAAAAATCCCAAAACTTACTATGTCATCAGAGTCAATCATGCATTGTGTGTAGCAAACCACACGAACACAGGCACATATGCTCACTGATTGATTTTATTGTCATTCAACAAGAGTATTAAAATTATGAAAATAAAAAGATAAGGAAACATTTTTCATCAACAAGTACGACAAATATATAGAATATTCACATCTGAAAGTATACTTTTCCAAAAAAAGGTACATCCCGTTATGAGAAAGCAACTTGATATGCTAGCATGGTTAAAACCTGATACACGCTGATTTAAGTTCCTTATTATTTCCGTTTCTTCTCTTTTTCTTTTCTCTTTTTCTTTCCAAAATAAGTTCAAACCTTATCATAATGGATGCTTCAAGGTAACGACTACAATCATTCAGAACATATTATGATCAGGAAATATGACACACACACATTGTAGGCAGTCTAGTCTTTAATGCTAAAATTGTACGTAAAAGTAGTACAATCTGATCTAGTTTGAGAAATTGAGTCATTTTGAAAATGTCACAGTGTGGGGAGGAAAATTTGAAACTAAGCTTGGAGGCTGATCTTCAAGTGTACTTTGTAGCACCTGTGGGCGGCTGATGATAGTGATCACGTAACGACCACAGCTCTGAACTGCTTTGATACCTACACAGATGACAGGAAATGACTTGTCAGACAACAGGTGGGTTGACTTTCAATTGTTATCTCAGAACACATTGATTCATGAGGTATCCTTTATCTTTTAAAAGGCTTGTTAGAAGGGGCTGATGAAGAGAAACCAACATTTGCTTGACAAGACATCATTCACCGGAAAGGATACTTGTAAAAACTCCCTCAGACTTAAAAACTGTCTCCCTCGCCCCAGCTGGCGGAAAATATGACAACTAAGTGAGTGATGAAGGATGAGTAAAATGAGTTTTCTGTCGGTGTTTCCTCAACCCATTTTGCGTGGGTGGATTCAATTTGACCAAAGGCATATATCAATATGTCAAAATTTGACATTAAAAAGCAATCTTGGACAGACCTCAAATGAACATTTTAATATCTAAAAAAATAAAAGTACGTCAAATCATACACCCAAAACTAACCTGGGTATGGATCACTCTTAAGAAAACTTTCCTTTTACCTCTCTGAATTTCCAAGAGCACATCAAGGATTAGGTTTCATACAGATGAAAATACATGATTGTAAAAGATAACTGAATGTATCAAAACTGAAGGAAACCCTTTCACAGGTTGTACACTATAAATTTTCAACCAATGTTTTTTTCAGTACAGGAAACAAGATTCTTATCAGTAAAATCATGAAGTAGATTAACCAAGCAATGAAATAATATTTAGCTTATCTTTCTGCATGTGAGGAGAAGGTATGTAAATTTACCAAAAGGCTTCTTACTCACCATTCAAATTTCTGTGTGTGATCTTGAAATTCAATGGACAGAAAGACTTTGATGACACAATCTTGGCGCCTTCTTTCATGTTGGCAAACCGAATCTTAAGCTGAGACAAATGAAACAATACTGCTATTAAATCCATGTAGAAAATGTAACATTTGTTTATGTTGTCTCAATTTCACTCTTGTATTACCCTCAAGGATTGGTATATAAAATACTTCCGCCAATCTACATTTAGACACTTTTTATGTACTTTCTTTATGTATTTCATGATCAACTTTGCATATTTTAGTGTCATATGCATGAAACACTTTTCTTACAGACGATAAGAAATCCCCAGCGGAGGATGGAATCACAGTAACTGATGATGAACATTACTAATAGTAAAACCTCAAAAGGCTGCAACTTTTAAATGTATTTTCTATTACTTTTGTTCTGTTCATAAAACATACATATTTTGTTCTCTTCCTAAAATCACAACAAAATGCTTCATATTCAACTCATCAACACAGTCTATATGACTGTGATGTCTACTGTCACCGTTGTCGACTGAGTTTTGGCATGGTCAAGAATTCAATTGTCAACAATATTACTGCATATTGTACAGTGTGTTGTGTTTGCAAGGCTAATGCTTTGTCTTCCAACATACTATAGGGACAAAACGTGGAAACAATGTACTCATTTTCTGTATCAAAAATAATAAGAATCATCAAAGCCAAAGCTATTGTCTCTTTACAAAGCTACCATCATTTCTGGCTTCATCAGATCAGCAATCTTTTTGGATAATATTTTGTGTCAGGAACAAAATGACTGACATCGTCATCAATTGATAATCAAGATGATACTGTTCAATGCCCAACAGTATACCACTGTGTGGTTGATCTAAGTGTTGGGAAAAACAGGATCAAAAGGTTAAGTAATAAAGCTGCCAGCTTTGTGTCTTTCCCTCCGAGGGGGCAGAGAGGTGTCCAGCCCAATTCCCATTAGGCCTACATGACTGCAGTCACATCTACTGGACAGAATTTGCTGCTTTTTACAAATACAACATCACTCCATCTCAAGGTTTTTGTGTCTAAAATCCTTCCTAATCAAAATTCATTGCATTCAGAATTTTGCACCATAAATTTAGATAAAAATTCATCCTGCACTGCTTGGCAAGGTTACAATATTGTGTTTTATTAACCTTGGAAGTGAATCTCACTTTATAATATTATATAGGGCTCAGCCCTTGGTGTCGCGCCAGGGGTTAAGATTGGCAATGTTATTTGTATTGATTCATGATAAATTGTAATTGTTACTTCATAAACGTTTATATGACAACTATGCCCAGTTTCCCTCTGATGAAAGCAGTTCACGTACGTACACGACGTCAAACCCTGCAGCAGGGCAGGTATAGATTTTCTGTAGCGTGTAAAAATTTTGGACAAAAATTGGCAATTTTTACAATGATAACAGCCTATTGCGTTAAACAAGGGACGTATTATGCAATCATTATCATTGCAATGGTAACCGCACTGCCCACCTTCCACTTGCAAGCTGAAAACTATAGCGTTCCGTCTAAAAACTGGCAATTTTTGAATCTAATTATTGACACAGGGGCGCTCTTCTATAATTCAATCCCAGTATTCTTTGCGTATGCCCCCGTTCATATGCACGACCGTTTTCTCCCTTTATCTATATTAACGATATTTTGTATCAGCGACAAGGTGCATAATAACATTTACTGGCTAATAAAAGACTCATATTTTATAAAAGGCATGTTATATAATAGTAATTTGTTTCGTATTTGTTTATTTACGAGTACTCAAAAAAAAAAACATGGCGGCGCCCATCTTGAGAAAGAAGGGTACACTTCCGGTTACTCGCATAGTATATTATGAATAAGCGCATGCGTAGTCAGTAAGCCGCTGGCGCGACTATCAACTTCTAACAAAACTCTCCGCAAATTATAAATACTTGCAAGGGAACAACAGCTGTAACCTTTGATAACAATTCTCGACAAATTTCAGAAAAAAATCAACTCAGCTGATTCACCTTTTCATATCTTTCTAATCGTATACTTTGGGTGATGTTGTTCAAGCATGAGTTTCAGTACTGCCTTGTCCAACGTTTGGACATGGTACTCAGGTAGCAAGTACATATTAAAGGGCTATGCTGGCTTTTGGCAATTTTCCATCGATTTATTTTGTGTGTGCATTATCATGATCATATTTTATTTTCTGAACCATGCTGAGATGTGATTCACAAATTAATGCTCCTACCCTATTTAAAAGATGCAGAGAATTTGAAACCAAACACTGACTTTGCGTGAATCTCTGGTACAAACCAGAAATGATATCTTATTTCACCTGCCTATAGGGTATGAGTTGCTTTTTGCAGCTAATATTCTACATTTCACTGAACAGAACATAACTTTTCATGTGACTAAAAGAGAACAAAACTTACATCTGGCAATGATGACTTTGTCCATTTCATATGATTTTGAAGGTATCAACACTTTGAAACACTACTCTCCCATGAAATCGCTGGCATTCTTGAGATGGATGAATACAAAATTCAGCATGGAAATTACACTACTACATAGACATACAGCGCAAAGACAGGAAACAAAGGTAGAGTTGTTTACCTGATGGTCTACTTCTGGTCCAAATGCAAAATTGTTGACAAAAATCACACTGTAAGAGGAAAAACAGTCTGTTACAAAACAGGCAAAATATTCACTCCTTTCAAAGATTTTTAAATCTTTTAAAATTCCACTTATAAAGACAATTACATTCAAAACATTCACCACATTGACTGAGTTTGAACAAAATTGTCCATCAGCGTTGCCGTGTACCTGCTCCATTCAGGTGGTATCTGTTTTTCTACTGCAATATGAGACCCAGTGAATTTCCCTTACCTGGCACTTGCTATTTTGTCCTTCATCTCATTGCTGAGGAAGTCACCCTTGTCAAGCTGATAGTGGCTGTACTCTTTGCCATACCATCTCATCCACTTGCGGTACTCTTTGTCCATACGCTTGGAAAATAAATCAAAACAAAACAAGGGCCAGTGAGGAACTAGGATGAGAAAAAGAGTTTTTACATTTTCTGACGAAATCATAGTGATTTCTCGTGGCCAGTCGGCACATGACAAGATAGACGGAATGAATATAAGAACATCAATCTAATTCTTCAGTATTGCAAAGTTAAAGGCTGAAAGTGCATGATGAAACAATTCATAAATATTATGGATAATTTTCAGAAGCCATGATTACTAACTGTGTAATTTCCAATTAAAATCTCTTTCTAAGCACATTTTCACAAACTTTATGAACATTTCTGATGGTTTAATTCAACCGTTCAAAGAACTAGGTCAAAGCGTCACCTTTGTAGGGCCATAGGGCAGACAGGAAACATGGTCGGTAGAATCAAAAGGTGTCATTAGATCACAATAGACCCCATTTTTGTGTCCTACTTCCTCTAAGTCTATCATTCAACTCAGATTACACCGTTACAGAGAACAATTGTCCATCTTTAGTTTCAAAGGCCATGCAGCAGAGAAAAGGAAAAATTAATGGAATAGAGATCTCAAAAGATTAGGCGCCGACACAGCCTACGTGCCCCCACCCACAAGACAACCACCTCCCCCAGGATCAGGAATTGTTCATTAGCTTTCCGTTTCCAGCTGTTTTTTCAAGAATCGTAATTATGAGCCTAGAGACAAGGAAATATGAGTGTGTTGGTGTAAGCACATTCACTACAAACATGCTTGATGTAGAAATGTGTCTACCTTTGTGATCAGGAAACCCGTTTTTTAAAGCAGTTGAAACATGTGAATTTGAGTCAAGTATACTGCATTTTCTGTCTATCACATTAGAAGAGTTCCAGTCTTTTGGCTAGTCTGAATTACTGCTACTTTTCATGTTAAGGTACTCATGAAACAACACTAACCCTGATTGTTTTAAGTTAGCTGGAATACTTCTTTTTTCAAACTGACAAAACACAGGGTTGTTTCAATTATTGACTTACCAAAGCATACTCGGCTGGTACATCAGCTTTCTCAATGCCGTACGCCAATTTACATCTGGTGGCTGCCGCAACCTGTAGAACCACTTGACCAACACCTGTACAAAGTGAAAATATAAGAACAATGTAGGCACCTGCAATGCCTGATAATCATCCATTATGGACATACTGGTATATCATTCTGGATTGACTGCAGTATTACTGTGAATTTTAAAAATGAACAATTATTTTGCTGAAATATGGAAAGAACTTATATGTATCAAATCTGAATAGAGGTCAGTGTAAACATATTTCAAAACAGCCTTTCATGTCATTGATGTAGTCACCATTGAGGTTTTTCAATATTTAATAGTGGTCGATTGCAGCAAATATTGTTCATTTCTAGATTCAACTTTACCATGGGCTGAGCTAAAGCATTGTGTTTGCAACTTTGATGATTTTACAAAAACAGCAGTGAGGGGACATTTTTTAACCTGTTCACCCTACATTCCAAATAAATAGGACCACAACTACCATTGATAACAAGTGGGTTTGGGTCAAACCATGGTGGTGAGAGGGTTAAAGATTGGCATCCTTTCCTGGAGTTCAGAAATACCATACATCATAGAAGGATGTTAACTGGCTACTCTCTCATGCTTCAACAACTGCAAACTATTACAATGTAAATAGGTCCATGTCTGGGAACAGCTGATAAAGAAGACCTGCTTCATCTTAAGGTTCCAAGACAAGAAATTTGACCTTTTTAATCTAACAATTCTCTAACGGTTAATAAGCTCAGAGCCCCTGTAAAGTATACATTTTCTGAAAGCCCAGATATATGGGAACATTTTGGTAACCACAGTGTCTCCATTGTTTACATAACTATCACGTGACACGGTAATTTGCATAACCTTTCAAAAATCGGTTTTCCCTATGTTTTGTCTCAATACTTCAAAATATCTGACTCAAACTTGCTGGAATGCAAGCTGTTACAACACTCTTCCAAAGTGTGTCTCAGATTTTTTATATCTTGCTTAGTTTTTTTGGAGCACAATTTTAAAGAAATCAACTACGCTTAAATTCACTGCTCTGGAAGTTTTTCTGGCATAAAAACTGTTGTAGAAGGTTTAAAAAAATTCTGAGACACTTTTTTGAAGACCCTTAGGACAGCTTGCACTCACACAAATTTCAGCCACATATCTCAAAGCATTGAAACAAAACATAGGGAAAACCGATTTTTGAAAGGTTATGCAAATTACCTGTCACGTGATAGTTATGTAAACAATGGTGACACTATGGTAACCAAACTGTTCCCCTATATCTAGGCTTTCCGAAAATATACAATTTACGGGGGTTCTGAGCTTCTTAAATACTAGAGAATTGTTGGTTTAAAATGGTCAATTTCTTGTCTTGGAACCTTAAAGTACACTGATATCAAATCAGATTACTAAGAACAGTGTTTTTACAGTAATAGATTACTTGTAGCAGCAATGAAGTAAATATGAACAAGTATTACGACTGAAAATCTGATCTAATGTTTGTTGAAAACAATCAATGCAGAAATAAAATCTAAAATTCGTGGTGAAATTTCAAAAAAAATTTCAAGATTAGTCCTACTCTGGAGATAGGTTCTGGTGATCATGGTATAAATGGTCATACACAGAAAAGTAAACATTAATATTTCACAGATGGAGAGATTCATCTGAAATGGCTGGAAGACACAAAATTCCAGGGGGAAAACATCCAAATGGGTTCCTACTAATAACTTTTTCTCAAATGACGAACGGAACAATAAAATCACATTTTTTCTTGGCATGGGTTTTGCTAGAGACCTAGTTACTACTTATATCCTCAACCAGACATGAAAAAAAAAATTCAATGAGTTGAATTCCGTGGCATTTTGCCTCCGAGACTTGATGCGCTACATACAAATGGCATGTCAGAAACTAATCATTTTCCATTTCTAAATACTTCGTATTTTTCCTCTTGAGATCCATTCACGTGTCATACCTCTCTAAAGTTTTTTAAAACAATCAAATGACTAACAGTTTGACAAAGCTGTGATACAGACTGTCAAGTTTCAGACTTAAAATTTGCACCTGCCATTTTAAATCTCATCAGATACTATGATTCTGTCAGGTGATAATTATTGAGTGGAGCATGATGGGACCATTAGGGCGCCCTCACTGGCCATGCCCAGCAGACATTTGACTTCTGACACCAGAAACCAAATTCTACCAATAAAATAAAGCTAACCTACACATAAATTTTGATATAAATTACATCTGACAGATGTTGATAAGGAATTACTACTGTTGATTATAAAAACTTACGATGTAACTTAAATTATTATTCTCCTTGTTTTTGATAGCGGCCTGACTCAAATCTAAAACAATACTATATCATGCTTAGTCACAGTGGAATTGAGTTTGACAAAATCTAGATTGGTCATCACAAGAAGTGACTGATCTGTCATGACAAACCTTAATCTGACTGTTTGGCGAAATTACTGTACCTCATTCATCACTTTAACAACCTGTTCCACACAATTTTGTCTGTACATCAAAATGTCTTCAGTGTACTATTTCATACAATTATGATATCAATACAGACAAAAACACATGATGGGTGAAATCAGCATATAATTCAGGATGCATGATTGGCCTGGCACCAGGCAAACATATACTGGAACAGAGAAAGGTTATATGTCCAAGGGACAGATTGACACATCTGTCACCTCTGTATCTGGTATGGATATCAACACGGGATGTAATCTACTGTAAAACAACACCGGTGTTTTCAAAGTTATCAGTGACTTCCTATCTCAAGTGATGGATAAGTCATCAGTCACGCTTTGAAATGTCAAGAAATGTTTGATGCGGTTACATGTAGCTTCAGGGTTGACAAGACTACTTGTAAAAGTTTCTCACTAGCTACAGTACCAGCCTGACATGAACATAACTTGATTCAAAAGCCATGCAGAGCAACGTTATGGTTTGTTGTTTGGGACTCGCAAAGTCTCTGTCATTGTCACAATTTGGGTCCCAGTTATCATGGTGACGGTACAGTAGTCAGTACCATTAGTACGAAGGTTAGATTTGCTCCAAGTCTGTGAGCATATAACTATCAATACACAATAAATTGAAGGACTAAACTTCAGCAGACTGTCGCGCTACGTGGTAGGCTGTTGTGTAGATTGTGGGGTGAACGCATTGGCCCACAGACTTGTGAACCTTGCGGGCTTGGGTCGCTATAAATAATTCATAATGACGTCAGGCTTATAAATATACATAAGGGCAGGCAGCGTTTCCTGGGGAGTTTGTGGAGGGACAGTGTTGAAACCATTGAATAACTTGTATGCACAGAACACAGTCCGTGATGGAGGCCCATTTACCTCTGCACTGTGTAGTATGAGTGCTATGTTGGTGTTGGGCCTAATTTCCTAATCATTTTCTGCATACCAATGCTCATTTCAGATCATACTGATTCAAGAAAACCTCTGATATCAAGTTTAGATAACTATCAGCTACAAATCAAGATTATTTCTTGTGATAAACTGATCATTTCATAAGTCTGAAGTTCTTGTCAATCATTTCCTTACGGACACGCTTATGTCAACAAACAGCCAGACTGCTTGTAACACTAGAGGGCGTTTGCAAGGTACCCCAGTCACTTGGCCAGACAGTAGCTCAGCTCCAAAGAAAAGCCAGGCAACTGGAGGCAAATCTATGTGAAGGTATTCAATACCAAAACACGAACTTTGACCTGAATGTGGGACTTGCTTTAAACACTTTCACATCTTTCAAACAACATGCTTTTCCCAGACACATGTATATTTTTGCTTTGTTTTTACTTCAGGACAGAACACTTATTTCTCCTTCCTCTCTGAAACAGGCAAACATGTACTGCCTGTGCAACTGATTGTAAAGCTGTACACAAACAGTATATATGTGCATCTGATGAATGAGTGCTGTTTTTACCAACATATTTGATGAATGTATGGGGGAGAGGTTTTAAAGAAGACTTACCACTGCCTAAATCAATGAACGTATCATCTTCAGTCATCGTTATCTCGTCAATCATCTGCGCTACCAGATCGTAAGATGTTTCCCCGTAAACCTGAAAGAGAACAAAAAAACTGAGGTTATGTTGTAAATGGTTGACACGTGCAAAGTTTAACACTGAAGCAAAACAACAGACCATAGCATTTGACAAAAAAAATAGTCGTACTGCTATTTTCAAAATAGCTTGGCCCCACTTTGTCTCAGCCCAATAAAATAAACGCACTGAGTTATAAAACAAACATAACAATAGTAGTAGACTACAGCATTTAGTCTGCAACTGAACATAATCAAGCAATATTTCTACACCAGAATAAAACAGGAAGCGTGGTGTTATGCAGACTCAGTACACCCAAGAGATCATGTGGTAGTGTACATAATTTCAACGTTTAAAAATGCTGACAGAAATAGAGTTTATGTACATGGTTTTGTTTGTACAAGATCCAATTGAATTACGGGTTTAGCAAGTTGTCTTTCCCACTGAGACCACATCAGTGACAGAATCCAAAGCAATTCTCAACCCTCCTACACGACCATGGTTTGGCCCAAGCCCATTGCTAGCAATGATGATAGTGGACCTGTTTACAGGGACTTTGGGAAGAGCGGGTTCAGGAACACAAGTAATACTGCCTCTCAAAATCATAACATCATTCCACCTCTGTTTTAGTGTAAGTTACGGAGAAAACACAAAAAACTGAAAATGGACATTCATATTATTATTTCATGTTGTCAGAGTGTACAGGTACTTTCACACTGCTCTTGAATTTTAGTGGAACTACTAAAAGGCAAAAATAGCCGACAAAATTTTGATTGCCACAAAACCTGAGTTTCAATGCCCAATGCATTTACCCAATCAGACCAGGCAAAGGAGAGGCCAAGCTACTTTGAAATATGATGACAAATACCAAAAAATCAAAAAAAATAGAATACATGGAAAAAAGTTGACTGAACATGCAGTACAATTCCAAACCCCTGCAGGGTGCAATGACATGTAAACAGATATTTTAAAAACTTCCCTACGACAATATGCAAAGATCAGACTTTAATCACGATGTGTGTAAGGGGAAGGGAAACTGAAAAAACTGGCAAGATGGTTTGGTTTTTTTTTGAGGGGGGCAAAAACTGTGGATAAGATACTGACTGTATCTCTCCTTGCTGTATAGTTAAGTGCTGACCGTGTCTTCAAAGAGCAGTTCTGTCAAAATGATGAAAAGAGAAGAAGACGACCAGTAACTCATCGTGTAAGGTCAAGGGTCAGATTAGCATGATGAGTTAAGGGTGGGAGATGTGCGAGCGTTGTGAGCAATGTCTGTGTTGAACCACAGCTACTTTTGAATTGAAAACTCCTAGCACTTATTTCTGTAAGTTTTTTCACGGGGGAGAATTGGGGAAGAGATTTTGTGTCTTCGGGGAAGGAAGGATTCTTTTTGCCTAGTGGACAGATGAAATTGCCAGATATTCTCTAAGATGTAATGAATAGGACAACTAGCGTGGTAAGACATTAAATATGATATAAGCCATGTCATTGTACAAACCGCATCCACTGTGACCATTTCTTCTAGACAAGAACAAAAGAAAAGCAAAAGAACAAAAGACAAAACACTCATTACCTTCAAGGCCAAATTCATTGGAAATTTTCTCTCTTTGTCTCCTACCTTTCCTGCATTGTCACTGACAATTTCAAAATCCTGCTTTTTTGGGGGGGAAAAACCCTGAAGAGATTCAAAATTTTTCATCTCAAGAACATACGCATGCAATAACACACCCCTGATGTAGATAACTCACCTCTGGTGAAAATGGCTCGTAACTATTCAACTTGTCAGGATCTGATATGGCATGGTTGTACACCTGCTGCATGATGTGTCGTAACAGCCCTGTGCCCGCCTTCCTGTTGACCCGGCCGGGACAGCTCACACCATTTCTCTGTTGTACGAAGAAAACAAATTCTTAAGTTTATGGTTTCGCTCTCAGCAAACTGCACATAGATTGCAGCCGAGTAAATTTACTTCATAACTCTGATTAAGCATGTAGATGCAATAAACCATACATTAGGGCTGGAAAACCGAAGCAACACAACTGACTAGAAAATAACAGCGGCTGATATAAGGCGTCTCGGAAAGTTGTCGCGTTAGGTCCGCACAATATGATTGACACTCATAAACTGTTTTGAAACAGTCAATCAGTCACAACCTTCCAACGCTGAATTATTCCTGAACAGCCAATCTGCATACAACCTTCCTAGCCCAAATAAAGTAGTAATTTTTTTAACATGTGCGAGAAAGATGCAAAGTACATTGTCAAAATTCTTCACAGCACAAAACACATTATACAGTTACTGGGAAATACAAAACATTGCATACTTTCTCGCTGGACATACATGTTGACATCAACTCAAAAACTTTGCTACTGGAAAACACACACTGTAACATTAACCCATTACTTTCACTTTTTGTCTTGTGATCATATCGTCATGATGTTTTTTAAGAGGAACAAGTCATCGTTGATGACACAGTCCCCACTTGTTAATGGGTACTTTGATTACAGGTCCTCAGAGAGGATAGAGTCCTCTTCATTAGGTCTGTGATAAAAACACTTTTGAATAAATTCGCTTGATACATGTCTGAGTTGTAGTTCAGGACATGAAAAAATCGTAATAAAATGGCCACACGGTGGCCATATTGGATCGTATCACAAAGCAAATAAATGTGCATATGTATGACATAGGTCAATGTCCTTGTAGCAAATTTGATTAAAATTGGTTGAGATATGCCTGAGTTATGGCTTGTACATGAAAAAATCATAACTTAAAGGCCGCACAGCAGCCATATTGGATCGTATCACAAAACAAATTAATGTGCATATGTATGACATTGGTCAATCTCCTTGTACCAACTTTGAATAAATTCGCTTGATACATGTCTGAGTTATGGTTCTGGACATGAAAAAATGTAATAAAATGACCACACGGTGGCCATATTGGATTGTGTCACAAAACAAATCAATGTGCATGTGCATGACATAGGTCAATGTCCTTGTACCAAGTTTGAATAAAATCGGTTGAGATATGCCTGAGTTATGGCTCTGTACATGAAAAAATCATAACTAAAAGGCCGCACAGCAGCCATATTGGATCGTATCACAAAACAAATTAATGTGCATATGTATGACATTGGTCAATCTCCTTGTACCAACTTTGAATAAATTCGCTTGATACATGTCTGAGTTATGGTTCTGGACATGAAAAAATGTAATAAAATGACCACACGGTGGCCATATTGGATTGTGTCACAAAACAAATCAATGTGCATGTGCATGACATAGGTCAATGTCCTTGTACCAAGTTTGAATAAAATCGGTTGAGTTATGCCTGAGTTATGGCTCTGTACATGAAAAAATCGTAACAAAATGGCTGCACAGCGGCCATATTGGATCGCATCACAAAACAAATTGATGTGTATAGCTATGACATTAGTCAATGTCCTTGTACCAACTTTGAATAAAATCTTTTGAAACATGCCTGAGTAATGGCTCTGTACATGAAAAAATCGTAACAAAATGGCCGCACGGCCGCCATATTGGATCGTATCACCAAAAAAATTGACGTGCATATCTATGACATTGGTCAATGTCCTTGTACCAACTTTGAATAAAATCAGTTGAAACATGCCTGAGTTATGGCTCTGTACATGAAAAAATCGTAATAAAATGGCCGCCTGGCAGCCATATTGGATCGTATCACAAAACAAATCGACGTGCATCTGTATGACACATGAAGTAATCCTTGTACCAAGTTTGAATGAAATCGCTCCAGGCATCTCTGAGATATCTGCGTGAACGGACGGACGGACGCACGGACGGACGCACGCACACACGCACGGACATGACCAAACCTATAAGTCCCCCCGGACGGTGTCCGTGGGGACTAAAAAGAAACTGGTTTTGGCGTTTTACGATATCATACAATGTGTCATAATCATCAGTGAATTCAAAAAATAATATTCATGGTGAGTATGCCACAGAACCACACATCTGTGCTTGAGTTTGCTGCTTGCTAGAATAGCTATCAACTAATTAGCATAAATTTCTGGTATACATGAGAAATTATGCCACTGATTTTGTTATCTGTTTTGTTTACCAGTGGCTTTGAAGGTATGTTTGTCAAATTCTTTTTTTTTTCCACATTCCGACTAATATTTACAACTAATTTCTACATAGCGCAAAATTGACAAATGCAAAAGAGACATCAACTTTATTTCTGAAATCCTTTTCTCTTCATGGAAGTCAATTTTCTTTTGTGTGTAACTTGCTGATCTGTTGTTATGGTGGACAGAGCTTTGCATGGGTACATGGTTCATTTCACAGATAAATAAATAACATGTATGTAGTAATGATAGCACTTTGCCAAAATGTCTTGCATATGGATATTCAGTAACAACATGGAAGAACTGTGTCAGAGAGACATTAGAAATCTACTTTACATTTTTCCAGGGAAGGGGAGACACGGAATCATTTGGAATTCAATTGCTGCTACATTTAATGGACGTTTACTGATGTAATTTCTGACATGAGGGGAAAGAGACAAAGAAACACACTCATGTATCTGATTCAAGCCTAGTTGACTAATTATGACACAGACACCACAAATATTTCATCTGTCAGTCTCTCTGACCACATCTTGATATGCTGGTGTGGTTCCAAGGCATCACACAAAGGAAATTACAGGGTTATTCCATGGCAGCCAGCAGCTCTGCCAATGATCCATTCATTAGCATAAAACCCTGCATCCCCCACCGGGATTATCCCGCCAATGAACAAAATTACTTTCCATCATGAAATACCAGCAGGCCGCGGAATACAAATTAACATCACCTATTTTCATTGTTAATACAGTCAGCAAATTAAAAATAGACAAAGATAGATGTTTTCGGCTAGCATTATGAGCGTTTACATGCAGGATAATATATGCCCTGGAAATGCTACTTCTTTTCCATAAGATGCCAGCATTACTGAGGCACTATACAGGTCGATCAGCGTACTCCGATTACGGTAGATTGTGAGGGTCATGTGACGGTCACAAAAGAACCGTCTTTGACGGGTAATCCCATTCAGATGTGCTACGCTCTTCCTATTAGACCTTTAAATCAGTTACCATGGCAACACCGATCAAAAGATGTCATTGAGAGGGGCCCCTCTGATCCAAAAGGTCTCTCTCTTTCATGATCTTGTGTTCTTTACTTTTTTTTAAACAATGTCATGATCATTTCCAGTCTCAAACCTGCCTCAGATCTCTGCTATAAATACATGGACACGTGGAATTAATACCCTGACTTCAATTTTATACAACATTCAGCTTTCATTTTTTTCCTATACCTTTATGACTATACATGTATTTATCAACATATTTGTGCTACCAGTACTTCATTCTGAAATCATAACCTGGAATATAAGGAGCAAAACCGGATAAAATAAGAGTAAGCGTGTAAATAGCAAAATAATTTTTGGATAAAAATTTCAAATTTTAAGTACGGACAATATGGTTGTCAAAATCTGTCATTAAAATTGTTGGATTCAAATTTTGAATATTTTTTTTTAAATTACTGAATGGCTTACACTGCCATTTGATTTATAAAATTTCATAGACGATACTCCATTTTTTTTTTCAACGCATGAAATATTTTTCATCTTTATCGGCAAGTCTGTTTGTCAGTTATACTGAGTTAGATGTGTCTTGCACTACAGTTAGCAAGGCGGGAATTTCTGAGATTATACAAGTTACATAATATTAATGTTTTCATGACTGGAATACAAGAACATTTTATTTGATACCTGAGCACGCCTTGCCATTATCAGAGATGACATGTAAATTTCAATATGAATCCAAATTCCTTCCACATTGTGCACCGGAAAACTCATTCATTATGTGGATCTGCATGACTTTGCGTGAATAATTTACGCACAGAAGTCAAATATCAGGGTACGAATGCAGAGGCTGCCATCGATTATACCAGCTTGTGAATGAAAATCAACAAATTAATGAAAATTGTTGACAGAGACCTGGGAATTGACAATTTCTATGGTGACAATTTTCACCATGGGGAAAGATATATCATGATTGATTCTTTTGGTTTGTATCTGATATAAATTTTAATGGAAAGAATGGTCTCACTGACGGAAATTTCTCCCGCATTTCAAAAATTTAAATGACAACACGGTATTTTAATTTCCTGCAGGGATGTTGAATCAAGTCAACGGTGAATTTTGCCAGGGTTTGCAGATGCAAGATGAATATGCAAAGCCAAAAGTCAAATTGGGACAAGATTTCAAGCCATACTTTTATTTAGGCTAGGAAAGTTGTATCCATACCTCCATGTCATCATTCCAATTTTCCCTGTATACATGCCTTGTGGTTATATGGGGACAGGGTTATAAAGGAAAAAAAAATCCCAAATCATGGTATCACTTTTGTCTAACGTTGAGGAGTGACAGAGCTGTCAGTTTTTTATCTTATACAGAAACAGATGAAGGTGAGAGTCAATTCAATCTCCAAATCATGAAGCCGACACGACATTTATACACTAGGGAATACATCACGTCAATGACGTTTATTTAGAATTAAGAGACAGAATTTGTGACGAAAGCGTCATAGTGATATGAATGTCCCTGAATGACTTATAACAGCCTTCTCCATACAACTTGGAAACACAGACGGGTGACCAATTAACATAACAATTCAAAATGTGCATATTCTTTTCTTGAGAAAATATATTCTTTTGTATTATCATCACATCTTTGGTAATTTAAAATTGTGGATTTAGGGTACTCCATCTTTTGATACGGTGATATGAAACTTTCCACTGTACAGTGTCTGGGAATACACAAAAGTATGGATGGCGCTGAAAAATGAGCAGTACTGAAGGCATACATGTACATACGTCATCGTTTGTGGAGACCTACTTTTAAAGTGCAAATGGTCAATGACAAACAAGATACACATGGCTTCTTATACTCCCACTCATGAATGGTTGATAAGCAGAGAATCACGTACACATTCACATCAGTAAGAAACGAATAACACGGTTGTATCATACATGTATATATACAATTTCAAATTCTGTTTCAGCTCTTCGCCTGTTCATCCTAATTTCCCTGTAAACAGTTCCACACTCACTATTGGTAACAAAATGAGTTTTGGGCAAAACCATGGCAGTGAAAGGGTTAAACACTGGACGAGAGGAATAAGACACACACAAACAGCTGAGTAATTACAAGTTAAAAACTCTGTATCTACCCTTTCAATTGTACATGTTAATTCATCCTCATAGTTTCCCTTCACTGTGTTGAGTGAGATCCCAGCTGGACTATAGACAGCTTTATTAGCAAAGATGCCCATCTGCAGACATAGATCACTGGTACGTAAATGTAGTGCAATGTTTCACAAGGTAACAGTCGCAATACTATTTGTGTTCTATATTAAAGATATTTCTCTGTCTGTGTGACTCCCTGTATCATACCACATCTCCTCTCAAACCAACTGACAGATTCCATGTTAACATAACGGTAGCCATGGTTTCCCTGTGAGTCAACATGATAGCAATTCCATCACAGCACAAGGAACCCTAAGATACAACACTTACTGTGTTTACACACAAAATGCATCCTATGTTACCATTCACAACCAGTGAACATTCAAAGTTTTGATACAGAACAAGACTGCGGAGTTCACCATAAAATTAGACAATTATTTACATGCACTAAGGTATCTTTTTATACTGCAGTGAGCATCAGATATTGTCTTTTGATTCTTTGAGTCTCGATGCATACAGTGTACTGAGCAGACAGTGTGTACTGATATCGCTGACAGGTGAACATTAAAGTCCAGATGTAAAGTTTACTCAGTGAACATGCGTTGATTGTGATGCAGTGTTTGTCTAGTGTTCAGGAAACAGGTAAATTGAAAGGTCATGGCTTCCGCTGACCAAAGGCAGAACCTGTGTTACATGTATCTTTGCTTTGACTTACAAATGTACATGTTGGAAGGGACGATTCCTGTGCAATGATAAGCAAATCCCTGCAGAAACATTTTTACAACAATTCTGCAATACATCTCTCTGTCGTTGACAAAACACATTGTAATGCACATGGTGTATGCACTACCACAAACACCATGTCACTGACAAAATGTTTAATGCTTTTGCTATGCTTTCACCAAGGTGAGAATGCAGAATCTCACTGAAATGTGTAAAACATCAACACTTACAGTCATGATCCTTTTAATATGACTAGAATTCTCTTCAATGGTGTAAACATGTCAAGAATGCACAACTGAAGGTGTCTTCACATTAGTAACCAATGGTAACAGCACTCTATTTATCAAGGATCATTTTCAGTAAAAGTAACCTTTCCCGACAACTCTTGATAATGCTACTGTATAAATGTCAAAATTGAAAAGAATACCTTTCTGTACAGGTGTTGGTCTTTTTGGTAAAGAGGTGATTTACCCATTGATTTCCTATCTGTAGGACACTGAGTAATTGTAAACTGATACATTTTCACACTAAAATAGATGTATGTTCTTGTGGATTTCACCTTTTCAGTTTCACTGCTGAGACCATTTACACTAACAGAGCTTGAACCAGAGAAGTGGCAACATGAAAAGCCATGGAGATCATGTGACAGAAGAACAAGTTCAGAAGTCTTTGCAGCTGAATGTTAGTGAAGGTCATGACAGAGATTTCACCACATCACCATATTTGTAAGCAATTTGAACAGAAATAGCTAAAAGCAAAAATTGGTCTATGTTTATTAAACCTTTACGGTTTGGTTTTACATGTTGCCCACAGAGTTTGTTTTTGGTTGTTGGTAGTAATACTAGATAATCCGAACATTCCCTGACATTCTGTGCCTATTGGTAGCGAATCAGTCCTTTAATCATGTGACCACATTGAAATTACACTGACCCCAACACACAATGTTGTACCATACTGTGTAACATCTTCCCTGGAATTAGGTCTGTAATAGAATTGAACAGCTTGCATGCCTCACAGAACACAGATTGTAAATACCTCAATGACTGGGAAGATAGTGTGGGTGATGTATTGTACCAAAAAACTATACCCAAGAAATATTGCGTCACCTTTACTTATTGTACAGGTAGAGTACCTATAAATATTTCATGATAATCTGTGAAAAAATTGTCCCACACAGAATACGATTCTCTAATCTTCCTTTTGAAAGGATGTTACATATATGATATCGTTTTCATCTTTCCGACAAGCTCAGCCAGATGTGCCATGGGAAGGTACATGATTTATTCAGTGAATATCAAAGTGGCCAATGAAAGTTGAGAAGGACCAAGGTCACCTCAACAATGCCGACACACTCACTTCTAAATAATGAGAATATCAGATGACATTTCTGTGTATTGGACAGTACCCTTCCATGCTCATACATTGTACATGTAAATCATTACATAACTGACTGAGCAACGAAATGACATCCGAAAAAAGTCACAATTAACCCCTCTCCACTCCCTTATCACATGGTTACTTACATAATTTGACAGCGGAAGTGTTGCTGGGTTGAATGAGATAATATTGTCCGACCACAATTTATACTTCCCCTTCTCTGAATTACTGGAATGGTTTTCAAACTGGTTCATGAAATACATGACCTAAATTCAAAAGGACTTGAATAATAGAATTTTGAATCCTGCTTCTGCTGACACTCTAAATTTCTGATACATTTTATAATTCATGCATTGATTTAACCCTTTGAGTGGTGTAACTTTTTCCTACCAAAGTTTCAGTACAACATTTTACCAATTTTTATGAATTTTTCTGTGATTTCTCTCATAATTTTGGACCAAAGGAACATCACATTTCATTGGATAGAGCTTTTTATCAAAATGTTGGCAAAAATCTGAAAAAAAATTTACTGGGGTATACTTTATACAGGTGACAGAAATTGACTTTGGCGCTCAAAGCATTTTTAAAGACTATGTGTGAATTCAGTCACTTTGGAAACATGGCTACAGCAATCAAGGTACAATTACTAATTAATAGCAGTGATTGCCAACTAATCTCACCACAGTGATGGCCTAGCTAGATTACAGTCTATTACTTTTTCAATATTCCTTTCAGCTACAGAGCCCTCAATCCCTATAATCCTGCATAGTTACAACCAAATTACCCAGAACAATTGGACTAAACCAAAACTGTGATAACAGTAGGATCATAGCACACTGTCCCTCGTTTGAAGCGACAGAAAGGGGTGTCCCAAGTTGGGTACATTAGGAGTGCCTTGAAATTAACATGGGTGCCATCCAATTTAGGACAATTTCCTGCAGTGAACCAAAAAAGATAGACCTTTATTTTGATTTTTCCAGCGATGAGCAAAATTGACTACCGTAGTCGCACAGTGGCAGTTGAATTGCAAACACAAAGATGCTACTCCCTGGAAGACATGAATACATGTAGTTTGGCACGTGGCAAATAACAGATACACTTGTCGGAAGCAACAATGTCCCTGGACACTGTCAGTGCGTGCTGTGCATAGGCCGGCCTTGACCACAAACTGACATTGTATACATTACAATGTAATACATTTAACCTTCACACAGTGACTGTCACCTTAAATGGCCTTGTTGTAATGGAGCATGACATCAACTCACAGTCTTCATATCAGGCATCAATCCATCCTTGTTTGCAAGCTGAAAATCATCTCCTGCTTTGTATCAGGATGACAGAACATTTGACTGAAAGATGTTGCACCCCAGTCTATTTTTTACTCACATGGGCATTTAAGAATACATACAAAGCAAACAAAGATACAGCAGTGCTTATCAATAATTTGCTAATCAAAACACTTACATACAAAATTCAAAATAGGGTCAAGGATCAATGATCCAGCCATGTTCAGCTACCAAAGTCTGTTAGTGTTACTTGTGTTTTATATGTTATTTCAGTTGGTTGTGGACAAATGATAAATTTATTTGAGATAGAGTATTTTCAGCATCAATTTACCATCATGCACAAGTCACTAAAATATCTCTGATGATGTCAAATGACCTTTTATATTGCTTCCTACAAAGTGATATTGCATTCTCCGTAAAAATACTTTGATCTGAGTTTTGTTTGCACCCTCTGTTGCTTTTTCACGTTTCTAGTAGAAAAAATTGCCGTGAAGAAACTCTCTAAGACATGTAATAAGCATTTTGGCTCTGTATCTTTCCGCAAATCAAAGAAGGTACAAAAATAATGGGAATGGGAAATATATCCAGGAAAGGGGCTTCACCATTCTAGGAATAAAATAACGCATTTTGTGAAGCTCTTCTACAGCTTCTTTTATTACAGTGTTGTTGGTAGAATCTGCACAACTTGAATCTATGTTTTTCTAAGGCTGCTGAATACAAATGGCTTTCCCAGTTTCAGATCTGTAGTTCCATTTTTGATCTATTCTATGAACATTGATACACAAAACTGAGTTATAGTAAAATGATTTTGAATCCCTGCCAAAATTTACCAACCCTAACTGTCATTTATCCAGTGTTTTTGTTGAGGGTGGTAACCCAGGTAAATTTTT
Organism: Ptychodera flava; assembly: GCF_041260155.1. Taxonomy (NCBI): domain Eukaryota; kingdom Metazoa; phylum Hemichordata; class Enteropneusta; family Ptychoderidae; genus Ptychodera; species Ptychodera flava. Next base: position 4,163,948 of record NC_091935.1, on the reverse strand, counting down.
CTGGGTTGTCCATTGTTTACTACAGGACGTTAGGTTCCAAGGCCTAGTATCTATATTCTCAGATTATAGCAAAGGCACTGAATTGAAAACCCTGGTAAATGTCACTGATGGCATTCTCTATCTTCATTTCTGACGAAAAGATGAAATATAAATCTAAACCTGGTTTTCAAATAGTACTCTTCAAACTGGTGAACACGTACTGACTCTGAAGATAATGTTTCATTTTAAAAAAAGTGAAGTAAAAACTTTTACATAGATTTGAATATTTGCGATGACGGATGACATGTCATTGGTCTTTTCTTTTTTTTTTGACCACCTGAAACAGTTTACATTTCAAGTCATCAAGGAAATGAGTAAAGTCTTGCATCATGGGTCCACATCACCTTATTAGACAGTGCAGTAATTGACAGCGAAATGCACTCATGTGTAAAATGGTAAACAGAGACGTCAGCTTGCGTGACACTTGTACCAATGTACACACAAGGTCAGCAAGAATTATAGTGCTGCCCTCCACTTATGATTTTTACACTCAAAAAATATCTCTTTAGTTCCAGTTCTCTTTATTTCAAAACAAACCACAATAGTCAATAGAACAAAATCACACATTCAGAATCCCTGCTCTTATGGTGCCAGGAATGGTCATTTAAAATACTGAGGGTCACTGGTGAGAGCACTGTGGATTACCAACGGTAACTAAATTAGCTAATGTCACGCCACATAGAGCATATGGCACCTACTTTGTATTGTGGACAATTTCCAGGTATTGGGAGGGTCTGCTATTATGAGTTCACGATACTTTGAACCAGGAAATCACCTGTCTCTTCTACAAACATCTTTATTGACATCAAAATATAATAGCTACAGTTTAACGTTTGCAATTTTCAGCTTGTGACTGATATCACTGGGTACTACTGCTGGTATTTTAAAATGGAAAATTCAAACATATGTGGTACTTAGATGAATATATTAAGTATGTTTATTATCTTCTTGAATGTACAGATGGACAAATGACAAAATGGTAAGGTTGGATTGAAGACATGCTCCTTGGACTTTTGCTACTTTCAATAAGTTTTTTTTTGAAATTCTTGAAAATCAGTTGAAAATGTAGACAGTGAAATCTTTCTTCAGTACTGCATTCATGTTGTGAAAAAAATTCTTGGGAAATTGGTATACCTTTGAGTAACATCATAAACGTCACAGTATAAAGAATTACATCAAGACATAACAAATGTTTGATATGTCTTAAAATACTGTTGGATTTATGTACCAGGGGATAGGTTACATGCGTTGAGAAAATACATTCTGTTTAAACTGAAGTAAATGCATTTATGAAAGGAACTGAATTACTGGCTACAACAAACAGACAATCATGAGAAAGAGTGAAATATTAAACATTACACAGAATGCAGTTTTAATTAAGGTAGTTCTCGCCTTGAAAGACTTAAAACTTTTGCTAACACTTTTGTCAAGTAAACTTTCAACCATTCTCTTTCAAAATCATGGATAAAAATATGGGTCACTGTGCAAATTTTGGTACTAGAGAAACAAATTACCCAATATTTAACAATATTTGAAATTCAAAATGGCTGCCACCCCTATGTTATCTCTATGGGGGAAAATGAAATTCCTGCTTTTTACAAAACTACGTGTAATGTAAGCCAGTGAAAATTTTATTTACCAGGTAAGCTTCATATGAGACCCCCACCCCAAACTAGTAGGCCAAAAAATATTGTAAAAGTTTGAGAATCTGACCATCTCATTTTGCCCCCGAGAGGCATTCTACCTTAATCCTTTCAGCGACTGATTCTTTATGCCCTATCTTTTTTAAGAGTTTTTAATTCTTTGGAGTCAATTTAGGAATCTCTTGAAATTTTTGAGTCAACTCTGTCCTACATTTATTATTGAGTCAAAGGAAACACCCTGAGATGAAGGAATGTCAAAATAGCTAACCTAGCACACTGCCTAATTATGGTACAACTCAATGCCACCACACACTTTGACCTCCACAGAGAAAAACCAGGTGAAAGGGTTAAAGGTTAACAAAATTGTCAACACAGCTTGCTTATCCAAATACAAGAAAATGTTTGCCTACCAGCTGCAGGATGCCATCAATTGCACGGTTGTACTTCTCGCATAATATGGACATGCTTTCATAGCTAGAGATGAGAAGAACAGAAAGGAAAACAAAGACATCATTAGTGAGAAGGCTTCCTGTGAACAGAAGCATTTTCAATATCAGTTTGTAGATCGTGTATGTGGCAGAATCCAACAAAGTGCACAAACTGTATCAGATTTCTTCCAACTATTACTGTTAAGAAAATATTGGTTTGGAAATTCTCTGAAAGCTATGCCTGCTAATTTTCACCGTGATAGCTGCATTTAATGTAGCTCTTGGGAAACCTACAGGAGATGGAGACTGGGAGGCCCTAAGGCAGGTAACTATTGGAAACCAGAGAATGATGATCATATGTATTGCTCTGATATGGAGGGCACACTCTCTCAAGGACATCACCATACCACGTACACATATACCACTCACACAACGTAACAGCTGAAGTCTCAACTGACTTGCTTTCATTCATTCCCTGTACCACAGAATGTTGCCATGACAGCCCTGTTTGCTCTCATTTTTGCCTCCCCCCTCCCCAATCAAATGAATCTATTAACTGCTGTCTCATTCAGTAGCATTATTGTTGAACAAAGGAGATCTTTTACATGTGAATTGCATATCCCTTTCGGTGGCTTGTTAGCCGGCGTGAAAATGCATAACTTTTTTATCCTATAATCTCTCGATGGCACAATTATGACAACTGGTGACATGGTAATTGCCATGTTGTTGCAGAATTGCTTGGAGACTGTGCACCACACAAACTACACAATCCAGGGACCAAGCAACCTACATTTATGCGGCAAATGAAATCTCTGCCTTAAATTTCAATTATTATTCAGAGATAGAAAAACTGACAGCCACTAAATCCCCATTGGAATCTAAGCAGATATTTGAACTACCAGAATATGGAAAACATACTATAACACAGGGATTCAGAACAGGAAACCATCAGCCTCCATCCACTGCCAGTAATCTTAAAGCATTGCTACAGTCTTTTCACATCAAGACCGTATTGAATGTATCTGTATAAACTATCTTCCAGCATTTCACGTATCAATAGTTAGTGAAATCTATTCATGTATCAACTTACATGTAAATCAAAATTTACAAATCTATATCTGATTACTCAAGACAATTCTGAAAACAGGAAAAGGCTTCCAATTTACAATTCTTGTGTTCTCTTTGCTCCTTTACACTTGTCAAAAATGCTTTTATTATTTTCAATATGAGGCACAAGTTTGCTAGGGAGCATATAGCACGATATTTAAAAATTAAAAAAGGAATGATATTAAAAGATTTACATAAATTCACCATAAGTGTCCACAGGTCAAAATGTGTCCTGGTAACCCTTTATACAAAACCCTTTTACCTCCAAAACCATGAGCATTGACCCATCACCACTCAGTGGAAACAACAGGTCGGTATGATCACTAATTGGAGATACGTTGACATACTGTAGCTATGTATTGTGACATATTAGGCATTATGCTGAATTTCTCAGTTGGGTACATATCTCAACACAGTACTCATAGGGCAGGACTAGGACATAAGGTACATGTAGTATGCACCTCAAAATTAAAAGACCTAAACTTTTGCTCAAGTTTTCCTTAAAGAATCTTTCAACCATTCTCTTTCAAAATCAAAAGTAAAAATTGGGGGGTCACCATGCAAATTTTGGTACTAGAGAAACATAACCCAAGATTTACCAATATTTACAATTCAAAATGGCCGAAATCCCTGTATTAACTCTATGGAGACAAATAAAATTTTAAAATTTAGAAAAACTAAGAAAGTGAAAAGTTTTCTTTTACCAAGAGCATTAACATGAACCCCCACAAGTGGTATATCAGAAAAGAATTGTAAAAGTTGAGAGTCCAAATATCTGTCCCGAGGCATGTTCTACCATAAAAGAAATAAACAGATACATGTACATCTTTGTAACCACATTTTAGGCAAAGTCAAGTCAAAGGATGCTGATGGTACACCGGTGAGTTTGTTGACAATCTGGGCCCCTTCCCTTGAAACAAAAGGTTTCCACTTTGTATGGTTGTAAATTGTGTCCATCTCTAGTGTTACTTTTGAGACTCCTTCAATGATCTTCACAGCTTTCAACACATTTGCATTGCACTGCAACAGCTGAAAGCCTTCCACACACACTGACAGTAACAGACAAACACACACGCACAAAATGTTTGCTCACTTTTTTCAATAGATGACAGACACACATACAATCACTGGCTGGAGTATGAAACATCTGCTGCTGCCTGTCGCTATGGAAACACCATCAACTTGTATTGTTTTCAAGGTTTTCTTTGTAAGGAAGGATTCTCCAGCTCTTCAACGGAATGCTAAAAAGCTACAAATATCTGGACTAAAGCTTTCCAATGCTATGACGTCCTGAAGCCCTAGAATCTCCAATTACATACGTGTCACTCAGAAATGTTAAGGCAGTACCAATATGGCATGTGCCTTTTCAAAACATTGTAGTTTATTTAATGGTCAAGAATTTTCCTTTACACATTGAGTAAACTTTCACGAACACAATGTATACTGCAGTTACGCATTGAAAAAGAATAGCTCTGCCTAAAATATGACTCTACAACTTGACCTTGCTCAGCAAGACTGTCCTGACCACATGTATGCATATCGGACAATGTTGACTGGCCCTCTGATCAGAGCACTGTGTATAAATACTAGAACACTGTACCATCATCACAAGCAGTGACATCACTCATTATGAATAATTTCTCTCTGTTGTCAAACTGACCAAGCAAATAGAGCGTACCAGCAAAACTTCTACTAATTAGAATTGGCAAAGAGAGCATATGGAATTTTACTACTGCGTACAAAAGAATGCATTGACCCGACTGTCAAGTGTCGACGCCACTGAATCCGGGGTTCACAACCTGACACTGTTACTATTGAAAGACCTTACTACAGTTCAAAATGGAAAATTCTTAACAAGATTATTCTGGGTTGGAACTTTAAATAGCAAATCGACTTACAGATTATTTTCAGATTCAAGCATGACTCAAGAAATGTGGGACTATATAATCCTGCAAAGCCAGTAAGACATTGTAGAATTTGCCAAACTGGTTATATTCAGATAAGACTGCATACTGTTTGATATGTAACTGTGTACAATATGGTGCCTTACAAACATCAATTTGACATATCTGCAACCCTTTAAAACGTCAGTCAAATATAATCATGCACACACATGTGCATTGGTGTTGTTCACACCACGTATCCAGACCAATTTACTGCAGACTTCAGCAGGGCAAATGCATAATTTTTTCCTCAACAGAAATTGTGCCATGATGCCTGTATGTTTATACAAATGTAGCAACTGTGAGTTGATAAAACAAACATTCCACAACATCATTGAAAATACAGCCATTAATTAAAGGCAGAACATCCACCAACCACTGGTAATGCTCATAGCACACATGCAACTTTCTGTGAATTCTTGTGAACAATACTATGAAGTCAGTTTTGCCAAATACAGTACCCTAGGGTGAACTCTCAGTCTCATGAGGTCACAGGTCACATCAATGTGAGTATTAACTCACACCACAGGTCCAGTAGGCATAATTTGTGATGATTTTTTCCCATTATTATCATAAAAAATAATTATGAATATTAATAAATTATTAATATGAATGTTACAGAATATTAAAACTTTTTTACACACAATGTCGTCTACTTTGTGTAAATGCCATCTGGAAACTCCATTGTTTTGTTAATTATGATTATGAATAAATTATGATTACGATTAATAAAGTCATATTTTACACATTGTAATGTGCTTATGTGAACAACCCTCTGGAAACCCTCATACAGTTTCACAATCTATGCCAAAATATACAAGTGACACCATTGCCAAGGTTCAGTCTACGGCGACAGTTACCATTGCCCAGGTTCAGTCTACGGCGAGAGTTACTACACAGTGTATATAATGAGAAGGTAGCCAGCTCCACTCGACAGTAAACTGACATACCCATGAATTACCTCCGTTTTCTTCACTTCTGCATGTTGATTCTCAAAATTTCTCCCGGTGTTGGCAAGTCCATAAATCAGCCATCAAATCTACCCAGTTTTGGCCACTTAGACGGAAAATCTGTGAAGTTTGGGGCTGCGAGAAGGTATATATCGCCAATGAAATGATGCTGCCTTAGCGGAATCGACAGCATCCGGGAACTTTTAGGGCCGTTTGCGAATTTGAATGCAGCCGCCAAGCGGGGCCGAGGGCGGAGCCATGGTTTAACGTTATTAGATATGCTGACATAATTGATCGTACGGCCAATGAACGCTCGTGACCTTTGATTAGACCTCTCATCAGTTGACCCGAATGTACGTACATGTGTCTGATCAACATCAAAACGTGGAATGAGTTTCATTTCTCTAGTTGGACGATGTATTTTTCGAAGTTTATAGCAGTTGTAAGGTTGCTCCAAAGCAGCTTACTGGGTATGCGATCAATGGAGATGGTAGCTTCAGCGAAACGGGGACAGCATCAACTGAACAAACACCACAGCAGGCAGCTCAATATAGATTGCTGCGATCGTGTTTGCCAGCATTATATACACCTTATCCATATTATTTGATGACACCGTCATCACGTACGTCCATTACAAACGTCCAGATGAACTTCCGACGACAGTGAGCACACTGTCATCAACTGTGACCGACTCCTCTGCCCCTCCTCCGCCAAACGCATCAGCGACTAATCCGTAGCAATTAAAATGTTTCCACTAGCTGTAATATTTGACCGTGGCGGTGACCTTCGATTTGAACGCGTTCGCCGCTGCGATATCACAGCTAGGTTTCCACGGTATCCACCTATTCCCGAAGAACCTCTGCCATGTGCACACCGTACCCACAAATACCTTGAATAGCAAGGAACACGACTAACACTTCCAGGCTTGCAAACGTGCTGACATTTTCTTGCCCGTTCTCGTTTCAAAATTTTAGTGTTTTTTCCATAGACCCTGCTGCATCCGTGTGTAGCGTCAATTGTTTTTCCCGAAGACAGAAAGTCCTCGCTTCAGTTTCTGTGTGTGATAAAACTGCAGAGCTTCGGTTAGGATTTCCAAATCTGCGTAAGGCTGTTCGCAAATTGTTTTTGTATTTGCGTAAAATGCACCAAAAATGCGTACAACATGACTACATGTAAGTACCTATATATAACAGCTGTCTACGCGATATCGAAAACCGGTTCAAAAGTCAATGAATAAAGTGTTCAATAAACAACATCAGTGACAATGTTTTTTCTTTGATATTAGTTTCACAATTTGTTCTGTTCTATTTTCTGTCGACGATTTTCATTTCTTACTAATTATTTAGACTACAACTTCCCACTATTGGCTTCGCTGCTTGACCTATCATCGCTGCTCTGAAGTCAAATTCACGCCATGGTTATCACCATCAGATCATTTAGATCAGGCAAAGTCACTTAGACAGTTACGTTTCGATTTTGTAATCCTGTTTTGGGTACTGAACCCACGCGCTCACACGGGACAGATGAGACTGGAATCACGGCTGCAATTATGGCCAATTTTGCAATAATCTGGAATAAGTTTGCAGACCGGCATAAAACTATTATTTTTAAGTTTGCGTAGCATTAACTTAAACTTGATATTCGACTAGGAGATCTTCAGGGTTTACAAGTATGCATTGGGCGCAGCGGAAAAAAAAAAAACATTTTTTTTTTGCAATAACGACGAACTCTATTGAACTTGTTACATTTTTATTGGTACGGACTTGAAGGAAAACGTGATTGACAGGATGTAGGACAAAATATTGCTAAATTATGAACATTTTTATCAGCAAACAATTTATTTTTAGTCCTGGATAAACTTCACATTGAAGGGAAACTACGTGTGCTCATGTCTTTGTTACAGAGACTGCGCTTTTTAATGCGTATCGGATTACGCAGACGTCATTTACTTTGCGTACTTCAAAGTAATAACATGCTTGAAATACGCAGGATTTTGCGTTAACGGAAGCTCTGTAATAAAACTATTGATAATATTATTAAAATTTTACTTTTTCTCAGTATTTTTTGCAAGACATGGATATATTTGTCTAACATATTCATAAAAAGTAACAGGTCCTCGTAACGCCAGCACGCGTACGCCTTTTCAATAAAAAAGATATCGATTTCAAGGTACATTGTCTGTGCTTTGTCTGTAAAACACGTCCGTGACTGTGTTTTAATATTTTGCTGAGCAGCAAAATAGACGACAGTCAACGCTGCCTGTATTTTCATTGTAAATCTCTGAAAATCACAAGTTCAATTGGAAGGTGATTGCGTGTTTGTACGTACGTACGCTGTTTTGAGGTCTCCTCGCCAAGTCGCTGAACTTGACATATTTTCACAATGTCAACCGGGTATCTACCATAAACAAACGCATCTGCAACCCGTCATCCGTTTGTAATCACACATACATAGCTTGGACCGTTGACTTGAGGCACCTCCATCCTTGGACAGACCATGAAGTAATCGTACAGTGTAAGTGTAACTTTCATGTGTAAAAAAGGTCACGAGCGTTCATTGGCCGTACGATCAATTATGTCAGCATATCTAATAACGTTAAACCATGGCTCCGCCCTCGGCCCCGCTTGGTGGCTACATTCAAATTTCGCAAACGGCCCTAAAAGTTCCCGGATGCTGTCGATTCCGCTAACGCAGCATTATTTCATTGGCGATATATACCTTCTCGCAGCCCCAAACTTCACAAATTTTCCGTCTAAGTGGCCAAAACTGGGTAGATTTGATGGCTGATTTATGGACTTGCCAACACCGGGAGAAATTTTGAGAATCAACATGCAGAAGTGAAGAAAACGGAGGTAATTCATGGGTATGTCAGTTTACTGTCGAGTGGAGCTGGCTACCTTCTCATTATATACACTGTGTAGTAACTCTCGCCGTAGACTGAACCTGGGCAATGGTAACTGTCGCCGTAGACTGAACCTTGGCAATGGTGTCACTTGTATATTTTGGCATAGATTGTGAAACTGTATGAGGGTTTCCAGAGGGTTGTTCACATAAGCACATTACAATGTGTAAAATATGACTTTATTAATCGTAATCATAATTTATTCATAATCATAATTAACAAAACAATGGAGTTTCCAGATGGCATTTACACAAAGTAGACGACATTGTGTGTAAAAAAGTTTTAATATTCTGTAACATTCATATTAATAATTTATTAATATTCATAATTATTTTTTATGATAATAATGGGAAAAAATCATCACAAATTATGCCTACTGGACCTGTGCTCACACTCACTGAAAGCATTTGCTTCTTTAGACAACTTGCAGTAGTCAGATCACATTCATAATAAATTTGAGGTGACGTCAGCAAACAACCAATGAGGGACAGAGGGATCAGTAATGGTCGACTGATATTTTGTTTTCATTGTATTCTGACAGGCAAACTTGCTTTAACATAACAACCAAACAAACATTTTCTTTTGAATTTCTACAGTGTAACCTTAGATGTTTTATGCAGATACACTTTTGCACATTGTTGGTTCCAATCACATCACATCAGGAGTTCATAAGGGTCATTTTGACCTGTACTGGAATTTTAACAGGAAAATTTATAATCACAGTAATCAAAGGTCATACATCGTATGTTATGATAATCTCATATTAACATGGTTACTATGCTGCAGTTACCAAGTTGGACAAAACAAAATTGAAACAAAAACTTCACTGAAATTTTGTTTATTATACACTTTGGTAAAAAGAGGTCAAAATTTAGTAAATGAACCCTACAACTTTGATTTGTTGATGGTTCTCAAAAACTTCAGTCAGCAATGTAAAGTTATTGACAGATCAACTGTGTAATTTACATCAGTGGGCAGTATGAATGCATGAGCCAAGAGTTAAAAATAGATTCCCAAGAACAGGCCTTGTTTTCGAACCTTAAATGGAACAAGCACTTATCTTGAAAACGGTATGTTCGATTTGATTTGCCATGCATTGTATGCATTTTTTTGTTCTGAATTATTATTCTACCAAAGAATGCATTATAAACCTAGTTACCAGTCAACCATACCAAATCCAGGGTTAACACCCTTCTATCGTTATTCTTTGAATTGAAGAATGCAAACCGAAACTACAAAACTGAAATATTTCAGAATAATAATTGAATTGAGTTCTCACAAAAAAGCAGAAGGCATTTTCAAAGCCACAGGAAATAAAAGAAGTTGACACCAGTGTATTTAAATTCTATCAAGCCAGAGATTCCAGAACACAGCAAAATATAAGAATCAGTCACCAGATGTCTAGCATAACAACACAAAAATGACAGAAGCCCTAGATCAGAACAGAATTTGCATAGCTAACAATTGTACAGACATGAGGCATCGGGCAAACAGACAATGCATTCTTTTACAGCCTTGGAATGCGGCCTTTCACTGCTGTGCAGGGTTCAAGGGTTACGCTAGCCACACATCCTTTGTCAAGCAAGCAGCCCTGTCTACTTGATGACAAAAAAAAAGTTGACAAACAGACGGGCAGCTGCAGTGACACACTTAATCAGAATGCGAGGTTGCATCAAGGTCATTTAAAAATGGCCGCCACACTCAGAAGTCCCTGCGGCCAGCACATCGATCAGAGTTTTTGCAGTACAAGTTAAAGTCATTACATGAAATCTCTCCCATTCAATACAGCTATTCTTTCATAAATTTAATGTTAAAAAATACAAAATCATAGTAAATGTGGCACAACTTGCAAACTAGAGAAAATGCTCGGTTTCAAATAATGAAATATATGATAGAATCCTACATTCTATTCTGGAAATACTTTTTATGAACACACACTAAAATATATTTATGACTACTGTATACATGTACATGTATTGTTTAGGAAACTCATAAATATGTATGTGTTGTATATTGGCACATTTGATTCAATTTCTGTTGAAACAAAGTAAATCAATACCAAGATTTGGCCGATATTTTTATTGTACAGTACACTTTAAGGCATTTACTACATATTCAGAGGATATGTCACACACATGAATTATGTCAATATTGCTTGCACAAAAAATTCGTGGCCTTTGCTTATGAAGACACTGGACGGCATCAACATAGATACAAGCAGGATACACACTTTGGAAAATAAATTTGGACTGTGTATATTTTGTGTGTATCTCAAAGAGTCTCCCAAAGACGAAAATGGCATTTTTCTGTCATGTTGCTAAATCATTAGTATAGACAACTCAGCGTGTAATTTATAGCGTTTTTGCATGATCCAATCAGGGAGTTGATTTATTGATAATATACTGTCAGAGAGTCAGCTCAACAGTTTAGATCAAGAGCCCTGAGCGATGAGTTTTTTTATTTCTGCAGAAAAGCTACTGGTACAGTGTTAATCAAATGGTGACATTTTGCATATACACCTGTACAGTATTGACTCTTTCCAGAGCCATTCTCTTGGCCCTCATTTTTCCAATCATGACACCCAAATGCCGACCTTTGAATATTCTACACTTTTCCGGGATCAAAACAGTAGATATCAAATTCACCTTTACTGCATGTCAGCTTTCAGCACACTTCCCTATCAACTGACATTTGCATTTCCAGTTCTAACACAAGGCCAGCCCCTTGTGGGCCCCCTAGTTTGTTACAATTCATGACCCCAGGTGCTGGGTCAAAGGTTGCAACATGGAAGCATTAGTTGTTTTTTTTACAACCAGTAATACTAATACTTTCATCTGTGTTCTTTTAGATATATAATTCTAATTTACATTATCCAGTACATGCAGGTTTTATTGACATTTCCCCTTCCATACTTGCAACATTTTCAACTACACAATGAAAATACAGATCCATTTTGGAACAATTTGTACATTTGGTATTCAGTACTGTACATGCATTTGTGTTTGAATATTATCTCCTCCTGAGTAATGTGAAAAACACATGAAAGGTTCTTTCAACCACAGTGCTTAACACTAATCACCGAAAACTAGGGTAATCTATTTCTGTGTATGCAAATACATATCCATTTATAACACAGAAACACTCATGTCTAGAACATAACTGTGGCCTTGAAATGGCTGGCTCTCATTGACATATGGTGAGGTTGTTCAGTGTGACTGCTGCAACATGTCCTGGGGATAAGCCAGTGCTTATTCAAGAGCACTGAGAAAAAATACTGCTCCTACTCTGATGTAAAACTACAGCAAGTAGACAGGAATGCTCGCTGACCTCATGCTCTACGCCTGGCAGAGGCCCCTGGATTCAATTTTGCACAGGGCTATAATATGATTCCCTCCAAATGAAACTACCACATAATACATGCAGAGCTATATTATCACTAGGCCATTTTGAAAATGTGCTTGATCAAAAACTATGTCTGCTCAAAATCACAACTTTGCTTGATTTGGGCAAGTGATGATGATGTCACACACAGGTACGACACTACAAATTCTTAGCTATAGATTTACTACAGAGGAGATGGCTATTAGTCTATAACAGGTTCATAAATTGTCACAAAATACGTAAAAAAGCAAGGCTTTCATAACCGTAACATCCTCATATATGAGTGTCGGTCGGATTTGATTGCTGAGAAAAAGGCCAGTTGATACAAGCTTGAAAATGTGACAACAACCATAAATTCAACTCAACTTGTGAAGTAATATAATATCAAGAATTTGCTTAACATCAGTTTTAGGAATATGAGGATGATATGAAAACACGAACAGTCAAACAGAAACTAAACAACTCTGGAACTACAGGCCTCTCCAAAAACTGAACTTTTTCTTCCCAACCTGTGGTTATTAAAATTTCAATTACGATAAAAAAATGTATACATTTAGCTAAATGTTCCTTAAACTGTGCCTGTAAACCTCAAATGTCAAGGTGTAACGGGCTGATTTTGATATCTATGCCAGTAGATGATATAACAGGAACAAATTTATGATTTCCCTTCCCAAGTTAGAGAATTTTCCGTAGTCTGCGATTATAATCTCTCATGATTTTTGCATAAAGTTACATATCCATATCCAAGCTTTATTGTGGGTTGATTTTGACATCAAAGAACCCCCCCACACACACACATCACCACCACCACCAGGCACTTTAATCACTTCAACCAGACGGAGGTTTATTGATGTGGGGGCAGAGAAAGCCAGCTTTTCTTTCTCTTAGCACGTCAAGATGGAACAAAAATGAGTAGGCAGAACTTGTAACAAGATCTCCTACACAAGTCCTATGCACAGAGCACAAGATATGTTTTTACTGAGCTTGACAGACTGGTGAAGCCAATATTGTGTCATGATTCTTGTGATGATCTCTGATCCAGACAGTTGATGGATTTATTTGGATGCACAGATGCTATTCAGAATAAAACTATTCTCTCTGTATGTCAGTGAGATACTTATTAGTAGGGAACAACAACTCTGTAAGTGGAAATCTACCATTTATTGACACGACAAAACTTTCAATGGTAGGATAGAGATTATCTTCATTAATATTTTCATCACCAACACCATCAATATATTGCAATCTTTGTAATCATCAAATGAATCGTTGCCAATGCATTTCTTTGACTTCAGGTCTATTCATTTAATACAAATTCATTTAAAAACAGAAGCTGGAGGCAACACAAGAAGCAGTAATTTTGATAATTTCATCTAATTTGAAATAAATGTGCTTAAAATCTGGCAAGCTAGATCATGTGAGTGGAACACCTTTCAACTGTTTCAGGGGATGGGAAAAAACTGTTTTGGTGATATTGTACGATCATTATGGTACATGTATGATAAAGCACCAATATTAAGTATTTATAAGCAGTTTAAAACTATATGTTGGTAACCCGATCAAATGAAACAGTGGACAATGCTTCACCATCATGCAACTTGACTTGGTCTTCGTACACTATTTACCAGATGACTGATGTAAAACCACATATGGGGAGAAAAGTTTACGATTCAATAGAATTATTCCCTATCAAAATCAATGATTCTAAAAACGTTCAGCAGAGTTACACTATCTTTTGGCTATGGTTGGTTTTCTACACACAGGTAACTATGATGAATGATGGCAAATGCTTGTAAAATCTAAAGAACAATGAAGGAGTCAGCAGCTATCTATACCCTTTCTCTTTAGAGCATGATAGTAAGGGTTCAAGTTGCCAGTTGAACACTTTCTACACCTGGTTGTCAAAGCCGAATACAAGAAATCACATTGGGTTTCAACACAATGATTTATGAGGAAGCACAAACACTCTGTAAGCATAGGAACGAACAGTTTGGGTGTCAGTCATAACAGGCTTTTAGCAACCAGTACATGTTATGAGAAGTTTGGCCACTTCCGGTGAGTTTGATAAAGAATGTGTCAACAATGTGAATGATTTATAGTTTAATTCAGAAATAAAAAGACAAAAACAATCATGTGATTTGAGTAGAACCTACTAATACCAACAATACAAAAATGGCCATCATATATATATATATATATATATATATATATATATATATATATATATATATATACACACACACACACACACACACACACACCGTAAATGACAGTATATATGTATGTGACAATTGTACATATGTATATGTATGGGGATATGTATGCTTTCAAAGAATCCCTTTGTCTGCAAGGTATCCAACATACTCAACAGACAAATGGATTTAAAGAGTATCTTGAGTGCAAAATGTACGGAAAATACAAGCTGTGTTTTCACCATCATATTTAGAGTCTCGTTTCCAATTAACAACACAAATCCTGATTTTAACCAATATTCATTTCGGGCCCGGCAGCTGTTCTTGGCCCATTTTGGCCCACACACTTGCTAAGTTGTTGCTGGCCACCCGTTTGAAAACATCACCTATAGGGGTTTTGTCGCAAAGTGGGCGGGTTGTCCCCCACCTCTCCTCATTACACAAAAAAGCGTGAATTTTTCATGAGTTACTACTCTTGCCAAGGTTCTAGGCCTTTTACAAGCAGGTGCACACAACCATATCTGACAAGCGAATCATTTATTTCAAATTTTCTATAACCATGAAAAAAACTTTTGATCATTTTTTTGGCACTTGATTACACCATACCAAAAAAACGTTCCAATCGACGCTTCCAACACGGGACACAGCCATTGAACACACTAAAGTCTTACACTGCGACCAACTGTCATTATGAAGAGTGAAACCAATTGTTTGTTTCTTGTGAAATAGACTGACAGGAAGCAAAGGGGAGAGCAGCATCAAAGTTATTCACGGCTACGTTTCACGTACATATCTTTCCCATCGTAGCACACAATAGGAGCAGGTCAAGATTAAAGAAATCACCCGGGGCTTCTGCGCGCTTGCAGAGATCCGCAAAGTTCTTCACATTTACACATGGACAACCACCCCCATCTACACAACTTGCATCAACTTTACAAATTCAAATTTAACATTATTGCCGAATGCACTTCCATCCTCAAGAAACAGAATAACACAGAAGATCCTTCATACAGAGAAGTGATGCTCAATTGGGGACAAGTACAAAACACTGAATATTGAGCTTACCTTTTCACATCACAGTCATTCAACGCGAATTTTTCCATCGCAAGTTTCAACTCTGGAATTTCCTCACACACCCATCTAAAGAGATTGAAAGAAAAACACAAAATGAAAGTAGATGTCGAAAACAGGGGGAAAGCACCAAAAAGGGATTCCTACCTTATTGCTTCTTGTGTGGTTGGATGAGTAATTCTGTCACTAGGGAATGCCCCCCCCCCCCCCTACAAAGAGGTCTTGGTGACTCAGAGACTGTTCACAAAAACAAAAACATGCCTTGCCTGTGCAACACGTGGGAAATCCCTTCTGCGTGAGTAAGAGATTCTGGTGATGTCTTCTCTAAGTAACACGCGCCGATCTTCAAATGTTTATCGGTTTACCCGAATATCTGTTCTCAGCAAAGTTACACATGTGTGCAGAGTTAAAATAATTTTACAGTCGTGACAGCCGATGAAAGAAAATCATACTATCATTATAAATTGGTGAATTTCTTAATAAATAAATTTAAACAGTATTGTTTTGCCTATTTGCCTTCTTATAAATCTGTGTTGTGGTCAGTGCCGGTCAGACCACGAGACTTTTGAAACTTGTGCATAGTGATGTCGGAGTGTCATTGTGTCCCCAGATGCTTGTTTGACAGCCACATCTATCCGAATCGATATCACTTTCGCGCTCGCTTCAGTTAACCGTAATTTTTTAGAAAATTTTGAAAACCATATCGCATTTCCAGTAAGCTCTTGCACGGACATTGCACCAGAACGGAAGACTTGGGGGCTAAAAATAGGTCCAGACAGTTTCAATTATTGTGTGCCACTCCCCCACAAATGTCAACCAAACGTACATTGCTGAAGAGCGAACGGGTGATACTTTTGACAAATTTAATTGTATGGTGGAAATGAAAGCCATCGCCTGTTCCCGACTAAAGGTTACGGGGAAATAGCAAACTTTCACAAACAGGCTGTAGGTTCAATTCAACATGACATAGTTGGTTTATTCGCCTTTTAAATGTCACTCCCTATTCTGAAATTTTGGACGATCTAAAATATGCTGTCCAGCCGGCAGGGGCATGCATAATCAAGGGGGCATGTAAACAAACGCTGGCAACGATGATAGCCATCTAGAGACATGGGCCACGGGCAGATGTGTCAAATACACTGTCTATTCTTCAACAATGGCTAGGCAACAGTCTTTTATATAGTCTTCAACGTCGTCAAGATATATACTCGGTCGGTATTTAGGGTCGCCATCTTTGAAATCGGCAACAAAAGGGACTTGAAATTGTAATGAGTAAAACAGCGTGCCGTTATTAGCATAAGGCCACGCCAGATTTGGACGTACAGAAAACTGACTGGAAACATGAAAACAACTCTTACCGTATCGTGTCCACGATTTCTAGAGCCCCATCTCGGTTGTCCTGAAACGCAAGAATCACGTAAAACAAGCGGTGAAATAGGTACCGGGAAGTGCACATAAAGTACAAAGGAATGTCGTGTTATGGTTGGGTTCATCTTCTGAAGGTGACATACAAACCTGAGCGGGTATCGGCCACGTATAAACCACCGGTTCGGCACCAGCCGGGCTGTGTAGCCGCAATTCTTTCGCCATCGTACAAGGTCCAGTCCACAGGCCACCAGTTCGTGCAATCGTCGGAACGAGAAATGATCAATTTTGAGTCATTTTTCCTGATAAAGTATCCACTGGATCGTGATATGGAAATCCCACATGTGTGAATACACTAATTTCAAGCTTATCCCACGAAGCCGTATCACGTGACTGCGAGACTCCTTGTGATTGGCCAGCGTTCGTAACAAATCAAAGGGGTGGCACGGGTCGAGCCTTGACCGACTCCTCTTGTCAGGTCACGTACATGACACACACTTCCCCCGCGTCCCGAAGCCTGGCGTATATTCAACACGTACGGCACGTGTCCGACACAAAGCGTGCCTTTAACCTACTGGAAAAGCCACAAAATGACCGACTTCTCGCACGTAGACATAGAAACCGCGAGCATGTGAACAGATATCACAAGGCTTAAAGTCACATACTCCATCACTTGGTTACCATAGAGATGCGATAGTTGAATGACATCATTGCTCTCCCACGCAAATTTTCTGAGGTTTTCCTGTTTATTTGTCTGAAATAGCGATTTTCAATGTTTGTCGCAAAAAAAAAAAAGAAAGTTATTGAAAATCAGTGAATAGGATTACTGGTTTTGTTTCAAAACAACACAGTATAAGAAACCAGTCTACCTTCCAGCTATTTTTACATTGATAACTTTCTACATTGTTATTTACAGTTTTCAAGGGCAGTATTGTTACAGATTCACAACAACAACAACTCAGGTGACGCAATTTCAAAGTCTCTGGGGTAATTGTCATGTTGTTTGTCAATAGCAAAGCCCACACACACCTCTTTTCTCCCCCATACTGATGGCTGGTACTTTTCCACAGTGCGTCATATGCACCATCAGTCATTGGTAAACAGCCAAATCTAGATCAGACATGCAAGTTCTCTGTTCCACTTTCAATAAACCAGATTCCCTATGAATGCAGACAACATTTTGCACTACTGATAAAGCCAGGGAGACCCTGACCTTGCCATTGACACTTGTCTAAGTCCTGATATTGCTTTTACAAAAAATGTCAGTTCAGGTATTGAACATACTCTCACCATTTGTGCATTTATAGGGTTACTTTTGCCAACCAGTACTTTCTGAAACTATTTGTTCATTTTATGGGATGATATGTACAATAAATATAGCTTGTCAGAAACATGCTAGCAGGAGTATTTTCCTGTGAAATATTAGTTTTTTGCTTTGAATAAGTGAAAAATGATGTCCTGTCAAGGAAATCTGTGATCCATACACATGTAAAAGTCTGTGACTGTCCATATAAATCCAATTACGAAGTACAACTTGGTTGATGTGGTTACTCTAATTAAGCCTTTAATTCCCATTTTCAACGTTTAGAGGTCCAACTTTGCCATAGGAAACCATGTTATTGGGCTATACCATGGTGGTGTCAGGGTAAAATCTTCATAAAGTAAATCTGAATCTTTTTCTTTTGCTATTGTGATACTTTGCTCTCAGATAACTCTGATAGAAAATTTTGTGCCGGGCTTTTCATGCACAAATCCAGTTCAGTTTTATTGGTCTAATTTGACCAGTCATATGCTGACATTGGATTGTGAAAACACAACATATAGGAGTTATTGAAAGATGAGACATCACTGTTTCACACAGAACCCATCATAGTATATGATTGTCAAGGTGACCAGTCGTTGACAAGCCGTTTGACCTGTAGGTGACCTTTCTCATTTGAAATCAAACTATTTACATTTCCTTCTCACAATAACACCTGTGTGACCTGTCAATTGCTTAGAAAATATTTAATGATGCAACATGGTTTTGTATTAAAATCCCTAAATAGGGAAGTTTAGATGGATTCCATTCAAGCATGGACAGTGCATTGTCCAGGGGCTAGCTAACTTGTTTTATATTTGGAGGTGTGTGACTGAGGCCTATGGTCCATGCCCAACAGTTTTCAAGTCCTGCATATATTTTACATCTCATAGTATCATAAGGGTTCACTGGTCTGTTGTACCTGTATGGAGTGGCAAGTTCAATCAACTGAGGCTAGAGCTAAAGAAATTTAGTACTCCCAAACCTCAGACCATATGATTTGCTCACCCTACCTCATCTACATATCAGATTCCATTCAGTCATAAGATAAAATAGAGGATCATGCACTGTCTGTATAACTTTATTGATAATTTTCAGTAGAGATAAATTATTTCACAAAGAAGAGTTGAAGCAAAATAAATATACAAAAATCAGTGTGCAGAATTTGAGAGTCCATTGCTTAACAATGATTTGTTATATATTTCACTCTGAATAATGGATATGGCAGGATCTTCTGCTTTAATTTGACAACTGGTGTTATCAACAAAAATAAATTGAAAACATTGAGATACAAGTTGATAATGATTGTTGAATTAGTGTAAAAGTACCTTTAATTTTCAGAAAACCAAATATGCAGCAAGAAATAATTTGATCATTGTGATCACATCACCTTTGTGGCGGGACTGCATAAAATATCTACGAAAGGTCAATTTATGAGCAAATATCAATGAAACAAAAATATATTTGATCATGAAGTGATCAACCATGGTCTATCATGTCTGGCACTGTTGTAATTTTGGTCAGTGCTCTTTCAGACACTGATACAAATAAAAATAGTGACAATAATCACTGTTCGCTCCCATACAGTTATCAAAACAAACCAACAATTGTATGAAACATGGACATACACATACAGACAGACTGACATTCACAGACTGGCACAGAGTGATGACATTGACCCCAAGTGTGCCTTGGCCCATGAAGAGTGATAAAGATATAACAAAAAGCTGAATGTAATGATAAAATAGTTAAGTATAGGCCTACAGACACTGAGGGTGAATATGTTACAGCAATTTGATTAGTTTCTTTTCGTTTTCTACTTCTGTGATAATTTTTAAGACAATCAAACTGCAAGGCAGTTTTAATATGTATTGACAAACATGTTATCTTTTACAAGCACACAGCAAACTGTTCATGATTTTTCATTTACAATATTTGACATAGACTGAAATACATAACATGCAACCAGTATTTACATTTTGCCCATGCACCAGATACATGGAGAGATTTCAACATATAATCATCAACTCAGAAACCCTACAGGGAAAAGTAAACATTGTTTTCTTCCAGAACAGCTGGTACATCCACATCTGGAGCAACATACAAACTTAACCAATTACACAAGGATGATGACACAAGAGATAAAGTTAAGAAATTTAACTGTGGTGAACTTGACTATTCCTTTCAAATCTTTACCTAACTTGATTGACATCTTAAACTAAAATACACTGCATGGTTAATTGCACACAAAAATACATCAGGGTGTACCATTTGATAAAAGGGGGTTGTCTGGAAGATTGATGAGGAACATTATCTTTTTTTATCCGATACATTGTACATTCTTTTTCCCACTATCCCACCTTTTCTTTTTGACAAACCTTCTGTGGCTGATTTTTTTATTGACATTTGTTTGGATTTTTTCAAAATCTGCCAGGACCCCCCCCCCCCCCCTTCCATCACTCTTTAACATTGAAAAAAACTTTGAATATATTTGTTGGAAACCAAACCTGCTGAAATCACCTCAGCTATGTTTTCTCATTATTTTTTACCGCATTTCAACACCAAATACAGTTTACCATTTCAAATGCTTACTGAATCACCACATTATCTTGAACATAGGGCCAATGTCCCTGAAGCTACTATAGACATGGATACAAAATTAAGTATTTCCTGACTGTATGAAATCATCTCACTAAGGTCATCCTAGGGACCTGTTAGCCAAATATTAAAGCTGTCTGACCAGCGGTTTTGAAAAAAACAAGCGACCCAATAGTCGACAGAGCTCTGCTGTGTTATGTAGAGAGCAACTTTTCGTGACATGTATTGATGAAGAAGGTTGAGATCTTTGATAGCTCATTGCAGGATGGCCTGACCTAAAATGGCAAAATTAGCTGCAAAAATACAAAATTGATGATTTCATCATAATTATGTATAAAAATGTATACCAAATATCAAAGCTATCACATGACTAACTTTTGAGAAACAAATATTTTGACCAAAAACGGCAAAAATTGACTCAAAAATACAAAAATTGAAGATTTCATCAAATTTCACTACATCACACTAAGAGAACCCCTAGGAACCTGTATACCAAATATCAAAGGCATCAGACAAGTAGTTTTTGAGAAACACATTTTTTGACCAAAAACGGCAAAAATTGCACCAAAAATACAAAATTGCAGATTTCATCATATATTCTATATATCATATTAAGTTTATCTGTAGGAACCTGTATACCAAATATCAAAGCTGTCAGACGAGCGGTTTTGATGAAATAAATTTTTGACCAAAAATGACAAAAAATTCCTTAAAAATACAGATTTGCATATTTCATCACAATTTGAACAAATCCAAGTTGGGTTATCCCTAGAGATCTGTATATCAAATATCAAAGCTGTCTGACCAGCGGTTATGAAGAAGAAGATTTTTTACCAAAAACGCTTTTTTTGGCACTAATTTGCATATTTTTGGCAATGACAACTTCATTTGAACAAAATCTCATCTACAGCCCATCATCCATGTACACACCAAATATCAAGATGAAATGTGCAGCGGTTTTGGAGTTTTTGATGTTGACGGACAGACATACAGACATACAGACATACAGACATACAGACATACAGACATTTCCCTAGCCTATAAGAATAGCTTCCATTGCCATATATACATATGGCTATGGGAGCTAAAAAATTGAAAATGTGGTAGAATCCAGTATTTTTTCAATTTTTATTTCAAAGGTAGGAAATCAATAATGTTATGTGGAATTTATGAAATTGTTATCTTATCAGTAAATTCACCGAGGACTAAACTTTGAGCACACACATCTGCACTGTTTTTAAAGTATAAAACAGCCTTTCCTTTACTGATTTCTTGTTTTGGGTATTTTTTGAAAGAAAAACACTGAGCTTGTATCAATACATCAAAACATAATATTAACCAGTCTATTTTGACCATATCATTTACAGAAAGACTTCAAATAAAATTAAATAAAATAAAATTCACATGGCAAAATTAAAATTAACAGTGTAAGCCCCCTCTCTTCACCATGGTTGTTCAGAGGCCAGACTTTACTCATCTGGTATTTGTGACACGTGGAAGTACATATTCAACAAAGCATTGTCATATGTGTCCTTCTACAGTAACAGGTACAAGGCCAGTGTTGGCAGTACCCTGCAATATGTCAAACACACTTGATTGTATGTAAATTTTTCTTTTTTCACAATGTGACAACCATCCTTTTCATACAGTCTTTATCTGTTGCTGGTGGGATTTGTGGTGGAAGACGAACGTGATTTGCTTTGCCCAGCTGCTCTTCAACACTTGGTCTTGTATGGGTTTCCTGTCGGCGCTGTGATTCCACTGGGAGAGATCGCTGTTGCAGTCACTCTCCTCAGGAGGCGGTCGCACTTGGATGTTGTTAACACATCGCCTACACTTGAACCTGTGACACCAAGATGACACATTCATTGGTAGTATTAGGAGAAATTTCCCACCAGTGAAATAAGAATTTCTGGCAGTGAGGTAGTGGAAGATGTCACAAGGACATTACGTGATTTGTTGAAAACACAAGGACACGATAAAGATTAGCTATGGAATCTCTCTCTGAGTAGTGTGAGATTAAGCAAGGATACAGATAATCAATGCTGGAGGTAGAATCACTGATGCATGGCATCAAGGACAGACACAGTATGCAGTAACAGTCTCACATCAAACATGTGACCTTGGTTGTTGGGTAGTGCAACATGTGACCTTGAATGTTGGGTAGTGCATAAGACCAATAACATGGTTGATATATCACTGTAATAGCCACAATGGAATGAACTGAAACAGATGAATAAATGTACTAATTCTATCCAGAGGAGATAGATGAGCTGGCCTTCAGATTTGTTTCTCACCACTAGATGGCGCTAATGTTAATTAACTGCGGTCATTCACTCACTGAGAGCCCAAAGTTCTTGCCTTAGCAAGCAGTTTCTACCAGTGTGATGTATATCTATAAAACTGATTATAGTATTACAAAAATATGGTATAAAATGAAAAAAACACTGAGTTGTCACTACTTGATATTTTGTGGGACAAAAAACTATATTTTTCCCTGATATCATCATGAAAGTTTTTAGCAGTTGTTACCAAACACTAATCTCAAGGTTAAAATATGACATCAATTCAACATTCTAGAACTTGAGAGGGGATGATCAAAAAAAGAGAAAAAATTACCCGAAAATTATAAAAAATGCCTTTTGGAGTCGTGCTTATTTCAAAAACAAAATATTCACATATGAGTTAACTAATTAAAATATGTAAATTTGGGGGGGAATGTATGTGTGCTTTGAACAGTCCATTAAGCAATAAATAAATAGTTTGTAAAATTTTAGAACTCCCAAAAATATTTGCAGAATCAGAATCCTGACACCCATGAAAAAATCTAATTGTCTGCAGCAGAAAAAAATTCAGATTCCTTTGAGTATATTCAACAGTTTTTGGCATGCCTGAAAATGCCGAGAGAGTTTGACCGGTTAAGAAGGTCTTGACTACGCAGTTTCTGCGTAGTGAAGCGTCATTACGTATTCATGGTGACCCCTGGCCAGCTGTCAATATCTTTGGGGGCTTTTGTCTTTTGGCCTGCTTTGCATATGCGTCGTTGGACACGACCTGCCAATCACCCAGGTAGTCAATTAAACTATTAATTGACTGTTTACCGACCCAATTAACACTATCCAGCAGTATCAGTCATATTTTAATCGCGTGGCCCGGGTGGGCACAACGTAGGAACGCGTGTATTTCTATGTGTACGTTTCACTTATGGTGTTGTTTGTACCATGGAGGTAGGAATGTTTGTACCATCGTGCGTTTGAAGTAAGCTTACTTGTTTCACCTACAGCATCACCTTCAAGGTAACAGGCTTACTATTAATGTTCAGTATCATTGCACCGAGTTCTACCCACGGTGAAAACCACCTGTTTTGCCACGGTCCCTCTGTGGAGGGACCGTGGTTTTGCCTACTAATTACTGCCCGTCGCTGCCTGTCCTGAATGTAGCCTATCTATAGCTACAGTAATCAGTCAATATATAATACCCCGCGCCTTATAATTTTTATATAAACCACAGTCTCTCTATCCACGAGGGACTGTGTATAAACTTATAAAATCATAGTCCGTGCCGTAAAATTGTTGACTTTCGATGCGATATACAGGTTGATCGTTGAATCGCACCGGCGCATCCATATTTACTTGCCCCATAAGCTTACTACTCTGTAAAGGTGGGTAGATGGAATTCCTGGCCAAAAATGAACACCGGGGCGAAACTTTTTGTGAACCCATGTGAAAACATAAATCATTTATCAGTTTTGATATATACTCCTAAATTGTAAGTTTGATCATGGAGGTACCTCCATGGTTTGATCAAAATCGAGACCACATTCAAGGCTATGCAGACTGTCCATGTACGCACACACAGTGACAAGAAGGCGGCAAACACCTACTTACCAAGCACATCGAATCGGCGAAAAGAAGCATAAAAAAGCTATAGGCTCATCGCCAAAATAAACGCGCCAAGCGCTAACAAAAACCCATACCGAGCGGCCCTTTTCAGGGCCACCAAACACTCCTAAAAGAGAACTACCAAAAAAACCCCATAAAATGACATAGAACACACAAACACTTAAAAGAAATAACAAAAATCGTACACATAAAAATAACGTGACAGAAAAAATGGCCGTGGAAATAAATCAGCTATTTCCAAAGAAAAGCCGACAACAACATGAAATTCAACAACAACCTATCATCGCTCAAACTATGAAACTCCGAAAAATAGTACTAGGCAAAGGCCTTAAAATTAATTCGGACGCCAACAAAACCAAACAGAATAAAACCACCTCAGGATTTCAACAAATAAAGTCGTAAAATGTGACTACGCTACATCGTGAGACACAAACAATCGCAACAACACAAATTCAAAGAAAAGTCAAATTGGGCTCCACAAACAACAAACACCAAAACTTGAAAGCTTTCTGAAGCTGCTAAACTCGCACTTCTAGAGATACCCTTTCAAACAAGGAACAAAACATGTCGCGTGCTAAAAGAATCGCGATAAACCAGCTTGCAAACAATAGACAAATTTCGGGAAAAAAAACCCTCGACAAGGGTCGGGTTTTCGTCATTGTCAACACAAACGATTACGTACTCGAATGCGAAAGACAATTACGCAACACTCAGTATTATACACAACAAGCCAGAACAAACAGTAAACAAAGTAAACGAACTATGAATCAAAATGTACGAGAACAAGCACATCAACCAGGATACTTGTGAGTATCTTGATCCAATAAACATAAAATCCGTACCCCCAGTGGTACTTATTGCCTAAAAATTCACAAACCTCCGCAAAAATCTAAAAGACACACCAGTCAAAACAAAATTTACCTAAGTAAAGAAACATAGAACAAACAAACCGAACCACCAAACGGACTCACAACGTGACCAAAAATTAATATAGCAAGACCACTAAAATGCATTAAAATAAATTTTCACAAACACAAACTAAGGAAAGAATCTACACCGCGACTGATGAGAAACCACACCCGGGTTTCGAAACGCAAGCGTCAAAGGGCGACTCTATCAACTTTTGTAACAACATAGGTCCGGCTGCGTCTCGCCATAAGCTTTCCCCACACAAACAAAACATTACCGTACACACTAATACAAACTTCTCTACAAATATCCAAAGCGAAACAAACATTTTTATTAACACACACAATCGGATAAGAATGTAGGAACACATTTTCGAAACGAATCAAACACAAACTCGACACAAAAACATTTAGGATAGTTAGATGGGGAGCCTCTTTCACATTTTTACATCTCGCTATACTGTCTATGATTCTAAAAATAAAGTCATCTGCCACTTTTTCTGTATACGCGGTTTGGCAAAACTCATCTCTTCAATCGAAAGTCGGGCGATTTCATGGTTCTTTGGGGTACGTTGAGCTTAAGGAATGTGGTTATATTCGCGATGTTTTATTCGAAATTATTTATTTCTTCTAGGGCAAATGCACGTAATTCATGCTGTTGGAAATACTGGCCGCTCATAAACAAGACAATAAACTCGATATCTGTGCATCTTTACTTTTATTGTCAAAGTACCATCGACACCCAAAAAAACCCAAATGGTTCAGTCCACGTGTGGGTTCAGTCCAGGTATTTGCAACGCCAGTCACCTAGGCGACGGTAATCCGCACCACTTATCACCATCGGGAAGGTACTCCCCCTATACCACTGGCGATCCCACCCTCAAGGCACTGCGTCATTCGACCAAGCATTGTTATTGTAATTTCCTGCATAAAATTAACAGCGAGGTCAACCGGTCAAACTCTCTCGGCATTTTCTCTCATGCTCTATCAGGCCAATCACTTGCATCTGATATATGAAAAATTTCTCTTATCCATAAGACGCATAAGATGTTTGTTCAGACTGTCTCTGGTTGTCGTGAAATTTGCTTCATTTGAGGTATAAGGGATGTTCATTTCAATGTAACTGGTTGTGAATTACTCTTTCACATTAATTTTTATGGCCAAAGATTTTTCTAAAACCTGAAGACTGCACACTAGAACAACTACTTTGGTGATAGAATTAAACATTCTATATTTTGATCACCTGGCTGTCCTTATACTGCGATACCAAAACTCACAGCTTAGGTAATGTTTTCACTATTTGACAGTTGTCGCCAACCTGTTACACTGTATGCTCTGTATGTACATGGAAGGAAGGCCCATTTACATAAAGGAATTCAGTTTCCTGAACATATCTGTGTATCTGAGCTGGCCCTCTAGAGGGCGCTCTGTGCAACACAAGAGAAATTGGCAATGATAATATATCACTTACTTGTCATGTGTGTCACTCAGTGTGGTTTCATTCAGTTTGAATAGATCTCTGAGTTCTCCTAAAGAGAAGTGTCTCTCTACATCTTCTTCGTTGTCTACAACACAGCTACTCAGAGCCTTCTTGTGAGCCTGACGTTGAAATATTCTTTCTTCAATAGTTCCAGTCTGGGGAAACGAAAGTACCCGTAGTAAATAAGCTTAAAATCAGTGTAAATGTCTTCACTGAAACCAGCAACCAACATTGAGTCCTCTAAGCTAAACTGATAAACCTATTCCATAAGAAAATGCTCTGTGACTCAAGGAAATTCTCCATATGTTGCTTATGGTGTTGTGCTGGCTAAAAGAAATCATCAGAAATTCCTATGGAGTTCAAAAATAATGTAAGTTACAGCACAAACTGACAGCTGGTACACAAACTTAGATTCTGCAGGCAGAGAACACAAACTTGGATTTTGTGGCTAATACAAAGACTTTGATCTAGTTGTCAGTACACAAACCAGTGCACAAAATGTGAACTCAGAGGCCATTAACCCTTTCCCTGCCAGACAGTATCACTTCCCCATCAACAAACTCAGTGAAATGTGGTATTGAGCCAAAACCATACATATTTCCACCCATTTGACTTGGTCTGTTCAAACAGTTTTAGTTCATAAAAATCAAGTTTACAGTATCTGTGATTTCAGGGACCTTCAAATGTTCAGTTTTTTGTTAAAATGTACCAAATGGGACATATTGCGCTTCACTAGTTTAACAAACTTAATCCTCTTTTTCCCAAGTTGTATTTATTTCCATGGTTTGTTATGGAGCCTGGTAGAAAGGGGATTAATCTGACTGTGAAATATGAACTTGGCAGGAAAAGGGTTTAAGTTCTTTTAGCTGTAACTTTTGATGTATTTTTTCAGTATTTTCATGAAATACAGTTTCTTGTTTTACTCACAAAAGTGATGTTGAAATGCCAAATTTTCATCTTGTCAACACAGCCTGTGTAATGCATAATGTTCAATGATGACTGTTGGTGACTGAATTCTAGTCAAGAGTAGAATTCAAGAATAAACTGAGTTGCCTTGACAACCTGTTGTGTTGGCAAGGCTATGGCTCAACAAACAGCCAGGAGAAGAATAAAAGCAGAGGAGAGATACATCGGTGACATTTTACAGACAGAATGTCACTGTTTAGAAAGGAGGGTTGTTTTACTATATAAGGTAGAACGGGCCTCAGGAACAGACATTTAGACACTGAAATTTTGCCAATATTTTCACATTAATGCTACTGCTTGCTTATATCAAAGATATTTGGGTAAGAAACACTTTCACTGTCTTTGCTGTTTTAAAAATCGAAAATTTTGTTTTTCCCCATAAAGTTAACACAAGGATGGTGGCCATTGTGAATATTTCAAATATCAGTAAATATTAGGTAATTTGTTTCTCTAGTACCAAAACTTGCACGGTGAAGCATGATTTTTCTTCTTGATTTGGTAAGAAACTAGTTAAAAGTTTCATAACGGAAAGTTTGAGCAAAAGTTGAAGTCTTTCACTGTGTAGGTGCATTACATGAATTAAAGGGTCTGCAGCTTCAAAGCGTTAAGTATGAGAAAATGTATACTAATGAGTCAACCCCTCTCTTTCTTTGATATCTGTCTAACCTATTCAAAATGCAGAAAACCTGAAATGACTATGAATCATTAGGTACAAACTTTCCATGTCAAAAAGTTGAGTATTTTGTTTTGAGACATGATAAAACATAATAATGCACTGACTCACAGATAACAGTCTGTAAATGTAGCATTGTTTCTTCTGTCCATCTCTCCACACCCTGGCCATGGCCTGGTCATCATTGGCTGGATTCCAGTCAGGGTCAAACATGACCAATCGGTTTGCACCAATCAGATTGAGTCCACATCCACCGGCTTTGCTACTCAACATGAATACAAACTCTGGACTCTGAATGAGAACAGGATGACAAGCATTTCAATGTGCTACCTAGGTTAAGACAGTCAGACATCACTCGTCTCACAACGATAATTTTTCCGTCAGGATTTTTACACCAGTCAGCCATACCACTCTAACCCTTTTTATTCCAACTTGGCTGTTTTCACGTTTTGTTTTCTACGGCCACATTGGCCCACTAATTGCGATGGAAAATGGGGAGGAATAATTTACAGCTTTTCAACATGTCTTTAAGTTTCTTTCATTGAGCAATTTTAGTATCACATTTGTCAACACCTAATCTAAATGATATATTTTAACATCTACTTTGAGAAATCATACTCAGATCCCTGTTTTCATCTGATTTCTATGATTTTCATCGTAACAATGGTTGTAACAGATCACCATTCTCATCATTCTGATGCGTAATTTCTTGCAGATGACTTACAGATGGATTATTGAATTTCTCCACAATCTTGGCTCTCTTCTTGATAGACATGCTGCCGTCCAGTCTGACAAAGAGATAGCCTCGACTTTTACAAAGTTTCTCAAAGACATCCAAGGTCTGAGTGTAGTTGGATACTAAAACCACCTTATCATTGCTGGTTGTCCTGGTAACAGCTAAGATGTAATCCAGTACTTGCATTTTGCCTGGAACATTGAGAATACCATTGAAAAATAATGAATAAAACACCAACAAAACCATTTGACACAAGTGCACTGTATTGTATTGCTAAACAACAACAACAACAACAGTGTAACAACAACAATAACAAAAAACAACAACAACAACAGTGCAATGATGTGCTCCTTACCCGACAGTTCTGGTTGGACTTTGTTGACATCAAAGTTATCAGGAAAGAGATCAATAGTTCCTTGAAAGCCATCTTCTCCTTGGAGACACTTGTCATAGATCAACGATGGATCTACCAGATAAAATGATACATGT
Source organism: Ptychodera flava (assembly GCF_041260155.1). Classification (NCBI taxonomy): domain Eukaryota; kingdom Metazoa; phylum Hemichordata; class Enteropneusta; family Ptychoderidae; genus Ptychodera; species Ptychodera flava. The sequence goes on along the minus strand of NC_091935.1, from coordinate 4,133,875 downwards.
ACATTTGCTGCAAGTCATCGTTTATGGACACTTTGTGTAATAGTAGGTCAGTGATTTTCTATTTTGCAGTAAACATTAGGGTATACATTATTCTTGCCATAAGCACAAGTTTGTTCATGGAACACAAATCAAAGACACAAGACAAATATAGTCTTGTAATTCTGTAAATACCCAAATTTGACAACAGCTGAATTTCTATATTTAAGCATAAACTTTTCAAATATTATATACAATGCATACCATGGTCATAAATATTCTTATTGACCAGGACTCTAGAAAAATATAAGGTCATTTGTGCCTGGCCATGCAATGCGACTCAGTTGATTTCTGCGTCATAACTGAGGGTACTAGAATAGAATTGCAAATATTGTCAGGCACAGGGACTGTGTAGATTCCAGAGATACACTTACCATTGCAAAGTTTCTTCAGTTGTGTGATGGATGACAACGATGACACACTGACTTTACCATTGCTGGTCAGTTTACACTCCGCTGCTTTGCTAGCCACAAATCTCTTGTAGAGTTCAGTTTGTAGTGGAGTCAACTGACAACAAACAACCAACTCATCTACAGATTAGATCAGATAATATGGAAAATCAATACAAAAAGTGAAACATATCGAGAGAGACGCACACTGTAGTCAAGAAAGCAAAAGTTTTCAGCAACTTAATCTTTGAACAGATCCACTGCTATATACTGTAATTATACGTTGATTAGTATTTTTATATTGAAGTTTGGCAACAAACTTGCATTATTCCTTTGGTGTTGTAAAATAATACAATGTTGTTTACAGTGTGTTCTAGAAATTAGGTTATTGAATCATTGATACGTTTTGCCTGCAATCAGTGCCTTAGCAGCATATAATGCCTAGACTATAATATCATTAGCATTCACCTATGTTGGGAGTATAATGAATAGGTATTCCAGTCTGATGTTAATAACTTATTGTCAGTGGTACATATTCATGTACCTTGGATCATGCACATTGAATTCAGTACATATCTGACAGCTGATCACTCATCAGATCACATTTAGAGAAGAAAAAGACAAAACTTTTCAAAGCACTAAAACACAACCAAGATAAAACCAAGAGACAGTAAATTTGGCTATAAATTGATGATCAGTAGATACAAAACCTAGTTCAAAAGTATAATAAAATATTCAATTTTGCAATATATTTGTTCATTTACACTTGAACCAAAAATATGAGTTTCCTAAGGAGCCTCTAACTATGATGTACTGTATCCCTTAACTTAATGACTCCCTAGGTTACTGGGAAGACAGTCAATGTCAAGTAACCTTCACTCTTGCTGGGACTTTACCCTTTTAGATTTCAAATAAATATTGTGAAGTAATTTTACTTACATTTTACGGGTAGATACTTTGACAATATATCAGCTGCAAAACAAAAAAATAAGTCTTGTAAAATTTTATAGTGAAACTGAACAAGTATGTCATGAAATACTTGTAAATAGATGTCCACTATATGGTATTTTAACTTTCAGCTTTCACTGGCAAGCCAACTCATACAGCAAAGTCTTAAAGCCCCATTAGCTGTGTCTCTTTGGGTTTTTTTTGATAAGATGGGTTGAAATCAAATATAATTTATGTAAAATTGTTTGCCAACATGTGCCCACAGATTGTTTTTAAAACATTGGCGACAAAAATCGAACTCAGATTTTGACAACTTATTAATTTTGACTTGCAACTCAAATATGGCCAATACAAATATATGTGTTAGCATCTCAATTTATTCGACGAAAGCTGTCACCAGGGATTGAAATAGCGACATTTTCCAAGACAATCTGACTCAACAAGAAGAATCCAAAACATCCCTCTGGAGATTGGATGCTATTTTATGGAAAGTAAAATGCAAAAAGATACATATACAAGTGCTTTATTTTAGGGTCAAAGGGTCAAAGGTTTAATAGGTAACTTACATGTTCTTCTGATGATACATTTGTTCACAATAGAAGCAAGCTGTAGAGAATCAGAAAATTCACTGATGATACAAGGTAAACATTAGAGGGACGGTACTGTAACTTTTGATAATATTTTCAATTAATTTTATTGTACGGGACTAGAACATTTCCATCTTCTTTTCCCTATAGTACATGTATGTTAAAATACAAAGTATTAGTCTTGCAAACACAACACACTGTGTACAGTATTATATGTTGTTATTTTTGTTGTTTGAAAACATTCAGCCAAGTGGATTGTGTTGACAAGTTTGAATACCATTCATTTTGGCATGATTTGGAAAGTACAAGCAAATTTACCTTGCTAACAGAGAAAAGATACAGGAAAATATATTGAAAGTAACGGAGCTTTAACACTTGAAATCTGAGTACTAAACATGAATAGGTCATTGATATTAATTATGACATTGTCAACAATTTGGAAAAGACTAACGCCGTCAACTTAGCATTGTCCTGATTACAATATAATCACTGAAACGAAACCTAAAATTGTAATTTCAAAACAGACTCAGGACCATAGACCTGAAGTTGACATATCTGCAACCACTTATTACTTTTATTGACTGTGATAAAGTGTTAAACATTATTGTAAAGTCTGGACAGACAGCATCATGCATGTTACATAACCCTAGCACACTGAAGTGGCATGTGCCTTGTATACAGAATGGGGCAGGGACCATCTACTACTGGGATATTTCAAGCTGTCTGAAGCATCTTGTTTGGAAGCTAACGGTTTCTTTGAATTACTTATTACATATGCATTCAGTGAAACATCATATAAACATAGACATCTTTTTTCAGTTATCATATCTTGTGAAAAACCTTGTTGTTGTGATAGAATATTTTCAAAAATGCCAAGCAAGTTATTAAAAGTTATAAGAAAGGTATTGTCTGAGTGACAGTGAGTGAAATTACTCCTAAATGATAATTTCCGCCAAACAGAGTGGAGATACTCACATAAAACAAGATGTTCAGAAGAGTTCTATTTTGGATCTAAATTTGAAAGTTTTAGCGCACAATTTCAGTAGCTCTGGGAGCTTACAATTATCTCAAACCTGCAGACCAAAAACTGCGTCCACCAACATTGTGTATTTTGATGATAGGATAAAGCTTATCATACAGAAGTAATGAAAGTAATGACTGAAAAAGTGACAGCATGTAAAATGAAAATATCAAGTTTACCTCTTGAAGTTTCTCTTGTCCCTTTTTATTGTCTTTATCAGTGGCATCAGCATCCCTGCCTCGCAGGATAGGGTTTTCAAATTTACGTTTGAATTCCTGAGCAGTACCTGTGTCAACGGAAAGATTGAACATGAGTCAGTTGACAAGAATATTCATCTTTGATGACAGGCCTGTATTAAGATTGAACAACGTCACTGGGGTAGTCTGTGATTCACAGAAGCAATAGTGACAGAACAAAGTCCAAACCATGTACAGTGTACCTGTACTTAGTGAATGTCCTTTGTTGGTGGATTGGGACCTCATTTTCAGTTTCTACCTGAATACGATACCAATCAGGGCTCCCCCTAAGCCACCAAAATGATTAGCAAAGTCATTAGCCAAATCAAAAATCTCTTAGCCATTTTGAGCAACTTTTTGTCAGTTTATGATCTCAAGTGTGGCAACAGCTTTTTCGGCATTCAGGAGTTCCTAATTCTACAAATCAAGATGTTTTGTATGATGTTCCTGATAGTTTTTACATTAAATGAATATTTGTGCATTAATAATCTGTGCTTTGATGATATTTCAGGGATAGAAATAATTTTTCATTTCTGGTGGTAAACTTTTACCACAAGAAATACAATTAGGTAGCAATTCAATTCTAAAAAATCTGGTAGCAATGTTAAGTGTATATTACAAAAGGTACAGAATATTTCTGCGGCATTCAGTCAGTGTTCACAGTATGATAGCTTGTCATAAGCTACAGCCGTCTCATGTGGCAAATTTATGCAGTCTTCCATAACCAAAATGTTTGAGCCACACAAATAAAAATTTTAGGTGCAGAAGAAAGCATTTAGTAGCATACTGGCAGACTGTAGATATGATTGGCCCCAGTGTTACTAGTATGTCATAGTTGTGATCAAGCAGGCTGAATAGCATCTTGAGTATAAGTATTTTTCTTGAGACAAAAAGGTGTGGGCCAAATACTATACTCTTGTAAAACAAGACACAACAATAAATGTTCATTTACATTACTCACAGTTTGCCAGTATTCATTGTTTTAATGATTATGATAACATTTTAGCCCAGATATATTTTCATTTGATATTTTGATATGATAAAGAAATGTCTGGTGATGTTCACTTCTACATCATTAACTGCATGGTTGTATCTGCAAAAATGTTAAAATAATTCAGAATCACACAATTTCTTGTATAAGTTATAGCAGTTTGAAATAGGCCGAAAGGACAATTTTAATAGTTCTTTTACTTTTGAATTGTTGCCTTGATGTTAAGTAAGCATGAAAAATTGCAGTTCTCTAATGTGATGATTTGAAAATGGATATGCTTACTGCAATTACTGTTGACAATTTCCCTTTGACATAACTCTTAATAAAATTTAATTTAAAACTGACAGTTAAGCTCAATGCCATTTAAAGTGGAAGGCAACAGAAATTACCTTTCAGCTATTGGACCACCCTAGGTGGTTTCTTGTGAACCATAATTGTGTACTCAAGGGGTCTTCATGCAATACATCACATGATGAGATGACCTAGACTTGACCTTTCAAAACACCTCAGTTTTTCTCCTTTTCCTTTGTATTATGACTCCGGTTTTAAAAGTTTCCTTTGAAATTATGGTTTTTACTATCAAACTGAGTAGTTGCAGGCCAAATGTTGATACAAGCAAAGTAGGTAAAACTTTTGAAAGACTCCAGGACGAACGGCCGAGGCAAAGCAAGCCAAAAGCAAAGCCTCTGTGTACTGTAGTATCGAACAGCAACAATGTTTGCTTCACGTACCAGGGACTTTGTAACTTTGTAGGAAGGAGGGTAAACTGTTTCAACATCTTACAACTTTTGATTCGGCTGTAGTTTTCTGTTGAGGGGGCACTGTCTAGAAAATCAATCCCCACTACATTTGCCAAACTGGAATTTTTGTAGCCATTTTTAATTTTTTGTAGCATTTGGCTAATTGGCGATCGGGTAGCGGGAGCCCTGCCAATTTTATTTATAAATCCTTCAGGCTATAAAGATCACCTTTTTTATACCAATAATATGACCACTGCAATAAACATTCTTTGTAATAGTTGAGTTTTTATCAGCACAAAGCATTCTAGAACATTGGTGGAAAGTTTACCTAGCATTCCAGTATTCACAAAATGCACCAGACTGAAATACTCGAGTAGATCATTCTGAATTGGAGTTCCGGAAAGCAGAACACGTCCTCTGGCATTCAATCCACTCAGTGCCTGGTAGGTCTGATTTTCAGAATTCTTTAATCTGTGACCCTGGAGAAAAGGGGATGTAAGTTTTCATGGTATTTATGGACACTGCACTTTTGATTCAATGGTACTTAATTTGCTGTTTGTTGATTTTGTTGGTTGAAAAGTCGCAGGCACACTTTTGCATCTTTCTGTTCCTGGTACGGTGTTGCAACCTCAGGCTTTCAATTTCATCAAAGACCAGCTGTAAGTTTGACAGTCAAATTTATAGATGGAGAGGTAAGACATGCATTCATACACATCGGGTGGCCTTACCTCATCACATATGACCAGTCCCACACTTCCCTTGTGTAAAACCGAAGCATGCAGACGAAATGTTTCATAAGAAATTATCAGTATTGGATGTGGTACACGGCGGCCAGACTGTGTCATGAACATCCCTGCAAGAAACAAGGGACAATGGATTTAAAATATGGATAGCACTCACTAAATGAAATAATTCATATGAATAGTCAGAATCAGCAGTAACATGCCATCAAAACACAGGTAAAGTAACAAGTTATCAGATGACTTGACATCTTCAAATGACATCTTCAAACTTTTCTATTACTTTTAACACTTTGAAAACAAAGGGAATCTTATTGAAAATAAAACAGTCAGATTCTAGACTTCTTATTTATAAAAACTTTGTTGGAATATTTCAATTTCTGACAATCAGTCTTTAAAACTTCTGAAGTTCTCGGATGCATTGCTTTGCCTTCATTAGGATGGCATTTGGCCAGATATCAAAGACAATGTACAAGCAAGAGCTCCAAGATATATACAGTAATTGGCTGTGAGGTTGTAATATTGATATGTTAAACATACATCCTATCAGGATCAGAGAATGGTCAAACTGCCTTTCTGTTCTGTCAAGTGCCCAGTATGGTTTTGTGTATTTTTACACTCTTTGTATGGCTTAAGGTAATATGCACCTCGAAAGTAAAAGACTTAAACTTTTGCTCTAACTTTCCTCAAGGAATCTTTCAAACATTCTCTTTCAAAATCAAGAATAAAAATAGGGGGTCACCGTGCAAATTTTGGTACTAGAGAAACAAATAACCCAAGATTTACTGATATTAGAAATTCAAAATGGCCGCCATCCCTGTGTTAACTCTATGGCGAAAAATAAAAATTTTCGAATTTCAAAAAAATAAGCCGGTGAAAAGTTTTCTTTCACCAAGAGCTTTAAAATGAACCCCCACATGTGGTATATCAGAAGAGAACTGTAAAAGTTTGAGAGTCCGAATGTCTGTCCCCGAGGTGCGTTCTACCTTAAACAGCTGTTGTTGGATTCACTCTCCAAGAACATCCCTACACATTATCTTCTGTTATTGAACCCAGCTTCCTCTTGTATATCTGATTCTGAGAGTGCATACTTACTCAAATTTCTGTCAATGTCATCCTTTGAACCTGAGTCAATTGCAAGGGGAGTTATCCGAGAACCCAACCATTTATTGATTTCATTGTACCAATTCTGCAAATTTCAGTTGTAAGATTTTAGTAGTGCACGAACATGACAATATTATGTCAGCAGAACATGAGTACTAAAACTTGTCAAAGTGATATTCAGTTTGGTTCCATTCTTTATGTATTAATACACATTAAATTGAAGAAAATGAGAGAAATCAATGAGCCTGGTGAAAATCTCAATCATCAACACCACAATAACTAAAAGTTGAACTTACCTTAACAAGACTTGATGGTGCCACAACAATGGCCTTGTCTATCTCTGGCTTACCTAATTATTTAAAACAGATTACAAATTTAAATTGTCTAACATTTGTGACAACATGACACAGACACTAAATAAACTAATAGGAGCATCAAGGGGAATTAACAAATAGCCAATGCCCTCTAAAGACACATGATAAGTTTACTTTGTTTTTTTCTCTCTAAACTTGCCAATATACAAACTTTGAATACGAAGATGGTCAACTTTGATCAGGTAAACCAATAAATAAGGCATGCTGAAAATCAACTGTTGTGCCTTTCAAATGCTAATCCAGGATGAAAGTCTCAGGATTGAATTAATGAAACTTCTTTAAGCAGTGTTTTACCTTCTGGGCTTTGACGGAGTAAGGTCCACATCAAGGTAATGCACTGTAAGGTTTTACCAAGACCCTGATGATAGAACAATCTGTTATGTAATATTTCTGTTTAAAAAAAATGTCATTATAAAATATCAGAAACTCCTCTAGGAACTATCTGAACTGAATGTCAATGAAATTTGGAACTGAAAAGACAGAAATGAAACAGCACTTGTATTTCATTCTTCATGTCATTAAATGACATATCATATATGATAGGGGAACTTTGCATACATATTCATCTGATTTTTGCCTGCTATTGCTGTTCCCTGGTTGAGACAAGTAATCCTGGATTCTCTATAAGAGGATTTTGAGGGACACCCCTCTGTAATTCAAGCGGTGTTCGCGGTGACTTTTTTCTCCTTGCGTACGGCATACGCATTAGTCTGCTAAAATTGCGTAATAGTTGGATTTGAGTGCGTAATTTCACTTCCGCACTCGATTGATGAAAAGACTGACTGCAAAATACAATGTCCGGATCCCGTTGAATAAACCTACACTACATGGGCACTACATATTCGGACTGTACGATGTACCATTATTTTATATAATTAATGAAAACAGTTGAACGAACAACCTGAACAATGTTGAAACGTAACAGCGAAGGGTATATATGTGACCGTCAAAACACATCGGGCAACCCAAAAGTTAGAGTTATGGCAGCTTATCGAGACACTTCTGCAGTGTTCAAAATTTATCAGGATTCCGACGAGCTCTACCGATGAATCATTTTTTTCACGGACTCGTAGAGCAAAGTTGAAAGAAAACAGATTTGTCTGCTTCGACGCCATGCTGTATGTGTGCTTGATTAAAATTTGGGAACAGCGAGACGCGATGATCGTGCAGGGTTGGCATTTCTATAATTTGTCGCAACATTTCTGTCAATCACTCACTTTGTGTCATAAGTTTCAGAAACTATCGCTCGCCTGAAAATGAGCAACGTAATTCATAGGCACAGCTGACATAACGTGCCTATGAACTACGATGCCGATTTTTCAGACAACGCCCAGAGAATCCGAAACTTTCCACACAAAATGTGTGATTGACAGAAATGTGTTGCAACAAATTTCGTCTGGTTGTCGCCTAAGCTCAGTTGTGGGGAGTGCTTTCGGAAACATTTTACTGCTATCCTTTGCGTATAGAAAACGCATAACAATGAAAAAAATGCGTAGAGAGTCAATTTCAATGCGTAAATACGCACGATTTTTGCGTGAACGCGAACTCTGTCAAGTAATCAATTCACACATTAATAACTACACAGATGAATATATTTTCCTACAAAGGAATATGAAAATTTATGCATCATTAAATATATTTGCCACCCCTCCGATTTTCCAAGCTGTGGACAACACAGATATGCCAGATAATGCTAATGATGTACATTTTGTTACCAAGATGAAGTAGCAATACATGTATCTTACAGCCATCTGAACAAATTTGAATTGACTTGATCTGAAATAGATGAACTTAGTCACACCAGTGTTATATTTCATTTCTATCTTGATCAGCACATCCTCACACAAGATCCTATTTGATAGAGACAAAATATCATACTGTTCTGGATACATAACATTATTGACATACCATTTCATCTGCCATGATGCACCCATAGCTGCCTGGTATCTTGCCACCAGTTACACAATCCCATAAAAATTTCACACCCTGAAAAAAAATTGAAAAATAATTGAATACATAAAGACATTTTATCCATACAAAGGTTGGTATCTTTTTTTCAAAATTATTATGTGAATATGCAATACTGCACTGGGCATGTAAAAAATGTAAAGCGACACCGGTAATACAACAGTTGCTTTCTACAGTGTAGCATTAAACTTGTAACAAAGTTCTGTTACAATTTCATTTGCTGCCAATGAGTAGGAAGGACCTGTCAATAGACCATGTTCCGAACCGCGCGAGACATTCCGAAATATCGTGAGAATATGTGGTTCGCAGTGGACGTGTTCTCGCAACACAGGACAAACTGCGTAAAACAGGACAAGTCACTAATTACGTTAAACACTGCATAAAATATATGAAGTTGCAATCTTTGCTCAGTTCTGCTCTTTTTCTTGTTCCATACAAAGTTTGACTTGTATTACTAAGCTGGAATCCTGTTTCTACGGGCATGTATTAAAGTCTCGCGAGATCTCACAATCAGCGGAACATTGTCTATTAAAACTGGTCTATTGAAAAATATGGGTGTAAAAGTTATCAAAGATGGGCTGTTGGTTTACTCATAGACCTTTGGGACTGTGATTTACTCCACAGAATATCTAACATTAACAGTGTAGCAGCTATGAGAGACATGCTTGAACATTTCCTAGGAACTAGGATAAAAAAAAAGTATCTACAATCCGTCTTACCTCTCTCTGATGTGGACGGAGAACTTTTGACAAAACTGGATCTACTACAACTGCAAATGAAAAAAATACATCACTTGCATAAACCTAGCATGTAATCACCAATTTCAAAAATTTACACACCCTTCAAAAGAATATATCTAACTCATACTAAAATACAAGTACTCACCATGAAGAGATTGCTTCTCCCTGCAAAAGTATGAAATGGAAAAAGAAAAAAGAAAACATTACAAGTTACCTGACTCAGTGATGTTATTTTTAAACATACCAAATACCAATCACAATGAAATTAGGACTTGTGACATGTCATCTTTGATGAACTCATAGTCTGCAGAATACGACTATTTCAGACTGAAAAGAATTTGTTGGGTATAAATAGTGGTGGAGTTGTAGTAGTCTATACATTGTAATCCACTCAGAGAGTGACCCTAAGCCTGTGTTCTACTATCATTCAGACCAGTGTACACAGCATGGATTATGTAAAACCTGGCCCAAAATTCTCAAAGTCACTTAAAATTCATGATATTTCAAGGGCCTTTCCAGCAATTTTCAAGGAATTTTTGAGATCCAAAATACCACTTTCAAGTATCATTGTTCTTCATTATTTTACACATCATTTTTATGATATCATGACCGATACTTTCATGATTTGGGCAGCTTATCAATTTTCTAGAACTTTTCAAGACTGTAAGGGCTTTCAAGGCAGCTTTAAAATTCAAGAACTTTCATGGAATTTCCTGGAGCACATGGACCCTGAAAAAAGCTGATACTGATCACATCTTGCTGCTCAACAAAAGTACAAATTGTTGACACTTACGACACAAGCTCAGTCATAGTGTTAAGCATAAACCATCTAACATGAAGTTCAAGGGTAGAAATCGTATCTCATGATAATGACAAGACAAACATAACACTTCTGGACTGGCAAGTTTGTACCTATGAGTAATAAATTCAAAATTCAAATAAATGGTATTAATTTTCAAATGCATCTAAGTTAAGTACACTCACTTATCACTTGTTAATTGTTGATGTGCTGACAGCACAGGAGGATGAAACAACACAAGGGCGCCCTCTTCATCTGGATCATGCAATGCACGTTTGGCCCCATGTCTTCTAATACCAAGTCCTCTACTGCCTAGGGAACCTGGATTTTTATACAAAAATTAAATTTGTTAAGCAAGAAGACAAAGCAAGATGGAAAAACCTTTCTTCTTTAAAGAAATCCAGTGAAAAAATTCTTTTCAAATTGGTGATGTTGTACACCATACAAGGTGAGCATTGTCACAGATTCAATGGTGTGCTTGACAAAGCTATAAATGCACCACACAGATACCCCTTCACAGATTTCTCATTTCACCACATTTCATAGAAAATACTGTGTAGCTGTCATTGTACTGAGTAAACTTCAGTTGTCTACCCAGAGTGAAACCAGTGCGTCTTGAAATATTCATGGAGTGGCGAGACATGTAGACAGAGGTTACAGTAACCCAGCTCTCTTTCAATCATCTCATGCAGTATTAACTATGGTAAGTATGAATCTGCTGTTGTAATGCAATAGTTTTCTCTACTATGAGATGTAGTTGCCGGTCACAGATTCATTGGTACGGCAATAGGTGGCATTTTCTCAAGAGCGCTCTGTGGTATAACATTCTCCTGGATGCTGCGTAACTGGTCTGAAACTGGTCGGAAGTAAACCCTGCCTTTAGTGCAAGATGTTTCCAAACCACGCATTCATGTCATACCTGACTGCTGTCAATCTGACAGAGCTGCAAACTGAACGCTCTTCTGAATACTGTAGTGTTCTTTTTGACCAGTAGCAGAGTAATATAGACACATTTGCATTCCGTGCATCAAAGTTCAAAAGGAAAAATGATGCTTGTGATACAAAATAGCATCACATAAAATTTACCTTTGTAATTAGGAATGGGAACTTTGAAAGGCTTGGATAAAATCTTCCATATTAGCTCCTCCTGTAGGAAAGACATGCAATTCAATTATTCGTGAGAAAGCTGTGTCTTTTCAAGATTTTGAAATCTTTTCCACAAGGTAAAGCCTTGTGTACCCTTAATACATATTATGTAACACCAAATAGAAGGAAAACTGATTACATATACAATGTTTCTAATGATACAAGAAGCTATCGCAAGAATTTCTGGTACAGTTTGGGGATCTCCTTGATTAATCAACAGTCATATTACTTGGGAGAGAAGAAATGTTACCACATTTATTGACCCTTTTCCTGCCAAGTTCATATTTCATCATCAGGTCAAGATGGTTAAAATTAATGAAACACAACATATTCCATATGGTGTATTTTAACATAATACTGTACATTTGTAGGCTGTTGAAAACGTAAATACTGTAAACTTGATTTTTTTGGACAAAAGATGCTATAACATACCAAGCCAAGTGGGTGAAAATACGTCATGTTTTGGCTCAATACCGCTTTTTACTGACTTGGCTGATGGGGAAGTGATACTGTCTGGCAGGAAAAGGGTTAATTAAACAGTGAGGTACTTTGTAGCTTGCAGATTTTTGGAGAATTTGACTCACATGAGATGAATTGGTAACATCTTCGTCTTTAGAGTTTGTGATTGTACATAATGGTTTCCTGTACTGTGAGATGTAGTTGCTGGTCATAGATTCATCGGAACGTATCTTCTTCACGGATGAGTTCTGGGAATGAGAAAGACACAATTTTGTATAGGTGCCAGAAATGGTGCAACTTACTGGTGGTGTTGCTTGCCACCAGCAAATTGTGAAAAAAAACCAAGAGTGAATCAATTGCTTAGCAGTGTAGATGCTAAAATCTCACGTCCCCTGTTCGCTTGGAGTGGTAGAATACCAGTGCAGGATTGTTTTGTTCTCACACTCTATATTATCAGATGAGCAAAATACATATTTGTTTAACCAATGTTCATGAGTCATTTACTGTCTCAGCAGCCAAGGCATGCATATATTACTTTACCAATGGAAGATCACATGCTCTAAAATTAGTATAGCGTGAGTAGATGACATGATTCAAAGCGAACAGGTTTTGTATATTCCCTGGCTCTATCAGAGACAAATATTTGAAAATAGATCAAATGAAAACCTGATGAGGTTGTTTTGATAAATGCATGATAAAATTATAATGTGATGCCGTCAGAAATACAGCCATGAGAAAAAACCTTTATAAACAGCAGTGTTTCAGCCAGCGTGCGGCATTGCGACATTTGACGCAATTTTTTTTGTTTTGTCCCGATAAAATAACCGTTGTGGGTCACCATGACGCAATCTGAGTAGGCCATATTTTTGTGGCTATTGAATTTTTAGACGGTGCCTCCCGGACAGAAAACTAGAGCTAACAATAAAATGTTGTAAGATGTTGAAACAGTTTACCCTCCTTCCTACAAAGTTGCAATGTATTGAAACAGTTTACTCTCCTTTCTACAAAGTTACAAATTCCCTAGTACGTAAAACAAACATTGTTGCTGTTCGATACTACAATACATCACTGATGTACAACGTCCATGAATTCACTGAGGCTTGGTTTTGCATAGATGAGTGCCGCGTACCGGTCGTCCTTGAGTTCAAGTTTTACCTACAATGCTTGCATCAAAATTTGGCCTGCAGCTACTCAGTTTGACAGTAAAAACCATAATTTCTAAGGAAACTTTCACAAACAGAGTCATTGTACAAGTAAAAAGGAGACAAAACTGCCAGGTTTTCTGAAAGGTCAAATCTGGGTCATTTCACGTGATGTCATGAATGAAGACCCTTAAGTACACAATTATGGTTCAAAAGAAACCACCTAGGGAGGGCAATAGGTACAATCTTATGTAAAAGAGAAATTTCTTGGTGCCTTCCAATTTAAATGGCATTTAGCTTGACTGTCAGTTTTAAATTCTACTTTATTAAGAGTCATGGCAAAGGGAGGTCCACAGTACTTGCAGTAAGCATATTCATTTTCAAATCTTCACATTTTAGAGCTGCAATTTTGCATTGTAACTTAACATCAAAGCAACAATTCAAATGTAGTCTTCGAGCTATTAAAATTGTCCATTAGGCATATTTCAAACTGCTATAACTTATACAAGAAATGTTGTGATTCTGAATGATTTTAATATTTCTGCAGATTCCACCAGTTTAATGATATAATAGTGAACATCACTAGACATTTATTGATGATATCAAAATATAAATGAAAATATTTCTGGGCTAAAATGTTATCATAATCTTTGAAACAACGATTACTCTAAAACATTGGAAATTAAATGAACAAAAACATTGTGTATTGTTTTACAGGATTTGGGTTTGGCCAAACCATTTTTGTCTCAAGAAAAATACTTATGCTTAAGACGCTATTGAGCCTGCTTGATCACAACTATGACACAACACCAGGGCCTTAAACACCACAATAATTGTATCTACATTGCCACTATGCTAGCCAATGCTTTCTTCTGCATGGAAAAGTTTTGTCTGTGTGGCTCACAAAATTTTCGTCATGACTTAAAAACTGCATAAATTTGCAACATTAGGAGCTTGTATTAAGTTGTCATTCTGTGAACACTGACAGAATGCTACAGAAATATTCTGTATCTTTGGTAACTAATATACACTTCACATTGCCACGTAATTTTATTTCTGGTGGTAAAAGTTTACCACCAGAAATGAAAAAATATACCTATCACTTTAATGTCATAAAAACACAGATATTTAATGCAGTAAAAACTGAACAAATATTTCTTTATTGTAAAATACAAAACATCTTGATTTGAAAAATGAAGAACTCCTGAATACCAAGAAAGTTGTTGCCACACTTGAGATCATAAACTGCCTAAAATTTGTTCAAAGTGGCTACAAGATTTTTGATTTGGCTAATGAGTTGGCTAATCATCTTGGTGACTTAGGGGGAGCCCTACAGTTTATGTGCATACCACGTGGTAGCAGTAAACTTAATGATACTGCAAGTTTATGTTGGCACAATTTTTCACAACACCATTGGCCTACTATATATACTGACCGTTAATGCACTCACCTGACTTGCCTATTGAACACCAAATATAGTACCAGGTCATAATGACACATAATGACACTGTACTGTTGTTTTATCGAAATACATTACATGTCCCCCAAAAATTTAATTTGTCCCCCATTCAGACCTACTATGGGTCACTGTGTCCCAATCCAAGCAAAAGCTGGCTGAAACACTGTAAACACGTTTCACACAGCATTTGGTATCAGTAAATGCAGACTATATTTATTGAAAGGGAATAATAAAAATCAGAGAAAATGATTGATTACAGTTGTGTTTACTATGACAAAATACCACAACTGCAATTTTTTTAAGTATTGAAGGGACGTGAAGAAAACAATCCCATATGCCAATGGGCAGAGATAGATGTTTCACACTTATTGGGAATTTGTGTCTCACAATCGCCGCCAGCTCAATTCAGACCAATTCTGTAACTCGTGTGAGACATTCCATCTCAACCTATACTTTTGTAGGATTTAATTAATCTTGGACAACATATCAAGAGGTATTGAGGATTTTTCTGTGGTTTTACCCTTTAATTTACACTCTCTCAGGGCAGAATCTGCCTCGCAACAGATATTAAGACTCTCACATTAGAACAATACTTTTCTAGTCTATTTTATGTGTGGATTCATTTTGAAGATGTGAAAATCCAAAATTTAATTTTTCCCAGAATGATAACAAAGGAGAGAAGCCATTTGGAATTTCAAATGTGAAATTTTTTATAATTTGTTTTTCTAGTATAAACATTGACTTACTGACCCTGGTTTTTATTCCTGTTTTGAAACTCAATAGTTTTCACTTTCATGAGGAAAGTTTGAGCAAAGTTTAAGTCTTCGGGGCATGTACGTACTACCTTAAAATTAAGAGTCAAACTCTACCCCTAAAGGGACAATTAAATTTTGTGATCAGTGGCTTTATAGATCATTGTGCTATGTTGAATCATATCACATAAGAACAGGTGAGGAGTTACAGCTGCTTATGAACTGTAGCATCAGTTCGAATATTATGAAAACATCTTCAATAGCAGGAAAGTCCTTTTGTTTGAAAATCTGTGGAAAACAGTTATCCCCCTCTAGTTGACTAACACTTCATTCTTCCAAAAAAAAAGAATTATGTTCATGACGATCTGAACATCAGGGGTGAAACGTAAAAAAGAAGGATCACACAGTTTTGATTAAGTTGAAAAGATGGGGCACGGAAAACGAAAATATTTTTAGTGAAGCACAATGAACAGAAATCACACTCAAACAAAAGTTGGATTTCAGCTTGCACAGTTTGAATTTTTCTAAGCAGTTCAGCAACACTTGTGCATTAGGCAGCAAAAGAGAGAGTGGCCTTTTGTTCCATGGTGCACACTTGCATGGCAATGCATGCTGTCAAGTAACCCATTTTTTGAAGCAAATCATGAGGAAATGTACGAGGAATTGTTTCATAAAAGGCAGGTCTAAAATCTTTCTTCCAAGACTAAATGCATGTGATTGTAACAAAATAAAGCATCTATATATTTGTTGATGCTTTATAATTCCATCTAAACACTGATGATGCAAATGTTGTCTACTTACATTGTCATTGATAGAAGTTCTGCCATTACTGCTATGGTGTTTTCTTTTCCCATTCAAAGCCAGTTGGCTTGGTGCATTGCTTCTTCTCTGCATGAAAATAAAGTTGGAGAACTCATTGCAATTCTATTCTTTGATATTGAAAAAATTCAATCAGAGTAAAAAGAAACTTTATGGTTACTAAGTGATAGAACAAGATAACATCCACGATTCTGTTTGTTCCATATGTCATATTGACGCCTAGCTTTACATGGCAGGGCTGTTTGTTACTGGAAGTCGGTGACATACATACAGCCCTGCCATGTAGAGCTAGTTGGCACCAATGCTGCCATGAATTTATGAGTGATTCAGCCAGTGTATGGACAGTAAGTAACTGCAAAGAATGTGTGATGATTACATCGTATGTTGTCTCATTTTTGTTGAAATGCATTTGAATCAATTGAAGTTTCTAAATGTCTTCCTTATCACCATAATAATTGCACGTCATTATATCTTGACTGTAATGGGGTTTAGGTGGTCAGGATTAGCTAAAATTTGGGAAGTAACAACAGGGGTTAATGCCAAGTCAGTGAACGCTTTTAAACATCAATACGACCGTCTGCACAAAGGTCCTAAAGGGATGTCATTATCCAGACCGGATATCTAATCCCTCAACTGAACTGAACTGAACTGAACTGAACTAATATAAGCCAAGTAGACATACATTAGATTCTACCCTTGGACAGGCGCCTGCCAAGAGAAGAAAATCCCACAGAAGGTACTCATTAGCCGTCGTCTGACTAGTTCACAAGCTTTATGATTTATCACAAAGCGAATATTAATAACAAGTTGTGACTTCAGTTGAAACAAAAATATTGAAATAGACAGGTAAGGTTCAGTTCCCACCTGCAATGAAGCACAGGCACTCTAGTCAATGCAAGCGAAACCGTCACTGATCCAAACAGTTGCATCAGTGACGGTTTCGCTTGCATTGATTGAGTCGAATGCCTGTGGGATGAAGTGTTGTACATGTAAAAGATGTAGATGAACACCAATCATTCTCAAGCACGCACACACAACAAACCATCATGATGCCGGCAAGCGACTAGTTTGCTGTAGTGCTGCATGCTGAAGCTCGAGGTTTTGCATGGTATGTGTTTCGCCGTCCGACCCACATACCCAGGCAAAGGCTCGAGCTGAAGCACTGCAGCTGGCAGTACGATGCGATATCACGCCTGCACTGACTGAGAAACATTCCGTTCCAAAAAATATCACTAACCATTCTTTTGAGGCAACTTTGACCTCGTAAGCGTCTGAGGCGCTTGCCGAAAATGTATATGAGAACCCTTCGCTACAGCATGGTCGTCGTTTGTGCAAGTGAAACGTCAAAATTAAAGCGAGAGAAGTAGTTACTAAAAATTTAAAACTTCCGCCATTGGTGAGTTGACCTTTGGTGTGTCTGTTCGGTTGTCAATTCCTCAACTGCGTTCTAGCTGCGCGCGCGAAATGCATCGATCCATCGATCGCGTACTCGAGCTGCCAAGCACTGCTCAATACACTCAAGGCACAGGCATTCGCTTCGATGCAGAGATGCAAGCAAACTGTCACTGATGCAACCAGTAATTGGTTGCATCAGTGACTGTTTGGTTACATCGAGTCGAATGCTTGTGAGTCAAGCTCTGGGATCATGCAGCAGAGAAGAAGCGATGCACAAAATTACAGAATTAGATTAGGGAGCGTTCATGCAGCTATTATGTCCGGGGGGCAGCAAATTCTTCCCGTGCATCAGTCAAAAAAGCGAACCCCTTTGCCCCCCCCCCAATTGATGACACCTTCTTTTAAGATGACAAAAATTTAATGACACCCCCCCCCCCTCCAATTTGCTTGAGTAAGTACTGATCCAATTTGAATGATAACAATGCCCATAGGCCATATAGGCCTAAGCCTTACAATATAACATCAGTGGAAAGAATCTTCCCCCCCCCCCCAAGATCCTGCTCTTCTTCCAGAACTTGTATACACTGTATACTGTGTCTCGGAAAGTTCAAAATGTTCTTCATCATTTGTCAATTTCATGGATTTCCTCTTCCTCGGCACAAGCTCTGAGTCTGATAGGCCTATATAATACTGAGCTGAGTCTGAGTCTGATATGTCACTGTCACTATTCTGTAGGCCTATTTGGAACAATTTCGAAATAATTCATGATCTTTCTCTGACATTCCGTGTTTTTCTTTTCTCTCCTTAGAAAATCACAGTTAACTGCTTTGATTTTGTCTCCTTTGTTCCCTTTGGTTGACAGATTGTGATGAATTAAGTATTTGTTCAGACTGGTCCCCTGTTGCTTGTCTTAGCTCGGCAGCAGTTAGGGACTTGACAGAAATTACAGGGGGTGGGTCGGTGTTTTTCAAAACACTGCTGCAACAAAAACAGTGACCCTTCAAAAGTTCTTGCACAAAAATAAGTGACCTCCCCCTTATCCGTGCATGAAAATAAGTGGCTCTCCCCTGTTACTCAAAGCATTTAGTAAAAAGATATTTTGAGAAAACGATATTAGGCTGCAATCACAAACACCTCGGGGGTGCGCGCGGGAGATTAAAAAAAATGCTCAGATTTTTTTCAAATACTCCCCTAACAAACCCGCAATGTGTTCAAGTCTCCCTTCTGACTTGCTATAATTTTGAAGTCCCCCCCAAAAAAAAAAAAACTGGTGCAGCCAACGGAGCTATTCATCGTAAAACTATTCCGGAAACAATTTTGAGGGCAGGGGAAATTTAATTTTGCTAGGGCAGGGGACATATTTTTAGGTGGCAGGGGAGCAAATTTTAGTTTTTTTGTCGGGCAGGGCAGATATTGGTTGATTGTCCTGGGGACAGGGCTTGGCGAAAAACGAGGAGAGGGGAAGCTACTTTTAAAACGGGGACAGGGGAATTTCAGCCATGGTGTTTCCGGGGATGGGGACACAGTGCAAGTACTTATACCTTTTAAAGGTTACCCAGACTACTTAGCCTATCGATTGACCCCACATCTCACTCTATGTACTGCGAGATGGAAACCAAATACAAGGCCACTGCAGTATGTGTCTGCATGGGAATGTTAATTTTCAGGGGAAATTTTTTCTCAGGGCAGGGGGAAATCGACAGTTTTTTCATCACAGGGTATAGGGTAGCTTCATGTCTACAGGGGGAATGGAATGACAAAATTTTCAGGGGATTTTTTAAAATTTCCCGCTGCAGGGGAAATCGGCAAGTTTTTTTCGCTACAGGGCAGGGGAGCTTCAAACATTCACAGTGGGGAGGGGAAACAGGCAAAAATACGTGGGGAGCGGGTAAAAATGAAGTTTGAGTGCGGTACAGTAAGTCGAAAAATTTTCAGTGGGAGGGCAAATTATGAACAGCTAATTAAATACCCTCTTGCTTAAAATTAGTCAGTTCACATTACTTGTCATGTACAATGTATCTTATCATAGTAAGGACCCCTTTAAAAGTGCATTGTTCGTTGGCTGAACCTGAAAAAAAGGAAGGCAAAATGTGGCCAATGTAATGCTTTGTCCGAAAATATCAATCATAATATACGGGAGTCTATTGGGTAAACTTTTAACATTTTCCCCATAAAACAAGCTATCTCTCTACATTTAGATGTGTGTGATAATTCATGTAAATGTACTTTGCTTGAGGTGGCAGGTAAAAAGTGCATGTGTGTACAAAAATATGATTTTTAGATTTCATTGAAATGGGCATGGCAGAAATGGCAGAAAATGCCAGAAGGTATTTTTTCTTTTTCCGGTATTCTATATTCTTTAATACGTGGACATGCATGTTCAGCTTTGATGCATGAAAAAGGCTGACCCTCCCCAAAAGGCTTGCACAAAATCGTATGATCCTTCAAATATGCTTGCGCGAAAAATGGCGGCCCACCCCCCTGTAATTTCTGTCCAGTCCCTTACTGGCCGGTGTGGCCCATCGCGTTCACCCTACGATCAATGCGACAGCCTACTTCTAACGTGACGGTCTGCTCAGTTTGCTGTTCTGTTTTGATATTTATATGCCCATAGACTTGGAGCAAGTCTAGTATTTGTTCAGTTCTTGTAAATATAGTGTACATATCGTGAACATCTCAACAGGCATTGAATAAAAACTTACGTGGCCATCTCCGTGATCCCTTCTGGGACCACAATCCTGGTATTTCTGTTGATATACGTCTAGCAGGTATGATGAAAACTGTGTAACATTCAGCCACATTTCAACCGGGCCTCACTTCCAAGGGAAAGTGTACATTTTCATATAAATGAATTTATCAGAGGAAAATGTTGCATTTGGAATTCCCTCACATCACCAAAAATGCAAGGATATAAGGTCATGAAGGGGTCAAATAGCCAATTTAAAGGCCTAGGTACCCACCGCTCCTGCAGAAGCAAAGTAAGCTACTTTAAAAGTGCTTGATCAAGGACATGCTCCAAAGTGGAATACTTTGGTCACAATACCATAATGCTATCTCCAGCCTGGGGATACTTTACTATACAGTATACACACATATTTTATATTTATTTTAAGAATTATAATACAAAAAGGTATATTGATGTATTTCTTCCTTTGCTAATTGACATAAAAACAAAGTCATTTAAACTTTTCATTTATATTCCAATTTTTGTGGTTATTTATCCAGATAGGTTTTGTACATCTCTTTCCTGAAAACTGGTCAGATATCAACAGTGGTGCCATGCAACAGTACAAGGGGAACCTTTCAATGTAAGCTAGGTTTCAGTTTGGCATAGCTTGTACATAATCATTGCCTTACCTCAGCCAAAGGCTGATGGGAATTGTTCATTTTCCCACAGCGAGCTAAATTTACAAGAGAAGCCTGTAACGTTGCCGAGGCAAGATGTTCATGTGACAAATAATACATCTACTTTTATTTAAGAAATATGTAATAAATAATGGCCAATGTACAATGTATACTTATTTTGATTTGATTTGATTAGATTTGATTTGATTTGATTTGATTTGATTTGATTTGATTTGATTTGATTTGATTTGATAAAAATTTTATAATTATTATATCATTCCGTAAATCTTATTATAGGAAAATCTATAACTCATGAAACTTGAACGCAGATATTCTTCCACCAAAACGTTGCCATTAAAGATTGGGAAGACACAAACTTTTCAGGTTTTACATGGTGTTACGGTCGTCTTTCCTTTCACTTCCTGAAGCCCTTACCCGCCCTATTGGGAATTAAGTACTTCGGTTAAAACCTCATTATTAGAGGGATGCGTCGGGCATAGTTCTGTTCGGAGCAACGGTGACAGGATAGATACTGCCTGGATACCAAAGGCGTCTGCAGTCGGCACGGCTCCCTGCATCAAGTAATCGTCGATTCTTGCAAATAGGTGAGTGCAAATACCGAGACATTCATGTACCAGGCAATGTCAATTTGTCGAAATCCGACCAAAACCGACCGCATAATACCCGGGATTATACCACACTGCCTCTACCATTATACGATCTATTTTGACTATGATAATTTAACTCGTAATGCGGTACGGTGACCATTCCGTTGTGTGTGGAGCCGGTTAAATTACTCTTACCTGAAAGCGGTAGATTTTAATTGCACTGGAATCGAAGTTTATTTCTTTCGATGTAGTCGGCATGGCGGTGGCACTTGACGTGGTACGGTATGTGGATGAGTGGGTGCGCCCCGTGGGCTTGATACAAAGACTGGCACCCGAAAGTATGGAAAGCATTGAAAGCGACAATTCCGATACGCCTTCGCATGTCAAAATACTGTGATTGGCAAGCCACGCAGTGCTCTGTACTACCCCATACAGTACGAAAAAGTATTGACAGAGGGAAAAAGGATTTTGCAATTGCAACTTGCTGAACTCGTCAGCTTGTCTCCCACCTATGCACGTGGTTTAATTCTGTGGATGTTTGGCGTCGTTACTTACAGGTTGGTATGCGGATGTTTTCGAAATCGCCGTTGACGTATACATTCCGATAAAGACAGTACAAGAAAGAGGCATCTGCAACTTCGCTGGCCAAGGGTGTCTATCCGGCCAGGGACGCCATCATAACCTAGCCAGTACTGTCTATGACATAAGCAAGTCAAGCGGACCGGAAGATAAAGGTACCCCATGGAGGTGGGTTCCGGTACGGTGAAGACACTCTGGGGACATGGCAGCCTCAAGTCTACGGAATAAATTTCGGCAATCTCAATCGAGCCTGTTTCGGTACAATAGAGAAATAGCGGAGTGATCGCAAGCCATTGACTTATGAGTAAATCTTTGCAAGACAAATACAAATGAGAGCCTACGTAGCGATAAAAATAAAACTTTCTTTATGCAAGCGGCGCAAATTGCGAAACCAGAATTCGATTCTTAATTTTTCGCACATCGGAGAACCAGTCCGTACAACGTTCTCGTAACTTTCAAATAGTGAATAACATTGTGTCATGAATTTGACATAACTTCGTTCTCGAGCAATGGTGTCCATTAAAGTTGAAAGAAATTTGTATCGGATAAATCGTCAATCAGACTTCGACTATCACATTTTATTACAACTTACTCCTAACCGTAACGTCACAAAGGGAACTTTACAAATAGTAAGCTTAATCTTGATATTAAAAACTAAAAGGGACAGGGGGGATAAGTAGTTTTCTTATCGCGGGCAATGCACTCCTTTTCAGTTTCAGAACCTTGATGGCGACGCTATTATACCAATGTGCAGGTGAATAACCACATGTTTAGATAAAGAAAAGTTCACTATACACAGTCCCAGGGTTTGCTTCGACTGGTTCGAGATTCATATTTAAAATAGTTTACTAACCCGTCGATTTAGTTTTATTTCTTCCTGTCATCTTCTTGTTTTCGGAATGTCTTAAGATAACCATTTTTGTCGGTGATCACTAAACCGAGCGAGGTCATTTTCTACAGTGTACCTTTTTCACTTTTAAATTGTCAATAACAGACGGGGGGTAGCTATTAAAGTTGATCATAATACCGACATGTACTTAAGAAAGAACCCAGAACATCCCTGAGTTAAAAGCGTGTCTGGGTATGTCGATGAATTCATTTTCTCTTCGCAGTGAATTGAATGTTTTCTTCTGCGAGTCCTATTGCCAAAGTGTTTGATTAAAAGTCGTGACAAAACAACCGGCGGGGGCTAGAAAGGGACGATTAACTTGGTAGGAAGGGTTGGGCGGCGCGGATTAATGCAGACCCACGTAAACGCCAAGTTGATGACAATTAAGATGAGCCTAAGTGTGTTCTCACATTGTATCGCCACACAAAGCCCCATCGTGTGCTCTTTTGTACGTCAATCACTGTACCAAGATGCCTCAGTATTCAACGTGAAAGGGAAAATGCTATCAGCGGGAGCCTAATTAATGTGAACGCGGCCACTAAGATGCATCAAGTTGGAGAATGAGAGGAAAGGGACGCAAATACTGAATGTATGCTCCGTTAAGTTGGAACTTTCGCCAAAAAGTTTGAACATTAAAGCAGGATAGTTTATATTTATCCAGAACTGAACAGATGTGTCGTTCTTGTGTTAGAATTTTACGCTGACGTGAGATGGAGACGTAGGGTAAACTTATATATGGTCAACTCATTTGAAGAAAATGGTTGCCCTGAAACAAGTTACCTGTTTTTTATGAGTTTGAATCGGACGCAGACACAAAACGTCTGCACAATATCGTGATTTCAGTGTGCACGGTAGCATAGCCTTCAAAGTCGGGCTTCAGGGATTCGTAACTGAGGATTACAGAAGTGGCTCTGAGAAAAAACAGCAAACCTTGCTGGGGAATAAAAGTGTTTGGGTAGTACATAGACTACAACACTGAGATCACTTTAAAACGAAATAGCTCTCGATAGATACAATAGAGTCTGTATGTGCATCTGTCCGTCTATATGGCAAGCGTTGTCCCTCAGAAACAGTCATTGCAGTTCAATCCCTCCCTGCAATATGTAAGAACCAGCTTGTGGAACAAAAAAAAAAACACTTTTAGGGCATTGGGCTACTAAGAGACCAATTCAATGCAACTGTAAAATTTCTCAACTTAAACACATATATGTAAAAGGCTATGTCCGGAACATTAAAAAAATCATTGGAACTTTGTCACTATTGTACGTTAACAAGACCCTTTTTACGTGCAATGAAGTCAGTGGCACCAGCGATCTCGGCGAGCTTGTTTCTTATCCACTGCAAGTAAACACTTTCAAACGCAACCCCGACAACGATGTGTATGTTAGGCGAAACTGTGGACAGTGACTGAATGCGGCTTTCCCGAAAAAAAAATCCGTCAGCTCAGTTCGTGGTTTGATTTCTCGTTTATATCATGAATAACTACTAATTAAGCTGAAGGATGTATGCATGTTGCTTCATTTTGCCAACACACAATTGGTATATTTGTTTGTTGCCGGTGGGTCAAGTTAAAACCTATTCATGGATTGAAAAAACAGCGGTGATTGACAAACCTGACTTTGGCAAACTCCCCAAATCGGCGTCCAGCGTTGAATATATTGAACGTAGCATGATCTATGCTCAGTTGAATGCATATGGAAATGATGTCTCGATATTGGTAGGTAAGGGTTGTAAAAATATAAGCTACAATGTCTTTAAATTAATAGTGATCTTTATTATATAATAGTATAGACTCTGGAATCGTTTTTTCTAGCATACATTTACATATACAATAAATTTATTGGTTGACAAAGTGCGTCAAAAGTGCATATTTCCACCTCACCCTGCGAAACCATCGTAGAAGCAAAGGTGTGGAACTAATGTCTACAAGCTAATTACATCGATACTGCCTTCGTATATAATCCGTTATTTTTGACCGGGGTGCTGGTGCTTTTCAGAACCGCCCCTTGGCGTGGGGAGACGAAGGCAACCTCCTAAATGTTCGGTCGTGGAGCCATAAAGCTCCGTGGTTACATATCTGTTTTGACTTATTTAGTTCAATGCGAATATGGTATTTACCTTTGGTAGGGACAGTTCTCGTTGTCGCTACAAGACCATGGTTTGACGAAAGATTCGCTGTGGGAAAAAACAGATCTGCACAGCATTTCCAGTACATTGTCGATCAACGCCATGTTTACATTTTTGCAGTCTCTTTTTAAACACTGCATGTAAATATTCACAATAGTTATGCTGTTTTGAGCTCTTGGGGTTAGAAGGCGAAGTTTTTTAAATAAAATCTGTAGCAGTTATGTTAAAAGAGGACTGGCGTCAGCCTGATCTCAAATTGGAAATGACGTGTTAAGCACAGACGCATGGCTATGTATATATTAGCATGTCGCAAACACTTCTTTGACAGAAAAGACGACTTATGAATAATACATTGCATATTGTAAACATTTGTGGCGACAAGAAAACCCCAATAAAACGTGTATGTTCCACCTGGTGAACTGTACAGTGGTGCCTTTCAGGCAGCATCTTCAATTACCCCCCGACATGTACAAACTAACGTCTCGTGTAGGCTGCCGCTTCGTCTACTTGTCAGTGTTCTTGAGATTTACGCGCGAATCTTCTGCCTGCTTTGCAGATAACAGACAAATTCCAGTATTCGGCTCTTGGCTACCATAGAAACTAATGTCGCCGTAACATAGCCACTAAGTGCCTGGTCGCTGTTTACCACTTCCATGGTCTGTGGTTCCAAGATTTTTAAATTGTAACTAAACCGGGACATAAGTGATCTACTTGAACTGTCAGACTGTCGTCTGACCTTCACAGTATTTCGTTTGTCAGGCGTCTCCCGTCCCTAAAACGTTTTGCTTTTCAGAAATAGGACATCGACTATTTCGCGGCATCTATATGTATTTATGTCAATTGTAATTTTTGCATTGTTTAGATGTAATTGTGACCGCACGGCCTGCAGCCACATTCCTCGATAATGTCGACTTTTTTCACTCTGTTTGCTTGCCCAGGGCAAGTCAGGGTAACGATTTCCACCCTCGCCTTTGTCGGCGTGCAGTAACTGCAAGATTCAAAATCCCCGTGATCATTTCTCGGTACGAAGAACGACATGCACTGTCCGTAACACATTCTGTTCTTAACGTAGACACTAACGCATCCAGCTTGCTCGATCTTTTGCTCGACAACTGCTGCGAAACACCAATCTCTTTTTAGTTCTCTTGACTTCAGAGGCAGGGTTATTCCATCATCATCGGCTTGGAGGAAAGCAAATGGATGCAAGGGGCCGGCATCTTGCTCATCCCCAGAATCACCGTCATCATCGAAAAGACTGGGCGTGTGCATGCCGCCCGGCTGCAGATTTCTGGGCCAGTCTCTTTGAACTTGTCCTACCTCGTCGTCTTCGTCGTCAACCCTATCTCCTTCGTTATTTTCGTCATAATCGCCACTGAAAATGTCGAACTCTCTCGCATCTTTGCGTTCGTGTTTCTTCTTAGGAGACAATCTGTGTAGGAGCGATATTGGTAGACTATTAGCGTCACTGGTTATTCTATGATGTCCACTGTGTCCATGGCGGTCACTGTCGTAAGCTCCTGTCAACTGCGGCCCGTCTACGTCGAATCGTTGGTCCAAGCCGTCGATCGATGTCTCCCCGTTGTCTTCGTCGGCTTCAACGGCGGTCTTTTTCAGGACAGAGTCCTCCGTTGTCCCTTGTTTCTGGTGTACTCTCTCGACTGACATCATTGTCAACTGCTGTATTGACCAGGGATGCACACCGTTGCACATGGTGAGTGCCAGGAGGATGAAGACGGCGAGCTGTGTCATTGTGTGAATTCGGCGAAGCTTTAGGTGGAGCAGTCAGTTTCTGCGATCTTCAAGGCCGTCAAAATGAAAGGCGGTGGATCTCTGAAAAAAAAATGGGAAAAAAATGAAAACAAAATAATAATAACCCTCGACTTTGACACTTTCTTCTACTTTTGAAAAGTGAAGCAGAGTGCATAAATGGTAAGATAGACAGGTCGAGCATGTTATCTCTGGGTTTTTGTGAACTTCATCATAAGAATTTCAAAACGTTCGAGAAAAAATCTACGATCAAATATAAGTAACTCTCATTTAAAACATATTGGCTATATCTTAGTTATAACAAGTAAAACAATATTGTCGTAAATCAAGTTCTATCCTAAAATTACTCACAATACAATATGTTTCTGATTCCTTGACAATGCTATCGAGGAGGAAATAGATAATTACCGATGGAAAAAATATCCGAAGCCACAAGCAAAACGAGATTAACCCTAGTGGTTTCAACGACAGCGGATGTCTGTAGGTCTTGGCGTGGAAATCGGCGTTAACAATTCCTTGAGATTACAAAATAATGTTGATTGTAGTGGTGCACAAAACTCAAGTTCTTGCTACAGGTGGGCGAGCTGTAAACCGAACGGTTCAACGCTGACAGTGCTTCACCGAGTTGTGTATAAAATTTCTTTGCATCTCTTGACCAAATACATCCAGAAAAAACCTGACAAGTGGTCGAAACTAATTTGTAGTGGGCGATTCCCATTGGTCCAGCTGCGCTGGCCCTTTTGTCTGGTGCAAGCGAAAGGCCGCCCCTTTTAGTCACCTGGTCGATTGGGAGATTTACGATGATATGTTGTGATACCATTGTGGTGTTAATCAGCAGTAATTGGATTGGATGCGGTCAATAGGACGTCTGACGCATTGCCGTTACACGGACTGACCAGCGCCATTTGTGTATAGTAGTGGTGCCAGGCACATGACCACCAAGGTTGCCTCCATGAAAACTGCAATCAACACTGAATGGGCAGGCGAGAAAGGCAGTAAACCCTCACAATTCGTATTATGCTAATGTCAACACACATGGGAAATGAAGTGCCCTCTTTCTAATGGCTTCATCATACCGGTCCACTTGGCCGCGATCATTTCTCATACTCTGACCATTTCACACAATATCGATGAAGCTGGAAAAATATTTTGTCTTTGACAAGATATAAACTAGCAGCTGCCGTGTTTCAGTTTGGTGTATATTTCGGAACATAACAATATATCGGATTTGAAACGTGGGGAAATCTTATAAATACTTAATCATGGAAATTATAATACAATAAATCTCAAATCAGTACAAGTGCACTTAATAAACTCCCATGCTCAAATTCCATTCATCAGCGCCCCAGATCAAATATTTATTTGTATGACGTGACTGTCCAAGATGATAGTGCTGACTTGCGAAATGATACCTGTCAAAACTTTTCGGAAAGCTAACGACGAAAGGGTCAGTGATGGCGATCTTCTGTCTTCCAATCCATCATTAGAACACTGAGTGGGTGACCATCCAAACTTGTGCTTCATTTTGTTGTTGTTTGTGGGGAAGTCATCAAGGTATTGTTGGAAGTGAAAAAAAAGTCGGAGCGACCGATTCGAGGCTTTCGTTCATTAGTTGTGAAATTGACAAATTGCCGAACCCAGAATTCGATGATTAAATTACGATAACAAGGTGCAAGTCCGTGGAAATAATTCCCCTTTTCACAACATGGGTGGCATAGAAGTTCCTCTGTATCAGCTTTGACACCTTTTTTTCTGGTTGCCCACAAGTACAAGAACCTGAAAGAGCTTGTCCATTGTCCGCGGACAACACCTTGGTATTCTCCTCTAAAATGGTCAAATGCGAAGGTGATTCCTACATCAAAGCGGATGACGTGGATGGCTGAATTCGAACAGGCAGGTATTCAAGGGACCGGGAACCGTGGGTTCACGTTGATTTCCGACCAAGCTTTATCTTTATCTTTTTTGATTTATAGTTATTTTAAGTGCTTCTTTGTGGGGATGTACGGCGGCGGAAGGTACTTCAATCTGCCACTTTTGTCGTTCCACACCTAGAAAGAAAACTAGTCGTCATGTCTTTTCGACATTGGAACAACTTCTTTGCGACTCTGACGATGTGAATAGCGTTTCACGAACAACGCCTTGGGAATATCTGCAATACCTAATATCGTGAGAGAAAGTGCGTCAAATCGTGGATTGCGGAGGGTGCATGGTCAAATATTGACTTTCAGTAAATGACCAGGACGTCTTAAAATGCGAAATACATGTATGAGAGTTACCTGATAGCGTTACTTCGGGCAAGATGCTCATTATCTTATGTCCACTAAAGGAAACTATCTGTGAAGATTTTTTTTTTTTTTTGGGGGGGGGGGGTAAAACTGTCCTCAGGTCATAGAGTTACATACCGTTCATCGTGGTCCAAGATCACATAAAATGATATCAGCAGTGTTTAACAAGACCATGGATTCTAAAATGAACAGAGTATGCATGATTTGAATATTGTAATGCCATATTTCCGCGAATTCGACCTAAATTAAAATAATTGAAATATGACAACGAAGATGGTGACCAAATAATAATAAAACGACCACACGCAGTGGTCCAAAGACTCTTGTGGTGTTGTGACAAGAAGTTACGGTTGTTTGTCTAGCGGTCCTGAGTATCTTGTAAAGTCTTTTCCAACGGGGATAACTTTGGAGATAGTGACGTCCAAATATATTTTTGTCACTTATTTTGATGTAAACTGACTGAGAAGCCTTAGAGAGAGAGGAAGCGGGTCTTTTGAGAGAGAAACACGTTTTTTTAAAAAAAACGTTTGGTGCGAACACTCTATTCGCTCTGTGTTGTAACAATTTGGGTTTCATGTGAATGGAAGAAAATCGAAAAAAGAGAATAACCTCACATTGAAGGGAATGTCGCAGACAAGAAACGGAGACACTTTAAAAAAGCCAAGCCATTATTTGGCGCCAGGGTGAAACCATACAGTTGTCAACATGAAGAATAGGAACAATAGAGGCAGAGAGTGTATCTATATCTGGCATTGTAGACGGTCACTATACCGTCCATTGTGAGGACTCCTCAAACACTGTTAACATCGTCATTGTACGATCTTTATCAAGGTGTTGTCCCTTTGTCGTTTAACTTCTTAACACCCCTTAATAGGCCTTTAGCTAACTCTCTCTGAAAAGATCCCTCTTTCCGTGAGTTGACGTTCTCAAAGCTAACGTTTTACAATCGTTGCCAGCGGCACCGACCGAACTCGTTCTTGATTAGGACCGCTGCCCTTTCGAAACTGACTTGGAAAAGTGACATTGCTTCGCTGACGTCAAAGGAACATTGCTGAAGTTTGCGCGGGAACGACCAGAGCAGAATGTCGTCTGCAGCAAGATTTACATCGTTACAGATGTCATATTGTTATCTCAAATATAAAATCTCTGGAGCTACATGTCTGTAGAGGGACACTGTCACGGTTACAAGAATTAGTTGACCCTGCATTCCGAACTCTTTGACGGTGTCTTCGGCAACTTTGACCAATTCAAACACACTTTGTGAACTCTCTAAGGTGTTCATGCGAAATTCCACCTTGGTGACGGCCAGTCACTGGCGCCCATGATCCTCTGTGATTTTATAGTTCAGTCTGTTAGTGTCTGGATGTGAGACACATTTCTCGTCAGACTGCCCGTCGATGACTCGAACAGTCCTTTCTGCGGGCTTTGTTTAACGACCATAAGCATCTATGGAATTGGGCACCGATCCCAGTGTCCAAGATTCCCAATCAACTTCCTGTGTAGTGGTAACCAAGGAGTTCACAACACTAACAATCCCAAAACACTATCCGAAGCGACAAACTTTCCAAAATGTAGATCGTTGAAGAACAAGCCATACCACGCTTGATGTGGAGAACTCCTGGAAAATACACTTCCTGCGTCGAGGATATGCGACATCGCTACTATATTGGTCTATTTTACGTGTTTTAAGCTGTGCACATGGATTTTCAGCACAAACATATATAGTGAAATAGCAACAGAGACTTTTGCCAAAGTGCGAAGTTTAGAAGCCATACTCGCAAAAGCCTTTTCTTCTGACGCTTGTAAGTCCACCTAGATCCTCGCGGTCCAAGTTTAAAAGCCCGACTAGGCAAAGACTTACAGGTCGAATTTGTTCATGGCCGAAATGCGGAATGCCATCCTTGGTTTATGGTTTACAAAAACAAACTCCAAATCCTCAGTTGGCACATCCATGGAGGTAGCATGCTACCTCCATGGCACATCGGAGAAAGTGTATATTACTGATTAAAATCACGTCATGTCAAGCTTTCGTTGGTCTCCGTATTTTTTTGTATTTGATAAGTGAAATCTCTGAACAAGATAACTCCTATTAGATAACATCATATTGACAGACTTGATAAAATTTACGATGGAAAACAAAGGGCTAACACCATTTAAATGTCAGTTTGAACTAATCCGAAAACCAGGGATTGAGGATTGCCCCTTCAAAGTCTTAGCTTTTGCCAATGATATGTCCATATGGAATGTTCTTGTCAGCTAGGGGTATTACCCGACATGCTCGAATACTCCAGTCCAACAGTTAGAGAGAACTGATCAGAAACGAAATGTTAAGGCAAAGAACGAGAATCGTTTCTGGCCATAGCTTCCTTCCAAAAATGGAGCGACGACCCTGTTTATGATTTTCAATTTCTTTTGTTCCAGTCAGTCAGTCAGTCTCTATAAATCTGTCAGTTCATGTGTCGCATTGTGTGATTCTGGTCATTTGAATGCTTTGAGACGGTTAATGTTTGTCAAAATTCTTTATTTTCTTCATGGTGAATCTCTGTTCTACACAGAGAGAGAGAGAGAGAGAGAGAGAGAGAGAGAGAGAGAGAGAGAGAGAGAGACTTGACGCGAAGGCTTTCGCGTGATAAGCGTGATGACCAGTAAGGACTCTCTGTTTGGTCTAGGACGACTATGTGCTATCTCCACGTTATGACATACTGTTAAAGGCTTATTTCGCGGTATTGTTTCTTTACTTCTGCAAGCCTAATAAAAGTTTCACTTTCGAAATTCCATCTTCCATTCAGAAAAAGAATTCCATATTGATTCATAGGTATAGCCAACAGATACGAACTTTTATATCATAAACTGTGATGTGTTTTTATGTCAGCCAGCAAAGACCATCGAGAACAAGGGTCTATGCTGCAAAGGTATAATTTTATTGGATGCTCTCACTCGGCCATTACTTCCATCGTGTCAATTTACACAGTTTCTTCGTCGAGTAAGTTTGGTTTCTGCGTGTACTTCCACTGGAAAGTTGTTCTGTTTGAGTGCAGTTTTAAGAATTTGAAATGAAACCCAGAAATCGTGAAGTCCAAAGTGTTAGGCAACACGGAGTGCCGCAAAGGTACCCCAACACTGGTACTAAGGAATTGTTCATTAGAAGTCAGCAGGCGGTGATCAAAGAATAATGAAAAAAAAGGGGAAAAAAGAAAACAAAACAAAAAACAAAAATGCAAAGACCATGGCCGTTCATTTCCACATCCTTGCGAAAAATCATTATCATAACTGTAAACCGGGAAGGAGTGAAATCCCTGGAAAAGTTTGCATGCTATGCCCACTGCAGAAAAAATGCTGTTTGTCCTACCATCCCCTCCCATCATGCAATATTGCATCCCACCCGCCACTTTTTTCACTTTTATTGTTTTTTTTAACCAATAAAAGCGCCCGATTTTCATATCAATTGTTGTTTCCCTTTTTCCCCGCGTTGTTTGTTGAAAAAATTGGAAGAAATTTCTATCGCGAATAATCCGTTCCTGTACAATAGGAAGCTATTGTTCGCGATCGATACAAGTCATGTGGTTGGACAGATTTTGAAACCAATTGCCCCTTTATAGTTCTCGTGCATGAAAACTGCTTCTGAATTAGTTGTAAATCCGTATCTTATGTGCCACCTTTACCGTGACTGTGACGCAATCACCTTTTTGCGGACGCATCAATTTGATGGACCGCAAAATACGTTACAAATATCCAACCCATTTTATGTTTTTGGCAATATGGCGTGTTCACGATCGAGTAAGATATCCATGGCTTAATTGTAGACACCAGTACCGCAGTGATTTTTGTCTCGATGTAATACCAACTCTAGTAGTCATATTTATTAAGTTCATCCATTTCGCTTTACAAAGGAAACTCCGCTGCAAATTCAAATGAATAATTGCAAAGACCAAGTTCAAATGAAGAGACAAACTAAGATAAAAGCAAAAGAAAAAAAACGTGGACACGATTAGAACATCTTTGTGTCTAGCTGCAAATAAATTCATTTTGGTTGTAAACATTTCATTGGTAACACGATTGGAACTAAATTTGGGATAATTTGATTTAATATTTTTCAAATTTCTCAAAAGTGTTAAGTGCCATATAGCTAAATATTGCAGTATTACAAATTACTCATAAAAACAAGAGTATAATTTAAAAACAAAAGCAGATGACCTTACATTTGCAGATTAAAAAGACATTACTTCACCATCCAATTATCCCAAATTAGTTCCAATCGTGTTTGGTTGTGAAACTAGCCCACTTTCAATCTTGACATGTAGGTTTTGATGATTATTTTCTCCCATTTCTGTAGTGTTTGTGCCATATTATTTCTATTCTACTCGCAAAATCAATTGGAACGCACGGTGTTCAAACGTGTCAACGCTACCTTTATGCGCATAATCACCAATGTTATTTTGACAAATGAATTCACCTTTGGATTACAATTTGTTTGTGCATAAGAAATGACACTGCACATTTTACACAGCGCAGCGTTCTTGTAAGGTGAAATTATCCTACTTCAACAAACTTCAGGGAAGAGAAAAAAAATTATCGTTTTCTAGAACAAAATGATAAGAAAATAGAATACTATAAAATGTTATAGCGACTGTCCCCCTCATTTCCATACAGGATGCCATTGCAAACAAAAACGAATGACGATAGGTTGAATAGGGGTGTTTGCAGAGGGCGACAAATAATCTTCAACGTTCACTTTCTTTTCTACGCGTATGCTTCACCAGATGGCCTTTGGTCGGCAGATTCAAACCCACAGACCTTGCCCTTGCTCAGTAACCAATGGCAACGGGCAGATCACAAAGTGCCTTCACCGAGACAGAAGTTCATCAACTGTGAAAATGTCTGGCTGACATGGTATCAAAAATACAGCCGTGCTCCTCCTCACTCAGTTACGTGAAATTATTCCGATTAAATACAGAGTTCAAATTTGAGGAACTGCAGATCACTTACTCTGTGACTGATATTTACATATCACTGACCTAGTTTTATCCGACATGACACACTTTCATGTAATCTTCTCATTTATAACTGAGCTAAAATATTTTAAGACTGGTAACGGTAACAAGAAGTTTCGTATTTAAAAGCCTATCAGCCTTAAATATTTTTCGTAAATTCAAGCGTCATTTTACAGTATTCTTAAAGTTGCAATATGGATCAAAATTGTCAATTATTTTTTGTAAAACTACAGCTAATAGGCCATACTAAGGTGAAGTACTCTTCTTAGATAGACCTCTCGCCAATCCCGGCACACAAACTCGTTCATTTTGATACGTTTCGGCCGCTTAGAAAAGCTGTTTTGTAAACAAACTTTCAAAACAAAAACATTGGGATTTTCTGCTGTACACGTGATCAAGACCGCCAAGATTGATGACGTCAATGATCCCCTCTCTCTCCCTGAGAAGTTGTACACGAGACTCGAACAGCAATAATATTGATGCAACAATGGCGGAACTTGAAGTAAGTAATGAATAATTCATAGTAAAGTTTTCATTTGCCAAACTTTCTTCGCTTCGTTATGTTTCGAAAAGAATACGAGAAAGTCGGCCTGATGTGAGCTCGGCCAGTCGGAGTAGTCGGCGCGGCTTGTAAGAATGAGATCATGAGATGAGCTTGCCCGGTCGGAGTTGTCGGAAATTTAACCAGCTAGGCCAGTCGCGGCGGCAAGTAGATGTAATTCTAACTAAACCGTAAACGATGACAACTTCCACACAGTCTGATGAAAGAAACTTTAACCTACGATGTTCTGTAATTAAACGATGTTTCGATCGATCGTACGCGGGCGATCCGCAGAAACACGTAAGTAAATACGTGTTCAGCATGGACCACGCGCTCGCTGTTTTCTGAATGTTATTGTTATCATATCCAAGCCATAAACAGAATAAAAGAAAGTGTGGAATCAATATTTCAAGATCGCATGTGTGTACAAGGCGTACACTAATAATGATGTTTGTACTTCATGAGAATGGAAATGCACTAGTCTGTTATACATGACGAAACTTTGAAAGTGGCCAGAAGTAACCGTGCCCCCTGGCCGACGGTCCCACTGGCCGACATAGCCGTGACGGGCATCGACCGAGCTCACAACCAGCCGACATCTCTGGATGCTTCGGGAATGTAGTGTAATAATGTGATAAAAAGTAAAGCTGTGCGAATGATTTTTCTCATCAATACATCAGCGACGAATGTGGTACGGCATCTCGTGGATCACCGTACAGATCCAGACGAGATTGAACACAAATTTTCTGCTACCGCATGCATATATACAACCGTTTCCGAGAGCGCTTCCCTCTCTGTACACAATCCTCTCCCCGTTGTGTTATGCGTTCCTTTTTCATTATATTTTGACAAGAACGTGAATTTCGCACGCTAAATTTATTTGACAGCTTTTGTCGAGTTCAGTTACTCTATTTACCCGCCACTGCTGGCGACCGGTAGCTGCCTGACAGACAGGCTCGATTGAGGTAGATGAGACTAGACCGTCGTCTCTTTGCTTATGAACAAAACCATGCCTGTTACACATATTACAGGTTCCATATTATTATGGCATGGGAACATGCTTGACTGATTGTTTGCTACATCAATCACAGACCATAAAGAGGGTCCACGTTCATGCTGATGGTCAACTGCCATCTCAGACTACAGCTTGTGGGACTGAGAGTAGTGCTATTTTGATTGCATCACGCCACAGATATTTTTCATGGAAAATGTTCTTGATGAAAAATTGAGTAATTTCAGTGTTAAACGCTTTTTCATTGTCAATGAATATTATTTAATGGCAGGTCAGCATGTCAAGTGCTACCTCAGACTCTGAAGAAGAAAATCTTAACTGCAGAGGGGGGAGAAGACAAAGAGGTAGAGGTAGAGGGAGAGGGAGAGGACACAGGTTGACAGCTGGAAATAGAAGTGGACAAGTCAGACAAAGACAAAGGGTAGTACAACAGGCAACTTTCCAAGAAGGCACAGAAGATCTCTTGGCCCAGAGAAAACAAAGGATTACAGTAAGTACCTGTCTGCAGATATCTTCCTCGGTGAACAAACATAATACATCAGACTGGATGCAGGCCATGAAGTTTTACATGTTAGCTATATCCATGTCTCAATACTGATAGCTGGTATTTTTCAAAGACAAGAGAAATTCTCATTCAGAAGGGCCTGCTTTTTGGAGACAAGTTTTTCTTAGATTAAAACTGTGAAAAGACATGTGCAGTTCAGTCAAGTTTTGATGTATTCAAATTCTGTAAATGGGGACTGGAAAGGTAACTTGTTTCTGGAGATGTTTTAGATTATACAAGTTAAATATTGAACAACTGCATTTGTTCATTATTGCCATAATTTAATTCCCAATGTCATCAATACTGCAGAGTTTTTTCATGTTTGAAATGACCATTTATTTCTCTATTCAATCTGGAGACAAGAAAATAACATGAAAAAGGATCAGTTAAAAGATCTTGTTCTGAAAATGGTGATCAGCAACCAGGCTTGGTTTTTAATCTTTTGGAACCAACTGAACACAAGTCTGGTGGATACCATCCACCACCTCAAGCAGGCAAACCTGACTGGTGTATCTGTGGCAACTGTAGGCAAATGCCAACAGAGAGGGAAAGACTTTGCTGTAAGAGACTCCCACCTCACTGTGTATCAAGGCTGGAAGTAAGTTTCATATATTCAAAACAAACAGAAATATGATCAAACATTCAGTAAGCCTACAAGTCTACATGTGTCAATAAAACATTTAGAGAACATTGGTACATTTTTGCTGCAGAATTGAGTAACACCATATGAAAACAAGCAATTTAGAATAATTTTCACAATAAGAGTTACTAAATATAATGAAATTGATTTCTTATTTCATTCTCTCTGTGTGGTGTATACTGTGTATGTATTACATACCAAAATTGTATAGCAAAAGCTTTTTTCTTCTTCCAGGAGTTTCAAGTTGTTGTATTGAATGAGCTGATTCTTGCCATTGCTAGGGCATATAGGAATGACACATTGGCTATGGATGATGAAGACGACCTGAGTAAATCTAATCGCTATGCAGCTTATAGGCAATTCATTGTGTGGCAACATGGACGTCTTGGTGCTGGCAACAGATGTGTTATACCTAGTTGTTGTGTTTGGGCTATAAGGGATCGCTATCCAGATCCCTATGGCCAGTACACAGGATTTCATCCATCTCGTCTAGAGTAGTGTATGATCTAGCTACATGTACTTGTTGCAACATTCTATTTGTTGATATTTGACAGGACAGTAGCTTTACTTTTGATGCTTTTTTCACTGGTGTATTTTGATTGTCACATCAAGTTTATATTCTTGTTCTATTCAATGTTGTTTACATTTGAATTTTAGTCAGGACTGAAATACACTTGTCAACAATAACAAGTAGTCTATTCATATACTGGCAATGTTGACAAGCTGAATACTGTGTATCTCAGTAACAGGGAATAAAACATGAACCTTTACTTGACATTAAACAA
Organism: Ptychodera flava; assembly: GCF_041260155.1. Lineage (NCBI taxonomy): Eukaryota > Metazoa > Hemichordata > Enteropneusta > Ptychoderidae > Ptychodera > Ptychodera flava. The sequence continues at coordinate 4,095,917 of NC_091935.1, read as the reverse complement.
AATATTGAAAAACATTTTGCTTTTGGCCCAATTTTTTTTCTGTACTTTATAATTATCAATTGCAGATCCTTATGTTACCATTATCATATCTCAAGTTCAAGCTCGCATTCCTGTTATACCGTAATATGTATTTTGCACACTTGTTGCATTCACGAACTGTATTTGGTATGTCAGTATTAGGCCAAGAAAAATAAAAAGTTTGTTTCTCATCCTAGACATATTGCAAAAATGATGCAGTGATGCATCTTTTTTTCTCTCTCAATATTTCTTCTTCAGCCAACAAGAACGCACAAAAACATGAAAAAACATAGGAATGCATGCAGAGATAAATGCGCAGCAGTGTTGCTGTAGCATTTTTGTATAGCAACAGTTCTGTGGTTTGACTTATAGTGCAGCAATGCACAGTTTTGACAGCTTAATAGAATAGTGACATATGTCTACAGTTCTGAATGGAATGTTAGTGTCAGTTATTTTGTGTAGTTGTTTTATAGAGCACAGTGTTATGCACTATCGTTGCATATTTTTGAGGGTTTTTTCATTTTTTCCTCATGAGCAGAAACGAAGGTTTATGGGGCAGGTCTAAATTGACGCATGTGAGGATGAGAAACAAACTTTTTATTTTTCTTGGCCTTAGTGAGTATAAAAAACAAGCTACACTGATGGATACAACAAAAATAGTGTCAATGACACTGTCCTCCCATTTTGCAGTGATACTAACTACTAGTACACACATGACATTCCATTCTTACAGGTTGACTGAGAAAATTCCATTGCAAGTCCAAATTAATCTTATACCCCAGCAATATGAAATGCTCCATCTCATAATGACTTTTACACGTCTGACAGAAAACAACCCTAGGATCAAGACTATCATGTTTTACAGCAATCCAACAAATACTTTGGGAGAAAATGATTTTTTGACAAAAAATGGGAAAAATTGCTCCTAAATACAAATATGAAAATTTCACCACAATTTGAACAAATCTGACAAAGGTCAACCCTAGGATCATACATACAAGTTTTCAAGGCAATGGAATGAGTGCTTTCAGAAAAGATTTTTTGACAAAAAATGGGAAAATCGCCAAAAAATGCAACTTTCAAAATTTCACCACAATTTGAAGAAACGTAACTTAAGTCACCATAAAGAGCCTGCATACCAAGTTTTAACCAAATCTGGCCAGTGGTTACAAAGTTTTAGCAATTTGTAGGATTTTTCCTTTTTTCCCCTTCATTTGCATATTTTTGACTTTGACATGTTTATTTCAACAAATTCACATCTCCACCCCTCGATGCACCTGTCCATCAAATACTAAGATGGTAGGTGCTGCGATTTAGGAGTTTTTAATGTTGACAGACATACATCCGCACATAATAACTAACATACATACATACATACATACAGGCAGACCATAGACCCTCCAAAAAACACGGGTCTATGGACAGACAGACAGACAGACAAACAGATAGACATGCATTCATGCTACATTTATTTTTACAGCTTTTAGCTTCCAACAGCCGACCAACTTGTCAATATTAGCTTGATCAACTTGATACTACTGCTTATAATAATATAAATGAGAGTTAATTACATTCTAATTAAAGTAAACAAGACTTGCTTATCAACATTTACTTCATAAAAAAACAGCATATCTGTCAGCTTATAAAGAGTCTTCAGCTGGTTATCTTTATCAGTATTTCATCCTATTAACCAAGCACATTTTAACTTTCAAATTAACATTGCAAGCAAGTTCTGTTGAATAAGTTGAGCCTGTAGGTACTCAGAGAAAGCACACAGAGGAGACAAATGTTTGCAACTTAAGAAGTTCAAGGTCATCAAAAGCATTATAAGGAATCATGTAACACTTTCATTGCACTGTTTACACAGATTGCATAATTGCTATAAATAGCACATGAGGAATCTTACAGTCCAGCTTTACCATAAAAACCCTATCACTTTGACCACTCTTTTAATTGATCACTCTATTTTTTTTTTCCTCAAAAGTAATTTTAGTTTATCCTTACCAAGTCAACCATAAATGGAAATTAGAACTTTCTCTACCTCTATTTATTTGACCACCCTATCATGACAAACTATTATGAGCAATTTCTTTTAGATAACATACAGAGCACAATATATGACGGTTCAGAATATGTCAAAGTTGGGATTCAGGAAAGTTGCCTTTACATGTTTTTAATCCTCCAAGATGGTAAGCATTTCACCATAAACTGTCAAAAAAGTTGAACATTCTAATAATTCTACACTAAAATTATTTTGGCTTTGTTGATATCCTTATTAATTCAATTATTTAAAATCATATTAATTATTTTTTTCTGGGTGAATTGATAGGGTTTATACAGTACAAGAGTTACATACAATGTAAGTCAAATTCAGTTAAAACATCAATTACTGTCTAACATTGCATCATTCCTATAAATAGCACCTCAGCCTGCAACAGCACAATCATAATCTGCTCATTCACACAGGCAGTACTTGACTTTGAATGAATGACCTACTAGATTTCACCTATGTACCAAATTTGAAAGCATGACAAAAAGTACCACAAAATTTGCAAATTTCAGCTTGAGTTCACAGAGTCATCTTCAGGTCACTCCTAGGAACCTGCACACCCAATTAGAAAGTAATGGCATACACAGTTCAAAGAAGATTTTTTAAACCAAAATGGCAAAAATTGTTTTAACCAAAATGGCAAAAATTGCCCAAAAATACAAATATGCTAATTGTGCCATAATTTTGATGAATTCTATTTTGAGTTTTCACAAGGTACCTGCACACCAAATTTTAAAGCGATCCAACCATTGGTTTAAGAGGAAAAGATTTTTTACTAAACTGGCAAAAAAAGAAAGAAAAATTCATTAAAAATAGAAAGCATCAAATATTGACATCCAATCTATATGTTTAAATGAGTTGGGCCCAAGGTACCTAAAACCCAAATATGACAATGATCAGATGAGTAGTTCCTGAGTTATTGATTTTTGACCATTTTCGCTTTTTTTTCTACCTCATTAGCATATCTATGGGACTAAAAAGTTCATTTTAACAACGGCACATCTACATCATGTATGGCATCACTACACCAAAAATCAGCTCAATACGTGCAGCGGTTTTTGAGTTTTTGCGTTGGACGGACAGACATCCATACATACATACATACATACATACAATACAGACAGACATCTCACATACAGACTTTTTTCAACCATATAACCTCCCCATTGCCATATATGTATGGCAAATGGGAGGTAAAAACTGAAAGTCTCATCAAAAGTTTCTGACTGTTGTCACTTCTGGTAAAAACTGTAAACAAGGATGAAGTGGGCCAGCTTATACCAACATTTCAGGTAGCATTGAATTGAGCAAAATTAGGACTAAGTTCGAAAAAATGTCCACAAAAACTACATCTCATGGCAACTTTTTCAAGATATTGTTACAAGAAGGCGCATCATATCAGATGATGTGACTTTCAAAATTGTTGTAACTTTATAGACAGCTGGTCTCTGTCATTTGTCTTTGCACAGATCAAGATGTAAACTGTCACACTGAGAATCAAAGGCTCACATGTATACCATTTAATGAGTTCAAATGTTACATGAAACTTTTATGAAATAAAAATGAAACTTTTAAATCCTGTATTTGTTTGCTAAGTTTAGTACAGTCACTCTATTGTACCAGTTGACTCCAGCATCCATAAGATGATGATGGTGGAATTTCTAGAAGGAATGCAATACAAACTGTGCCCAGGTTTCCTCTGGCTGCTGAAATATTTTAGCAAATTTACGAATTGGGTTTTAAAACTTTTAGTAAATTTCAAAATTTATTAGTAAATGCAAAAGTTTCCCAAATAAAGCCATTACTGTTATAATGCAACAATTAACTGCTTTTTTATCTTTGATTTATTATAATTAACACATATATTGTTTTCAATTCAGTTTGTTTTTTTCAAAACAACACAATGACACACACTAGTCTGTTTACAATAAAGTTCTTTATTTTCATCACTGAGTTGTCAGTGATATCCATCTGTATACCATGGATTCACAAGATGCAAGATGATCTTTTATTTTGGTGTGTTTCCGACAATTGTTTTAAGTGATGTAGCTACACCCTGATGTGAAGGTATTTGACTTTCCACTCCTAAGACACCATTTACATAGCATGACACACCTTTCTCTGTCATAATCCAACCATGGAAAGGTTGCCTGAAACAAAACATAAAATGATTTCAGCATCTCAACTATGTACATATACATTTACAATACAGGTGAGGAGCATGAACTTTATCGTCTAAACTACTATGCCAGGAATTATAGATAGCAAATTACAACAGAACTGGTGTAGAGGAGTTAGATTATTTAACAAGGAAACAATTCAGTTTGACCACTGCATTACTACATTAGCTAGCATTACCACCACCAAGATTGTTACAAGTTGAAACTAGCATACATTAGACTACTACAGCATTCATGCAAAGCAATTTAGTAACTTGACACACCACAAAGAAAATTCAGTATTTACCTTTCCACAAGTCCGGATGGACTAGAATCACAAATGTAGACACACTGACTCACTGGAATAAAAAATTGAAATGGGAAATTATGCATGGAATCATGCTTGTTCCTTTGCTGAAGTTTATTGTGAAATAAATCCAATACTTATTAATTTAATAAAGGCACATTTTCCAATATGCATTTTGGCTGCAAATGCAATGATTATAGCTCCGATTGATAACCTTGTCCGAGACAGTGCCGTCACAAGGCAAATGCCCGATCAATTTTCCAGTGCAGATTTCATCGATTTCGCTCTAATTAACCCCTGGTACTATCTGAAAACTTCCCGATCGCGTTCCAAGAATATAGGCCTAAATGTCGGTGACACCACATTTTTGATTCCAATTAGAATGACCGTAAAATCTAGCAAATTTCCACGAGATTCAACCTTGACTATAGTGACAACATAATAATAACAACATAATACACAAAAACATTCTCCGATTGAAATTCATGTGTCATCGCATCGCCGATCACGGGCACTCAACACGCCGCTATGCGAGATCTGTGTGTCGCAACCAGATTCTATTCTTGTTGTGACACACAGGCCCGGCGTTGCATCGTGTCGAGTGACTGTCTGGGATATTAAACTGACCTTCCGTGTTTCGTTGAAGGCAGCTTTTTTCCTGTTCGTTTCTTCTGGTGGCACTCTTTACTGTTTTTCTGCTTCTTTTCTTCGGTTACGTTTCTCTGTCCTACATTTGACATTGCCACTTTGCTTTGAGAAAATCCAAAACGAAAGAGGCCATCGCCTGCTTCACAAGGACGTTTGCTCGCCATCTTGAATATGGTCGAGTTATGCTGACTTTGTTTGGGTATATACCATTGGTCAATAACTATCCCAGTGTGGAAGATACACCAATCATAGGCCGTGTTTTACAAATGTAAAAATATGTAGCACGTGTCTTGATTGAAAGAATTGTTCTGAAGCTGGGGGGCCTTCTATAGCTCCTTATCGATGTTAAACATGTCCGTAGCATGAGATTGAATACCATGATTCATGAATACGATCGAAATATCGCTGTTGGATAGGATCGTATATTTACGAACTACCGATGAAAAAATTCGTAAAAGTCCTTAAATGATCGTATTTTTACTAAAAAACGAGCGGCAGCGGAAACACAGTGTGCAGAGCTATTTAGTTTCAATGCTTGTTAGTGTTCTCATGATCTGCGAGCAATTTGTTCTTGCACCAAAGTTGATACTGGTGGTGGTATTACAGGAGCTAAGTTTGCAGAGATCCTCCTTGGGTCTGAGTCTTCAAGTACCATTGGTCGATACATTCCAACCTCATCAGCTAGTCTCATTTGAATGACAGCTTTTTTGAGTTCTCTGATGTGGGGATAAGTCTTCTCTACCTTCAGTGGAGAAGCTATCCATCGCCCACTTTTCTTGTTGTAGATTCTTTTATACCTGAAAACAAAACAAAAACAAAAAAAAAACATTTGCCTATTTGATGATTTTTTCAAAACAAAGTTTGTGCCTTGCAATTTCTTAATGTTAACATAGTAATGGATTTAAGATAGAGCTACACATTCATTTGCTGTATCTCCTTGTACTGTAACATCACAATGTGTGAAACTGTTCATTTGGCTGGCAATATACATTGTTGTTCCTGCCATACATATCACAGAGTTCTGACATGACTCTATACATGTACTTGTTGTCTTTTTTTTTACATAATTGTAGGTTTTTGCTTGACTGAAACAAAATATATTGAGTTTAACTTACATGATCTCACCATGCCTATTCTTGTTAATGTTTCTGCTGTAGTGAATGTTATGATCAATTGCTGCGAGACGATTTCTTGCTCTATAAACCGGCAGTGTATAGGCACCCCTCTTACTAGCATATTGAAGTATTTGCTGCTGAAAATTTTAATTCACCAGTTTCCCTGCCAAGTGACAGAAGAGTAGACTTCATATACAAAAAAAGATTCTGAATGATGATATGTTCATTACAAACAAATGAATACAGAGAAAACTATCAGTACTATTCGTGTGGTATTGCTGTATTCATGTGTAAGCAGACACACATCAATGATGTGGTATTGGTGCAGCAGACACAGCAACACCAATTCTAGAGAATACACATAACAGAAAACATTACAGAGCTCATTAGGAATTGAGATATCACATTTTGGAAACAAGATACATCTCTCTCAGTTCTTTCACATCATGGTACACCTCTTCTCCTCTCATCTTCCCCTTACCCTAAAATCAACAGCTCAAGTTGCCCATTGTAACATGACACAGCAACTTTCTACAACAGCATGGCTTTCTAATTGTTTAAAATTCTCATCGCATGGATGGAAGCTGAAATCCTTTGTGAAAGTCATTGACTGATGGATATAGAGTTAGTGAATAAAACATCAAGTTTTTCTTTATTTGCGAAAATAAAAAATGTAAAATTTCACTATATTTGGAAGACTGAGGCAACAAATTTAAAATTTTTTGGGATGACATTCACATAGGTTTGCTGGTAAAGGATTGGACTTCAATGTTGAAGCATGAGTTGGTTTTAAAACTTTTTATAACTCGCCACGTGCTCATTCAGTGTCGCCATTTGCCAGATATGTCACGTGGCGAGAAAATAGATGTCTAATTCTTGCTGAATCTACAAAAGTGACGTCAGAGGTTATTTTTTGAAAACCTATTTCCCTGGGAAATAGTTTTGACTAAATTTGGAAAAGTGTCCAGTCACATGATAGTGTTGTCTGCAGCTTTGTTACAATGGCAGGTGACTAGAATGTGATGTGTGTCCGGGATGAGTGACAAAACTCTCTGTGTAATGGATTTCCACAACATTCCAACAGCGTAGGAACTTGAACAGCTCATTGACAGAAAAGATTTAAGTGCAACCAAGGATGTTGCTAGGTATGCTTACAATATATTTTGAAAGAAAGTGGCACCACGTACAACTGTAAGCGCTGTGGAAATATCGCCAAGTAAACTTGTCACAATGGATTGTTGCAGTGCAAAATATCAAAACACATTATAAACTACAACATAATACAACATGAGCGAGTGGTGTGTTATAAAATACCTGTTACCTGGTCTTCATTCGGGCTATAGTGCCCGTTTATTACCCTTGTGGCTATGTGTTACTAGAAACACATTGCTATACCCCTCAGCCTATGGCTTTGGGGAATAGCGATGTGTTTCTGGTAACACACGGCACCTCGGGGTAATAGAGGGGCGCAATTGCCTTCATGACCAGGTAATACTGGGTAGGTGTTTAATATGTCATGGTAAACACTAATATTTACCATCTATATAATGTTCCTACCTTGCATTCAAATAAAATGGAATCTTCTTCAGGAAACGTCTATCAAAGATGATGTTTCGCAGAACTGAGTGGGCTTTACTGTTCTTTTTTAACCATTCCTTCTCCTCATCAGCATTCTCTGCCAAAGGGCCATGATGACAATGGTTAGATCCAGTTTAACAAATTGAAACTATCCACTTGTGTTTGTTGATGACGTGGTGCAGAACACCACCCCACATTCCCTGTGATCCGAAATAGACAAGGTTACATGTACATCTACTAATAGACAAACTTAAAGGTGTTTTGGTGCAAACAATATCTACGTAAACGCAAGTATTTGCCATTTCAGAATGCATCAGTAATGCAACGCATTCCAAAATAGCATTTGAGAATTCATTCTAATGGTATTTTCATAAATAATTTTTTCAATGAAATCACTAAAAACTCTGGTGCTATATTTTCACATCATGGATTACTTGTATTTCAGCTCCTGCCGCTTTAAATAGCACTCAGAATATCTGAACGCAGAGTCATAACTGAAACAAGCTATCAGCTACATGTAATTCATCAACTCCATGCAGACTTACTCCTTTTTAAGCTAATTTGAAAAACCAGTAAAAGATTTGACGTCAACAGCAACTGAGAAAGACTTTGAAATAATATGTGTACACAAACGAAGGATGGTAAATAACTGACGTAGTTGTGTTTTTGAAAACGATGGCATTGCCTACACTAGTTTCGATGATAATGGGAAAAAAGTAGTTCAGGGACATAAATTTAATGTTGTATTTTGCGGATTAAACACAAAACACTGATTTCTCATATCATCACATTGTTTCAAATACTGTTCATTCTCTGAAGCATGACCACGTAGCTAGCCCTTGCCGTACATTCAACACCTTCTAATGATACTATTGATAGAGGTGGTGTTTTGCCCACATCATCACATGGAAATACCGTTATATATCATGCCACTATAATACGTCTGGACTCGCGACGTCCATGCTTCGATTAACTACAGACCGAGTTCGAGTCCCCTTCCAACTCTATACTGGCTATGGTCTACAGACCAGAAATGTGCAACATTTGATTGAGTGATAGTCAAAATCGCATTGTAACGCCCGAACGCCTGCTCTAGCTCCATCATACCATGGATGTAAAAAATATATGACCATACACACTACGGAGAACAGAAGGTGGCTACCTCTGAGCCTTGCTGTCGTTCCCTCGGCCAACTTTCCCCGGCGATGACTAAAGAACTGCTGCTATCGCTCGTTTGTAGTAGTACCTCCCATGCATGCTGACATGCTTCAGACACATTCAAACAGGACGTAAAATCACGGTCCCTCCACAAAATGATTCAACCCCGGATTCAACTTACCAATCGATTAAATACCTCGCAACATCAACGTGGTGTGCTAGTCCCTTGTCACTCTTTATCTTCTTCCATCTATCAATCTGACCAAAAATGTTTATTTTGCCGGCGTTTCTTGCTGCTTTCCTCCGTTTTTTCGTGGAGTCGGTAAGGAAAGATCGCCGAGAGCTCGAGCGCTTCACTATCGCTGCCATGTCCACACACGTGCACACCACGCCACACTTTCGCGAACTTTATCATACACCCAATACGCATGCGTGCATAATCAAAGTCTTGAAATGACGTTTCAAATTCTGCGCCGTACCCCCGGAACAGGACGCAGTTCTGTACGTACCAAAACTGCAATTTATTCGATAATTAAATCTGATTACTCTAAGTAGAGTCACCTCCGCGTTCCGGTTAGTGGTCGAATCTTCAAGTGGAATGGCTACCGATTTTTCGGGAAGGGTCCACCGCCGAAATGTAAACGTTTAAAACTGTTAATTCTGATCCATATTGCAACTTTAAAATAATTGAACAAAATGTTTGCCTGCTCCGCTCGCAAATCAGGGCGGTTGATCAGGAAAACATATATTTTGGCCTAAACACGATTGTACCACCCGTGCATCAGAATAAGGTCATTCGATCTTGTGGATCGGGGTGGTCAGATAGCCAACACGCAAGTTTTTGTCTCGTTCCAAAATTGTGTTTCGGATTTGATTACTGACATCTTTTCCTCCCCAAATTAATTACCAAACTTTTCCAGACCAATCGTCGTATGAATATTTTTTGTACGTAAAAAGCAGTCTCTCTGTAATTGTATCCTATAAGAAACGTTGCTCTGCATTTTGTGTCTATTTTAAGGTAGAATGCAAGGACAGATATTTGGACTCTCAGGTTATTACAATTCTTTTCTGATCTACCGCTTAGGGAGAGCTCATTTTAAAGCTTTTGGAGTAAAATTTTGAAACTTCTTTTTCGAAAATCGACAAGTTTATTTTTCCAATTGAGGTACCACAGGGATGGTAGCCAGTTTGCATTTCAAATATCGGTAAGGTCTGGGTTATTTTCCCTAGTAGCAAACTTTGCAGGGTGACTCCTGATTTTTAATCTCGATTTCGTAAGAGAATGGTTGAAAGTTTCATTGAGGAAAGTATACATACTTCCTTTAAATTGAAACTTCATTTTTTCTCGGTATACTGAATACATGATTTAGCAGCCATAATAAATATCGGTAAACACTGGTAAGGTCTACGGGGATTCTAGCCTGCTTCAAACCTATCCTAGTTTTAACTCCCACGGCACCGCTGCGATATCACAGCTACCCTGCCGCAACAGTGCAAGTCAGAGTTAGAGCACCATTGTGAATATGAAACTCTGTAACATCAGAGGTGTTCGCAGTATTACCTAGATAGTCGATCGATGGCCGAATGCCAGGAGTATGAGGCCGAACCTGAGCTAGTAGCGTATACGGCAGCCGGCGTTCCAAACAATATGCAAGTTTTTCCCTTTAAAAGAAAAATTTCGCGAGATTAGGTAAAAAATGTTTTTTTTTAATTAACCGTGATTTCAATCATGTCACCTAATCTAACATGATTACTGTATCTTGCTGTACCTCAAGCGTGTTCTCCGTAACATAAAATGTTGAAAACAGCCAGTGTTCAAATCAGTAGAGCCAGGACTCATGGAAGATGTCAAAGAGCTAGAGGTGAGGATATTCTACATTTTCTGTCATGGTTATCTTTACTTTAAGTTTCTAAGATGATCTTGTCGTACCTAAATATCAAGATGCAATGGGTAACATCGTCTTGGATATGTCAAGCGGCGTTCAGACAAAGTCTATTTCCCAGGGCTAGCAGTGCGCAGCGTACTTTGGATTTTCAAACCAGAACGCAAACGCAACCCTTCTTAGGAATATGATCATAATCATGGCGTTTAAGTCATTCGCGGACGGTGATTTTCAAATAAGTGGAACAATATTATAACAATACATTCTACTAGATATTTGGAAGTCGATGAAACACTCCAAAATGCTAGACGGCAGAGTTAAGTGTCACCTTAAAGGTAGGGACTCGATCCCAGGGATCAAGTTTGTTCTAGTCCATAAGAGGATTATGGAGGTGTCATAACCTTTTGTTTTCCATTGGAATTGTCATAACCTTTAGTTTTTCCATTGGAATTGTAACTGAATTTCCTGGCAAGACAATCTGACGTCTGACACAGGCCTTTAACACCCGGCTATATATACAGAGCGTAGTGACCAACATATTTTAGGTGGTCGCTTTACCTTCGGAAACTTATGATGATCATATTCATAAAATCGGCTGTCAAGAAATTCCGTTTTAAATGGCGAATAATAATAGAGGACAATCGAAAGATGTATGTGAAATTCTTCTACTTTACAGTAAAGATGCATTAATAAATAAGTAGTTTGTAAAAAATTCAATTCGCTAGACAACACGTGTGTTGATGCCACGTAGATATCATTTGTTTTAATCTTTGCCAACGCGTTAATGGATATTTTTTACATGTAAATAGCTAGAAACCTATACATCAGAACGAGGCAACAGCTTTTCCCGATTCGGGCTGAGGGAAAATTACTACAATGTCGATACTGTGACACAACTATCCAAAAACTGTGACAATGAGTGCTAAAATCAGTACAAAACAGAAAAAAAACCCAAAATTGTCTTCAGCCTCAGACAAATACCATGCACAACTCAACCAGTGCAGTTCTGTGTCTTGTAGTGATAAACTGAAAGTGCGATAAAAAGAGCACCCTTGAGTCCCTTTGTATTTAAGAAGAGCACCCTTGTGCTGAGAAATGTTACAGTGCTTGTCAGAATGGTGTAACAATACAGTTCTCAATTATCATTTATCATCGGTAGCATTTTAATCAATAGTTACAACAATATGTCTCTACCTTGTCTTTTTCCAGAGCATTTTCACTTTCTAGGTGGTAGTTGTGTTTAATTCAGCAAAGAGAGAACAAATGATGGTTTCCTAGTATTCATTTTCATTGCATAAAGACTACAATTATGGGATTGTCATAATAACTGAGGCACTCGTGTCTCAAAAAATACATCTTGAAGGCTAGGTCTCACAACAAGTAAAAAAGACTTTGTAGAAATGGAAACAACTCCTCCTAGAAAGCATCAGAGACTTTACATGAGTAAAATAAAAGTCTTGTGTTTGTCTGGTCCATATCCCTTGTGTAGCGATCATAGTTTTAATGTAAGATATGTTGAATGACTTTAATTTAAAATTCCGAAGTTTTTTCTAGTCATTTGAAAGTCAAGAGGCACGTAAGAGATCAAGGCTGATTCAAGCCGTATACATAATTTAGCTGAGATAACACGAGCGTTTTAACACTCGAATTTTCCCGATGTGGTGCTATTTTCCTCCGTGCCTTAGTTTGCTCAATTTGCTTAATTGGTTGGGAGAAATTAAGCGTAGTTATAGGATATGTATATTCCTGCTACTTTAATAGGCTGTTTTGGCCGTTTATGCCACTGTTTTTGCCAAACCAAAGAGCTTCAATTTTATCCTGGTTTGCCGTCAGGTCCGACAGGGAATGGAACTCAGCTTTGACATAACAAATTAGGGATGGCATGAAACTCATCTCTGATAAAACATGTCAGATCATCAGCAAATGATGCATGCTTACACCCTGATGTGTCACATCTTATACTTGAAATGTCTAAATAACTTTTGAATTTATTGGGGAAAAATTTAAAATAAGAACGAAGCGGTAGAGTAACAAGGGGTCTCACAGGCAAACCCGTCTATCAATGTTACGGTATCAAGCACTGAAACAATCGTTCACCACACAGCTACACTCTGGTCCAAAGCCAAAGATGTTCAGATATTCCATCATGTAATCCCATTCGAGAGAATCAAGGCTTTTTTCAGTCAATTGCTGACATCATCCCTGGTGAAACTTTTTTTGTCAGAGTGCCATAAAATTTCCTCAATCAGTGTGACATAATCACCTATGTCCCAGCCTTCCACAGAGGTCAAAAGTAACGGTATGGTTATCAATGCCAGCAAAACCAAAGTTATGTTAACTGGGTCTCGCCTGAAACTGCATAATGCAGACTCGAATGATGATAAAATTAATATTGTTTTAAATGATACTTGTATTGCTAATGTAACCTTTCAGAAGATTCTTGGCGTAACTCTTGATAATTTGGTCTCTTGGGATAAGCACATTGACAACTTATGTGCCGCGTTGAGTCGAAGAACTGGTTTAGCCAGACGTCTACAAAAATTTATTCCATTTTCGAATGATCTTGTACTATGGTTTAATCCAATCTGCAATCGACTTCTGTTGCGTTGTTTGGGGAAACGCAACCATGAAAACTATTGACAGGGTTTATAAAATGCAGAAAAGGGCTCTCAGCTGTATGCTTTAGTGTACGAATCTCCAACAAACAATGTTTCACGTTTTTTATCGTGATAGTGGAAGACGTTGTCATGGAAGAACAGCCCGATGAAAGTATAAGAACCAAGCTTAGTTTGTTTCGTTGTCATGCTTTCCATACCTTAAAAGACGCTGACCTTAGTCAGAGGACGTAAATCTCTGCGGATCCTTGCCGTCAGTTTTGTTAAAGTCCCACAAGCTGTATATTTTAGCATTATTTTTATGATTTTACTTTCAAACTAAAATAAGTTTGTGAGAATGTACTAATTTAGGTGTGTGTACACTTATCATTAACTACTAGCTGGGTCTGTAGTGCAGTTTTGAATAAGATAAAGATTAAACTGCGATTAAATGTTTGCCCAAACATTAAATCGCAGCCCCCTGTGAAAAAGCAAAAACCGTCGATCCTGTGCATATCTGCACTGAAATCTTCACATAAACTGCACGGAGTAGTCCAATGTAATGCACGGGGGTGAATGTTTTCAACTGTGACATTGTATGTTCTGTTTCCTTTGTAATATTACAAATGTTTGACTGTTAAAATTTGAATTTACTTGTCAAATGTTTCACAAAGCAATGGTTTCCTAATGCAGTAAAAGCCCATATCCCTTCAGAGGGTAGAATTCAGAGAAAACCAGGACAGAATAGGAAGATATTTGAGGTCAACACATTTTAAGAGTTACAGCCAGTGGGGCTTTGCGTTTGCCCAAGAACTATAGACATGTCGTACTTACTGGCAACGTGCTCTGTATGACGCTGCTTGCGAAAATATTACAAAACTTAGTGTCAGAATCAGAATATCTCTACAGGTTGTTAGAAACCAATTCTCATTCTAACGCACCCAGCATCCACTTCGACCTCAGCTCGGCTGAGTACCGGAGTTACACTGGCGGGTGCATGTCTTGGCGTCCCGGCTCACATTATCATGCTCTTCAACAGAGGCGGAAGGACATGCACCTGTGTGGAGATACGCATGATGTTCGAGATAGTTAAATAAATTATCGGATATACCTTTTTGTTTAAAGGCCTATTAGCTGTATCTTTTGCATTTTGTCCCTTTAAGATCATTTGAAATCAAATGCAAATTGTGTAATAATGTTTAACAGAGGTGTGAACACTGGACATCTTTCAAACATTGTGACGAACGCACAACCTTGATTTTATTAACTAAATTTTCTCGTTGCAACTCAAGTATTACCATCGCAAATATACGCCTAAGCGTCTGTATTTAAAGGAACATAAGCTGAACTCGTGGCAAGTTTTTCAGTAATCTGACCCTATTCCGTTTGTTCATGCTGAAATTTCGAGTTTTCTTTTTGTCAACACAGCTTGTATGTGTGCAGTGATCATTGTTTATTGTTTACAAATGAATTCTAGTCCGGACTTGAATACAATTTTCAACAATAACTATGGAGATTATACTCATATAGGTTGTGTTGATATGCTAAATACTTGGCATTAAATTACAGTTTAGGAATTCAATGCAAAAGTGTAGGGAAACCACAAAAAATAGCCAAAAGATACAGCTTATGGAGCTTTAATCGACCAAATCCATCATCAAGGATTGAAATAGTGACATTTTCAAAGACAATATGGCTCAATAGCGGGAAGCCAAACCACATCACCGAAAATTGGGTGGTATTTTTGGTAATTAAAAAACAAAAAGTTGAAGCTAATGCAGCAATTGTCAATTTAACCGAAGGAAACGGCAGTAGCAACACACATTTTTTTGATTCAGCAAAAGGCGCAGGATTCATACTAATGGGCCTAATTCTGGTGACAGTATGTTTTTGGAAGCATTCAATCGTTTTAAATTTGACTGATCAGATGTTGATACGAAAACCGGGTACTAGTCGGGATCACTGTACCGTTATACGAAATCTGAAACGGAATATCTATCTCATAAATGGATTGCGACGCAGCGTTATGACGATATGACGATGTCGCTGTACATTTTGGATTTCCATTTTGGATATAGGTTATCTACATTGTGCATATGGGATGATCTTGCTGCGGCTGCAGAGTTCCGACTGTCTGTTGTGTCGAAAACACCAGTGTGTGTGGAGTATCCCCGAAGGCATTTCTCACGCGTACGTCGTCAAGAAACACTTGGATTCTTGCCTATATTCACATTCAGTGGGGGAAAAAAGACTGCAAAATCTAGAAAAATACCATATTGCAGTTTTTGTCGAGATGAGTAATAAACACGTGTGATCTAATCTTATGGGGACCAACCGCGTAACGGCAAAACAATGATGGCATGAATTCCATTTTAAAACTTTACTGCGCAACTTCTTTTTTGTCCCTCTTCAAACACAGGAACATATGCAACCCGAAAGCTTTAATCCTCGAGGCTACATTTAAGCGACAATTCCAACTGCAGGCGAGTATACCCGAGATTTTGGTACAAAGCGTGACATAAGCGAGTGCTATGTGGAGCAATACCAAAGTCGAGCGAATACCCGGCCGCCTTCGAAGGGGGTTATTGCTATGATATTATATCAACATTTGCGCCGATGGCGTTTTGATTTGTTTCCTCAGTAATGTTAGCTTGGTGAAAAGGAGAAAAATTTATCAAATATTGAATGATCGTTGTCGAACAGAAATTCACCGTCCGGGGAGCTGAGCATCATTGTTGACGCGAACAACACAAAGCACGTCCTCGGCTATGGCTATAGAGCTGCGACGCACACAACAAAAAGTGACAACGCCAATTGGCGAAGAACATGCCAAACACTTTATTAAGGCAGTTTAAAAGCAACATCTCAGTATTTACTTGTTTAACTTGTTCCCAGGCCTGACTTGTTTCTACACCAACGTTGCCTGTGATATAAAGGCCCCCGGTCTCATTGAGCTGTACTGCCTTTTGAAGGTTCCGATTTAGCACTGGTAACAGTTGTTTACCGCGGCCGGTTCGTGCTCTCGTCCAATCAGAACGACGCATTTGCGTGACAGACTCTTAATATGTACTTTCCTTTTTTTCACGAACTTTTATTTTCACACCAATAGCCACCTTAGCTTACGGCGTCAATCCAAAATTGTTCGATGAAACTTACCGGCGATTGAGCAGCACGCTGTCTATATTAAAGTTCATAATACAACTCCAACCATCTTCAATGCCCTACTTTGCTCGAAATGTGATGCATTTCAGGTTTTGCATACCAAATCCTCTCATCTTGGCCTATTCTTCGCGACGTCATGGTTTTATAATTACTCGTCGTGCGCGTCACACGCACAGCAAATGAGAATTCGTGCAAATGGAAATACATACACATACACCTGTCGCAAACTTCTAACCAATCACCGACCAGTTGGATTACTCTCCAGTTGTCGTCTGAAGATATATCTACCGGCGGCTTTGATTGGCCACATGCTGTCTCGCACCTGACAGGCTATAAAACCATTCGGAAGGCGTGTGGGTAAGTCAGTGATTAACTTGTGGAAGTGTTGCGTAGTTAGCGTCGCTGAAGGGTTACTAAACGTTATCAAATTATCCGACACACGTGAAATTAAACTGGGAGACAAGGAAAGGAGGATATTTGGCCGACCAAGCACATCGCTGAAATGGTCTGTAAGGTGTAAAGCAAGATGGCAAGTCTGTTCACGGTAAACTTTCTCGTACGGGCACTTTTCATTTTAGCCACACTGCAAGCAGAGCTTTCGATAGGTGAGTCCGACAGTAGAACTGAGAATTCGAGAAGTTACTTACTCTCGGATAGAGGATCGGACATTGGGACGTTGGTGGACGACAGACCCGACATTGATGGCGGGTCTTCTAGTACAGGCATCAAAAACACTTCACCGCCACAGTACATGGTTGATTTGTATGAACAGTTCGTTGATGAGCCTTCACCATCGTGGTCCGACGACGAGCTGCCATTGCAAAGGCGTACTTTTGGTGTTGGGAACACCGTGTTGGGTTATCGAATGGTAAAAGGCAAGTTCATATTTTGTATTTCCCCCGCTCTGTTTTTATCGTGCGTTTATTCCCATGGTCATAATGCCGCAAACTTTAAACTTAACTTGATTTCCTCAGCAGAGTAAAAGGAAAATTCCCTAAACATCAATTATCACCTTATTTCGAGGCAGTATTTTCAGTATTTCTACCGAGACGTAGATAAGCTCCAGTATGCAAATGTTGTGACGGAGTTTTTAAATTTGTTCAGGAACAAGCACTAGTTGTATTGTTGTTACTGGAGACTGGAGTCTAGATTTCACAAAATGTCCACAATACTAGAGTAAAAGCATTACATGTACTGGCTGTGTTGACAGAACAAATTCTGATCATTTCCACATTCTCCCACTCCCAGAAGAAAACAAAAACCTGTAAGAATATCAATCAATCAATCTTTATTATACTCAACTCACATAACCAGAGACTGTGGTATGATACATTCCAAAATTGGACAAAGTACATAACTGAACACTTTCAAAAAGACAAAAAAGTATCCAAGTTGTACACAATAAGCAAACGATTTAACAGTGAGAAGGCCACTGGAGGGTTAGTTCGCGTTCTTCAAGAATATGGCAAGATGTAGAAAATTATACTCCATAACCCTTTTTGAGGGTCTTTTCCTTTTGTGTAACACTGGAAAGTGGAGTAATGTACTCCACTTTCCTGGAACAATAAGAATATGCACAACAAAAAATGCCCTCAAAGTAAACAGTTGCAGTATATATCGCCGCGATTTCTAGAGAAAAATTCAAATAGAAGCGGCACTTCTTAGGAACAATTTAATTTTTCTTTGACAGTTCTTGTAAAGAACTCACTTTAGGTGTGTAAATGGTATGTACTTTTGCATGGTACCAGCATGTCGAAAATGCAAGACGATGACTGTATAGAAACCCTAACCCGACCTTAATTTGAAATACATGTTTGACTACTATGATTTTTTTCATTGACAAACATATTTTCAATCTTAAAGTTTGCAATGAAAGGCATTTAAATTATTTACGGTGAACAGTAGAAATGACTGAAACAAAGCACCTTTTTCAGTCCAAGATAAAACATGCCAGGCACACTTTCAGAATAGAGTGTGTAAAAATTATAACTTCTCTGGTTTGATTGATGGATTAGCTGAAGTAGAATATTGGTGGTATTTTGGTCATTTGACAGAGTACACTTCACTGCAGATTTGATATTTAGCCCAACTTAGAGTACACGTACAATTTCTCCAGTAATTTTCTCAATATTTATGGTCAGATTTTCAGGAATGTGAAAATTAATATACTCAAATGATGCAAAATTTAAGAAGTGCATATTGTTAAGTAAATTTTTGGTAAATGATGAGAATTTTTGATGCAATGTAAAAATTGGTATACAAACATATCACAAATTGTATGTCATAAGGACATGACTCCGAACTTTTACCGGTAGAATGTCACCAAAGTATATTTAAAAAGATCATCAAAGTGTCAAACTTTTGCACAATACCAGCAGATATAAATTGCTAAGCAACAGTTGGTAGAGGGACTTTGCAATATCCAACAAAATATGTTGTTTTTTTTTGTGATATTGATTTGAATGCATGGTGTTCAGACATGTGGGGCTTGACACATATGACATCATTGAAATGCAAATAAGTTCAGTGAAATATGGAAACATTTCGGTGATAGCAAATTTGGTGGAAAAAAACCAAAAACATCAAATTCAAGATGTTCATACATGAAATAGCCTTTTATATCCCCTAGCAATTTTGATAAATCCAAGCAAACGTCTACCATATGCACTATTCAGCAGGATGCCACATAATCAGAGATTTTAAGAAAATCCATGTTTATATGTGTATTTTACAGGACAGTATCTAATACTGCAAAAATTTATGCCGATACAAAAAAAAAATTAACCATCTTTGAGTATGGGTCATTACAAAGCTGCGTAAACAGTAAAATTCATGTATGAGACAACAAATTTGGAATGGTGCCAACTCTAGAACTCTAGCCATCCGTTGGTGTAGCCTTAAAGTCGCCAGTCTTTACAGATGAGTAGACAAAATATACAGCACTTGTCATTTAAATGCGGAGTTTCAGTGTTTGGCACACACACACATTATTTAACTGTAAGGTACTGTACTGTGACACACAAGGATAAAGTAGATTTTCAGTGGGGTTCGAACTCAGAATGTATAACACCATGTCACCTAGCGAAGACATCACAATCACAGTTTAAAACTGCTTGGCCGAATTTCCAACCTTATAAAGAGTGGTTCAATAACGGAGCTAAGTAAATTTTTAACAGTAACTTTTTTCTTATTCATGTGTGTGATTGGCTCAAAATTGTGCTACACCATGGTCAACTGCACTTGAAGTTTCGACAATTCTAACATCAAGGGGCATTATTTGTAAGGACATGTCATTTTTAGCTACTATAGACTATAGTCTATAGCTATTGGGATGGGTATGCGTCTGGCGTCAGTCTGTATGTATGTATGTATGTATGTCCGTTTGTGAGGCGTCCGTCCACTCAAGTATCTGGATAACCGCAGTACTTACTGATTTGATATTTGTTGTGTAGATGAAAAATATGATTATGAAAAAACCTGTTTTTAATTTTTTGATATTATTGAAAATATGCAAATTAGCACCAAAAAAGGCGTTTTTGGTAAAAAATCTTCTTCATAACCGCCGGTCAGACAGCTTTGATATTTGGTGTACAGGTCCCTAGGGATAACCCAACTTAGACATGTTCAAATTGTGATGAAATATGCAAATCTGTATTTTTAAGGTATTTTTTTGTCATTTTTGGTCAAAACTTTATTTCATCAAAACCACTCGTCTGACAGCTTTGATATTTGGTATACAGGTTCCTACTGATGAACTAAATATGATATATTCAATACATGATGAAATCAGCAATTTTGTATGTTTGGTGCAATTTGTGCCATTTTTTGTCAAAAAATGTGTTTCTCAAAAACTACTTGTCTGTTGCCTTTGATTTTTGGTTTAAAGGTTCCTGGGCTTTATCTTAATGTAATATATTGAAATTATGATGAAATCTTCAATTTTGTATTGTTGCTGCTAATTTTGCCATTTTTGGTCAGGCCATCCTGAAATGAGCTATCAAAAAGATATCTACCTTCTTCATCAATACATGTGTCACAAAAAGTTATTCTCTACATAACACTGCAGAGCTCTGTCGACTGTTGGGTCGCTTGTTTTTTCAAAACCGCTGGTCAGACAGCTTTAACATTTGCTGTACAGGTCCCTAGGATGACCTTAGTGAGATAATTTCATACAGTCAGGAAATACTTAATTTTGTATCTATGTCTATAGTACCTTCAGGGACTTTGGCCCTGTTTTTATAGGGACTATTGAAATAGATGCAAAAATTAACACCAGTCTTTATGGAAATGACCAAATATATATGTGTATAGAAGTTAGAAGCGCAGCTCAAGGCGTTCTTCAAATTTGTTAGTTGCGACTAATGGCTCATCAGTTTTGAGGAACTTGATGTGAACGTCCAGTGATACTCATTGTGAACCACTGTAATGCAGCTGTAGTTTCTCGTGGCAGTTACAGGTCAAGTTGCCAAAAAAATTAAAAAATTAAAAAAACCTAAGTGTTCTTTACTGTCGTAGCTAGCAATCAAAATTTCTCTTTGCCATGATTTGTACATATGATCCATGAAACAAATCACCTTACCACCACCAATCTCTTAGTATTTAGCAAACTATCAATTGCCAGGAATCACTGCTCATTGCCTTTCCATGGACATATGTTCTTGCCTATGTATCGTGCATTCTCAATGGATTACTCCAAGGCAATAAATTTAAGATGGTATGATGGTAAACCGTTGGTATATTATTTCTGTTCGGACAGTTTAATGATTGTTATGTGGTTATTGGGTACCTAGAATTTGTATGCAACAGCACTTTACAGCATTCTCTGAGGAAGACAAAAATGAAAACATCTTGTGTGTCTTTGGATAACTTGTTGCATTTTGGTCGGGTTTTTTTTGTGTTGAACGCTAAACCTTGGGGTGTACCAAACAAGAAATCTGTGCGTGTCGAACGATGAAAAGCTGTAGAAGTATTGTATCAACATAAATGTATTTTGTCAACCCATCAGCATAAAATCATATGATTGAACGGAGTACATTGATTAATGTTAGCAGTAAAGTTAGAAAACACGTTTGGAATCAAGATGTCAACTCTGTAACCTTTTAGCATTTGAAATTTGTATCATGCGCTCTTTTTCTGCCAGGTTTATCAGCTGCTATCAGGTCTGTTTGATTTAAAAAGGACAGAACATGTCCAACACACTTGTAACAGAGTTGACCATTTGAAGAAGCTTAACATGATTTTCCGTTGACGCCACAGTATGTCATAGTTGTATCTCAAACTGATCTTTTCGCTGATTTCTGTATGACGTAATCTGTCAATAGTTGGGTGGCTTCTTTCCCTGCTTGCTTGCTACTAGTGTTCATGGGTATGTTACTTATGCTTCATTTTAATCTTATGGGTCACTTTTAATCTTTGGAAGTTCACAATTGCAATCTGACAAAGTATAAGTTAGTTGGGATGCGTTCAAACCTTCGGTTGTGAGTTGAACAAGTTGACATGCGAGGGCAAATGTTGCCGTTAATTGAGAAAGACCCTTAGGCTGATGAAAACCATCATGCTTACAGACGAAATCTGCCACCAATACAATCTTTCAAATTAAGTATCCAAATGACCGATCGCCAATTTGTTATTTTGTATCTCAACAACTTCACCCCTCACAGAGTTGAAGCTGAATGCTTTATCTACTAATGGGATAGTAAATTAATATCAATCAGCGCAAAGAAAAAACAGGAAATCAGTTCAGATCACATATGTTTTTGGTGACGTCAGTTTTCTGTGAATTTCCTTTCTGTAAATTCTTAAAGCACATACGAGGGCTTGACATGCATAATTTGAGTGATCAATCCTGTATGTAGCCAGGTGAAGACGCCAGAGGTGGTGGCAGTGATTGTGCATTCCTGTTTCAGATATCATTGGACATGAATGATGATGTGTAAAGTGTTATGACCGTGTCACTGACTGCCTGACATCTATAAGGTAAAATGTTTGAAAAAGTTGTTGAAAGTTTTCTTAACTTTACTACTTTCCTCTTAAAGATGCACAAAAAAATAATACAGCAACAAAAAGGAAAACACTGACAGAAAAATAAACAAAGCAACAAAAAGAAAAACACTGACAGAAAAATCAACTGGTGTGAGATTCTGAGGTAATTGGCTGGGACAGTTTACAAAAAAGTATACCTGACCAGTTTGGTAACAGCTGCTTATCTGTAACGTCATGATAAACCTATCTGATTGACAGGACAACTGCTGTCTGGTTCTATCTCCTACACTGATGTTGACAGACGTGTTCCCATACCAAAAGCCATGGATTCCTTGAGATTACTCACTGGTGTTAATGCTGAGGTCTCTTTAATACACTGAGACACTGAAATGCCCACATTGAGTATTCCCTTCCGATAACCTTTGGGCAGAGTTTGCCCCGCAGAAGCCATACTTTC
Organism: Ptychodera flava; assembly: GCF_041260155.1. Lineage (NCBI taxonomy): Eukaryota > Metazoa > Hemichordata > Enteropneusta > Ptychoderidae > Ptychodera > Ptychodera flava. The sequence goes on along the minus strand of NC_091935.1, from coordinate 4,072,806 downwards.
GGAACTGATACTCCTGTAAGATTGATAATGTGATTTCATGGCCTGGAAAATATCAGTAGCCGTCATCTTTTCTCAATCGCAAATATTCAGTTTGAAACACTTCAATCCCAGTTTCCTCATATATGAGTTCTACCAGTCTTGTGGTGAAAGGGTTTAATTTGACAGCAGTGACAAGATTTCTCAAAACCAGTGTCATATATACGGTGTAAGGTTTTGTCCTACAAAAATCCTGTTTTGAACTGAAGAGACATTTTCAAAGTGTGTACACCTTCAGGCTCCAGTGGCAGGGAAAGTTGGAAAGCCAAAGTAAGAGCAGTGAAAGAGATATTTGAAGGAATCTTACACGACTGCATTTTGTCATGACATTTTTTATTTGTTATACCGGTAGATATGCAAAGATACAGAGGACAAGTTTTTAATTATAACTATCATAAATGTATTGACAGTAACTGTAAAATGTATTGACAGTAACTGTACATGTAAACAAAATTATAACATGTAGATATATCATCAGCCCAGTGACCACACAGCATTCCTTACTCTTTCCATCCTTCAATTTGACAATCAAAATACAAAATGACACAAAATATTGACCCATACTATTCTCAAACATTCTTTCACAGCACAAAAAAAAATTTGCTAAGCAACTATAGCTTTAAAGATCTTCTTTATTGTATTTATCACCATGATGTTACATGGCGGTGGAGTTAAATTGATCAATTATTGTGCAGTGTGAAAAACATGATGTAATGGCACTTTAGAAAATATGCACGATATAAGAACACAGTGAGCCCACAACACTCTAATGGGGGAAAAAAAATACATATTAACTCTGTCATATCTCACAGGATCAAGACCATTGTTGTTAGAGTATGTCCTTTGGTGAATAATTTCGAAAGTTGGTGTAGCTAGAGTGAAGATTAGTGGAAACAGATATAGTTTTGCATTCATTACTTGTAACCTAGGGAGTCATTACAGCCAGGTTTAGGGATAATGTACTACATACCTAGTGGTCCTTTTTTTAGTTCATACTGAAATAGATTCAAAACAACTATGAAAGCAAACATACCTTCATCTTATGTGTGAATGATAATGGATGACATTTATTGTTCCTTGTCTGAGGATGGCCCATAATATTCTTTATAACTCATCTGGTGAGAGATATGATAATACTTATACCTATGTGACACTCTTTCCATCAGAGTCTGCAAAATTCCATACAGTAGGTGCCATCCATCAAACAAAATTCAAAACAGAGACAAAAATAGTTTCAAATATCCACTGAATATCAACCAGGTAAAAATGAGAAATTCATGACAAGATTTCAATCAGTCAGAGTCAATTGAAAGGATCATTGGCATTTATCTGTTTGATCCAAATTATCATCAGCTTTTTTATCTGCATTGCAGGAAAGTCAAGACCAAGAAAGAGTGTGTTGGTATTGGATTTCAGACTTGGTGACTTAAACAATGACATCACTGCTGCTGAAATTGTTTTCAGCCGGAACACATCACACAGTTTTTGGAGAGATCTGGAACCGTTCGATCTGGTGATGCAGCTTCAATATAGCAATGGCGTGAACTCGCATACAGAAGTGATACATGCAAAGCAAGATGTGTCTGAGTATGACGTTTTTGATGTGTCAAATCATTTCAAACCTTGGCTTGAGAGGAGAAAATCTCCACACTCATTCTATGAAGTACAACTGTTGATATCTTCAACATCTGATGCTACTACAACGCACCTTTCTTCATCATGGAAATCATTCGACTTCCAAAGAACATTTCTTGATGCGCCGCTGTGTGTTGTATACAATGGAGTGCGGCCATTAGATAGTTGGTCAGACACTACCAGCCAATCATACACAAGAAGGCATGTTCTTACGAAAAGACGAGCAAAACACAGGAGGAAGGGCATGAAAGCCAACCTTAACAAGGACTGCAAACTTCATAACTTGACTGTACATTTCTCTGCGATTGGATGGGAACATATAAAAATGCCAGGCGAATACAATGCTGGGTACTGTAAGGGCAGGTGTCCCTCCGTGATGCTGTCTGGACATTTTAATACCACACTGCATGCTACAATAATGAACATTCTCCGTGCAAGACGCAGTACACCTGGTGTACCCTCTGCTCGTTGTGTGCCCATCAGTTACAAACCACTGCATGTCTTCTTTATGAAGGGGGATGGAGGTTTCGGGATTGAGGGATGGGAAAATATGATAGTCACACAATGTGGGTGTCGGTAGTGACGGTATATTCCATTACTGTTCCGCTGTTCATTTCTATGGCATTTTCAATTTACCATCGTGGGTAATACCCAATATTATATATTCAGTTTAAATACCAAAAGGTGTCAAGTCAATCAGTTATGACACTTGTAAAACAGTGACTTACAAATTGCAAGTATGTAAAATGATTTATGTAGATTGTATCATGAAACTTGTAAACTTGGGTCAATATCAACGGCAGTGCTATGTACACTGTTAATGATACACTGATTCTTTCAATCTGTATACAGAATTATCCTTTTTTTCTGTCAGATTATCTTCATTTTCCCAATACCTCTGTGGTCTTGGTGACACAAAAACTAGGACTGAAAATTTGGAATCATTTCTAGGTATAATAGAATACCAGAGACATATTATGGACCTGCTCCCTTAATAACCAAGAACAGAATTGGGATCATTATAGCATTCCCTTTGTCAGAGATATAAGAATCGTCACTGTAAAACTTTAAACACTGGAGTGCACACAATCACAATCCTTCATGGTTGGAGGGACTGTGACACAAGTAAAGAAAGATGAATTTTATTGTCAATCAGAGGAAGAAACTTATTCACATATTCTAGACGCAACTGAGATTGTTATTGTAAATATGTAGTACTACCTCATTAACTTGGTGGCACTATCTACCTCGTGAGGGTAAAATTTTGACTACCTGTTTCATTGATCTGACAATATGAAAAACTTGGAAATCAAAGTCTATCATGATTTTTTTCCTGGGTGACATTTTAAATACGTACAACTTTCACATACCATGTTAGTCCTACAGTGGTATCATATTTAGCAACAGACTGGACAAACAGACTAGCTAGTAATATTTTCAGCCTATTAATTATCCCATCAAAAATATTCATAGCCATGACGGACACATCTGCTGTGAACACCACTATTCACTGGCTGTCTATTTGTGTAGCTTGTGAACACCTCGATTCTATCAGAAGCCCATTGATTTGCTTTCATGAAAATATGTATTTGCTGACTTTGAATTTTCAAAAAAGTACAGAAGGCATTGCGATATGGAAGCCTTCAATATACATTTTTCAAATTTAGTTGACAGGACAAGATTGTCCTGTACTGTGAACTCAGATGCTCCAATGTTGTCTGTAACAGCAAAATTTGTTGCATGATTTAATCTCAGTCCTGCTGGTTCTCTTGTCACGTCAGCTTACATGTATTACTGACACTGATGGGCCCTCAATGGTCCAGCTAGGGCAGCCTAAAGCCACACAAGCTGTCAATCAATATTAGTACTGCCAAAGACTGAGCCATGCTACACCGTGTTAAAATCTGTACAGGAGATGGTAACACTTCATGGCTAATGTGGGCTGTGAAAAATCATTGCATGAAGTTTGAAAGATGAACTTTATGTTTGCAAAAAAACAAAACAAAAATAAAACCAACAAAACTGGCAATGACAACAAAAGTTGGCAAAACATGCCCTCCACCTTTTTTTGGTATTCATAAATTAACTTTCAATGCTGAAATTTTGGAATCTTGTCAAAATGTCCAAAAAACATACAAGAAATGATGGATGAAGCAAATGTCTTTCAGTAACAAACGTTGTTTTGAACATGAATGGTGGGGACTCTGCAAAACATCAGTGACATGGTTTCATGACAATTGGTTCATCTGGAAATATTGACTTGTCATTGTTTTCAATGTCCTCATTGCAAAGGAATTTTTTTTTCTTCACAAACCTGGAAAATTGTGGCCAGAATTACTGCAAAATTTGAATTGTCCTGTAACTTCTATCTTTACATGAGTACTATGTCTCGGTTCATATTTTATATTTATGAGTGCAAAACACATACATGATGTTATTCTGTAAATGAATTATTTATTATTCAAATTCATTACTGATTTTTCAGCACTATTAAAATTTACCATGATAGCAGTTTGCCAACTTATAATCAATTCAATTGATTTGACATATAAATATTTTTAACAAGTTCTGAAAACATGTCATCCTACATGTTGGATAAATACCCTCAGAGGAATTTTTAAAGTAATGTAGTACATTAATACTAGGGTTCTCCACATTTTCTGTTGTATCATAAAGGCCAAGTTTCTATAAATGCCAGATTTTATCTATTATTTGGTAATTATACAATGTTATGCTTTTTTCATATGCCTGTATAATGGTCTTTTCCATGAATGCTGACCAGAAATACATTTTTGAGATATTGCTGGTAATGGCTTTCCATGTACAGAGCAATATACCAGTATTTATCAGAATACAGTATTGTATTTTTTACAAGTTTTACTTTAATTAAAAGCCTGATCTGAAGGTAAACAAGAGTCTCTCAGTTTCGTTTTGTCTGTTTGTGTCCCTCAATTCCTTTACAGATGTACAAAGTGTACAGATCATTGGGCTCTGTGCACATAATTCACAATTGGCAATACAGCATGCTCTCAAGAGGTACATTTTCATTCTCTACTCTGACAGTCATATTTTAATATCAAAAGGTGCATGAAAAGTAGTATTGTGGGTTGCGTATCCTCAAACATCACAGCTACAAGTTTTTTTTTCAACAATATCTATAAATCTATATTATGCTATTCCTGGGAAATAGAAAACTAGCATGATTAGTGTTATCATGGCGATCATGTGAAAGTACGGAGTCACAACCAATTGGACAACTAACTTGAAAGCGCCACTTGTAGGCATCGTTGTTTGCTTACCATCACAGTAAAGTACTGTTTATTTTTTATGCAAACATGTGAACAAGGTTTGATGTTACCGGTATACGGTAATCAATTGAATTGGCTTGGACTAGAAATAACTGATAAATCCTTGAAATGGTGGGCTGGCATCAATTCCTCCAACTTTAATAAATCAAAGATCGCGTCAAACCAGTTTCACATTTCCCATAGTCTCTCTGAAGAAACAATTGTACTCGTAATTTGTAAACAAAAGGCTACAGGGGTGAACCATGGATGTAAAAAATCTATTTTTTACATCCATGGGTGAACCATTGTGATCCATGATAATGAACCTACCATCGTGGAAGGTTCCATGATGAGATACCATGTGTAACTAGCTACAGTACAGTGGGTAAAGACCGTCGTTGGGGTATGTGATATACTGATCGCCGTCATAGCACAAAGTGTCTGCAGGCTGCAATATACATCTCAGTTGTGCCAGTACACGGGGTTCTGGACACTGGACCCAAGTCAACTGGACCCTAAACCCTGAACACGTTTACTCTACCCCAACCATACCCTAAAAAACTCTACCTTCGAAACATTTTACCTGTTCAAATCATTTGTGATTAATGCCCACTTGTGTTGAGTTATTCCGTTTCTTCTTAGAATGAAACTGATTAGGGGCAAGGGTACTTTGGCAAAAAAAAAAATTAGGGTCCAGTTGACCAGTTACCCCAGTACACGCAGTGCAGCTGGTGGGATCAATAGTGATTAGTACGAAAATGGAGGTAATCTGTCTTTTTACCTCTACGGTAGGATTAGGAAAGAACGTCACTAATCTCAGTGGCATGGTTGATACAGTTCCGTGGCGCACAACTTTCCCCATCACCGAAACCACAGACATCCCATTCGACTCAATGCAAAGCAAACTATCGCCGGGGAACTGCAGCAAAGTGCATGGGTGCATTTGTTGTACAAGCTTCGATGGCTTACATTCAAAAACACCGTGCAGTCTTGTAACATATTAAATGCTCGTTAGCTACCTCTCTAAACGCTTACTTGTTCCCAAATATTGATGTAATCAAAATTGCAAGGGCAGATCCACAGGCGCGCAACATATAGCTTCACGGGGTCACAGCGCCATTTTGAAAATCCGTCTGGCAGCTGAGCGCTGAGCGTGATTGGTTCATGTAAATTGACCTCTACGTTTGACCTGCATAACCGAGATGCACCTCAATGTGTAACCTTTGACACACCTGTGGCATGCTTTCCCCCGTCCAGTCACCGAGGTCGCTGTGAATCAGAACAGGTACGTTCATCGCTTGGAATTCGTTATTGTAGCGTTTGTCCTCCTATCAACATTCGTCAGCGTGAAAAACCGACTGTCTGCAAGACTAAATTGTGTAAGGACAATGTATTCGGTCGATCCGTGGAGGTAGGAAGGAAGGTCTTTCTGCCTCCGTCGTCGATCCATGGAGGAGCTGTACCTCCACGATGGATCATAATAGCGTATCTGCCACAAAAATGTACGTACGTGGCGCTCACTCAACGGTGCAGTCTCTGTAGAGTTTTAACATGGTACACCCACAATACAACACTAACATATCGAGGTAGTATTCTAAAAAGTCACAATTGATCGCATCATTTAGGGGCAGTGCACTGTCCGAGTATTGTAGACAATATAGTGTTTGCCATGGAGACTTGAGCAGTTGAGCTGTGGTTGCTAACTCCTCGTCAACTGCATTCGTGTGCATGACCTGTGCTGTGATGGAGAGACGAGTAGGAGTACTCGTTTTGATGAAAGGGACATAAGCTGTAACTTGTGGCAAGTTTTACAGTATTCTGCTTCTGTATGTCAACTACTACTAGTACCTTGTTTGCTGCAGTTTCGTAGCCCCGCAACTCCCCATGAAACTTTGCGGGGCTTTAAACTGCAGCAACTACTTTGTCTGACTCTAATCCGTTTGTTCATGCTGAAATTTTGAGTATTCTTTTTGTCAACACAGCTTGTATGTGTGTAGTGATCATTGTTTATTGTTTACAAATGAATTTTAGTCCGGACTTGAATACAATTTTCAACAATAACAATGTAGTTTTATACTCATAAAGGTTGTGTTGATATGCTAAATACTTGACTTTAAATTACAGTTTAGGGATTCAATGCAGAAAGTGTAGGGAAACCACAAAACAAAAGTGCTGAAAAAATAGCCAAAAGATATAGCTTATGGAGCTTGAAGTTATCGTCCCCTTCAGTTCTCAGTGTAAGGCAGCATATATAGACTAGTAATTCATAACAATCATGACGATTTCGAGCAGGAATACAGACCGAGATATCCCATTTTGTCAATCATCCTACTACATCCTAGTGTTTATATTTCACCTTACTTTGGCCCCTCCTTTGGGATCATGACCTAAGCGTGTGACTTAGTTACTGTAGACCTGTGATGAGACAGTCAATTATTAATAGGTAGCTGTTTAGTATTATAAGAGGATATCTGTCCTGGCAAGCCAGATTGGGAGTGCAGGTACTATTTGTTATAATCACAGCTACTTTTAAGAGTGTACTACAAAGTGTGATCTGGGAAGAAAGTTAAAAATTACAGACTTTCGAATTTAGGGTAGGATGTTGTAATAGTATGTCTATTGCAAATGATAAATTGTGCTGAAAATATTAACATTTTATCTGTTGAGCGGGCCATTACATGTACATCTAGGTGTGGCTACTGTCAGTGTTTGCCTTTATTGTGGTCAGGTGATATTATAATACTCATCTCATCATTAAACATTAACACGTGATAGCAAGGGCAAGGTCACTGATTTGATACCCATCCAAGGGCTGTTGCTTATGACGTAAATATTGATGATCAATATCAATGTCATGAGCATGAACCCAAGGGCAGGCAACAAATTGTGATCTTGCCCATGCTATCATGTGTTACTGTATTATTTTTACTTCACCTAACAAAACTCCTGTTTCAGAACTAATCTTAGTGCTAGGAACATTTGTTCATTCTTTCTCCCCCTTGTGGTGAAATGCTGGCCATAGAACAAATTATGAAGGCAATGCTGCTTTTTCATTGTTGGAGCTAAAAAACTAGCAGTCTTAATGCAGCAGTCAATGTTAAGCCCCACCCTTCCCACCTTGGGCATAGTGTGGGATTGGAAATTAGCCTTAAATTTGTCAAATGCCCCACCCCCTAGGGCAAGACAATCTGGAAAATCCCCACCTAAAACAAATCTCCCACCTGAATGGGTTGGGCATTCTTAAATTCTGCTCTTGTCCACGAAAGTGACTAGGGGGATCAATATAAGGCAATTGCCCCACCCCCTCTGGCATACACGGTCTAATCCCCCACATTTGTCACGTATTGCCTGAGGTGGAGTCCGTCGGGGAATATGTTGACTGCTGCATAATATTGACTGTCCAGTGATGGAGAGACATTTGCTTTCTTCACCAGCGTTGGCCATTTGTCTTTTTGAATTGTCACATACAAATCAGAAAAGTACGGTGCTAAGAAGAAAGGAAGGCGTTGAAAGTTCTTTACCTTTTATGTACAATGAAATATATCGTACTTCAAACTCTTAATAATTATTATTGAATATTTCATAAATACAGAGTATAAAGTAGTATAAGGAATTAAAAAATCTACAGTCCAGATCAAATTCATTTGTCAACACTGCAAATTGTACACAATGTGTTTGTTTGTGCAAAGGTCATACTTTATTATTGTTATATACTTCACAGTAGGGAGAAGAAGCAGATAATATTGCTTGCCTTCTTCTAGGACAAAAATGATGAAAATATTACTGGTATCAAATGAAATAGCTATTGTCCCTGTGAGTGACCGGTGTCTGATATGATGATGATGTCAAAGAGAGAGCATTTAATTACACAGATATTGAAAGCAACACCAACTGTAATTGTTCAGATGTCTGGCAGTACATACCAGTGCCTCTCTCTGTGTGTGAAATTCATTTCATAGTTATTATGGGGAGAGAACTTTTGGATTGTAACTTTTAGGTGTCTTGTATTGTGATCAAGGATTCAAATAAGATTACGCATGCTTCCTTGCAAAAGTTAACATTGTAACTGCCCACAAAAGAAATTCTGAAATTCTGAAGTAATTTCATTTCCCACACTGAGACCATTTTATAGCCAGTGAAACCTGTTTATATTCATATTACAGTATTCTAATCAATCATATTGTCACTGTTTGTGTCAGTTTCTCTATTGTCTTGGCATTTTCAAGCAATCAATCCAATTAGGAACTAACTCTGCAGTCTCTTTATCACTTTGCAAATTGCTGTCATGGTCTATGACTATGAACAAAGGCAGACAATAAGTATGTCACACCGCCTCTTCTAAAGAAACGGACACAGTCACTGAACGGAACGTATAAGTTAGCTCTTTCATCTCCTCCCAGATGGACACAGACTTACTGATGTTGTACACAGAAGGCATACTAGGCAGAAAGTAACATAACTCAATACACTGGTCTTTCCTAAATCAAATGTAACTGCAGTGTACTTCAGACATTTGTACATATGTATGGTAAGAAACATTTACATCATCATCATTTGGATTTATGTCATGCAACATGGTGAACTTTAATTTTCAATTTTTCCTTGAAACAATTGGAAAGAGCTAGTACAGTGTGGTGTTCATCAGTGGTAAAAATAATACCTAGTTTGGTTATGTACATTTGCCCATGGTATAATGTGTAGTCTAACAATTTGCCTTTCAAGGTTCATCAATTTGCTGTCAAAAAGGATTCAACATTTCAACCTTAAAAAAACCAGCAAAGCTTAAAATGCCATATAATTTGTTTTATCCTTTGAAAAATTCCTTTAGAAATGGGTGCTCTATCCCAGGGATCTAGTCTGTAATAGGCTTATGGGTGTGTCGTAGCCTTCAATTGTAATTAGTCCGTGGGCTGGAGGGGCCCACCGTGCACCCCCCCCATAAACCTACTACATGGGTATTTTTTTGTTCTTTGGGATCTGCTGAACTAGAAAAAAGATGTTAACATTGGATATTTTGGGATGCACTACCTGTCTGCACTGGTTTTTGATTTGTATGTACCGCAAAAAATTGCGAAAAATGGGTAGGGGTAAGGGGTACTATATCCTCCCCTTAATTGAGTAAACTAGCATGAAATAGCACAAACCTTACATTTTTGGAAAGCTCAGATACTGCTCTTTCTGATGAATACCGAATTTAGCAAAATTGAATTTTGCCTTTCAAGGTTCATCAAATTCAATCAAATGTTTGGTCCTATTTCATGAAAACTATAGAAGATATTGTATATTACAATATGTCATTTTAAAGCCAAATAAATTGTCTTTCCAATGACAGCCCATAAGCTAGGCTATGGTAAAAAGTAAGGTCAGCAGATGACTTACAAGACGACACATTTAACAAAAACATATGCGAGTCGGTAATACTCTGACTTCACGGTACCCTTCAAAACATGCAAGTAACAGTCATTCAATCCCAATATTTTGTCTGTTAAAAGTCTAACTCATATTTTTGACGTGTCCCTGTACCAAATGAAATATATTTTATACAAAGCATCCCTTTTGTAAAGTGTCTAGGAAAATAATTGGTAGAATTTGAGATTAGTTTTGACTGTAACTTGCGACATAAAACTTTGGGGTATGGGGTAAGTTTTGGTCTCATTTCATTAAAACTATAGAAGATATTGCATATTGCAATATATCATTTTAAAGAAAAGCAAATCAACTTTCTAATGATACCACATAAGCCTCGTTTTGTTCAAAATAAGCTCAGCAGAAGACTTACAAGAAGACAGGTTTAACAAAAACGAATGTGATTCAGTAATACTGTGATTTTGCGGGACCCTTCAAAATATGACTGTTACAGCTACAGGATCCCAATATTTTTTCTGTCAAAAGTTTATTTCAGGTTTCTAACATGTACCTGTAGCAAATAACGCAAATTTAATACACAGCATTGCCCTTTGTATTATGTCTAGGTAAATAATTGGTAGAATTTAGATTAGTTTTGACAGTAATTTGCGACATAAACTTTGGGGTATGGGGTAAATTATGGCCTTATTTCATGAAAACTATAGAAGATATTGCATATTACTATATACCATTTTCAAAAAGAATAAATCACCTTTCTAATGATACCCCATAAGCCAGGTCATGTTAAACAATAAGCTCAGCAGATGACGTACATGAAGACAGGTTTGACAAAAATCCATGTGGGTCACAAAATCGTGATTTTGCGGTACCCTTCAAAACATGACTGTGACAGCTATTCAGTCTCTATATGTTGTCTGTTAAAATCCTATTTCTTATTCTATGGATCCCAAGGCTTCTGAAAAATACAGGTTTGTTATCCTGTGGGGTTGGGGGGAAGGTGCACGTAGACACCCCCTCTAGCCCACGGCCTAATAGATTGTTAGTAATGCTTGCTGTATAAGTAAGACAAGGAGGCATAGACAATTTTCCAAATACGTCTTATCAAAATTATTTTACAAAAATTTTAAAAAGTAAATTATAAAAATAGACAGTCATCAACAATCTATTTACTTACAGGAGAAAATGGCAATATGACTATGTGTGCGCGTTTTAAAGTCTTCTTTTTAAGGCTGTGCATTAGTTCATTGCATAACAATAAATTGCCCATTCACGATATACCAATGTAGCAAAACTTGCAATTTTAGTATGTAGAGACAATAATTCATTGTAAATACCCAATTTTGACATTTATTTTCTTCTTCAGCACATTGCAATCAGTAAATAACATCCATAAATCTGTTTGATTTGCTTCATTGGGAGGAAACAATAGTTATCGTATTTTCTTCCGGTTAAAATACTGAATATAGAAAAAATCGATTTAAAGTTATCCAATTCTATGACGTCATATTTTTTTACTAAAACCTTATGCATTTTTGAAAGACCAGTATCTCAGCTTTCTAAAACTATAAGGTATATGGCATTTCAAGCCAGTTTACTTCATCAAGGAAAGAATGTTGTACCCCTAACCCTAGCTTTTGCACATCCCATACAGATACACGCAATTCAAAATTGACTCCAGAGAAGTAGTGTAGAGTTAAATATCTGATGTTAACACTTTTTTTCTTGTTTAATATGTTGGAATAAATAATTTAAACACAAAAAGTTGTGAAAATTTTGCTTAATAAAAAGTAAATCACAATTGTTACATGGTATTTTGGGTAAAAAATTTCAAAATTGTCAAAAAAATTCATTTTAAAGTCGTCCTATTCTATGTACACAAATTAATTTTGCTAAAGTTGGTATTCATCAGAAAGAGCAGTATCTGAGCTTTCCAAAAATGTAAGGTTTGTGCTATTTCATGCTGGTTTACTCAATTTAGGGGAGGATATAGTACCCCCTACCCCTACCTATTTTTCGCCATTTTTTGCGGTACATACAAATCAAAAACCAGTGCAGACAGGTAGTGCATCCCAAAATATCCAATGTTAACATCTTTTTTCTAGTTCAGCAGATCCCAAAGAACAAAAAAATACCCATGTAGTAGGTTTATGGGGGGGGGGGGGGGTGCACGGTGGACCCCTCCAGCCCACGGACTAAATCTAGTAGGTAAATTTCCTGTCAAGACAATCTGATGCCTGACACAGGCCTTTAAATCCCGGATCGAAAAGGCCCAGGATCAAGATTAAGTATGGTGTGAAGAAGATTATAAAGGGTTTCTGTCTTTTATTCTCCTTTGAAATTGCAATCATTATATAAATATGTTGCTAGATTTTTGGACAAAATTTTTGATTTTACTGACATGACCCAGCAATGACAGTGTACACCACAGCAGTGTGTATTAATTATAAGTCTTCTTGACATCTTGATTTTTGACCAACTTTGAACATTTTCACCTCAAAGGTGTTGGCCAGTGTTTCTCTTGTCCATATGCTTCCATTGTAATCTCACATTCCAAAAGAAAATAGTTTCGTATTTTAAGCACATCTAGTTTTATTAATCAGCAGTAAGGATGGCTTGTGTTTCTATTTTCATGGTATAAATGGCAACCTACATGTTCTGGCATTCCTGTGCCGGCAGAGAATGAGGCATTGGTAAAATATTATGCTGTCATCTTTAGGATACTTGTAGACTTAACCCCATGACTACCTTGAATGCCAGAAGTTGCCAGTGACACATTGAATTATTACATATTACCTAGGACAGGGTTTCATGACAAATTATGCAAGTATATATTATACAGACCGTTTCAATTTCTCAGGGTACTTTTTATCACTCATTATGTGTGATAGGAAGCTTTTATTCAAAACTGGACCGGAGAAAGTCACAGTCAGGACTAGCAATGAATATCACATCAGCTTCTACTAGTCTATGAAACCAGACAGTTTAATGGATAAAATCATCAGGCTAAATCTATTGAGCAAGCAGTTTTTCAGGCAAAAATGAAATAAGCCAATAATCCAGACCAAAGTCAATCAGATATTAATGTTGTCAAGATTTTGGTACTATTTGCCATGACCTGTAATATATCTGGAGTCTACCAGTTGTTGAGTCTCCAGTTCACAAACACTTTGCATACTGATATTTCTTTCTTCAAGCCAGGAGGGACTTTTTTCAAGCATAAGGTTATTAGGGTAGCGTTTTCTCGCTTCCAGCAACATTTGGTTTATGTGAATGAGTGTGGTTCATTTGTCATTCCTGTGTTTCTATGTTGGTGTATATTTGGAAATACCTTTGAAAGACACATGTATTAAGTTGTAACCATGTGTTACCAACAGAAAGGTCTATCACGGAGCCAAGAGCCATTCATCATGTATGCACCAGCAGTTCCACCCACCCTGTGCTTTTTCCTATGTATAATCATTGAGCATGATAGCTTGTGTAATGTTCAGTCTGGTCAGTGCAGGGTATACTGTTTCAATGAGCAAATTGAATTTTACCCTGTACTTACAATAATTTTGCAAAATATTGCTGCATGCTATGTACATGCTACATCAATCATTCTGGGACTATCTGTGATGTCGAATTCTTGTGTACCTAAAAAAGCACAAAAATATCATACAAATTATATCATTTTATAAATTATATAATTAAACAATTATATTATACAAAAGCTGCCTCTACTCTGGCTCGTTTTATAATGCCTCCTGAGAAAAATCCATAATCTCTGGATCTTCAATGATGTTGTGTTTTTGATCTGGTTTATGTCATCTGCGTGGTCTTGTCTCACTTCAATGATTTGTAAGATAAATAGCATGGTAATAAATACCATAAGTCTGGTTTCTGGAAAATAATTGCTTCCATTTCGGGGATTGTAATATCTCTGTACTCTTTTTCTTGTTCTTCTTTCCAATTACTCGTAAGAGTGCCCCCTCTGAGACGGTGTATGGTCCTGTATGTGGACATATTTGGAAACAGTTTGTGCATTTTTTGTGCATTTTCTGGAAAATTTTGAAATTCTTCAAAGTGAGTTACATCAAAGTGATTTTCATGAACAATAACCTGAGAAAGTTCAAAATCTATTGTACATGTATTAGTTGTTGCCTTTTCTTGACAACATTTTAATGAACAGAATGAAGGAAAATGGTGAAAATTTCAGCTCGTATTTTACATATTGTTCTTGTAATGAAAGCATGTACAAAATACTGTGTGATACGGTTCATGGTATACCAGTGTCTCTTTACACACCCTTGTGGAAGGATACTCCCCCTTTGCATGAACGATGCATTGAAAAACAATATTAATCATAGTAAACGATGATGTTCTGTGATCTTTTGCTTTGTGATCATTGAAAAATATGTGCAATGCAGGAGAATTGTGCATCAGGATGTATCGCAACTTTTACATTTGGAACAACTTGACTGTATATTCACGGAAAGAGATCATATTCTCTGTATAATTGAAAGTTAATATATTTATAACTGATTTAGCAGATGATACTTGCCTCCCTTTCACCTATCCTACTCTGAACTTTTTATTAACCCTATTGTTTGCACCATGTTGTTGGACCTTTGTATGAGGAAATGGGGATAAAATTGAGGCCTTTTTACAATGCAAACTAGTATAAAGAAAGACTGTCATGTCTAGCTGGTAAATCTGATCACAAAACTCCACGTGAAGTAACTTTCCTTCTGGTCGTTTTAAGACAAAATTGCTGGATGTGTGTATTTCATGATAAGTAAGAAGGAAAAAGACATTTGCTCATATAGACTGTATTGTAACTTTTAAGATTTGTCGAAACAGAATCATTTTCTTGTTTTTTAACACGGCAACTCCTCGTGTGCATGATGTAATAAGTTTGTATTTCTTTTCAGGTACTTCATTGAGCAAGGTTCCAAGCAGAGGTCCACCATTCCAACAACACCAGACTTTTAGGCACATTACCTATGCAAATGAAGAGTGACCTTTGACCTGTGCTTACAGGTGTCACATCACTGACATTCAGTGGGACAAATATACACGCAACTTGTCTTTCACCTCTAGCTGACGTTGCCAAGCAACATGAATATACAAAGCTATCCTACAAATCAAGTGTCATCATTTCTTTTGGCGTCTCAAAAATCAGTTCCAAACATCATCAAGTTGCCATGTGGATTGAGCTTTGTACGAGACCCGGAAATGACTGGATACTATTGCCTTGGATTCATTGTGTTCGGACTAAGCTATGGACTTTTTATCGTTCCACACCTGGTTGTGCTTCCCATGTATCAACAAGGCCAGATTGGCACCCTGGCAGTAATAGGTAAGATCCAGCAAACTGCCCGTGTCAGACTCTGTCATTGTCATCAGTATCAGCAAATGTCACATCTGTAGACTCTCCATTACTTGATTAATTCACAGAAATTCTGCTCGGATGAAAACAAAATCAGCAAGATGCTTAGTGTGATTATAAGTTTGTGACAATCTACACCTTTGGTCAAGATCGAGATACATATGGTACCAGGTACCATATGGTACCATTTCATTCAGTGTCCCTGTACTCGTGCAGACACCCACTGACCACAGGTACTGCAATGCAACCTTGACCATGGGTACAGATAATTGCATGCTATTTAAGTACTCTACTGATTTGTTGACCATTGCTCACAATTATGGGACTATAAGTGGTATGTACTGTACTATGTAGGTTGTCCCAGATAGCCCCATCGATATCTGAGACAAGATCACCAATAGCACATATCAACATTGTGAGCAATAGCATTGTTTAGTGTATACCTAGAAATCAATGTGACTATGGCATCATTCGCAGATGTCTACAAGTACATCTACAACAATGTTATTATCAAACTGATACACTGAACATGTAACCTTTCAGTTTTGCGTAATCCCTGTCAATCATTATGGGAATGACAGTGCAAATGACAGTGCGTTAATTTCCAAATGAAGAAAAAACGATGACAGTCCCACATGTACCTCGCAAAACATTATTAAAAACAAGATTTTTGACCAACAGTCACTTTTTCATCAGTATGCACTTGCCACCATAGGGCACATATAGACACACCAATATTTGCAAAAACAGTTAAAATTGCCAAAAGTCATGAGTTTTTTTGCTCACGTGTTGACACACGTGGGCATATGTCGCAGCGATGTCTGTCTGTCTGTGTGTCTGTCTGTCTGTCTGTCTGTGTATTCAATATCTCAAAAATGGCTCATCAGATCAAAATCAAATCTGGTACATAAATTAAGTTTGCAAATGGCAAGAACTGATTAGTTTTTGGTGGGTGTGGCTTGCTTACTTTTTGCTCATTTGCATAATTAATATTTTAGAAAAAACTGATATATATTGATAACGACCGCACACAATTTGATGAGATTCACTACAAATGTTGATCACACCAAGATATATCAGCTTTGAAAGATATTAAGGGGGACTTGAAAGATAATTACTAATTTGCATGTTTACTGAAATTTCCTAATTAGGAGTATATATCTGAATTTACCCTATCAAAGTTGACGAAACTTTGTATGCATATTGAAGATACTATGATTTAACTTTATTGAAAGTCATTAAGCATTTTACTACATCCAAATGCCAATTTGCATATTTAATGAATTTTTGAAATTAAGGATATATATTTGAAGTTACATGACCAAAATTGATGAAACTTGCTATGTGCATTTAAGATACTATGATAGAACATTATTAAATGTAATTCAGCATTTTTACATCAGCCAATTCCTAATTTGCATATTTTATGAACTTTCCTAATTAGGGGTATTTATCTGATTTGACGAGACCAAAGTTGATGAAACTGGCTATGCACATTAAAGATAGTATGATAGAACATTATTGAAAGTCACTAAGCATTTAAACTTAAGCCAACTCCTTATTTGCATATTTAATGAACTTTCATAATCAGGGATATTTATCTGTATTGACTAAACCAAAGTTGACAAAACTTACTATGTACATTAAAGATGCTACGATACGACATTATTGAAAGTCATTAAGTATTTTACTTCATCCAGCTCCTAATTTGCATATTTAATGAATTTTTGAAATTAGGGATATATATTTGAATTTACATAACCAAAATTGATGAAACTTGCTATGTACATTAAAGATACTATTATGTAGGCTAACATTATTGAAAAGCATTAAGCATTTTTGCTTCAGCCAATTCCTAATGTGTGTATTTAATTAACTTTCCTAATTAGGGATATATACCAGGGCTCGAAATAATACATGTCTACCTGTCCCGGACAAGTGAATTTGGCCTGGGACAAGTAGTTTTGAAAAGTACTTGTCCAAGTGGACAGGTAGGTTTTTTCAGCCTGCAACCAGTATTTCAACCTATTGACTACAGCAAATATTCATAAGTTTAAATTTATATATTATATACCTTTTACAATTTTGAAAATCATTATTTGGATATTTACCTGTCAGAAAAAAAGTAAAAGAAAATTCGATAATATCTAATCACTGTTTACAAGAGGTAGCGATATTGATTTATCTAAGGTCATGTCTCAAATCTCTTAGCTTGGGAGATTCTCAGAGCTATCTCGACACCGCTGTTACGCCAGTTTGCATATGATACAGGCATGAGTTTGTTGAATTGAATGGAAACTAGTATAGTTTCTTAGAATAAATTATGCCATTTTGGACAGGTACTTTTCTCACTGGGAAAGGTATTTTTTATTTTGACTTGTCCCGTGGACAGGTGGTTGAAAAAAAGTATTTGGAGCCCTGTATACTTGGATTTATTTGATCAAGTTGGCATAACATGCTATGTACATTGATGATTATACCTGGTTATACCAATATTGGAATCATTTCGCACTTAAGTTTTCATGTCAGCTAATTTATAGTTTGCATATCTAATGAGCTTTCAAAGTTTGGAATATATAGTTTGAAGGACTTGACCAAAGGCAATTAATTACACTTGCTATATAAAGTGGTGATACAATGATAGCAGTCAAAGAAATCAATTATTTTTATTTCAGCTAATTACATATTTGAATACTTAATGACCTATAGAGTTAATCTGTGGCGAGTATTGTTTATTATGTCGATCATAATTATTTCAATGAAGTTGCAAATATGTGGCAAAGGTTCAAATTTACACATAACTGCAATATATAATGAAACACGTGAGCATTTACAGTTCATATCTGGTTATGCAACGCCACCTGAAGTAATTTCTCACGGTGACACTTGATCTTCATGAGATTCTTATGGCTTGACACAATGTAGGTTATTCTTATCACAGAAGGCAGCCGCAATGCTGGATTGAACCAGTTTAGGATTCTGTTTGGCCTTGCTGTGACTCCATATCTTTCCAAGAAATATTGATAATGAAATGTCATGATTAAAGTACATCTGAACTAGCTTTGACATCCCCCTCCCCAAGGCCATCGCATGGATCCTATGACATACCAACTCGGTGTTATAACAATATCGTATATCTGTTATTGAGATATTTGTGTGCCATCTGATTTGATATGGTGTACCCATGGCCTTTGTTATAGAAAGGAAATCCTGTATATCTTTCTCACCTTTCAAATATTTGAGATAATGAAAGAGAGTGGACAATATGTTGTGACAAGTCTCTACAGGTGTCCCTGAGAAGTTTTATTGTTCTGAAGTTCAAATGTACAGATTACCTGAACTATCCCATGAACTGTCAAACATATATAGGAAGCGGCCTTGTGCTTAGTTCAATAACAGCTTCATGTCATCTTTACAGAGAGGGGTGGGCTGAATTCCCTGAACCCAGGGCACTTAACCTGTTCACCCCTATTCTCTGTAAACAGGTTTGTAATCACCATTGATAACAATGCATTTGGACCAAACCATTGTGATGAAAGGGTTAATCCATGACCAAGTGATACAGTTTGCCTGTAACTGTCAGTTTTATGAGCAGGTTGTGTCATTTGATGCTACTGTCTAGCACTTGATGCATTGACAATGGGAGTGTGGTTCTGTGAGCACAGACGTGAAGACACATCCAAAATCAAGGATATTGAGATCACAAAATCGTCTTCCTGACAGGAATGTTTGGTTTGTCAAATAAATGAGATATCTCCCAGTGATTCCCTTTATATAAGGCAGTATTGCATTTATAAAGTATGCATGTCTTCGTTCAAACGTTTTGAATAAAAGAATTTATTTCTATTTTGTCCAGGTTACTTTACATCTGCAATTTGTACTTTAGTATCACTGTTCCGCTCAGCTACGAGTGACCCGGGCAGAATTTCTATGGATCTTAGGCCAGCAGAAGCAGGTAAAGCAAGTCAATAGAGGTGCCTGACTTTTAAGTTTGTCTGGGAACTGAACAACAACCTGTTTACACTATGTACAGTTGCCTGTAGATACACTAATATTGGCCCATGAATTGGTTCAATACAAACATCACTTTGTGAGTGCTTGTGGTCATACAACAGAAAGATTGTTTTACACATGGTACATCATTTGGATGAATGTTACCAATCTATAGTTCAGCTGTGAATGATGAGACCAACACATCAGACTTTAGTACAGTATGATACCACAGTGTACTAAGTTATATTGTTATGCAGATTTCTATCAAAGACCGTGAACAAAATGCAGTGAAATTAATCATACCGCATCAACTTTAAAAACATGCACAACTTTTACTTTGTTATTTTTCAGAGATTGCCAGCTAAAGACAGCAAAAATGGAAATAAAGAAATTTATTGATAAATCAAGTGGTTAACTGGCCTCACAAACTTATTTTCGTGCTCTACTGAGGGTTGGGGTTAGGGGTGACTGTGATCTGACGAAAGTTAGATCACTGTAATATGTCACAAAGCAAAAGATAATTTGTTAAAAAAATATAAAAAATGCTCTCTTAATATTTCATAAATGTTTTTAATGTAGCAATTGTTGAATAAATACCTAGTGTTGACTAAATGCCATAGAATCACATAGACCATAATAATAACAGGAAAAAAGTCTTGTGTGTTTTATTTTCTCTTCAGATAAATTAAACTGGACCCATTGTCAAAAATGTTTCATCCAGCGACCTGTAAACTCCCACCATTGTAGACGTTGTGGACAATGTGTACGGCTGATGGACCACCATTGTCCATGGTATGTACATTCTTACAGTGATAATGCTCTTCAACCTAATCTTACTGTACTCCCCACTGTCTTATTTATTGGTCCAGCTTCTTCATTTCAGACAGTGTGAAGTAGACTCTGTCATTGGTAGAGAGAGAGACAGGAAGATGATGCTGTAACTGTAGTCCCTCCACCCACCTGTTGGGAAATTGCTGTCATAACTACTCTCTCTATTGTTATGATCCTGATTATATTGCTGGATTATGCCTGGGATTATGGTGATAAAGTTGTTGGGCTTCACTGGAAGTAAACCAGCTGGCATATCTAGTTTGGCATAAAATTTGCATAAATGCGACATTATTTTCTCCCAGATTGTACTGTAAAAGTGCTTTGAGCATGTAGAACTTTATGTGTGTTGTTGTTTTGATCATTGTGATTGGTCAGAGTTGAAGTTTGACAAAGTATGGTGATTTTTAGCTCCCATAGCCATATGTATATATGGCAATGGAAGCTATTCTTATAGGCTAGGGAAATGTCTGTATGTATGTATGTCTGTATGTCTGTATGTCTGTGTGTCTGTATGTCTGTATGTCTGTATGTCTGTATGTCTGTCCGTCAACATCAAAAACTCCAAAACCGCTGTACATTTCATCTTGTATTTGGTGTGTACATGGATGATGGGCTGTAGATGAGATTTTGTTCAAATGAAGTTGTCATTGCCAAAAATATGCAAATTAAGTGAAAAAATGTAAAAACAGTCAAAATTGAAAAAACTCAATAACCACTGAGCAGATTACATGAAAAATTGGCATGTAAGTACTTTTGGCTGACATGAAATGATTGTGCACATCTTGGGTCAGTATCTTGGACTTGCTATTTTTCATGAATTTTTTTGTAATTTTCTCCCATTTTTGGTCAAAAAATCTTCTTCTCTGAAACCACAAGTCCGATTGATTTGAAACTTTGTATGGAAGTGCATAGGAGTGACCTTTCCAAAATTTGGGCAAATCGTTGTAAAATTTGCATATTTTTAGTTTACACGTCCATAGACTCCAATGTATTAGGCAGATCTCCATAGACTCCCATGTATAAGGCCACGAAAAATAAAAAAATTTAGTTTCTCATTGTATTCATATTGCAAAAAGGATGCAGTGACACAATTTTTAGTCCCCACGGATGAAGTCCAGTGGGCTTATAGATTGGGTCATGTCCGTCTGTTCGTCCATCGGTGAGTCCATCCGTTCACGCAGACATCTCGGATATTTTGACAAAATGTCATGTGACCTTGATGACCTTTGATCTCAAATATACATATTTGTCCATAACTCAGTAACCACAAGTGCTACCACCCTTCATATATGGTATGATGGGACACCTTATGACGCCACATATTGTACCTCATTAATTATGCGCATATCTAATTTTGAGCGAGCCAATAGAGCTAGAGGTCTGATTTTTGGTATATAGGGATAACTTAGCAATACAATTTTTTTGACAAAATGTCACGTGACCTCGGTGACCTTTGACCTAAAATATACATATGTGTAAATAACTCAGTAACCACAAGTGCTACACCGTTCATGTATGGTATGATGGGACACCTTAATGACGCCACATATTGTACTTCATTTATTATGCGCATATCTAATTTTGAGCGATCTAATAGAGCTAGAGGTCTGATTTTTGGTATATAGGGATAACTTAGCAATACAATTTTTTTTGACAAAATGTCATGTGACCTCGGTGACCTTTGACCTCAAATATACATATTTGTCCATAACTCAGTAACCACAAGTGCTACACCCTTCATGTATGGTATGATGGGACACTTTATGACGCCACATATTGTACCTCATTAATTATGCGCATATCTAATTTTGAGCGAGCCAATAGAGCTAGAGGTCTGATTTTTGGTATATAGGGATAACTTAGCAATACAATTTCTTTGACAAAATGTCACGTGACCTCGGTGACCTTTGACCTCAAATATACATATTGTAATAACTCAGTAACCACAAGTGCTACACCGTTCATGTATGGTATGATGGGACACCTTATGACGCCACATATTGTACCTCATTAATTATGTGCATATCTAATTTTGAGCGAGCCAATAGAGCTAGAGGTCGGATTTTTGGTATATAGGGATAACTTAGCGATACAATTTTTTTGACAAAATGTCACGTGACCTCGGTGACCATTGACCTCAAATATACATATTTGTCCATAACTCAGTAACCACAAGTGCTACACCCTTCATATTTGGTATGATTGGACACCGTATGATACCACATACTGTGCCTCACAATTATGCACATATCTCATTCTGAGCAAGCCAATAGAGCTGGATGTCTGATTTTTGGTATATAGGGATAACTATAGGAGAGAAATTTTTTGACCAAATGTCATGTGACCTCGATGACCTTTTACCTAAAATATATGTTTGTGTCAATAAATAAGTAACCACAAGTGCTATGTCCTTTGTATTTAGTAGGATGGGAGACCTTATGACAACACACGCTTTACCTTATTAATTGTGTACACATCTAATTCTGCGCAAGCGAATAGAGCTAGAGATCTGATTTTTGGCATATAGGGATAAATTAGCAATATAATTTTTTTTTTCAAAATGTCATGTGACCTCGATGACCTTTGACCTTGATTATACATATATATGCATATCTCAGTAACCACAAGTTCTATACCCTCCAATTTTGATAGGATATTAGACCTTAAGATGTCACATCTTGTACCTCATTTATATTGCGCATATGTATTTCTTGGCTGGCCAATACTGCTAGAAGTCTGATCTTTTTTCCCGATTTAGAACCATAACTTAGACATGCCTCATGTGTTTCAAATTGGGAACAACGACATAGACCTATGTGCCCATAGATCTCAACATATACACTCCAGTGATACTTCTTAATGACCACATTTTCCTGCCCCATCAAGACTAATACTCCTATTACAAGTGGGGACTGTGTCATTGTAAATGACTTGTTGAGTTATTGTTGTATCACAGTATTCGATATATCTAATTCTGTATTTTTTCCATTTTATATTCTGAATAAATACATTAAACATATTTCACTGTCTCCAGTACATTACATTTAAGTATTTTCACTTCATGCACTTTATCCCTTTCACACATGTTCAAATATCTGACCAGAGAACAAACACTAAATAGTCCAGGATGGGAGCTACAGTGTCATTGACGCTATTTTTACCTTCTCGTGTCTATTTATAGACAGAGAAGGTATTAGAGTTGAAAACCAGTATGCTGGTGTCAACTACTTCCGTCTGTCAAGACTTCCGTCTGTCAAGATCCGTTGACGTCATGCCATTGTGATGGGTCATATCATAAACTGGTGGGGGTGTTCATGGCTCAGGTTGAGGTGTGGGAGAACGATTTTGAGCTATGACAAAAATCAAAGGGACTTAGCGGCATAGCCACAGTGTTAAGCCTTTCTCCAAGGTTTCTTAGTTGACTACAATCTATTACAGACTACTGAGCTGACGTTAGGGGTACTCACTTTGTGTTTGCTCACTCTGTGAGCGCTAGTGTTTGGTACTGAGTAGCGTGGATATCCCCTCATGGCCTCACGTGATATGGGCCTGTTGCATTATCTACAGAGATGATCATATGCCTCCGAGTCTGAAAACGGTCATTGTGTAAGCCTGTCGGCATTTTCCTTGCATTTTTTCTCATTTAATTTTGCAAAATATCGGCGAATACCTCAATATTTCAAGATAACCCTTTCTTCCCAATCGTTTCCTGGAGTTTCAGAGTCATATGAACGAAAATGAGTGAAAGTTTTAGACAGGAAAATCGGACGTCGGCCATGTTCAATGTTTACAGTACAATCAGAAGTTTATGTGGAGGAATTAACCAACAAACACTGTTCATGATGCCCACCCTCTAGAGGCAGACCTTCCTATATGAAATACCACATTTGATGCTTGTGGAAAGCTTGACCACACAATGGAGCATTTAAACTTTTAGAAAATGACAACTGAATAAGAAGGTATTCAGAAAATGTCAAATACTGAGGAAAAATGCGCAAATATTCAAAATAAACATGTTAACTGATTGGTCAGCTATAAAAAACAATGAAAATGTTTATGATCAAAAGTTTTTGAGATGCGCACATTTTAACAAATACAGAAATTATTAACATTATAAATATAAGACAAAACTATTTTTTCAGGGATGGGACAGGTTGGAAATGAGGGGTGAGAGACAAAGGCACTCCTATTGCTGCATGTGGATGCAGCCACAACATTTCATTTACAGCATACTTATTCACTGTGTTGTGTTCAAGTTCCATATTGTACTGACTGTCATACAAGGATAACATAAGCAAATCAAATCAAATTAGAAAAGGATCAATGCTGTTGTGTGGATTTTGCTGAACATGGCTGATTTAATATTTCGCCCTATATATTTGGTATCAAGCAAAGGCATATTTTGATGTAAAGTCAAAATTAACACTACATTGCTGACAATATATGTTTACCGTTTCTGCATGAACTTTTTCTTTTTAAATTATGGTATAGTAGTACTTCGAACAGATTGACAATTATCGTGATGTCAACCGATAATTTTACATCACAAAGACTGTAATTCTGCCATTTTTTTTTTGTTTTTCAGTCATTTTATAAATTTTGCACTGCACAAGATGATTGAACAAATTGCAATGTTTGAATTTGTAAACTCAAAGAATAAAAATCCTTTGGTCACAGATTAAATTATTTTTTGAAAAGAAATTACTCTTAAACACTTTTAGCATATATTCTTTACACGGTCATGTATTTCAAGGAAAATATGCATATTAAAAACAGTAATTTCTTCACCTTCAATTTTTTTCAATACTATGACAATTATCAGCCATGAGGTTATACAAACACAAGACCAGATAAGCGTTTTTCATCATTTCCACAGGACTCTTTGGAAAATCCATTAAAACAGTTAAAAGTGACTTAAAATGATCACTTGGTATACATTTAATTTACAGATGCCAGGTTTTGTATTTCACATGCACTCAGGTCAGTAGGGAAGTGAGTCATTACTATTTTGGACTGTTAATTCTTATTTCTGAATTATTTAACTTTTTTTGCCACATTGAACTATCTTTAGGCAGTTTATACTGTAGCTTAGAATTTTTTTGATTGATGTATTTAATCATCTTTTGGTTCTTTGGGTCCATATCCCACCTCATGCCCCTACATCATCAACTATTTACCAACAACTCCATGCCAACAACCAATTACCTGACCTGGCCACACATTAGAGAAGGTACAGCGTCATTGACGGTATTTATTGAATTTGACAATGATCACATAGACTGGGACTGCGTTCTGTAGGAAGATGGCATGACAAAGCTATATAGTGTGTACGAAGGGATCAACATGAGTGAACAAGTGAAAGTTAAACCAGTAATAAAGATATACACCAGCACAAAATTTGTCCTGTCAAAAGTGGCAAATCTCGTATATGTGTTGTTACATATAGGAAACAAACCTACGATCATGATCAGCCCTATTTCTGTTGTGGCTGATTTGCATAATGAATATATTTATGGATATATACAGTGTAAGTGCTGTTTTGTTTCGAAATTTTACTGTATGAAAAAGTTAAAAAACCTACGCACCATTTCAAATATCTGTCTCCATACAAATTACACTGTGACTGTTTTATTGTATTTTTTACAGGATTAATAACTGTGTTGGTGAAGACAACAAGTGGATGTTTGTTCTGCTGGTATTTTATGGAGCTGTATTGAGTTTCCTAGCCTTGATTTTCATCATCTGTCATTTCTACTTCTTTGATCCTTGCAGAGAGGATATCTGTGACAAGGTAGTTTGTTATCTTCAGGTAGAACGCGCCCTGGGGACAGATATTCAGACTCTCAAACTGTTACTATTCTTTTCTGATCTACCACTTGTGGGGGTTCATTTTAAAGCTCTTGGTGTAAGAAAACTTTTCACCTGCTGAGCTTTTTGAAATTTGAAAAGTTTATCTGACTCTATAGAGTTGACACAGGGATGGCGGCCATTTTGAATTTTAAATATCGGTAAACCTTGGGTCATTTGTATCTCTAGTACCGAAATTTGCATGGTGACCCCCGATTTTTATTCTTTATTTTGAAAGAATGGTTGAAAGATTCCTTAAGGAATGTTTCAGTCTTTCACTTTTGAGGTGCATACTACCTTAAATGGATTTTCCAAACACATAGCTAGTGTAGATATTACTGACAAAAAACAAAAAATTCAGAGAGTGCTAACCAACAGTGCTGAAAGGACCATCAGTTGTGAAAACAAATACATGCAAAATAATTTTATTTTTGCTGTCATACTTACATTTCTTCTATCACTTTGAAAAGGTCAAGTAGACTAACTTGGTGTTACTGTGTCACTCAACTTACCTGATCTTCCCTAATTATATGTAAACTTGCCCACGAACATTGTCGATAACAATAGGCTCAGGCCAAACTATTGTGATGAAAGGGTTAAACTTCCACCTCTGTACTTTGGTACATTCCAGTTGTTTTCAACAGAATCTGTGTAACCACGTACTGTTAAGTGGGTGTAAAAGGGCAAAAATTTGCAGCATTTGATTGCCTCCATGTGCCTGATCAAAACACAATTACCTCTTTTATATCTCATATTTTGATTTCTTCTTTTTTTAATTTCAGAACAATTTCATGTTTAAGCATTCAAGATGGTTCATGTACCTTGCATTTGTTCTGGACATTACTCTTTTGTTGATATGCTTCAGCCAATTTGTCACACAAGTTGTAAATATATATTTGGTAAGTGAGCCTAGCCTTCAGAATTTATCAAGTGCATCTACTCCCAGTCTCTCTAGGGGTTAGTTTGTCATAACTCTGTACTAAATGTCTCAGAATCTTTTAAGCTTTCTCTTCAAATGACAGATTCCATGGTCAGCATATTTTCATATATTTACATTTTATTCAGATTAGCATCAAATTTGCATATTACGTACTTTAGAGTTTTTTCACAATTTTTATCAAAAATGACAATTTTTTGCACAGACATGATGATGATAACCCACTGTCAGTGATAGATAATCATGTAATTTTTGTCATTCATTTGT
Organism: Ptychodera flava; assembly: GCF_041260155.1. Taxonomy (NCBI): domain Eukaryota; kingdom Metazoa; phylum Hemichordata; class Enteropneusta; family Ptychoderidae; genus Ptychodera; species Ptychodera flava. The sequence goes on along the minus strand of NC_091935.1, from coordinate 4,045,238 downwards.
TTCCTTGGGCAGCTCAGGAAAACTTTGCGTATTCAGGCAGATATCATCAGAAACCGAACCAACATTTCACCGAAGTTCTTGAAGGAGGATGATCGGATCGGACACGCTTGGTTTGCGTGATATTACTTTGTCTGATGTTTACGATACATATTATTGCAGAGCCATGTCACGCAACTATCAATTTAACATATTTAGTACATCAACCACTAAATTTGTCTCCCTGTTATTCTTTTTCACAGAACCGAACAACTCTAGAACAAATTATTGAGAGTGCTAAGTACTACCATTATGGTCAGTATGGTGAGCCAGATGAGTAAGTATCACTCTTTGTTCACAGGTTATGGTAATTTTGATATGAATTTGAATATTCAACCATGCAAATTGTATGCACAATCACCACCATATTTGCATATTCATGAATATTTCACCATGCTGATGAACATAACCAATTACAAAGGGTGTGTACACCAAGGAAATTGTCCGTGTACAGAACAGGGAAACAGTGCGGTCACCTAAGGAGAGATAGTATTCCTTTAGTTTCCCAGTCGTCTGCACCATTCTTCCATTTCTGCAAGAAATTTTTGTATTTCTCTTTCAAATGATACAGAGGTACTTGCAACTCAAATTTTCATTCGTAAATTGTCAGTATACAGAGTAGGAAAACAAAGTGACTTTCACATGACGAGAGTTGGTATTTCTTTGATCCTACTGCCATCTGCACCATTCTTCCATTCAACTTTCCCCAGTTCTTATTTTATTTCTTTCTATATAGTATACTTGCCGAATAGTGCATTCAACTTTCGATGGCAAAGCCTAGGCTGAAGGCTTTGCTGGCATTTGACAAGTGGAGAATAATGTTCTCTGAGTCAGTATCCTGTTTAATATTCTCCAGCACGTGAGAAAAAGTTGTTTTGGTGCCATTAAGATCACAGATGATGGCAAGTTTTTGTCGAGGCTGAGTAACATTATCCGTTTGATTGCTTGCAAACAGGTGTATGTCTGGAATTAAAATAAAAAACAAGGCCGATTTTATCTCTAAACATTTTAGATTCTTAGAGATGAAATAGATAGGACGGTTGTTTGTTGGAATCATTGCCAATGGATTCTTTCCAAGCAAAATCTAGTTGTGGTGCCAAGTCACGATTCGCGCTTCGCGTTGGTCTTCACTGGCCATGTGCCATTTGCATAGCTTCGTCGCGAGGAATGCCTTTTGCTTCAATGTCCTACTTTATGAAAATATTTTGAAAATGAGTCGCTAGACTATCGTTCATTCAATGTATAATATCGTATAGCAATATTATTTAAGACACGTTGATGAAGGGTTCCTGCAGCAGTGCCACTTGAATGTACCTGTACGAAATCGATTTTTGTTGGTTTAAAAAAAACTATCAAAGGGCATCAACAAAGTAACTCTATTAATTAAAAAATCTTTCAAATTGCTTCATATTTCAGGGTTCTCAACAAGGGTTTCTTCGGGATGGGCCACCCCTCTGATTTTCAAGCAATCTAGTCATATATTAATAGCCATACAAAAGAATACATTTTCATGACAAAATAATATGCAAGTAATACATTGTTATTTAAATTTGTCATTCCATTTGAAAACACTGTATCAATAATAGACTAAAAAAAATTGATTCAACCAAATAGATTAGCCAAAAATTTTCTACATAAAGATTTCACTGATAGTAACATTGGAGGGCTGGTGAAGGAATTTTAGAGGTAATATTTGCCACAAAAATGCAAAGTTTAAGCTTTCGCCTAAACTTTACACTGTAAACTATTTTTTTAAGTTAATAAAGGTGATTCAGGTCTCAAAATGTACAACCATAAAAATTAATTATAGTTCCCATTCTGTGTGAAATCAATAGAAATAAGTACATGTAGCTTAGCTAGCTTTCACTGAAATAGGACAGTGCTAACTTAGTCAAATGTATGACAACACATTGCTCAAATTAGAAAAAGATAGATTTAGCAAGAATGACGGTAAGCAGCAATTTGTGTCAAATGCATTTCAGTGGAAGTGTTCATATCTGAAAGAGTAAGTCAGAAATCATGCTTTGTTTTTGTTCTTTAACAGTGATATTGTCTTTTCATCGCATTTAAAGTATTTTACATCTCTTAAAAAACCTGATGGCTGGTTCAGAGAAGTTTGAATTTGTTCGATGGCACAGTGCATTTCATATTCCAATAATCAAATGTTCATCGCTGGCTCTATTGTAATCTGAGCTAGGGGGTATGGTTGCTATCACTGGCTCTGTTGTAATCTGAGCTAGAGGTTATGGTTGCTCTCTGAACCCAGTGGTGCATACCTGATTGGTCGATTGTCACTATTTACAGCAACTTAGGGGGTCTGTTGTGTATAATTCAGTGATAGTGGCAAAATTCAGCCAACCATTTGGATAACAGCTTCTGAGATGCTGCACATTAGCCCAAAATTAGATATAGTCATGAGGCATGGAACTCTTAGGGTTGTGCTCTGAAACCATTTTGTTATGAATTTGATTTCATCAACCTATAATTTCTGGATAAGATATATTAAAAGTTTTACTTAGAGAAAGTACCACTTTAAATTATGATATTTACCGTTTAACACTGCAGAATCTTGTCAATGAAGAGATTTCCAGAATCACTCATGCTCTTTTAAAGGGCCAGTAGTTGTAAGTTTTTGATGATTTTTTTCATTATTCTGTTCTGTATATCAAAAGCAAATTCTTGTTCTGTTCCCCAAAGCATGTTAAAAAAAACAGTGTAAAACTTGTCAACACAGAGTGGATATTAGACAGTCCCTTGTGCCTTTTCTGTCTCTTATTGGTGTAGTCCCTCGCACATACAACGGTGGGAGAATCGCAAGTGTGGTGCCAAAGGCGCGAGCTGGTCATCCTGAAAGCATACGTTGACACAAGGGACTGTTGTCTGTTGCAGGACTTGGATTGCTGTTAATTATTCATGAGATATGACATTGAGAACAGGGCAGACGGCAAAGGAAGAAATTTGCAGTTGCCATGTTTGATTGGTTCTGTTTCCAGCTTGCCATTCCGTGACCAGTGACCTGCGACTTGCTTCACCTGTCGATCATTTCCTATGCGTTAGGTTACAACTGGGTTTTCCCTGTTGTTGTCGTTGAGTGTGCAGCAGAAGACAATGGTCCCTTGTGCCCTTGGCACTCGTGGCTCGTGCCTTTGACGCTTTGCTTGCGATTCCCCACCATCGTATGTGCAAGAGATTATACCAATAAGAGACAGAAAAGACACAAGGGACTGTCGACAGTCTACGTGGATATGTGTAGAGTATGTTTAGAGTCCAACCCTATTATTGAAATTGAAATTCTAGTGTGGACCAGAATTCACTTGTCAACAATTATAATATGGTCTACTCATATACAGGCTGAGTTGACAAACTGAATTCTGTGTATGTCAACATGCTATAGAGAGTAGTTGACATACAAAAAATAGTAAAATAATTGGCAAAAGTCACTGTTACTGGCACTTTAAGCGAAAAAGGAGACAGTTCATTTTGTACCAGTATTGGCAGGACATTTCTAGAACTGTACAAAAATCCTCACAATGACTTAGCTTTAAACTTAAAGTAATTTTGCTTCAAAGTGATTGTGTGGAAGCGAGACAGGTTTTCAATTTGGAAATGTGTCTGTGATTGTCATGTGCCGTATGTACATGATTGTTGACTGTGATGTGATCTAGTAATAACGTGGTTTGCTGGTTGCAGCTTAGTTTTTACTATAATGAAATACATAACTACATTGTCTAAAATAAACTTTCTTAAATAATTCTATGCTTGTTGTGATTTTGCAGTTGGTATAATTTGTTTTCACGGTTAAAAACAGTCCTATTGGGATTGTACCATGAGTGTGAATGATGACAAAACAGCTGTGAAATGTCTTAGTAAGTCTGGAATAAAAGGGCGTTGACTTACAAGGGAAAACTACACCTTTTCCCACTCATATTTCAGGGAAAAATGAGGTCATGTAAATAGGACACATCTGACTATCGACATGATACTTTCAAAGATGTGGGCCAAGGTCGGAGTGACATTCCTTTCCTAATGTAGGAAAGAGACTTCAGGTGGATGCTGAAACTAATACATGCCTATTTTACGTCAGCGTTTGTTACATTATACTTTTCCCAGTGCAGCTGTTCATTTTGTGCTATCTGATTAGTTGGTCTGATATCAGACAGTCCGTCAGATCCTCATCTGAAATGGCATGTTCGTAGTTCTCATTACCATGTTTATGACTGATGCAGTGCATGATAAGGCATTCTCCGTGTTATCTTTAAAGTTTCTCTTTATCCCAAGAATGTGGGTGGTTCATTCTCTACAGAGACTTGATACCTTGTGATATCTCCTTGTCAACACATCATTTAAAAATTACAGTGGCTGTATCCAAGGCTTTTTTGTTTTCACCCTATTTATTTCTCTTTGTGTGTAGATTTCATTGCTCTGTACATCAGTTTATCAGGCGAGGTTTGTTTTGCACAAGATGAGATTCCACACGACCACCATGACATTACCTATTTACATTTTACTAGATTCTTTCAAACTATTCTGGCACTTGCTAGTCTAGGACTGCTCCTGTGTTTCAGTGTGTGCTGTGCTGCCCCCAAGGGCAACATAGTGTACATCAAAACCAATGAGAGGTCCAAGACTGGCATTTAAGGTAGTGACTCGGGTTCCTTTGTAAATTTTAGCGATTTTGTGATTATTCATATTCTGAACCCCTGAAATATGATCTTTTTATTAGAGAAAACTGTGAGGTAACATTGTACTGAAAAAATGTCTTAAATTTTAGTGAAAACAACGGCCTTCTAACCACTGCGCGAGGTATTATTTTCTTTTTGTTTTAACGGTCCGGATTACTGTCAGCGTTATCGTTATACCTTGAGGAGATTATGTAAATTTTTACGCACCATGTTGCGCATGCGCGCACGTCTTCATAAGAGACGCTATCCAACATGACTGATGACTGCCGGCAGTATAAGCAGTGTAGAAAACGCAAACGGGGGCCGAAGAAGCAAAATGGAAAGCTGATGGACGCGATGTTGTGTGTTAGCCGCTACAGCTAACACACAGCATCGTACACAGGGCTAGCGAGAGAGTTGCCGACATCGACGGTTATTTACGAAAAGTGAATAAAAGACTGGCATTTTTGGAAGCGATCGAGTAGCTGAGGTAGGCAGGGATACGACTTGGGCCCAAGAACGCTGAATTTCGACAGTAATTTGGCTTTTTACGTCAAGTCCCAAAATGGATTTGAAGTCACCGACCCTACGTACGGGTCTTTGCAGGGTTGTGGTGAGCGAGGCGATTAGCTGCAGCGGAACACAAAGCATCGTACGCCGGGCTATAGATTACACTGCATTCCAAAGAGAATCTATTTAATCTTCACTGGAAATATGGTTCTATAACAGCAGCCCATATCTTGGACTTAGTTTGTCCATGGATGTAGGAAGCATGGTTTGTCTAATTTGTCAATCCGACACTGTTATGTCGGTCTAGAGCACAGCAACGTACGCGAAACGTCGCTTCACGATCGTTGCCTGTCAATTTCTATCAGTGGTCAAGAGAGTGTCGCTGGGTGTCGCGATATGTCGCCGTTTCAATTTTACAATGAGTGAATCTGTCGAGTATCGCCTCAGTCGTTTATTTTAAGTCATGAAGAATCGCTTTTACGTGTAACTGAAGTTGATTTTGGTTCATACCCGAGGCCATATAATAGTACATGTCACAGTGGAAAGCGAAATAGCGCACGAAAACCCGGTCATTTTTTATGGTGAGCAAAAGGACTGCAGCAGATCACATGTGAAAACCACAAAAACAAGTGCGACTTTCCCGCATTCCTTGAACTTCTCAACTACAGAATTTTTTAGAGCATCGAGAGTTGGTCGTCTCATCTCCGAAAGCAAGCAAGTGACGCCGGGAAGTGACGTCTTGTACTATAGGCACAAAAATCGGCACTAAAATGAACTGGGCAACCATTTCACACTTGGTACGTGCATAAATTACGGGCTGTGAGACCGGAAGTCGAGCGCTTGCTAGAGAGCGAGCGCGCGTCGTCGGCAGAACGCAGACCTGTAAACCATTCCGGCTGTATGATTTTTAAAACTTTTCTCGTCTTGTAACCAGACTCTAACCGTTACCAAACAGTGTACAGTTAATATAATTATAAGCTAGATACGTATTTGACAAACAGATTATGCCCTGAATTATCTTTCTAGTGTTTATCGTGTAAATAGTACCCACCGCTTACGCTGACCAGCCTCACGTTTCTACGCACAATTTTCATCATTTTTAGGCGAGCTAATGTTTAGGACTTGTCAGAAATTCTCTAACCTGATGCCCAATATTAACCTAGACCCAGATCGAATAATTTTTTTTGAAACGCACAAAAATCCGACTTTTTTCGGCGATTTTGTGTGAAAAATGGGACGTTTACACAAATCGTCGATTTTCTCAGTTCCGATTTTTGCTATGTATGCGCACCTTCAAATGAGTGTAAGTCGGCGACGCGTGGGCGGATTTCCCCGATTCTTCGCATGCTAACACTTCATGAATAGACTGAAAAACCGTGTCTTAGATTTTTGATAAACCCCCCTGAAGTGACGATAACTAGACAAACGTGAACAAAAGCTGATAATTTATGCGAAAATCCGACAGTTCACACTTCGAAGGCTCACTGTGCAGAAACAAAAGCGAATTTCAAAAATCCAAAACACGGTTTTCCCCCTGTATATCCAGCTGTCTAGTGCCGTTAACAGATCACTTAGGGGTGCTGCCAATTCTTACTTATACTCTTTTAAGTGAAAAAATTCAAAATCACATGTTTTTGACTTAAACAAACATACCAATGCATGTTTTGACAACTAAACAAAATTTTTACCTTCTTCAAATATAGACCTATTAGAAAATGTACCACATGTTGGGTGTGAGACCCTGTTTTCTATGTGAAACTTTTGATTGAAAATATGTGTCAACGAAACTGAGTCACTACCTTAATGAACATATGGTAGACCTCCCCAGAAGATGAGAGAAAACCATTTATGAATTATACCTTTGTAATACGGTTATATAGAATGGCACAAATCATGTATTGTGTAATTTTCCCCACACCCATTCCATTGGTCCGTTTTTTCCAGTTCACACACCTCAGCCACCACGGCACATCCATGCTGTACAATATCAGGTATTTCACTTTCTGCTTGAGATTTGTGTAAATGATTTCCTGGCTGTTAACATTTAGGTTTGTGTTACCTTGTCCTTGGAATTTTGCAATATACATTGTAAACAGTTCCAAATCATCAGGCATGTGCTGTTTGCTGTTCAGCAGCTGATGTCTGAGATCTTTGAGGTGGAGTTGTGCATGATATTTCATATGATCTCAAATGCCCTTAGCTGTGCGCCCTCTAGTGGCCATTCCTGTCCCTGGGCAGTTTTGCCAGAAACCTGACCAAGGACTTGAATCCCTTGATTTGTGTCACCTCAAGAAGCATTTTCTTTAACTCTTCATCGGGTAAATTTGTTTATTTTCACAGGGAGCCAAAGCATTCCCATGGAAGGGGAAAATTGACAGCATATGAATCATTCCGGAATGTGTGGGGAAGTGGAACGATCCTTTGCTGGATGAACCCATTCAGGAGGAGGCGAGCGACACCACAGTTTGTGTACAATGACCAGCTTATGAATGTGTAGCCTACTGCAAAGACAACTATGACACTTGTATCAGTAGGAGTGGTTTGTTGGTACTTTTAACAACAGTCAGAAAACAAATACGTATATATCTGAATATGCACAGAATCCAAGAAGTAAATTGCTGTACAAATGTAAAATTGCTCCTCATTTACGTACAGTTGTTTGGAAAATAGATAGAGAAATGGAAGAAATTTTTCCGTTATAGTGCCAAAATGACACTGTTACAGAGTGTTACTGTTTTTTTATCGTCTTGCAATTCCAAATGCTGCAAGAAGTTGACAAGCACGTCAGGTTTCATGTATAGCAGGTATTTAACAGTCTTGATTTCTGTACAGTATTTATGGACATAATTCTGTTTTAACATGCCTGCCTTGCTGCATGAAGCAGACATGAGTAGCTTTTTACTAACAAGGCAGAATGCCGTGTCATTTCACATCAATTTTTTTTCCCCAAACAAACATAAACAACTCATAGGTAGTTTTTTTCAGATGTAATAGACATACCTAATACTGTATAGTGCAATGCATCCATAAACAAGAGACCATACACTGTCAATGTGGAGACAAAGATTTATCAGTGAAACAAATTGAGAGTAGTGTAGCCACTCAGGCAGCCTTGTCGTCAGCAGAATTTTTGTGCACTTACAGTTTTTTTAACTTTCCTTCAACAAATAACTATATGCTGCCTTCCTGTTGTCTCTTTAATCTGGTATTTAACCATTGGAGATTGTCAGGATACCTCATGGAATGGAATTCAATTGTCTTGCCAGATATGAACATACTATTGTGTTCAGTGACAATATTTGATTTGTTTTAAATCACTTTTCGGCTCTTCCTTAGCTTTTCCAGCGACACCATGAGTGCCAGCAATTCCTCAGTATCACATGAATCTGAATCTAACGAAACAAATTCAAGGTCAAGGGCAAAGTGTAGAAGTGGTCATTTTAAGCCAGATGCTTAGTTAATTTACACATTTAAAACAATAGGACCAGTGCATGTGTGAGAATTCCAGTCTGGCCATATTTGTGTTGGCCAGTCTTGGAATGCTGTACCCTCAGTTCCCCTGTGTAGGCAAGGTTGTTTGAGCTGGTGCAGTGTTTTCCTCCAAGCGTTTTGGCAATTAGGTTTAAATGCCTTTATAACTTTTGTTAATATAGTTGTCATTACCTTACAGGGTTGCTGTAGAATGACAAAGAGAAACACCGGTCACATTTACTGATTTACAGCGGCAATCTTGGCAAAACTCTACTATAGTCTTTCTAAAGTGCCTTTACTGGGCCAAGGTTGTCAGTGTATGCATTTGCAAGACATTGGTCCCCATGCAATCATTTGCATATCACAGAGTTGCCACATTCACCAGCATCATTTTATTTTACAGTACCTGATATTAGTATAAGTGTTTTGAGAGGTCATTCCTGATACTGTGGCATGTATGTGGCACTGCAAACATTGCATTTCACCATTTGACCCGGCCAACCACTTAAAGTAGCTTAACAATCAGTAAGAGAAAGTGACAGAATCTGAGTAACAGAACAGTACACACGTACACATGTTTTGTATCCCTATACAGCTGTTTGAAAATGACATTTTTCTTACATTAATATGTAAAAATAAATATTTGTCAACAAAATTCTGATTACATTTTTTGAAATTATCCACGCAAGAAGGGCAAAATACTTTCATAGGTAACTGACAATGTTATGATGAACACAAGAATAGATGTTAGCAACTCAAACTACAAGCTGCAACAACAGTTACGCATACATCACTGACGAAATTTGTCCAAATTTTTAGCAGCAGCAGTGTTCAATGTTGCCCAGTGCAGCTATATTTAATTACAAACCTGCAACCGCAAATATCCCTATTATCAGGCTTATCACAGAGATTGTAGCACGGCTTGGATTATTCTAACCTAGCAAGAGAGTTGATCATGCGCCCCCACCAATCACAGCTGCAGGCAAATTTAAATATTCTGGACTGGTCTTCTTTCAGTCCTCTGGAAGCCCAGTTGGCTCAATACACATGGCAGACATCTCAGATGAGGAGCTGTCCGGTGAGAGATAGCACTTTCTATACACTTGTGAAAACAATTCATAATCTTCCATAACTTTTGATAATGGTGTCTACAAACATTGCAGCCATAAGAGTAGCTATCTTGAATCTTTGATTCACATCTATGCAACTTAGAGCAAGATCTATGTTTTACAAGTGTTCATGGATTTGAGGATCAATAATGAAACCAGTGTAGTTTTATTTATCTTATTTTTTTTGGTTCGAAACATTATATGAAAAAGATAGAAAATGTATATCATAGAAAATACACAACACCCGAAAAGAGGGTGTAAAATGTCGCCTGCAGCAGAGATTAGTGTGGCTATTGGTCAAACTGTAGTCCACACCTCTCTACAATATCTGTTGGAGATTGCCCTATTATCACTTACAGCTGTCGGAGCTGGATTGTGTGTTATTTTCATCTACAGTAAGTGAGGAAACCTTGATTCCACCAAGGTCAAAGGTCAAAGCTGGCCATCACAGTGACTCTTTGGTAAAAGGGTTGTTGATGACACTGCAGAAATGTAACTGACGATCTGTGCCCTGTAAGGTATATTCAGCATAACCTACATTGATTTACATAATAGCAATTTGATTGGTTATCTTGTAAAGTATGATTAATATGTACTTATGCAAATGATAGCTTCGGCAAGGTTAGTGTCAATCAACATTTTTTTGAAATTTCATAGAAAAAAATTTGGTGATAATTAAGAGTGCCTCAGCAGGTTGGTATATTTTTACAACTTGAAAATTGTGTACAAATTGATGATTAAGGGAAATTTACATGAAAACAGAGTCAATTGGATTTTTAAATTGGAAACGATAAGTTTGTCTTACAATTGTACAGAAATGTCAACCGTATCTAGAAGAGATTATATTTGCTCAGCACCATGCACATGATCTGAAATGTACAGAAGATGTACCTTGAGGATAAAGCATATTTGTAATGTCACTTTTAATAGGTGTGTTACTTATTAGTAATTAAATTTGTATTCTTTAATTCCTCCGAACAATTTGGCCGCCCTAGAATGCATTATTGCAATCTGTTAGCCTTCCTGTCTTATGTTAACACTAATTAGGCATAGTAAAATGGATATAATATGTGTGTTAGGAAATATCAGGTGACATCTTGAATGCAAATATCAATTTCAGTGTTCTTTTTATAACACACTATCAGCTGTTCACTGTTGTGTTAGGAGTAAGCTTTCAAAAGGTGATATTTAGGTTTGGGTTTCTTGCATATATTTTGTAAGGATGCAACCAATTGTCATCTTTGTCATCAGTGCCAACAGAAGTGATAAAAGTGAAGTGAGCCCTCACTGGCAGCTTCAATCTTAGTGGGTTACTAGAGGGCGCCTTCCTGAGTCATATTTAGAAACCCTGCCTCCTCTCACAATAACAAATAAACTTTAGATATCTAAATACGTAGATAACTTTCCCACAATTTGCATGTTATATTGAAAGTATATCTTAGACATAATTTTCCTTTTTATTCTGGAAAGTTTTGCGTCATTTGGTTTTTCTTGTTGAAAACAAGAATAACAAATTCTACAAAAGTGTCAAGTCCAACAGGGTGTGTTTTCAGCACTGTGGGGTTTCCACAAATTAGTAAATGCTGTTTTAAGGCCATGCAGGAATGCTGTATTTCTGTCGCATGTAAATTTCTGTGTTTTAAAAACTGTACTTTCAGAGGTGTATTTTCAGTCTCAAATTTATTCATTGCACACAGGAGCATTAGGGAATAGACCATTGGATCTTGAGAGGGGGGTTTTGAGAAATGCTACTTGAACATTTTCTTTTCTCATTCCAAAAAGTTCACCATTTTGTATTTTGATTTCATTGTTGGATTTGGTATTATTATTATTATTATTATTATGGTTTATTAATACTCAAATTGTGACCCAAAATGGTCAAATAAAATGAGTTTACAACACAGTCAATAAAAAATTTACAGTACATCACTAAAAAAAACTACAAGAAAAAGACCTCCCAAGGAAGCAAGACATCAACTGGTAATTTCAAAAACGAGCACCAAAAACCCCCTAAAAGAATTTGAAAAATTAAAAAACAACAACGACGACAAGACATCAAAATAGACACAACAGAAATTTGACAAAACCAACATTCACAACAGCTCAACACAGGACAGAGAATCATGAACTCTGGAGTAGTTTAATGCAGTAGACTATTGGGCTTGATTCTTTACGTTTTGTGCGGATTTTAAAGTTAACCAAGCTTTTATTCCTTGTCGAATATCCGTGACCTGATTTAGGGGGAATATGATAATTTAGTTTATGGTCTGGTTTTATGATTTCATGCAGCATACCTCTGTTTCAAAAATTCCTGTACTCTTTTTGGCCGATTTTCAGTTATTTTTCCAAAAACAGCAACTTTTTTAGGATTTTTGCTCTGCAGATTTCATCCATTTTTACCATCCTCCCTGAGATGTAATGGTCTGGTCCATCTCTAAGGGAAGCAGTACTGAATTACCACACAAAGCAAGGATCTTGAAAAATTTTCCAGTGTGTGTAATGTCTTATAATTTTTGAAAAATATTATTGATTTGTTTTTTTTTTTGGGGGGGGGGGGTGTCATTCACACAAGGCTTGTTGTTTCCGTAAAGAAATGCCGCAAACCATTGAAAAGACAAGGCAAGATGGAAAAAAAACTGGAAAGTCGTTCCGTGCAAGTTTTATGTCTTCTGATACAATGTCGCTGTGGTTAATTTTCAATGCTACTCAACTCAAAGAAGCAAAAAGAAAAGGAAACACACTTGTTCTTTTCTCAGAAAAAAAACTTTTGGTGAATAAGGTCATTAAAATGTTTGTAATTCCAGTTTATGTATCAGCAACCCTTTCAGAATCTCTTTCACAGTCAAACATTTACAAAGACATGGTGGTTGACAGTTCCCGTTTTCTGTGGAGTTTGTCCTTTTGCATGTATTCCACTTTCACTGGATCCATGGATCATCTTAGTGTCCCAATGACATATCAAGATACATAGTATGTGCACATCATGAACTATTGGCCCACGTATGTGAGATAAATAAATTGTCATGCCAAGATGTTTTAAAAAGCACTGCTTAGTTGTTACTGGTAAAAAACACAAAGAATAATCATCAACCAGGACAAAAGGGAACCATCAAACTGGTCATCAGGATGACAATTCAAATATATAATTTCTGCATTGATGTTTCCAGATAGAGCATCTGAATATCCAAATATCTTGCGATAAGAAAGATGTTCTACTTAGTTTCAATTGGTGTATTTTCAATGTGCTGCTTTATGAATCAGGCATTTTCTCTATATCAGGATACAGTTTTTTGATATTTTCACTTTCATTGAAATTGTATTGAAAAGATAAATATGTTTTTGAAGTAATATGGGTTTCAACAAGGCTTGATGTCAAAATGCTGTGAAGGAATCACATCTCCAAGGAATTACTTTTTGATGATTTTGATTATCTATAATAGGCGGAGAATGGCATCACCTTGGCTTTCCATGATGCAGATCCTTAACTTTTAGTTCTTTTTCTTCTGTTAGTGCAATAAAGGTTCTTAGTTCCATTTGGAAAAAAACAATATTGGCAGTTGATTTTTCTCAAGTTTGACTTTTTTAAACAAAATTCTTACGAAGTGTTTCATAATGTCATTCAATGACTACAGGACTTCAATTTGAATATGATTTGTTTTAGAAAAGAGAAAATGATGCAATGAAAAATGCTGATGATAAAGCAGAAAATTTACAAATCAATGGCAGATGTAATCACAGTACCTAATCCAATGTGTACAAGATCAGCCAAATATATCAAACTGTGTACAACTCAATTAAAGGGAAAGAGTCGTCGGAACTGCACCTGTGCGAGTATCTTGTTTACAAGCAATATATTTTGTGCACGATATCTAGATGCACCTCATCATCATAGCTGCGACATTTAAATTATATGATGTAGATTATGACAGCCATGTTTTAACATTCATCGATCACCATAGTACCTTGGGTACAGTGTTTGCATTGGTCGTATTGGTCCCATACAACCTTTGAGTGCAGTTTTGACGACTGTATCCCTTTAACCAACCATTTGTGAGCATGAAAATCGTGCACTGTACAATTAAAACTAGCATGTGCCCTGTATTAAGTGATGAGTCAATACGTGGAACAGTGCTTTACAATAACTTTCAAAATCCTTCTCTCACTTTTATGACATTCTTTCCTTTTAACTTGGGTGTCTGTAAAGTTTCACATTTTGTTATCATTTTAAAGTTCATACTGTGTATATGTTAATCCATCTGCACCCAAACCTTTTTACAGCATGTGTTAATATAACATCACCCACATTTGGCCTCGCTACAACTCCCTGATGCAAAAGACATTTTGTGAATTATTAGTGATTAAGAGACTCATTTTTTCGCTCCCTTTTGATTTCTAATGGTAATTTCCCCGTTAATGGTCCACCAGTGACAGCTTCACTCTACTGCCTGGGAGCATCAGTCTCACGTTTGCCAGGTTTGAACGTGTTGCGGCTGACGGTATAGCGCCCTCTAGAGATTCGTTCATGGCAGTATGAGCGACATATGGAAAGGGCTAGAGTACAGCTGTCTTGAATTTGCCTAGAGGATGTATGTAATACTTTGGGATGGCCGAGTCTAGTGTCAATAGAGGTCATTGCCTTTTTCTTCTGCTAATAGAGGTTTCCAAAAGGTTTATCACCGATAAAAGTCATTGAGGAGTTGGATATTTGTGACGTGTTTCAACGCAGACAAGATACCGTAACTGACCGATATAAGCTTATAAATTCAAAGAATTGACCATTTTGCAATATCGATCTTCTGATTATGCTTGAAGATTTGTGCATTGTACAATCGTGTCACGCCTATGTCGGACAATAGTCTTGTACAAACATCATAAAATGTGAGATGGATGCTGTAGATAACGCACCTCTAAATTGGAGATTTTAATGTCTTGCCCACACTTTGCATATTGCAATGAAAACTGAAGAATTACTCTTCTCTTTTAGAATTAAGAACAAAATCAGGGTTTCCATGCAATTTATTTCGTTTGGAGTTACAGATTGCCTTGTGATTCATTATGGTTGTTAGTCTATGTGTTATGGCAACAGAGTAAACCATCGTTTTCACAATAATTAAATGCTCACAACTTGATTTTTTAAATTTTCAAATGAGTTAACATCAGCTCTACACAACATGAGAATTCTGAGATTTTTTGAGTTTAAGAATCTATCTAAAAGGCACATTCCGCTGGTAACAAAGTAAATTTTAGCACATATTACTTTTGTGTATGTGCATCAAAGAAAATATGTTGAAGAAACGAAACACTTCAGAAAACATCTGAAACTCGCTTGCGCCTCAGCCTTATTAATATGCTTCCTAATCTTCACTTTTTGTTTCAACCAGGATATATATATATATGTATACACACACACACACACACACACACACACACACACATACATATATATATATATATATATATATATATATATATATATATATATATATATATATATATATATATATATATATATATATAACTACTTTAGTATCTATATGTTGCCTCATCACTATAAAACACAACACACTGGAAAATTAAACAAAATGGTAAAGTTGATTCTCGAGACCATGTTAATTTTATCACATTCAGTTATCAGGCGTTTCCATTATAAGTTCGTTTTGGTCAATTTTGAAAACTAATTCATTTTTTCGAAATCTTCATATGAGAAAGGAGTTTGCATTTTGATTATGAATATGTAGATGAATAAAAGTGCAGTGCCCGTACATCTAATGTAATAATAAGTAAAAAGAACCACTTTCTCATAAGATTCATGAGATTCAAATTATCTAAGCTGATGTATAACACCCAGTACCCGAAATTGTAGTTTCTGTAACGCTGGTATCAGAATGGCCCAATCGTGGAGCTGATGATTCCCTGATTGTCTTGTGATTGTGAAAAAACATCGACTTTATTCCTGACGTATCCTTTTTTAACAACAACAACAACAACAACAACAACAACAACAACAACAACAACAACAAGACGGTGTCTTTTAGCTGAGGAGTCTCGTGTATAAGAAAACTTAGTACTGAAATTCAGTATTCTGAATATTTTCCCTTCTCCATACCTCCAAAAGAGCTGACATTCAGTCAGGAAGTGTAAGAGAAAGTAATTATGTTCCTTTATGTGGGCTGATGAAACGAATTTTAAAATTGCAGTAAAAAATCATGTATTATTACACCAACTCTTACTAGTAAAACTGGGCGTAGGCCTAACTCAATTACGTCCAGTAAGAGAAATTTCCACAGATCATGATCGCCCGTAAAAACCTTAGTAATTTTTTTTCATGAATATGAATATAGTGTTCAAGAAGAATTTATGTCGAACAGGACTGGCCAGGGAATAGCTTGAAAGTTTGCAATTGAGTGATGACCGGAAAAAAATTACGGTCTACAGGTGTTAAAGTAACGAGTGATAGATGGCATTGTTTGAGTTTGCAACATGTGTTGATAATATGTGCCTTATTTCGTCAACTTCAAGGTCATTTGCAGGGGACATATCTTGGCAATCGCGGTGAAAATTGTTGACTCAATGTGTTTAACAAGTAAACATGATCATAGACGGAGACAATTACTTTTGAAGAATACGACAAAGCGGTGGCGTAGCTGCTGAACGTGTGCTATTCGTTTCCCACTGTCAGGGTGTAACTTGGTTCCCGGCCGCGGCCACGGCCCGACAAACTTTGTACCATGTATACCCTGTCCCACTAACCCAATGCGTCCTGTTAAGAAACTGTAAAGTCTGATAGGTTTTTCGAAGGCAAGGTGAACAAAAAGACTGTCCCTTGTTCGGTTCTAGTTGCCATGGTTATCGAAGAAACAGCAGCGTCACTTATCATGCCATGAATTAAATTAAATGGGCGCGGGTTTCGAGGTTTTCTTACGCTAAGCCGGTCGTGAAATTACATGTTAAGACATGTCCTTATACGTAATTGCACAATCCGCGTAAAGAATATTCGCTCTGTGTGCAAACATACACCTGCTCAGTTTTAAAATACCGCAACGAACTCAACTTTTTATTCACAGTAGGCCAACACTGAAATAACTAAATTAACATATAATGTCGGGCGCTTTTCCAAACCTCTGCTTCCTGTTTACGAGAAATAGCTCGCCACATCGGAGTTGCAGTTGGTTGAAAAGTAGATTGGTTGGCCCCATTGTTGTGCAAGTGGCTAGAATCTTGCGCAGCGAGTTACGCATTGGGATGGGAATCATGTCATTGACCACTCTGTGACGTGCATTCAGTTTACGAAAAGTTTATTTTTGCTGTTGATAATGGCGAAGATTGACAGCACAGTGGGCGTGGCTACTTGTACGCGCCTTAATTGGCTCAGTGCCAAAAATACGATTTCGCATTTGCGCGGCTTTCTTCTTACGCGGTAGTCGCACGTGTGCGTTAAACACATCTCTACATCTTCATGCCGAGATTTGACGCGTTTTAAATTATGAAAGCGCAACAATTACATGACAACTATTAAAGTGATTCCAACATTTTCCACCAAGAATCGAATCAATAAATGATCACAACACAGTAATTTCTTTGGAGATTTGCGTCACACAGAAACAGCTGTTTACTTGAGTACCGTCGAGTCGAGCGTTCGGTAAAAGTGATGGAGTCTATGATATTAATACAAGCTAAGAAGAACTTCTTTCGTTGGTGTCGTTTTTGATGAAATGTGCATGTACTTTATATCAAAATGTCAGAATACTTTGTCAGCAGAGCCACTTAATAATAGCATGGCCCTCCATTCTTCTTTTTACACTTTTCCCGTTGGAACACAAGCATATATAACGGGACACAGATGTAAACAGTGTGATCAACGCGCTAATTCTTCTATCATTCGCGCCCGACGCGTCCTGTCAATCAAATATTATAATAACGGAAAGACTCTGGTAATATCCCTTCTGATTGGCCAGACAATCGATTGATATGCAAATTAGGTCACGGGAATCAACAACAAGGAGGAAAACAAAAGATTGCAACGCATACAACATTATTCTTACTACGCCATCAAGGAAGAGCTAAACAGTGGTCACTTCGGGCGCGATTTTCCCGAAATCTGGCCAATTGATCGCGAGCCAGCTCGACCGAGTTGTCGTATTATGTCTGAACTTTGAAACACCCGTGAATTCAGGAGCTTGATCGCAGAATATGCGTTGAAACATCGCATCTAAAAATAGTCGAAGTGATCGTAATATGGCGATGGTAAGTACCGTGTAGTAAATGCATATTCTGACAACGTAAAATTCAGCCGTAACCATCAAAAAAATCTGTTGTAGCAATTCTCCTGCACAGCTTCGGTATATTTTGGCACCGAAGCCTTCATGGTATGTCAGTGTTTACATAGGTGATTTATTTTGGGCGATTTGCCCACTTTTTGGACCGTATTGCACAGGAAAGTGGAGGTTCATCGAAGGTCATTCCGTCGGTGTGATTCGCCGGTACGATAGTGTACGGTGTGAACGAGTGGAATGGGCGACATAATATCATGAACGACCTATCGTCTGTCACCTAAACATTACGAACCGCTCTATGGTAACCAGTAACCTACAAATTTACCCCTAAGTTCCGTACTTCCATGTCTAATGCATAAGTGTTCCGTCAAACTTACACCAGTGTCCAAATATTTACATTTAAAAAACACAGGAAAATATTACTTGATATAATTTTGACATTGCTACATTTCATGTGATTTTTAGGACGAGTTCCATCCATTCATCGAAGCGCTTCTCCCACACGTCAAGTCATTTTCTTACACATGGTTCAACCTTCAAGCAAGAAAGAGAAAATATTTTAAGAAACACGAAAAACGCATGTCCCCTGAGGAAGAACGCCAAACGAAAGAGGAGTTAATAAACGAAAAGCCAGAGGTCAAACAGAAATGGGCGTCGCGGTTGCTGGCCAAACTTCGCAAGGACATACGACCAGAATGTCGAGAGGACTTCGTTTTAAGTGTAACTGGGAAGAAGCCTCCAATGTGTGTACTAAGTAACCCCGACCAGAAGGGGAAAATCAGACGTATTGACTGTCTACGACAAGCTGATAAAGTTTGGCGTTTAGACTTGGTAATGGTAGTTCTGTTCAAGGCAATACCACTTGAGAGTACAGACGGCGAAAGACTTGTCAAATCGCATTCGTGTTCAAACGCAGCGTTGTGCGTGCAGCCGCAGCACATAAGTGTGTCAGTTCGTGAACTGGACTTGTTTCTCGCCAATTTTATAATGCAAGCCCCGGGAACAGGTGAGTAGACCCGGTTTCGGTTTAAAAGTCCGCCGTGTCTTTTTAAATTAAAAGTTATGCAGGACTTGCCCAGCCGGTGTGTGCAACTGTTACAGTTTATTGGCGGCATACATGTATGTACATGTCTCGTCTCACTACATGTTCACAGAGTGGCTTGGTTCCCATTGTGTCAACGCTTTGAAGCACCGGCACTCTGGGACTAGTTTTCCCCATGCCAACGATACTGTGAAGAAATATGAACCCAGAGATACTGGGGCAAAATTTTCTTTAAGAACATGACAAGTCAAAGCAATTTGAACGCAGAGAACTGCAGGATGGATAGATTGCAATGCTTGATACATGTAAATAGAAAAGAAGCATTGTTTGTGCTGTGATTTTATTTGTTCTGATTGGACCTGGTACTTTGTCGTTGCTTGCAGTCAGAGATAAAATATTAACATACATAAAACAAAAAATGGGATAGTTGTAGTATTAACCGAACAATTCTGAATATTTACCACTCATGCTGAAATGTATGTTTGAATTTCCATAACATGTACTTTCTACAATCTGTGTTAAGACTGAAACTCATAAGTGTTGAAATATTGATTGGTGATTTCATCTGATCAGTTGACACCCTACTGATTGCAATATGCATATGAACTTCTCAGTGTGGGGTTTCTCTGCATGTTTGCCATATAGCTGGTTTAATTTTGTGCAGATCTGAACCATCGATATAGAAAGATTGACTCTAGTAAAATAGTCTGTATAAAGTAGAATTTTGAAGGAAAGAAAAAAAGGGGGGATGCCACAATTCTCCAAAAGTAGGTAACAGTACTACAATCAGTCTCCGGTAGATTTAGATGCAATAGTCCATGTCAAAGTTTTTGATTTCAGCGATGATACACTGCTGTGTAATGTGTCACATATGTTGTTTTAAAGGGATGACTTTCCTTGTCTTTTTATGGGCTATTGTATTCCTTATATTCTCACCCTGTCAGAAATACCACATAATTTCATCCACCCGACAAGGTACAACTTACAGGAGATCAAGCAAGTTTATTCAGTTTCCTTTATAAAAGCAGTCCAAGGCAATAGTAGGTAGATGAGATATTGTTACCATCAGAGATTTGTGAAACAGCTCTAGAAGTTTACTTAGGTAAACCAAAGAGAGCCAGTTAAACGTCTGAAATGTGCAAGCACCAAGACAATACATATTGTTATGTGTTTTGACACTCAAGGCCGTATCCCCATGGATCCCCCACTCCACAAAGCTCTGAAGACAACACATTGTGTTTGCCAAGACAAAAGCTAATGGTAGCTTCAGCAAGCCCCACAACAAGCTCCCAAGGATTGTCTCATTGAGAGTGCAGGATTTACATTGTGTGTCCAGGTGGCAAGACGCTGCATTTTTGAGCATGTCTGAACAGAGTTTTTACACAGATCAGTGAAGATTTTTCAGGTTGTTACAGGTAAAATATTCAAGTTCCCAAATTATGACATATTCAAATTCGTCTATCCGGCTCAGATCTCATGGTTTAACCATGAACTTTAAATATCTAATGAAAAGTTTTGCCAGGTAGTGTATTTTGTTAAGTTTCAATTCAGTGTAAAATGTTTCAAAACTCGCAACTTTTGTAGAGTCTTTAGCCCTACTTTGAGATGCAGGCTCACTTTTTGCGCCCCAATTTTTTGAGGTTAGTAGGTCACACTGTCCAGTCAACAAAGGGAAACCCTCTATGTGTTCAAGCATTAATTTGTAAATAGAAGTAGGCAAGTTTCCAAAAAGGAATTGTCTACAGGAAACAATTCTGTCCCAGTCAGGAAAGATGCCAAGAACCGTCAGGGCTTCCCCAAACACACAATGAAAAGTCATTCATCTTTTATGTAAAGGCAATCCCTGGCAGGAAGGTGGTATACAGAAACCCTACAGACCCAAAATTACGCAGGTAGAGTCTGTGATACATGTTGCCATGCAGTTTTTTGATTCCGAACAATTGTTTGTGTCATAAAATGAAAGCTTTGGTTTCACTACAAACATGACATGTGTTAGTGTGGTGCAGTTTTGCTGCAGCTGGTTACCAGGGGACGCAGGAATTGTCTGTTTTTTCTAATGCCATCCTGTATTGTCCAGGAGTACATAGTTATGTAGCTATAGTACACGCTATGCTCTCTGGGTAATGTGAATGTTGACAAGGTACTGTAAATTTCAAATGTTACAAGGTACCCATCCATTCATAGTATCGCGTTCACTGTGCAAAAAAATATTCAAAGAAAGCCTTGTGTTATACCCATGGTGCTAAGGCTCCAGTGACACCTATGTGCCCTGTCAAAGAATTCTTTCTGTTGCAAGTACCGAAGGAAATAGCATTACTTGATGCGTATCATTGAATTGTACGGCTGTAGGAAGTGGTTGACAGTGTACCGGGTACTTATATTTATGCATTTTTCTCTGTCACCAGTGTTTTCAAGTTTCGCACTGAAACGTGATACTGTTTTGCCCGGTCGTGTTTCACCTCTCTCTAGCAAACAGAGTGCATCGACCTCATGTGGATGAAGCCAGAACCAATCAGGAGTATTGGAAAGTTGTGCGTAAATTCTCTGACACATGCGAATGTTATACTGATGCTGGGCTTTCTTTTTATGTCGTAAGTGGAGCAAGGGGCAGGAACTGATTTCATCACAGGCTGTGGTACGGTCTCTACAGTCGACTTTACACTAGGTGCAACAAACTAGTACAGGACATTAGCCCCTACATTGTATCACGTACCAGTTTGAATCCCAACATAGCTAAAAACTCTTTTGAGAGAGCCTTTAAATGTTTAATAGAATGTACATGAACATCACCAGTCATCAAGTACATGGGACACTTGTTTATCAGTGGAATGTACGAACAGGGCAGTATATTCATGGCATTTTTTAGAGAGTATCTACCTGAAAAGTAATCAGAAAAGAAAATTTGTAAACTTTAAGAGCATGTGAAATTTCTCAACTTGTATGTGATAATGAGTATTTTATCCTTGAAAAGCACTTCTGCCGCAACACAAATAGTTTAAGTCTGCTGAAAAATTATGCCAAAGCCACATTTATTATTGAAACATAGTCAGTACATCAATCACTATTGTGCTTGTGTAGAAAAAGAAAATTCTTTAAGCAGAAGGAATATGATGATATTGCATCCAGTTGTTTGTTTGTAGTGTGTCAATAGTTCTTGCAGCTCCTTTTCTGTATGTGTATCTGTATTGTACATGGTTCACTGGTATCTGTTGCTTGTCTATGAATACTGATCATTGAAATGTGACGGTTTAATTCTTAAAATAAAAAGGGAGAAGTTGAATGGCTACAAAAGCTCAGGGCGGGGGAGTATTTCTGTAAACACCAGTACTTTCAGTTTCTCTAATTTTACATTCTCCAGATGTTCATCCTTTCTGAGAACTGAGATCCATTTTACCAAACAAGACCTTCCTATGAGAATCAAGTGGTTGACGTAAAATGTCAGTTTAGAATATACGCAATCGGTTTTCTGCTTTGATATTGATGCATAGATAGTAGGCTATTAAAAAGTTCATACTAGTATTTTTAAACAGCATACCGTGTATGTGCATGCATCACCGTTTTCCAGTTATGTTATTTTAGCCTGGTGGTGTTGTTTTAGTTGATTCTGTTCAGGGCATGAAAGAATTAAATAGATTTACATATATTTATTGTACCTGGTCTGGTAGATACAACTAAGAAAACAAGAATGGTGTGAAAGCTATCACCCATCCTCTGAGTTCATGATTTATTGTTAAGAGGCAAAGTACAGTTTTGTTGTAAATTCTAGGGCAAACAAACCGTACTTATAAACCGGATAAATACCCTAATTTTCCTCTCCCTCAGAGTTGTCGTATTGATAAAATAATAATTGTTTCAAGTGAATTATTATCCATTTTGCACACAGATGAACTGTGGTGATGAAACATGGTGATGGTATTAGTGCTGTGTCATAGTATCGTCATGCTTTATTTACATGTACATTTGAATTTCATAACACCAAAAGAATAAAGTGTATACATGTGTATATATCGGTATTTTTTATGTTGAAGCATGTGTCAGACAGGGTTGGGGGATGAGGGGGATAAGATGTTTGGTCAAGTTCATATGTATGGCCTCTTCAGTGAAGTCTACAGAGATTGTATGTATAGCTCATCATGTGAAGACTAGTGATTGGAAAAACTAAGTACAGGGATGATTTGTGTGTTGTGGATTCCACCAAACAGGAAACGAAACCCATTATGAATTATGCATGTCGGCTGCTTTGCATAACATAAAATGTTATCAGCCGGCATTACTGATTTTTTGTGGAATTCAGAAAGAGTGATGTGCAAGCTACCAGTCCCAGTCTCCTGTTTTTCTGAGCCGTTTCTAGACCACATATGGATAGCTGTTGTTGCCATAGCAACATGTAGTCGTTTGTTGGTTGTTCTCTACACCAGTTTTGTTAGGTGATGGAGAGATTATGCCATATTGTATGTGTGGATATTTGATACACTGATATTAATTAGGGCATTCAACTGATCCGTTGATAAACAGAAAGTGTAAAATAGGCTGAGGTTGTGTTAAGGAAGAAGGAAATACAAAATGAGTTGTGAGAAATGAGGAAATTGCATAAGGAAAGAGAAAGAATACTACAGGTCTAATTTCTAGAAAAATAGGAATTACTAGAGACAGAAAGGCACATTTTCACACACACACACACACACTCACAGTGTATCTGTGGATTGAATACAAGCAAAGAAGAAAAATATGGAAGAGGAACTGTAGAATTGATATGTAGATCAGAACAATGCCGAGAGGGAGAGCTAATATAACTGAATGAGTCATATCCTGTTTAGGGGCATACACTACTGGAGAGAATGTGATGCCATCCTGGACAAAAAGTGTTGAATTTCATAGAAATTCTTGATGACATGACACAGCAGAAGCCAGAAAATATGCAGTGAGCTGTGGAGTGACTCAAGTCAAGTAAATCAGAACCAAGGTCAAGAGTAAGAGAAGTCTATGAGCAATAAGGTTTTACTAGTCCATTATAATGATAGTTGCCTAGCCTGCTTCACAAAGTTTGAGTTGGGATTCCAAAGGTCTTTCTTTTTATAGAAGTTAGTCAGAGATGAGTGATAGTTGTTTATACCCTTTGTCGTATTCTACTGACTAACATAAAAACATCTACTGCTGTGAGTCCCATGGTTTTGTGAAAGGAAAAAAAAAGTCTCGTATTGCGCTCACAATAATTTAAAGGAAAGCTTTTGTTTACACGTTAAAGTGTTTGCCTTTCCTAAGAATACTGTAATTAATCATGACTTGTTGCCTGCCTTTATGGATCAATGATCTGCTATCTTTCATAATTTATTACCAAGTTGCAAAGTACAGTTTCATTGTGATTTCTGGTACAAAACAAAACCCTACTTAAAAAGAGAGATTATGTGATATAACTTCGACAGATGACGTCATGCTGCATTTTTGAAACAGTCAATCATGCTGTATTTAGATTTTACAGAAGGTTCTCGACCAGAAGAGTGCAAAGTTTATTGTTTGTAAATAATTTATTATGATGCGTATTTCCAAAACTTATCAATCAAACAACAGGTGGGGTCATAGGTCACGGGAGGTGAAGCTGAGAGGTCAGAATGCTGCATACAAACTTTGTTGCGAGTGAGATAACACGCCTACCTGGTACTGTCATGTATTATAGATAACATATCAGTTTTGTTTCGGTGACAAGCCAGTGTGGACAACCAGTTAAAAAGACAAAAATCTTTGTACAGTACCTCTGTGTTTGAACTGTTGTCAATGATTTCTAGGTACGGTATCTTTAAATGGTACGCTTCTATTGCTTCATTGCATATGAAATGTAAACACTTGGGGTCAAGTGAACGTATCTGAACCCCCATTTGCTTATCGGTGACACAATACAGCAAAGTATTGGTGTAATACAATAACTGGGTGTGGGTTCTGCAAGGCCGAGGATACCAAGTAGAAGATAAAAAAACTAAATCATGTGATGATGATGATATAAGAAGTGGACGTGACTTAGTTTCGATTAATGTATATTTTCAGAAACCTTGAACATTGCCACCTCCTAACCTAGCAACATTCCAAATGATGAAAGAATGAAGCGAACAGTAATAATTTGTTATTGTTGCGGAGGGTAGCGTGTATTGTCTTCTCTGTGACAGTATGATGAAATGCAAAGCATTAGCTTTGTAAAGGATGATGAATTGTGTGCAATATGTGGTTGTTGACAAATGAATTCTACTAGTCTGGAGTAAAATGAATGGTCACTTTTGAAAAAACAATTGCACAAATGCAGGTTGTGTTGACAAGGTGTACACTCCATGCATTTCAATGGAATTTTTTGAAGTAGGATAAGAGACCTTGCTGTACAAACAGAACCAATGTAATGGAAAACTCATCAAAAGTTGCATCTTAAGACAGAATGCACCTCGGGAACATATAGTGGGACTCTCTGCAATTTTTACAATTCTTTTCTGACCTACCACTTGTTAGGCCTTCTTTTAAAGCTCTTGAAGCAAGAAATACTGTCATCCTCTTAGTTTATAAAAAAATGAAAATTTTTATATTTTTCTCCATAGAGTTAAAACACAGATGGTGGCCATTTTGAATTTGAAATAGCAGTATATGTTTAGTTCATTTGTTTCTCCATTACCAAATTTTGAATGGTCACCTGTTTTATTCTCGATTTGGTAAGAGAACAGTTGAAAGTTTCATTTAGGAAAGTTTGAGCCAAAGTTGAAGTCAATCATTATTTAGGTGAGTACTACCTAAGTTGGGATCGAGAGAGTGGAAACTTCAACAGATCATTGTTCTGAGGTACGTGGCACAGAACTAGTCAAGTAATAATTGCAGTGAAACTGAAAATCATAAAGATCAAAAGATAGCCTTGTCTGGCACCTGTAATTTGCTAGATGAATCTTTTACATATTTAATCTGATCCAAGAAACCTCTCCACCAGTATCATTAATTAGAAACTGAAAGTGTTGATGACTGATTAGCAAACACTTTAGCTTATCATCAATACACTGTCTACCAGACCATTAATTTTTTTTTACCTTGAAAAATACTGTAGAGAAGCCAGTCAAACATACAAATAAATAGAATGGCTCACAGATGGTTTCCAATTAATAAGCTTGAAATACCAGCTGACCTTGCCAATGCTATTGAAAATTGCCAGAATTTTATCTTTAAAAAAATCTATTTATTCCCCCAGAGAGTTAATGTAGGCCAACAGAGTGAATTTATTTTTCTGTGTTTTCATCCACCTCCAGATTTTGTCACATCGTTTTTTTATGGCTAAAGGAACATAATTACTGTTATCTTGTGCTTTCAGGCATTTCCAATGAAAAGAATACCTGACTATTAAATTTCTTACATTTGTGGAAGTCAAAGTTTACAAAGTTGATGCCAGCAAAAGTCACATAACTTTGCATCACTTTAAAAGGATAAGGTCTGAGAAACCACTGAATTTTGCTATTTCCTGCACTAATGTTCTAATTTTATTCAAACAATAATCCTAGTTGTAATATTATAAATTGTTCCCCCAAAAATAGAATTTTTATGTACACTTAGCTTCATAATAGTACTTAAATTGTAAACTTTCCTAGGTGATGCTTGATGTGATTTTTATGCTCAAAAATATTTTGTCAGATGTGTATATTGCAAATATGACATCCAACTATACCTTAATTCAGTGTGGCCTCACAACAGCTGTTCTTTTGTTGACAACGAAGGTCATCGGCTCCATGTTACAGCAGATGATGTCATCAGCTTGTCACTGTTTAAATACCCGCAACATGCAAAACTTGAATGGGGGAGTGAAAGTCTCTGTGCCTGACACATTCTGCATGCCGGTGATATTATGCAAATTAGAAGACAGGATTATGAGCTTCGTTACATTTAATTAGGAAATGGTGATTTATGGAGTCACTGTGTTTGAAATTGTATCGATCACGTATAAATGCATCAATGTAATTTGTGGAAAACTATGTCAAGAAAGTAATTGGTACTGTCGTTATTGGCGATAAAACAGTGCCAATAACGTGAACAAAGTCTCCAACTGTCTAATGTTACATATCCAGAATTGATGCTGGTATCGTTTTCAACCTACGATAATCTATCCATGTTATTGACTTAATTGATTTATTGAATTTTAGTCCTTGAAATCTTCAATTGTGAAAAAAAGAACTTTTCTGTGAATTAATTATGATGTGACCTGTCTGTTGTGCTAAATGGTTGGAATAATTTTTCAGACCCAGTTGATGAGATCATCCTCATTCAAACACATTTTTTGGTATCATCACGACCCTTGCTATGTTCACACAATTATTCCTGCCACAGTAAGTACTCTGACTGTGACAGCTCACCGGGACGTAGCTGTATTCCAGAGGGAGGTCATTCAGAAAGTGTAATAGACTGTATTGATTGAATCAATTCTGTCCAAATGATATCACTGTTACAGTACTGTTTGGACATGGAAACTCACAAACCCATGGACTGTCACTAAAGTGGTGATGGCAGCAGTATTTTTTACTTTTTTAATCAAGAAGAAAAATTTCCACTTTTGTATCAAAACACACAAACCAGCTGGATGGTCTGCCAACATGTAAATAATATTAGTTTATTACTAAGATACTCTTATACACCTGTAAAATGTTGCCTGCTATCTGTAAGTCACAGAGAATATTAGGTTTGTATGACAAGCGAGATAGGACTTCTAGCACTGTGAAAAACTACCATGGTATTCTGTGCATTTCATCGGGCTAAAGAGGACAACTTGATGTTAAATTTCCATGAAATATTTAGAACAAGGGAACGTGTGCTCATTGTTGAGTCTAACATCAGAGAGATCTGAAATATCCATTTGAAAAACGTGTTTATTTCATCAGGGAAGAGCATCTGTATGTAATGAATGCACAAGGACTGTTATTATTGTTTGTGCATGTGGATAGAGGTGTGCCGCTAGAGAAAAGTAATTCATAAACAGCTCACGGGGAAAAACAGCCTAATTTGCTGAAGAAAAATGCTCTAATTGTATCCTGTATGTGAAGTTGGCCAGGGATGAAGTAAACATGGGATAGTGTAACCTTGAACTGGGGTCATGTTGAGGGCAGGAGTTGACAGTTATGGAGCTGTCCTTGAGTTACTGTGTAAAGTGAGAACCCACAATCTAGTCTTTGTGCCATTGCGATTGCCGTCATGTGTTCCTTGAGGAGAATATCAGTTTGCAGATGAGAAAACAAGGTATCACGTGACAATCACATGACGGGGGTGTCAGGACCACTGGGAGATGGTGCTGCCACGGTATTGTATTGTAAAAGATTTGGATAGGAGAAAAGAAATTTCATACTTCCAGGAAACTTAACTTTTAGAGGATTTAAAACAACTTTAAAGGTGAAATGTCATTGAGCTGAAACTTTGACAAACAGAAAAGTTGAACATTAATTGTGCGGAAAGGAAAAATAGGTAACATCAACAACCCTCTACTGTAATTGGCCAATCCCTTATCACTTTCCAATGCAAACATGCATTCTGAAGTCAACATCTCAGGCAGAGTGTAAATATGGGGCATTCAGAGTTACATTTTATTGTCCTGATATAGACCAAACTCCATGCATGCAAAACTTATGGTATGTGCTATTGTTGATTTTTAGCTACTATAGACTATAGTCTATAGAAGCTATTGGGATGGGTATCCGTCCGCGTCCGTCGTCAGTCTGTATGTATGTATGTATGTATGTATGTATGTATGTATGTATGTCCGTTTGTGAGGCGTCCGTCCAATCAAATATCTTGAGAACCGCAGTACTTACTGATTTGATATTTGTTGTGTAGATGAAAAATACGATTTTGAGAAACTATTTTTTTAATTTTTTGATATTGTTGAAAATAGGCAAATTAATGCCAAAAAAAGGTGTTTTTGGTAAAAATCTTCTTCTTCATAACCGCTGGTCAGACAGCTTTGTTATTTGGTATACAGGTCCCTAGAGGTAACCCAACTTAGACTTGTTCAAATTGTGATGAAATATGCAAATCTGTATTTTTAAGGAATTTTTTTGTCATTTTTGGTCAAAATTTGACTTACATTGTATGTAATTCTTGTACTGTATAAACCCTATCAATTCACCCAGAAAAAAATAATTAATATGATTTTAAATAATTGAATTAATTAGGAAATCATCAAAGCCAAAATAATTTTAGTGTAGAATTATCAGAAAGTTCAATTTTTTTGACAGTTCATAGTGAAATGCTTACCATCTTGGAGGATTAAAACATGTAAAGGCAACTTTCCTGAATCCCAACTTTGACATATTCTGAACCGTCATTTATTGTGCCCTGTATGTTATCTAAAAGAAATTGCTCAAAATAGTCAATAGAGATAGAGATAGAGATAGAGAAAGTTCTAATTTCCATTTATGGTTGACTTGGTAAGGATAAAATAAAATTACTTTTTGAGGAAAAAAATAGAGTGGTCAATTAAAAGAGTGGTCAAAGTGATAGGGTTTTTATGGTAAAGCTGGGCTGTATAAAGATTCCTCATGTGCTATTTATAGCAATTATGCAATCTGTGTAAACAGTGCAATGAAAGTGTAACATGATTCCTTATAATGCTTTTGATGACCTTGAACTTCTTAAGTTTCAAACCTTTGTCTCTTCAGTGTGCTTTCTCTGAGTATGTACAGTCTCAACTTATTAAACAGAACTCACAATGTTAATCAAAGATATCCACCTTCTTCATCAATACATGTGTCACAAAAGGTTATTCTCTACACAACTCAACAGAGCTCTGTCAACTGTTGAGTTGCTCGTTCTTTCAAAACCGCTGGTCAGACAGCTTTAATATTTAGTTTACTTGTCCGTAGGATGACCTTAGTGAGATAATTTCATACAGTAAGGAAATACTTAATTTTGTATCCATGTCTATAGTAGCTTCAGGGACTTTGGCCCTATGTTTTTAATGGAGCAGTCCTCAATCTAGCATGACAATGCATGCTAGCATTTACCATTTTTGTAACATTTATAGTCCGTTGCTCTCCTTTGAAATTTGAAATCCTGTTAATCATTTTGTTTAGAGATGAAGCTGACAAAAACCCTGCCCCTTTAAAATGAATAAGAAATGCAGAGATTTTGTCTCCCTTTTTTTTCCCGGAACACACATATACATATTTTCTTTACCAACCGAAGGGTAAAATCACAGTCAGGATATGAATGGTTAAAAATCACCTTCTTTTGATCAACTTTGTGAAATACAGAAATTATTTAGCTGTCATAGTGTTTGGGTAGGATGAGATGGAGTTTTTGAATGATTGTCGGTGAGGGAATTTCTTAATAATAACACAGCCACAAGCATGCACCCAGAGATGACAAATAATACACTTTACTACAGATGTGAACAATTTGAAAACTCTCGTATCCAAGCACAAAGAAAGGAGCCCAATATATGGCCCATAGTGATCAGTTGACATTTGAAGTATCAGAATGCCAAATTTTTCCCTTTCCGACAAGAATGAAGCAGCCATGATGTGGATAGAAATCTTTCAAATATTCTGATTCAGTAACATTTTGAATATTCTTGAAATACCATGAAAGAAAGTATTCAAAATAACATGATGAAAATGAATTTCAATCGATTTGTTCAGGTTTCACTTGTTAGTCATACCTACTCTAGGTTACATAAACTTGTTTCAATAGATACAACATTATGCCCTCAGGTTTGGACCATGACATTTTTCCAGAGGGGTGGTCAGAATTCTGACATTGCAATTTAGTTTGGTGCATTCAAAGTTTTATTAAGAAATTCTCAATCGCTGCTTTTCTCTGAGTGGAATACCCATTTAATGCATACATAATGAGACTTCACTTTCTAGCTTGCATAATTAAATGGCTCTGGCTTGCCAGCATGACCATTTGCTGGGTACTGACTGTTCAAGGTCATGATGACATGATGAGTGAGGGTCTGCTTGAAAACTGCTCTGAAGTCAAGACCAACATCAACAGCCAAAAGTTTTCCACTCTGTGGCAATAGCTTTACCAAGCAGCGGATTTATTATGCTATTTTCAAGTTTTGTAAATGATATGGAAAAAAATCATAAATCTGAGCAGTGCATACATATTCAGTGTAAAAATTATTTGCACTTACTAAGTTACTGTGACTTACTTAAAAATACTCTAATTGTAACTTTACAGGTTTACTTTGAGTTGATATCAGTAGGTTTGTTGAATGGAAAGGATTTAAAATCTAGAAGATGACCGCTTCCCCTGAGTGATTTTCAAAATGCACTCTGACTCCCGTGAAAGATGAGTTGACGTATGCGCATTGTTGATTTGAGGCACACGTGGCCTACTTTGTAAGATCATTGACCAAGGAATAGTGCACAATGATATATATTAAGTAAATTTTGGCAGGACCCCAAAATAAAGTAAAAATATCAGAATGGAGCTCCCAGGTGTGCGGGTCCAAGTGTCATAAATAAAGGATACGTTTCTTCTGTAATTTTAGTAAGTAAATGTAAATGTGTGAATTTAAACACAAAACATTTGCTTTTGTCTTTCTTTCCATTTTGTCAAGGTCATTGTCCTGTAATTACAGAGTAGTGTGAGGTAATTGTTCAAGTTTCATCTGTGAATTGGCAGACTCACAAATCTAATCTGTAGTCATTTTACCCAGCTCTGTTGAACAAGTTATGACATGTTTCCGCTTCTGTTCAAGTCAGTTTTTAAGAAGACTATTGCAGCAAGGCATGGCGACTTTGAAAAGGACAAGGAGAGAAGAAGACAGTGTGATTTAATAAAAACAAAAAAAGCTTTGAAAGAATGCTTGTATTCTATTACACAATATGAAAAGCGTAACATTTAAATGACCGCTTTATGTTTGTGACCTTGTTGATTCATTTAAACCAACAAGTTGCAACAGGTGTTTGCTAGATCTATCAAATGTCCTAATTTTACTTTTCCGGTCATCAGCATTTCTTGGAATTCAATGTTGCCTTGTTTTTTCGTCTTCTCATCCTGTAACCTTATCTCACATTTCCTTTACACTGGTTTGTAGTTTGCCGGTTTGTGTATATTTGGCATTTCCTGCTGCGGTATTCAAACGGGGTGTCATGAATGTCATTGTTGGATGTACAATCTGTGGGCGTATAGTGTGTGTGTGTTTGCCTTGGCCAGTTGTAGCCAGTTTAATCCACAACTACTTCTCATTGCTCCTGTGAAAGTATACTTTCTGTGAGACCACACTGACTCTTTCTCCCCTTCTCAATGGTAGTGTAAAAAGTTTTCCTATGATTGGCATTTTCTTTGCTAACAGAATACACTTCGGCCATGCCTCTTTGATGAGCTGTGCTATGTACCAACATCAGTTCAGGTCACCTTTAACACACAAGCAACTCACCGAGAACACAGCCAGCAGTAAAATGCTCCTAAAACAAACACAGTAATTGTACCAAGAGTGTACTCCACAGGGAACTTTGATCCAAGTGGCTGCATTGTTTACCATGTTGCTTTTGTTGACCAGTGGTAGTGTGCGTGGGCTGACCCTTGACCTTATAGTGATGGTAGGTCACATAAAGGTGTTCTTAGGTCACAGAGATCAGGTCCTAATGAGACCTTGACACACTTGGAGGCTAATGACTTGGGACTTTA
This sequence comes from Ptychodera flava, assembly GCF_041260155.1. Classification (NCBI taxonomy): domain Eukaryota; kingdom Metazoa; phylum Hemichordata; class Enteropneusta; family Ptychoderidae; genus Ptychodera; species Ptychodera flava. The sequence goes on along the minus strand of NC_091935.1, from coordinate 4,012,498 downwards.
TGCTTTACACCTTATACAAATGATATCATGCTTGCAGATCACCTGATCTTTATTGTAATTTTCACCCGAAACTGTTCATGAATATTGGGTCAACGACCTAAAGAAGGAGAACAGGGTTAGATTACCTGCTTTGGAAAGAGTGATACTTTAAACCTATGATAAGAACAGTACTTTATGTCATGTTGTGATAACAATGCAACATTGTTGGAATTTCTATGGTATTAGGAATGCTATTAACTTGTACTGGTCTGCTTGTTTGTGTCAAGGAAAATATTTTACATAAATTTCCATCAGAAGCTGAAATTTGAAGATATATGATGCAACTTTATCTGGCATTTGGTTACCATCTCCAGTTAGTTATCACTTATGGACTGAGTATAGTTGCCAAAAGCTTTTATTTGCAGATTAGAGTGAATAAATTTGATAGCCTTATGGATAGTGAAGAGCAAGTGATAAAACGATGTGTATCAGGTTTGGTTCGAAACTTTTCTGTGACTTGATGTAAACTTCAGGAAGTGCTTCAGTCTGTAGTTTTTATACTACACTCACCCTACTTCAAATAATTTGGTTTTGATCCAAACTAAGGCAGAGCACGATTTGCTTCTTTTTTCGGTTGATTTTGTGAGTGATTTGTATGAAGAATATGTAGATTGGGTGGTGATGTCAGCATCTTGTGGGTTGTATACTCCTACAGTCATACATTTACATAAAATATGTAAATTATGCTTCATATGATGTCTGTATTTCCTACACTGAATACACATTTGCATCAAAGGCTCAGGCCGTGTCTGTTTTCATTGTCAAGTTATTTCTTTACTCCAATGATGATAGCCCAGGTACACACCCACTAATGCAGTTCATAATTAATTGCCGTGTTTGACATTTTTTTGTTGTTTTTTTATTTTTAGAAAACATACCTGTATCATGTGGCGTTAATTTATCCATCCGAAGTAATAGCGATCCTGATGTTGCAGGTAATTAATTTCTTAACAATTCAATGAGTCGGTGATTTTTAGGTTTTTGTCGGTTCAAACAAAATGAAAAATGAAATGTAAATCCAACATTTTATGAGTGTGTTTAAAAGTATGGAGTGGAATATCACTGATATACTGCCCTTTTTAATGATTTAGCTCTGGTAGTAAAAATTCATATCTGATAGATTTTGGTGTTGAAAATTTTTTATTTGTCAAAAATATCAGTAGGCAAGGAGAAATGAAATTAACAGAAAAAACTTGTTTCTTGTAAATGGCATTTTCAAAGAGGATAGAAGATAGGTAGAAGAGGAACTCTTTTTATTCAATATGTGTCCCAAGATTGTGTAAAAATTGGCTGTTTGGCCCATTTCATGTTACTGCTTTTTTTGGAAAAATAGATTTTTGGTTTGCAGCCTTGAAGTATGGCAGGTCAGATATCTCACTTTCTTTTCCTAAAACATAACACACCACAACATATTTTATTTTAAAAGAACAACACATATGGTACTTGTATCACAGATTATATTACTTCAAGAAATATTATCCTTGTATGTACCGAAAGGTATTTCCCTGATACTGAAAATGCAGTCATTTATTGATGAGGTTTTTCAGTTTCGGTAAAATTTGAGCCGCTTCCCTGGTACGACACTGTCACGTTACTTACTAACTATGAACATCCTCAACCGGCAAGCTCCAGGTCATTGACTGTTCCGATTACATTATTGTGACATAACTAACATCCGCTTGTTTCTTTTACATACAAATACGGTACGCCCATGGACAGCAAGCCTTGTCTTTTAACACTTTGAGCACCAAAGTCAATTTTTGTTGCTTTTATGAAATTTACCCCAGCTCATTTTCTTTTAGATTTTTGCCAAATTTTAATAAAAAACTTCAGTTAAATGAAATATGATGTCTATTTTGTTCAAAATTATCATTACAATAACAGAAAATTTCATAAAAATTGGTAAAAAGTCGCACCAAAATTTTGATTGGAAGAGTTACAGCTCTCAAACGGTTAAGCAAATACATTACACAAATGTCTTCCATAATTACTGAATGTATTTGTCTGTAAATTAAGAGTTAACTTTAAGTAAAGCCAAGAAATAAAGTGTACAATTTGACTATACATGCATTTCTCTTCAAAAATGCATGATCCATGACTCAACACACACTCCTCAGTATGCACTTGGTCAATATAGAGGACTTGAGTTTACAGACAATTATTTCATGAACACCCAATTAACTTGTAGTGTGTGTAGGCTGGAGACGTACAGAGAGATGGACTTTGTAAAAGTGGTCAAAAACAAACACAAAATAAACGATCCCTGGGAAAACAGTTGTCCTCAATTGCTCTGACAATGGTCAGGCCCCGGTCTCTCAAGCCGGTCTCAAGCCGCCCACTGTGATGTCAGCAATTACTAATTTGGACAGGCTATTAAGGAGAGCTGGGACTAACTTTGACATGTTGCCACACCTGAGGCTTGGTGCTAAGAATAGCGCTCACGAGGGAGACATGTAGCCATACAAGTAAAAACAAGTTAAGAGCAACTCTGGCCAGCTGATGACTCGGCCTGCATGATACTTGCACAGTTGTGTTGTAAAGTCAGTCTCCATTGCTATCAGACTCTGTTGAGGCTAAACAGAGGCTTTTTCCTCAGATGACCGATTTCAGTATTTCTTGTTTTGCTCTAAGAAAAGTAAATTTACATCTTTCCACTGTGTGAAGATAAATTCAAGGGAGTTCATCGTAAATTAAATTAATTTGCTCAAAATGTGCCCTCTAACTTGTGACATATATGAAGTCTTTGAGTCAGTTTTTGAAAATGTTTTGAGTCACTTCCACACATGTACCAATGCATTCAGATCTGCTGGTAACATGTTTTTTACTCAGTGTGACCTTTTTTGTGTCGGTGACATGTCAATTTGGTTTTACAGAGTACACTGTTGGCTGAATACTATTTATGAATTAATGTATCATCAAACAGTGCGTCATCAAAGCTAACTTTAGGTGTTCCCCAACATGCTTCACTCAATGTATTTTCATAAAATCATTTCATTTTAGTTAAAGTGCAGAATCGTTTATTAGAAACCTACCGGTACAACAATTTTTAAAATTCTAGCTACATAGATTTTTTTCTAAAGGAGGAAGATGTCATTGAAAAAATACAGAAGGACAGCTGATAACGGGATCGATTTCCGTGGGATGAGTTCATCCTAATCTTGACATGAGATCTTGATTGGTATGCAAATAAAACGGGGGAAGAACAGGCTTGAAATGATTTGATTCGAGAAATAGCTTCTGGCATAAGGCAGAGTGGAGAAAAAAAATGAAGAATACTTCCCGTGGAAAACAACAGCAGTGAATCAACGCTTGGGTGACATTCCATTCTGATGGACTACTTTCCTCGGATAATGATAAGATTTTCAGTGTACCCTAATGAGACAATTAATATTAAGATAGGCCTCTGGTTTTCTTCCCTTAAATGCTACCTTTAATCAATGCATACCCTTTGGCTCAAATTTTTTTTTTGCTCAGCAAGGTCATCTAGCAGGTTCTTATGAACGTGACAAATTAATAATCACAGTGCGGACATATTGAATGGTGCCATAATTGGTGAATTACCAATGTCTGGCTGACGAAGTGTCTGCAGACTGGCGCTGATCTGCCTGTATTGTCCGACAGAGAGTGAGCCATAATTACGGCCTGTGTCAAGGGCCATAATTATATCTTCCCGTGTCATTTCAATTTTAAAGGGACATTATTCAATTAAAGGTTCTTGATTGAGTGGCAGAGTGTTTTCTTTTCTTTTTTTTATTTCTCTCTGCAGCGAGGTCGCCGTTAATTGCTGTCGGCCTTCTTCACAATTTGAAGAGATCTCTTTCGATCTGTGCGTTTATTTTTAGTGTGGAATCCACTTCAGTTTTCCTTGGTAAAAATCCACTTGCTCTGGAGGACACGTTGCGTGTTGTGTTATTTTAAAGATTGCATGGTGGAACACACCCAGCAGTATGCGGTAGATGCATGCTTTACTTTTGTGATATCTTGTCAAGGATCTTGTGATGTAGATCCGCCGACTTAACCCCTCTGTCGAAAAATTGCAGATTGTAATGCGTAGAATTTCCTTAGATATTCTTATGATCATCTCTCCATTGAGTCATTCATCTGGCTATGATTAAACAGTGTCTCATTTATTTGCTGTTGCTCTTCAAAAAACCTGGAGGTGTAAACTTCACACCATGCATGACAATCACAGTATGGAATCACAAGTGTTGTTTCCATGGCAATAAGCTTTGAGGCAACCATGACAACAAACATGTGGATCAACATCTTTTGTGGAGTCTGCGATACATTACAAGACTGTCAGGATAGCTTACAGCAGTTAATAATTGGCGAGGATGTCTTTTGATAAAATTTGTCTGCAGGCTGCATATCTGCCCTTAATGTTTTTTATTGATTTTGTTTGGCTTAACCGACACATTCCTCGTGACGATGAGATTGAATTTGACTCTTGAATTTCTGCGTGACTTGGAAAAAAAAATTCCCAGGTCTCGGCTCATTTGCATACAAGCCAGACTAAGCCCTTTTAGCGTTAATTTCCTCAGGGATGCTCACCGATGGACAATCACTTTAGATGTTTTAATTATCGCGTCTGCAATCAAGGATATGAAAGCTGATTGAAGAGTGGCAGCCAAAACATTCCTTCGTTGATTAGTGTTGGTTCTGCCTTCGTGCTCCACTTAATTAAAAAAAAATGAGATATTTCCTCACGTTCCATTAATTTTGCAGCCTTGAAGTCTAAAAATTTATTCTCAGAAGTGCATTTTCCTTCAGATATTTATCAATCTTTGTCAGTCTACCCGATGAAATATACCCACTCACAAATTTATGACTTTCCTGATTTTGATAAGATTCGAGAAAAATCACACGCAATAACAAACCCTGGTTAACAAGTATTAATGTGATTCAGATCATCTATTTTCTATTATGTCGATATGAATATGTCTCCAATGGAACATTTTGTTTCGTTATAATTTGGGATGAAGTGTGTTCTTCTCCTGACAAAGGTGTTCATTATTGATGACCAAGTGTTACAGATCCCTGTATGGAATCTGAAAATATCAGAATACAATTAATGTGCATCAGTCTACATGCTCATGTCCAGACAAGAGCAGGGCTAGAGTAGAGAACTCTGGGCCCACTCTCAGCCATCTTGCAAATCTGTATTCACCTAGGGGTACACTTGCTTCACAGAGCTGTGGGAAGGCACCCTGAGAAACCCCGATAAATTTCACAAAGAAGGTTTGACCCAGCCTTGTCAAGAACAGTGTCCTAACAGCAGAATTTGAACACGTTATACTGCAGCAAAGTGTACATCAAATATTTTGAAGGTTTATCATCTATGATTTCAGGCAAACAGGAGATTTACCAGTAAACACTAAACAGGTAGTAGTTTTTTCAGCAGCATAAATGAAAAAATACCATGTGACAATTATTTATTGCCTGGCAGCTATTTCAGATCTGAGAACAAACATCTGATAACGTGCATTGAAAAATTCTGCCAAGTATGGTAATTTTATTTGAGGCATTTTGGCAATATCTACATGTGTTGTATACCAGCTATTTTGCCAAATGTTTGCAATAATTGTGTATAGACTTTAAATTTTATGATGAAAATATTAAAACTCCTACCTGTAATGGAAATGATCGATGGTTTAACAACCAAATTGATGTTTTGGTATTGTTTCTTTGCAGTCATGAATGGACACTGTGCAGTGGATAATTTCTGCTCCAGCGGTGTCTTCTCAGCACAAGAACTTGTCCGTATTACAAAAAGTAAGTGTATCAAATATAGTTCAATTGATCAATAACTTTCTGTGTCTGTTGTTTCTGAACCCTACCATCCCCATTTCTCTCAGAAGTCCAACCCTGCAACAGAAAACAATGGAGGCTGTACCAAAATTTTTGTAGTGAAAATGTTGTGCACCTTCAGTTACCAGTTTCTTTTCGAGTTCAGGAACTGACCCTCAATTTGAACTCATAACTAGTGTATTAAGTTTTAATCAACAGCTAGATACCAGACTGTCATTAGGCTACCCTAAGTGTGTACTAAGCCAGTTTCTGCTGTGGAAAGAAATCATAGCACAGTCACTGCTACAGGACGGTGAAACCATTATTCAGAGGGGTGGGTAGGGAGGGGGTATAGGTGGAGGCATTGATTTCTCTGAAATAGTCACTGCTACAGGACGATGAAACCACTATTCAGAGGGGTGGGTAGGGAGGGGGTATAGGTGGAGGTGTTGATTTCTCTGAAGATCCATCTCAACTGATGAGTAATGTGGTAATTACACAACAAGTAATGATTTATCTGAATATGTCAATACTTTTTCAAATTTTTAGAAATCTTTATGATAACTATGGAGCAGATCCGATACATAATTTTCCAACATATACTAGTATTGTATAAAAGCTACAGAAAAAAAAAATTGCTGAGTCAACGTTTTCTCAAAATGCTCTTCTCAGAGATGAAAGTGTTGGATGGATCTTACTTCAAAGTCATGTACAGTCAGTGCATTTGAATTATAATGTCAATTTCATTTGATTTGGCTTCTGCACAGCTAGTGTAATATTTTAGGGAACAACATTCATGGATCTGAGTTGTCAAATACAAGAGTTTTCAGTGAGGTCTAATCAGGAGGGGGAGAAAAGTTTTTCATTGTTTGGTGTTACTTCTGCTCTGAAAGTCACACGCAATTGACGACTGTATTTTGTACAGAACACACATGACTCCAAGTGTTGTCTGTATCAATGAGTCCAATCAAAGCACTCTTCCTTCATGGGACATATTTACCGGTATATGCACACAGACACAGACACAGACACAGACACACACACACACACACACAGACACAGACACAGACACACAGACACACAGACACAGACACATGCACACAGACAAACGCACACACACACATGCACATACACAGACACACACACACACAGACACAGACACACACACATATACACATACACATACACACAGACACACAGACACACACACAGACACACAGACACACACACACACACAGTAGACATATACCACATACACACACACACATAGAAAGAGTCATGAGGCACATAGTTACGTATTCCAGCTGTAACTCGTTAATGGACTCTCAAGGTAATTGCCATTGCCACAACTAAATTGCAGATGACATTTGGCCAGACTGACAAAGAAGTGTAAATGAGCCACTTTGTCTCATCTGTCTGGACATGTTGACATCACGTTATGATATGCTTCATTACATTAAGTAGGTGGAAGAAATGAAGTGAAATAATTAAAGAAAAGAAGCTAGAAAAAAGTTTTGGAAACTCATCAAGCTATGTTTACTGCAACGATGTGAAAAATCATGTATTCTTTGGGTGGGGCACAGCCAGTGACTTTACAAAAAATGATTTTATTGAAATGTTTGTTTGGTTATTTTTGCATACTTTATACCCAGCTGTTGTCTGGAGCATTACCCAGTGAATATTTACAACTTTAGATCTTTATTAGTTGCAGTGGGTAATAGCATGGCTTGTGATTCATGGCTTAGGGCAGTTTTTGTGACTCTGCAAACAGGTGTTTTCCCACTTAAACTGACCAAGCTCCCTGTGCTGCGGTGAATTGCACAAACTGCTGCTTTCTAGCTTGTCTGATTAACCCTTTGAGTGCTGTATTTTTTTCCCACCAAAATTTGAGTGCAACATTTTACCAATTTTTATGAAGTTTTCTGTTAATTTTTTGATAATTTTGGACCAAATGGACATAAGATTACATTTGCTACAGTTTCTTATCAAAATTTTTGGTAAAAATCTGAAAAAAATTGACTGGGGTACATTTTATAATGGTGACAAAAATTGACTTTGGCGCTCAAAGGTTTAATGCACAGAGTTAAGAAAAGAAAGAATTTGTAGTAGTGCTATAGTAAAATCAGTGCAGCAAAGATTAAACATTTTCTTGTAGCATTCTCTACTAGCAACAGCTCTGAAAAATACAGAAGGGTGGTAATTTACATAACAATGCATAATTTGCATGGTTGGTTGGTAAAAAAAATCATTTGTATGGTGCATAAAAATTGAATAGATTGTTCAAAAACAGGGGGGAAGGGGGGTTGGCCCACCCCACAAAGCCCCTCTTGATGAATGAGATGAATTATGCTTTTTGAGCAATGGAGTCTTGTACACTTTTGCATGTATAATTTTATTCCTTCCATCACATGATCGCTCACAGGTGTGCGTACTTCTTGGTACAGGTGCTTTAGAAGTATGCCTGTAAACATTTGAAAATGGTAGTTATACTTCTTAGTTGTTTGCTGTTGTGAGATGGTATACTTTCTTTATGATGTCAAAGCTCCCAGAATTTTCACACCATTCTTGTAACATTTATCTCTTCATACTCTTACTGAAAGATTTGTTGGTGTAAAACGTCCGGCATGGCATATCACACGGACCATTATCGATTATATTTGGCTGCTGTGTTAGATTGATTGGTTATGTGGTTTCGTATTAAAGTGCACAGAGTAAACAAAAAAATTGTTAATTTCCAAACACTGTTTGATTAGGTTGGTTAATTTTGAACTGACATGGCGTCAATCCCATACTTGCATACTCTGAACCCTTACCCAGATGTGTGAACTCAAAATCTCCCTATACTTTGATTGATGGTAGACCTGAACCGTATGAGAACAGAGCCCTCATTCACACATTATTGAAAATCTGTTCAATATATCACCAGCAGTTAGAGCAATACTAGTAAGTCGTCACCCAGTATGACTGTTTGTGGACTTCCATGTCACTCTTACCAAGAATTGTTGACTTCAACTCCATCATTTCCTGGATTTCAGACCTGGCTCCATTGTTTTACCCCAGTTTGTAAGCTTTTCCTGTCACCTACTGTTGCCCAAATTTGTAATCTCAACCCACCATCAACCTGGTATGTAGATGTTCACTGTGTTAAAGTGCAAACCAACTAAAACTCTGTTCCTTTTCAGTGCATTAATGTCAAGTTTCCAATATGTCTTATAGATCCAATCATGGAAGTCAACGGTGCACACCGAATGTCAACCTTGGGTGAGTTGGACAGCCCAGCGTTCTACAACTACGGCGTGGATCAGAACATGCAGCGCAATCTGGGAGGGCTTAGGCGCAGCCTGCCAGGAACGCAGCCGCAGAATCTGAAGCGAGTGAAGCGGAACTCCAGTACGATGTCAGCGGAGGATGATGCAGACAGTGTCGGGGAAGAAGCGGAGAATGTCAATTTCTACGGCCGATCACCCGCATCATTGTCAAGTCAGTCATCCAGCTGGCAAAGTGATGTTGATCCTGGTGTGTATAATGCAAGATATTTCACCCTATGAGTTTGATCAACATGGGTTAGCCCAAGCTCATTGTTACCAATGGGATGAAGAGGTCATCACAATTGCATCTGCACTGTTTTACAAACAATATTTAGAGCCATGATGTCAACTTAGCTGCAGTGTTTAAAATTTTACGATGTACATTATGACAAACATGTTTTAACTTTCATCAATTGTCAACTTACCGTTGATACAGTGTTTACATTGGTCGTATGGGTCCCATACAACCTTTGAGCGCAGTTCAAACCACCCCCTCCTTTTAACAGGTCAACTCTTTTACCTCCGCACCTTAGTACACAACCACTATTTCAAATAGGCTGGATGGACCTATACACAGGGATATGGGGGTCTGTGTGTCAGTGTGCACCTTGAACATGCAGATGCAGTACTGTACAGTTTGTGAATCATCTTGATGGTGATGTTTCAGTCACTTGTAGTCCCTCCTTGCCTGTTAAGCCTACTTGATGTGGTTTAGCCATCTGCCATGGCAAATCCATCGTCCTTGGGTTCATTTATACATCATAACAACGTCAGAGGCATGATAAAACATTAACAAGCTCTGGTTACGAAGACCTTCAGGGAAAAACAACCAATTGATCATTGGATAATACTGAACTTGAAGGTCACCTTCCTAAGAGTAAAGACTGGTTACCTTGGCAACAGATTGTTTTCATAAGTGTTTGTCAGTTTTTAAATGTAAACACCATTTCTTTTGAAGGGTCTCATCACATACAAATACTGCAGAAGCCATCATGTTGATAATATTGCCTTGTGTTTTGTTTCTTTCTCGTAGTGTTAAGGTTACAGTCATTGAGTTTGCAGATACTTGTCTTTGCTTTCAGTAATGTATCCTGTACACACTGAAAGTAACCGAAGGCAGTGCACAAAATATGAAATACTGTCACGCTGAAAATTACCAAGTTGAGTGCAAAACAAAATCATCATGATAAATGTTGTTTATTTTTCACAGCAGGGGCAAGTCCTGCTCTGCCTTCACCAAACATAGCACATGCAACTAAGGTGAAGACTGAGAAAGCAAGTAGTTTTACGCAGACAGCCAGTACGCACCAGACACACAGTCCCCATGCTGCAACAGCACCCCAAGCCATGACTGTGGATGGGCAAAATAGAGTACAAAATACAAGAGTCCCAGGTAAGATCTGATGACTGCCCTCGTAGACAAGATTTTTAAGTTCTATTGTTTTTCAGCATCACGATGGTTCTGTGTTTCTCATTGGTGCACCTCTTTTTGCACAATTTCATGCACAGTATATTCTGTTGAAATTGAAGTGCTGATTTGAAGCTCTTAATGGAACTGTTTAAGTGAAAATTCACTTCACATGGTTTGTGTACGTGAGATTCAGTGAAACATGTCACAATCTGTTGGTTTTGATGCTATTGTATCAAGAGTTTCTTGCTGTACTCTTTGACTGCACAGCAATTTATGCTAATTAATTCAATGCTGTTTGTTGCAGTGTCGTCATATGCTAATTCCCATTTTCAACCAGCTGGTTACTATCAACAATACCGACTGCAGCCCAATTCAGACACCCCGCTTTCCGATTTTGTCCAGCTAGTTTGTCAGGATGCAGCTAACCAACAAGCCAATCAGCAACAGGTATGAAACACTTCATTACTTCCTATTGGTTAATTTGATTGTTACTGTAAGAGTGGTTTGTGTATGCTTACAGTTCATTTGTTGAAATATCAAGGTTTGTTGTAAAGAGTGCACTCCCAGTCATTTCTGAATGAGAAACTTGAGACTGTTTCTATTGAGAGAAATAATTTTCCACGCCTGCAGATGAAACAAAATCCATGTATGATAATGAGGTATCTTCAACATCACAAGAGAAATTCCTTTTTTAAAATAAAATTTTCAAGATAGCTAAGTAAAATACAATTAACAAGTTATGTGTGACTTTGTAAGCTGGTTATCATCAACAGTGTATTCCATATTAGTCTCAGTTATCACATGTGATTATCAGCTGTTTGAAATCTACATGCCTGTATGAAACGGACAAAATATTATCATACCCATGTGGTATCTAAACTAAGCTCAGTAACAAATTACTTTCATGTGACTTGTCTTGGTGTCTTTGGTTACTTCACAGCAAAGCAAAGGTGACAGCAGTGGGAATGGTATTTCCACTACCAGCTCCGCTCACACATCTGGATTCATTCCCGTGTCTGTACAGTCAACTCTGCGAACGTTACCCCTTGATCTGATCTACCACAACGTAAGTCTGAAAGTGTTTGAAATCTTGACCGGTTATTCACATCCTACAGAGAGAGACAGAAGAAATAGGTTGGAAAATCACAAATAATATGACAGATACAGAGTCCATCTATTAAACAATGAGTTTCAAAATCTTGAATGAAAGAAGACACATACCGGTATTACGTCCAGTGCTTTGATAAATTCATGATTGTTTTCTGTGTTACAATCATAATAATCATTATTACTCCACATAATAAGTCTGTGCAGGAATCTAACAGAAATGCAGAGGTACTTACTTATAAAGAAAACTGAACATGAAACGATCTCTTCAAGTCCCAAACTCAACCTTAGACAATTTTGATTTTAAATTTATATGAAAGATAGAAGTGATCATTACAATATGGTCATGTGTATCTGCACATGTATACCAGCTTTGTCATTTTTTTCCACCTCCAAGTGGCTCAATTACAAAAAATATCTACATTCATAATCATTCTCTTGAAGCTACTAAGATTTTACATAGCTTTGTCGTAGACTCCAGATAAAATGCCAACATGCTGTTAACATGGTATTTCATTCGATGGAAAATGTATATTTTTTAACAGAGCAAAGCGACTGGTATCACCCATTCTAACAGTCCAACCAAAATAGCTGGTTTCATCCCTGCCACAATGCTGCCACCCCCGCCGCCACCACCAGTGGCCCGGCCTGTTGCCATGGTATCAGGAGGAGGCGCACCAGTCACCTCGACAAATGCACCCAGCGTCTCGTCAAGCGGGACTCTAAACACTACCGGCACTGAAGGTTAGGCATTTTATCCCCATTTTCCAATCTTGAAGACTTTATGGAATGCCCCTGTGTTCTAGAATTTCTTAATACTCTCAGCAATGTTGTACATATTGCCTAAATTATGGCAGCAAAGTGTGATAAATTGGGAAATATTTTCTTTGTTATTCTTCTCATCATCATTGTTTTATTTGCATTTAATTATACTGAAAGCCGAACATGCACATGATAGCAATGTCCGAAACAATTTTTCACACAAAATTTTTCTCCTCATTTTCCACTAGGTATCGGTGGCGGAGGATTGACAACGACCGTGTCAACCGGCAACCCAAGCAACAGTTCCAACACAATCACCAGTTCCCAGTACAGCAGTTCTCAGTACACGTCATGTCCATCCACTCCCCCTGTCAGCAGGACCATTATGACAAGTCCCTTCACAGTATTAGGAAGACATGAAAACGGATTCATACACCAACAACAGGTATTGTAGACATATGATAGCCCCTGTCACTCCCTCGCTTTTCAACTCACACATTTCAAAAACTAAATTATAATCATCTTTTGACCCTTTAACTCTTCATTTTCTGATCTCTTTGAATCAGTTTAGAAGTTTCTTGAAAATCCTTGAGTCATCTCTGTATTTAATTAGAATGCACCTCAGGGACAGATATTTGGACTCTCAAACTTTTACAATATTCTTTTGGCTCACCACTTTTGGCGCTCATTTTGAAGCCTATGTAGTAAATAAAAGTTTCCATTGACTTAGTTTTGTGAAAATAGGGAATTTTATTTCCCTGTGTAGAGTAACACATGGATGGCAGCCATTTTGAATTTCAATAAAAGTAAATACTGATTTTGAAAGAAAGTTTGCTTGAGGAAAATTTGAGCAAATGTCTCTTTCTTTCCTTTTTAAGACACATACTAGCTTAATACATGTAATGTTTAAAATTTTCATGCATCAAAGAGAAAACTCATGGGTCAATAGCACATCAAACTGCCTTATATTAAAGGCACACTGATAAACAAGAGTATCAATCTAATATTAGAGCAATATCATCCCTCACCAGACAGCAGTAACTTTAAATGATAGGTCAAGACCAAACTTTGACTTTTTTTATGCAAATTATAGGATGATAAGGGGCCTTTGTATGTCTTTCATTTATCCAGTAAGTGTACGTTAAGAAAAGACCCCCTAACATACTCATATTATTGTACATCTACAGCTGCTTCCATACCCAAATATTAGTCCAGTCAACATGCAGGCAGTCAGTCCAACCACGCTCAGTTTGCTAGCTTCTCCAGTGGCAACGCCCAGAACGACACCAAGAACAACTCCGATCCCCCGGTGGGCAACTCCATTGATATTGGACGAGCCCAATGATTACACATTACTGACAGGTATGGAAGAGAATCAGTACTCTTGTTACAGCAATTGATAGATGCTGGATTACTGTTTGAAATCTTCTATCGCTTGGATTGTTGCCATGAAGGGTCTTGTAGTTTGATTGTCTGTTTTTGAAGTGGTACGCATTTGCCAGTTTGCAACCTCTGAAATCTTAGATGGTTCTGCTGAGGTACCAAGTGATTACGAATAATTATATGATTACCAAAGAGTAAAGGGAATAATCACATTTGGATGTATGATGCAGTGTTTTTATGTCTACCCATTTCCAAAAGCCTATTTCTACAAGCGTCTTCCAACATAGACCATAGTGTAACATAGGGGACTTTCCACTCTGTAGTTACATATATATTCATACAATAAAAGTATTCCAATAACTTTATGGTCTACTGCTTTTTGGGAGCTCATTTTAAGGCTCTTAGAGTAAGAAAAGTTTCCACCGTCTTAGTATTTTTTAAATTGAAAATTTTGTTTTTCGCCAAGGATTATGTTTTTAACACAGGGATGGTGGCTATTTTGAATTTCAAATATCAGTAGATCTTGGATAATTTATTTCACTAATACCAAACTTTACTTGGTGACCTCCAATTTTTATTCTTAATTTTGAAAGAAAATGGTAAAAAATTTCATTGAGGAGAGTTTGAACAAAAGTTTAAGTCTTGCACTTTCGATACACATATACTAAACTTTAAGTAAAAATTGTCAAACATCGCTAAGTTTTGGGTACAAAGTGAAAGTTCTGACTCCAATGAAAGTTCAAAGTGTAGCATTATTCCTGTAATTTTACATTTCATTTAACTAAATCGTTTGAATTTTGATTTGCCTTCTGCAGGTATGATACCAGGTGTCAATGCAGACGAGCCGCTTCTAGACCAGGGTGGGTAAAAACCAGACAGTTGGCAGCATTCTGTGTGATCCAGTGTGGTGTGACGTACCGTTACCCTAATCACCTCCCTATCCCCTACCTCTTTACATCATGTAACATAGTGCACAAGTCTTACACAGACACACATACAGAAATGAACACCTATAGATACGTACATATTTATATATTGACATTGTTCACACATACCGGTACTTAGCCAAATGCTGATGGATATATGCAGAGAGAACACAAGCTGGCTAACCAATCGAAAATATATGCACACACGCATACAGCAGACAAATACACAGACACAACTTGTAACTTGTGTATCGTCTAACAAAGTCTAACCCTTGAGTGTATTAAATGAATGTAACCTAATATATTATAGTGTAAAGAATATACATCTACATAATGTTTCCCAATGCAAACCAAAAGTTCTGAACAGTTGACGACAAAATCCAATAGAAGTATGAGATATCCATGCACTTATATTTACTGCTCTGTAATTCATGAAAGTAATTGATTCAATACCTCAGTGCTCATACTCACCCTGGTTTGGTTTTGAAAGTTTTATAAGCTTCATGAAAAAATCCAAAACCAACAGGAGAAAATTGAGAAATCCTGAGAATATCATGCATCAAGGGAATGGATATCTCTTGCGAGAGAAGTATGTATAAAAAAGCAAAAGTAAAAATGTGATTGAAAGGAAAAGTTTCTTGTGGCTGTTAAACCATTTCTAAGTTGTATCCATCAATTTCCTGTTCTGTTTTTGTAATGGCGTGTTGCAGGGATTTCTTTGAAATGCTTTTTACCATAAATGGTTAATTCTAACGCAGTCTTTTACCAACTTACTTGCAGAAGTTTCTTCTAAGGACTTTTATGTTACGCTACCAACCCATCTTAACTCAAAGTACGGTTGCTTGGTTACAGAGCGATCTGGATTCGTTCCTGTTCAGATGCAGACGGAGCCAATGGACACCAGCGCCAGCAGTGATGTTCCAAGCACACCGACGAAGTGAGCAAGATTGCGGTAGGCCTCTGACATCATCCCCTTTTCAGTGAGACAAGTAACTGTATTCTCCCCTTGGGTTGCAGTTCACTCCTGTGGAGTAAAAAATGCTATATCTCATTGTTGCTGTGGTTTAACCAGTTTAGTTAGCATACCATTGTAGAGATTGCAGTTATGACTTTTTCAATGTGTCTTTATTTTGTTCACAGTTTGCTCTCAGTGCTGATTTGACTTTCATGAGTTTGATGATTTTTCAAAGTTGCAAAGTTTTCATCAGTGTGCAGATGTATTGCCTTTTGCTAATTGGCTGAAAAATGCAATAGAATATGATAAACACAATATTGTAAGATTAATAAAACCGAGAACAGCTGTAGTTCTTTACATTATATCCCATAATTGGTCCATGAGAAACTCATAATTATTGGCTAATGTACTGCTTTTGTATGAGTTCTAAGCCAATCAGCAAAGCTTTTTTAAAATCAGTAGAGCTCTACTCTTGTATAAAGAAAGGTGCTGTTTGATTGGCCCAGTAGATTCAGACAAAGGCTGATCTGCCAATCAGATAATGTGTTTCTGTGGAGTCAAACCTTAAAATGCTGCATGTCACTTTATGTAATCAGTCAATCAACTCAGAGTGCCTGCTTTTATGTACACAAATATTTTCAACCCAGTTCCACCCATGAATATCTTTGAATAATCCTCTTATGATAATTTGATAGTTCTGTTCGGGCACCTGCTTCAATAGTTTTTTGAGTAATTTTTCCCTTCAAAGAAATTTGTGGGTGGTGCGGGTTTCAGACCAGTGGTATGAACCACTCACCAGTTTATCTTCAACTCTCATTTTGAATGCATAGTACTAGTTAAAGGAACATTACTTTATATTTCATTCAGAACATTATTCTTTTCAATTGTGTTGGAATTTTTTTTATCTCCACAAAGTTGATATCTTCTTCACTGTATAATTTTGACAACAGTATCCATATCCTTATCAAATACTACCAATTTTGTTTTTTTCAAACGTTCATAGCTGTTATGAACATATCTGGCTTTCTTTGCTGTCATGATGGCATTGGCCATACCAGTGTTTTGTAGAATAATTTTGTATAGGAAATTCATGCTATTTAAACAAACTATCTATCTGAACAGAACTCCTAGTGGAGAAAAATGAGCTCATCAGGGTTGTGCTCAGATGTTCGTTCAACATAGGGATTGGATGGGAGTGTTCCGCTGTCGTTGGGCCAATAATTCTTTGATATAAATGTATGTGGTCATGGCAAAATATAGATTACAGAGGAGTGAAATCGCTTTTATTATGAATTCAGACAGACATGAATTGGACAAGTGAAATTTATAGTCAAGTAACCCGTTCACCTATCCTTGGCATATGGGATCAAGCAAACTCACGGAAGAAATCAGTGTTGTTGGATTGAAAGTGATTTTTAGCGTAAACTAAGTTTTGTATCAGTTGGATATGGGTAGATTGTATTGTTTGATAGCCATGTTAGCAACTACACTTGCAGGGACTTTGTATTTAAAAAGTCATTTTGTCAAGACAATTGCCAATTGAACGCACTACGACATGAAAAAACTCTCACACTTCCCTCTGTGACTGAGCATGTCCATTTACCTATTCACCCCCATTTCCTAGTACACAGGTCCTCATTCACCATTGGAAACAATGGGTTTGGGTCAAACCATGGTGGTGAAAAGGTTGAATGTGATCTGAGCACCATGATTACCACTGCAGATTCTTTTTAATTTTCTCAATTCTCGTCACAACAGATGAGTGAAAAAAAAGCAATATATACAACTCATTTAATGAATGTGATTGTAATCTGTAGAAGGATAGGGAGTTCTGTGACCATCCAACTATCTGTTTTTTTTTCTTCATGTGTGTTATAAACCAGTGCAATTTCTACTAGTTAATTGATATGTACCTGCTCCTGACTGCAACATCAAAACTTTTGTAGCGTACCCACATTCAGACATATCGTGGCTTATTTGCATGTACTTGTAAAGAACATCTGCTATGAATAATGGTATGGGAAAAAATATATTGTACTATACAGAATACTTTCTTTGGTATAACAAAAAAAAGAACTTTTATTTTGTCAATGTGCCGACTATAAGGATTGTTTATCTACGGTGCAAAGCTAAGCAAGAGACAGGGGTGTCTGGATGTCTTCCATATAATGTGGTCAACATATGTGTACTTATATGACCATTAGACCTTAGATCCTTGGTTGATATATAAAAACAATAAAAAGAAAAATTTATACAAGAATTTACAGCTTCAATAAGCAGGTTTAACTGTCGTCATCTAAAAAATAATTCAGTCCTGATCTTTAACAAAGCAATTCACAGATAATGAGAAATGCAAAATTTTACACCAGTCAAAATATCGTAATAAAAAAACAACTTTCTATTCAGATGCAAATATTGATGACGGCCTTTTAAATCTGCTTACTAAAATATCAATATTTTATGAAAATTTTTTTGTGTGTTGTTTGACATTTCATCATTATTTTCCATTTCTGTAGCAGTATATGCATTTTTTTCTGTAAGATCACAATTTTAATATATATTCCATCTTTATATAAAATTAGCTTTCTATTTCATTCTGTGTAAAGAAACCAAATTGTTTGTTCTTTTCTGTAAATTTTTATTTTGGAACAAAACTAAAGATTTTTTTCAAAGAAAAAAGTTTTCATTCTTTTGGCAGAGAAATGTTGGTTTGTACAAAAATCAAGTTTTTTGTAAATAGGTGTAAAATTGAAAAGGCTAACAACGAAATTGTGTTTTATTATTTTTAGACGCTTTTGGTGTACAGTATTGGGTAATGGCAGGATTGACTGCAAAAAGTGTGAAGTGTGAAAAAAGAAAATGAAATTCTTAACAATGAACTGTCTTTATTTTACTTTTGTTTCAGAGAAAATTAGAGCAAAAAACTTGTATATGATTATTTTTCTTTGATTGGATGCCAAATTTACAAAATGATGTTGGTATTGATTTGTATGCTAATTATCGTTGATGGCATAGGGCAGTTTGTAACGAGTCTGTGGAGGAGCTTATTGCTGTGTTAATGTTGATTTTTTGTGACAGTGTTTCTCTTGGAAGATAAATGTGAAAACAGAATTGACCCTCTTCGAGATGCAAAAAAACGCCACACACATTTGTTTTTGCTGTTGAAAAAACTTACCTTTTTAATTATCCCAAAGCCTCAAAGTAAGAGCAAGAAAAATTATATATTAAAATGTAGGGTATACATTCCATTCCAAAATTTTTATTTTAGTGCTGCTGTGCACTATGGCAACTATATTTATGACAAGAAAAACATAAAAAGAGAGCATTTATTTCTTTTCCCAAGGCAGGCACTGTTTTTGTTATTTTTGTGATCATTCTCTTTCATTGTCAATTTTTGTAATGTGAAGTGTCATTTGTGCATGCATACTGATAACTTTGACACAGAAAGATGCTGCACAGTGTATGTTATTGTAATCTCTCCCCCCGAGGTTGAAAGTGAAAGTTCAAAGGTCAGCTGCATACAGAATGAGTATACTGACAGTATTCAGCCAATCATAAGCAAGTGTATGCTAGGCAAAACAATACCTTAAGATGGTTTTATGCTTTAATGGTGAAGTGGTTATCACAACAATGGTGTATTTGTTCATTTTCCCTTGATGTGCAAGATGTATCGACAGTGTCATACAAATGACCTATGTGGTCCAGTTAAAGCCTAATTCAATGGACTGTGCCACATTTGTACTTGGATAATGTTCTTTGATGTGTGCGTATACATATTCATGGTATTGCTTATAGCTACTGTCTGTTGGTAGTGCAATAGGCATTGCTATAGACTTTTTGTGGTAGTGCTATTGGCACTGCCATAGGCCGTCAGTGGTAGTGCCATAGGTGTTGCCATTTGCATTCTGTGGTAGTGCCATAGGCATTGCCATAGACTTTTTGTGGTAGTTCTATGGGCACTGCCATAGGCATTGCCGTAGGCATTGCCATAGGCATTCTGTGGTAGTTCCATAGGCGTTGCCATAGGCATTCTGTGGTAGTGCCCATTGGCATCACAATAGGCTTTCTGTGGTAGTTCCATAGGCGTTGCCATAGGCATTCTGTGGTAGTGCCCATTGGCATCACAATAGGATGTTAGAGGGAGTGCCATAGAACATCCATGGTGAATGTGGTTGGAATAACATTGGGGATACTCTTTTCAACAAAGGTTGTGTACATTTGGTTATGGAGGCATTTATACAAAATTAATGAAAGTTTCGGAAGACAAAATGACCAGTTGTAGATACCAACAGAAACACTGCAATAATGAATGTAAATAGTCAATTGGAAAGTAAGATATCAGTATTTCTATGGATAGACCTAGCCAAAAACACATGGAACATTTTTTTAAATTTTCCCCTAAAAATCTTAAAGTCTTGCACACTGTTCCGTGGTTGCCATTCTACATGTAGCATTCTGCATCTGTAAAGGATTGCAAATTTCTGCTATGTTTCTCAGTTCCAATGATGGTTAGCAAATACTCTCAGCACCCCACGCATAGATTGAGGTTTTCACCCTCTTCTCTAGCCCCTCACCACCTCTGTGCCTGTGTGTAAGATATCTGCATGCAAAGGACAGTTATCACATCCTGAAGTGTAAATTTTTGTACAGACATTTTTTTACGGGAAATTTTGGTTTTATAGCCAAAGGAAAATGTATTGGTGTACCTTGGTATCACTGTTTGCTCACAATTCTCTGGAAATTGACCACTAGGCTGGACGATTCCAGGTGATTTGAGTAACTGATGGGTATCTCACTGTGTATTGGCTGCTACTCAAAAAATTCAAATGTAACAGTAATACAGAGAGAACTAATCACACAGGGTGACTGAGGGCGCTGTGCGACAAAATCTGTGATGGATTTGTTGTGTTCTCACAACAAGCAGAAATGAAATTGTGCAGCAGTGAAGTTTGCTGCAGAGTGAATGATGTATGTAAATTATAATTCTGTGGCATGGTACTGCAGATGAAAAGACCATCTTCTTATTCCATCAGATTGTTCATAGAATCCACCACATGGCACCCAGGACAGTACACAGTGATCATGGCTTTTCCATATTCTTATGCCATTTGTACCTCCATGCTTTGATGAAAACATAGCTACTGGTGCATATCCAATTTATCAAATGTTTTCAGTGTTTTCTTATCAATGCCTCCAAGCTTGTTGAAAGTGTATATTAGTACATTCTGGAACAACTGGAAAGCACGTTTATACTTGATGTTGAACTTTTGTTGTCAGTGTCTTCAAGGTTTGCAGAGTATAGTATAACAGCCTTCGTACACTGTTTAAAAAGCTTTTGATTCAGTAAAGATTTGCTTCAGATGTGGTATATACAGATGTAGGTGTGGATGCAGATAATAAGAATCCTGCAAGAATCAGAAAGGGGTGAATGATCATTTCATATACAATGCTGTTACCCCTATTCCTGTGTGTGTGTATCAGTCCAACCTGTCCATTGGAAACACCAGGGTTTATTCAAAAAGATTTTGAAAGGGGGAAGGTTCTGCAGGTGGTATACATCTCACAGCAGTCAGCTCAGGTATAGCACCCCTCTCATCAGTCCATGGCAACATTGTGAAAAGTATACATAGATTTTTTAACGAGTTGGAAATAGTTTGATTAAGAGAGAGAAAGAGAAAACGGGAAAGAATTAGAAAGGAGTTACAAGTTTGTTAAACCGTCATCTCCGGAGAACCATGTAGTTCATACATTTCACAAGGCAATCTCAGTCGTCGTTAACTTAATTAGAAATAGTACTAATGATGCAAATACAAATGCAAAAACAAACCACGCGTCTCAGTAAAAGTAAAAATAATGATAGTACTGGAGTTAGAAAAAAAATAATTATTTAGATTAATAGGTATTCAGATGTAAAGAATTTTTATGAGATGCTTTTAAGATATGGCGAATTACTTCAATTTTTGTTTTTTCATTTTGTAATGAAGTAGATGGTTCTACGGAGAAGACTGCATGTGCCTCACTGTTCATATGTATATTCTTTCAGTTGTGTATAAAAAGAAAAAAACAAACGTTGGGATCAGATATACAGACTGCCCTATTTTACATGCAGAGATTTTTAATTGTTCCAAAACAATCAGAAATTGATAAATAATAATGAAAGATGATATGCAACTTCTTTGACTTGCCACTGTTTTATTTCAAAGAAACAGTTTAAATTAAATGTCTTTAATCTATAAAGAAAAAAGTGGTGGATTGTGTCTTTTCTTGGTGTATGCTATTGTTGTATTATGTTGTGATCGTTGTGAGTTGTGAATGAATTTGAACCCTGTTTCTTTGGCATATAGTCTAGCTACAGTTGCATACACAACTGGATTGAACCAAATGTTGGTGATGATTGGTACTGATTATGTACCATAGTTTGTCTTATTTGATTGATTGCTTGGAAAGGAACATTTGAAGACTTTTGAAACCCTTATCCCCCATTTCCACATGTGATGGTCCTCTTTTTACCAACAAAACAGTCCTATGGCATCCTATGCTACAATTTGGTAGAAACAAAGATACAGCCCAAATAGCTGCCAATTTTATGCATAATTTTCATGATTTTATTTTCAAACTAAAGTTGGTTTGTGTAAATGTGCGAACTGAAGGACATGTATAGAAGTATCACTGCTCACTGATTTGGAACATGCCTATGCATTTTAATGGGTTAAATAATAAATGAGTGCCACACTCATAAAATGGCGCTGCCACAGAAAAGTACAAAAAATGCTGTATTTCCCGCACATACGCATCATGGTCATAAAAGAAACAAGCATGATGCCATTTACTTGAATGCACAACACACAATGGCCAACATTTTGTTGTTGTAATCTTTCTTTTCTCCGTCACATGATTAGTTTTTGAAAATGGAGGGAAATCTAAAATGATGTTGAAACCTTTGAATTTACATCCACTTTCAACACTCATGACAGTGTTATACACTTTTTTAGTTTTAATTCAAAGAGAACTCTTGGGAAACGTGGGATATTTTGAGATCTGTTTATAACACATTTCCAGCTATTGGGGCTTTAAAAGCTCAGTAACTGCAACAATAAACGTGTGTGTCACACATTTTAAGTCAATATGTTCATGAACCAAATACTGAGTATTTCAACATCCTTTAGGAGTACATCAAGAAACTGTTGCTGATATATGGAACAAATATACTTTGCTTTATTTATAAAATGTATTGTTACTGGGTTGTGTATGAATAGTGGAATGGACTCAATGTGCCAAGAAGTGTTTGTTGTGAGATTGGAAAGTTTTGTAAATTTGTCACATGCATTTTCATGTCTTGGCTGTTTATGTTGTTCATAGGGTGTGTCAGAGTATTATGATCATGTGTGTCATTCAAATCTATTTATATCATGGCACCTCAGTGAACTCTTTCATGGGCTTTGCATGTGACTTGGTTTTGGTCCAAAATCTTATCGGCAAATGTGAAAAACAAGCTTGTGGACAATGGAAGTGTGAAGGCCAAGAGATATTTGTAATCTTTGATTGCAAATTCTTGGATATATGATACATTGTAAGATGCTTTGAGGCAAGAAGCAAACAGTAGCGGCTTTAAACAGAGCAAAGCACTCTGGCGTTTTTCTGAAAATATGTTGTATGTCATGATGCTGACAAGTAACACCTGTTAATCCTTCCACTCTAACAGTTATGTTTGTGTGAAAGTATGGGTGAATGTACGTACACCTTTTAAGAAATCCTTGTGCGAGCATTTCTTGGACAGCGTTCAGGATGGGCAGTTCACATCAGAACAGTCATAGTATAAGGATTCAAACTTCAAATTGAGAGAGATGGGTGAGTGTAGTGTGATAGGTGTGACTTTTGAAATTCATTTTGTTCCAGAAAATGTTAAAAAAGTTTTTTCCTTCATCTTCCAAAAATGCGTTGAACGACAAAGTTATCAGTCTTGCTAATAAAGCACACTGTGCACTATTTGTAAGGTTTTGTAGACAAATGAATTACAGTTTGACTTAAAGGGATATAGTCGTCGGAACTGCGCCTGTGCGAGTTTCTTGTTTACAAACAATGTATTTCGTGCACAATATCAAACTGCACCTCATTATCAGAGCTGCAACATTTAAATTATACGATGATAGATTATGACAGACATGTTTTAACTGTCATCAATCACCTTATGCCTTGGATACATTGTTGCCATAGGTCGTATGGGTCCCATACGACCTTTGAGCACAGTTCCGACGACTACCGTACTCGTCCGAGTATAAGCCCCCGGTTCGGCAACACTAAACAGCGGTAAAACTAGGGGAGGGGCTTATACTCGAGCAACCCCATGTTATCTGGCATGGACGCTTAATTTATGCTAATTTTATGCACGATTTTTTTCAACACCACTCGATCTTTCTATCGCTTTCAAAATCGATGTACACATCCAAAGAAATTGATTGTACAATCTCTGAATACAGAAGTGACATTTTGGTGAAATTTCAGCATCGAAAAAAACCCCAAACTTGAAACAAAGACGTCATGTATGCTGCTGATCAACAGTAATGTGAACAGGCATGCTTGCCTACACGGAAAGGCAACTCAATATTCCAGTATCACACTGTCTACATCTTGTGAAAACAACAACATAGCAGTGAAAATTGTAATAGTCACCAGGAAAAGTCTTCACAAATGAAAGAATAATTGCTTCAAACAAAAGAAACTGCATGTTTCAAGCATGAAAACATCGTGGCCTTGAATGAAAATTAACAATGGCGGACGTGAGTGAGACTATTCTATTTAGGCGACGGGGGTGAGTAGGGTCAAAGAATCAAGATAGTACTGGAAAATCGGTCATTTTCCTTACGATGTTGTCAAGGGAACTCAAGTTTCCCATTGTTTTAACATCTTTTAATGGTTTCTTTATTATCCAAAATTAATTTTACCAAGTTAAATGACCAAATATACTCTCCAAACCTTTCTGTATTTGAGTTACACTAGGGTAGGGGCTTATACACGGATGTAATGCATTTTCTAAAATCCTCTAAAATCAGAAGGGGGGCTTATACACGAGCAGGGGCTTATACTCGGACGAGTACGGTATATCCCTTTAAAGGTTGTTGTCAACAATTATGACATGGGACATTACAAATACAGACTATTTTAACAAATTGAATATCAGGATTTCAACATGGTTTTTAAAGTAGAAAAAAAAAATTTCCTTTACAAACATAACATAAATGATGCAAAGATACAATGAAGGTTACAGCTAATGTCATTAATGATTTATAGATGTAAATATGCCTTGACCCTTGGTACCCAAGCTAGAGTGAGAGACCTTCACTTTTCCTGTAGCAAAAGACAACAGCATCAAAAGTCTAGTCGGTGATGGCGCGCTATTCGAACTACATTTTGCCTTGCCGAACGCGAGCTCGATACCCCGGGCCAGCTGGGTCCCGCTCGAGCTCCGCGAGCTGATCAGAGTTCGCCCTGGTACGGTCCGTATCCAGGTCACTGAAAACAGTGTGTTCATCGTATACAAAAAACTCGAGCGGGATATTTAAACAGAACCCAGGGGAACGCGATTAGGACCAGATTGTAACTCATGATGGCTTACTGAGGCGCGATATCGAATAACACGGTTCCTCTGATCAGCTGCCAGTACCATTTTGACCTTTCAACTTGAGTCTCTTCTCCCCGAACGTGATTTTGAACTCAAGACAAAATGGCCACCCAGCAGACGTAAGTTTTTGGCAGTTTTATATGACTCTGTTATATTACTAATAATATGCGAAATCCTTTGTAAAGACAGTTGACACTTTCATTAGGGTATCATGGTACATTAAATCTGCCAATTATTTCGGCTGTTAGTGGCAAAAAGAGGATAAAAGTGAGAAAACTTGATCAGACGACACAAGCATTCAATCGTTCAGCGATTGTTTGTAATTTTCAGCCGTGACATCATTCCTGGTTCAGTGCGGTCAAATTGAAGTTGTAGTGTGTCATGACATTATTCAAAGTTGTCAAAGATAATCTGACATTCAGAATATTTTTTTCATTTTTAAGAAATTATTCTTTAATAAGACGTTTCCTAAGAAAATATCGCTTTTCTGACAACAAGACACACAAAAGGGGAATTTTCTCACGATCGGGAGACTTCGATGACAGTTTTTCTCTAAAATGAAAGAATTCTACTGATCGGGAAACTTTGTCGAAAATATATAACAGTGTCAAAGTGTAATGAATGAATTCAGAGACGTGAATTTGATGTTAAAAAGTACTAATGGAGTAGATCCACGCATGGATCCACATGACGGAAATACATACCGTCACAGAACTATTCTGTCAAAAGAAGTCTCCATATATCGGGAAATATTCTCCTGATCAGGGTTCAGTCTTTCTCCTGATCTAGAGATTTTCTCCCGATCGGGAGAACATCCGCTTTTGGTCTAGTGTGCCAACTGCTTCCTGTCCATGGTTCAAGTTACAGAATCCAGGCTGTATTACCATGTTATTTTGATCTTTTTTTGCGAATATTTTGTTTATATAAAGAGAGCTTATCATCGAGTAATATGGTAGGTCACAGGTGTCATACAGTGTATGTCTGTATGTATGTATGTATGTATGTATGTATGTATGTATGTATGTATGCATGCATGTATGTGTGGATGTATATGATCCATCCGCATCAAAAACTCCCAAACCGCAGGACCTACAATTTTAGTATTTGTTGTATGTACAGGTGCACCCAAGGATGGAGATGTGAATTTGTTCAATGAACATGTCACTGTCAAAAATATGCAAGTTAGGTACAAAAAAGGAAAATCCAGCAACTTGCTAACATCTGTAACCACTGGCCGGATTTGGTTGAAACTTGATATGTAGGTTCTTTATGGTGACTTTAGTTAGATTTGTTCAAATTGTGGGGAAATTTTAATATTTGTATTTTTGGCGCAATTTTTCCTGTTTTTGGTAAAAGAATCTTCTTTTCTGAAAGCACTCGTCCCATTGCCTTGAAACTTGGTAAGCATGATCCTAGGGTTGGCCTCTGTCAGATTTGTTCAAATTGTGTGAAATTTTCATATAAGTATTTTTAGGGCAATTTTTCCCATTTTTGGTCAAAAAAATCATTTTCCCCCAAAGTTCTTGTTGGATTGTTTTGAAACTTGATACTCTTGATCCTAGGGTTATGTTCCGTCAGATTTGCTAAATTGTGGGATAATTATTTGCATTTTTGGTCAAAAAGTAATTTTCTTTGAATTAACTATTCTGATTGCTTTGAAACTGATGTGCGTTTACCCAGAGGCAACCTTAGTTGAATGTCTTCAAATTGTGGTGAGATTTTCAGATTTGTATTTAATGGCCAATTTTTCCCATTTTGGTCAAAAAATTATTTTCTTTGAAATCACTTGTTGAATTGCTTTGCCATGGTATGCATGTTCACAGGGTTCACCTTACTTAGGTATACTCACTCTGGCCTACCACATCAAACCAAATGTGAGCCAAGTGTCATTGATGCTATGTTTTTCAATTGCAATCAGGGATTTTATTTCATTGTAAATGTGACATTTTAGCTGTCTTACAAATAGTTTTTTTGACATCATAGGGGCAGAAATTTAGGACTGTCCAACCAAATCCTGGAGTTTACTAACTCATTGAGAGAATGAGAGTGGAAAAAGAACAAGCTCTTAGCTTTCTGGTTCTTTAAACTTCCACTTCTGTAGCCAAATAATAACCATGAAAATATGAAAAGATAATATTCTTACTTTCAGCATTACATGCAAGGGATTTAAAAGAAAAAAAAAGACATTTCAAGCAGGATGTCAGAGTATGCATGTTAAAGGTAAACTTTGCAGCAAGACTGAAGATTTAGATACAAAGAAATTTTGTAACCTAGGGAGTGCACTTTTCTCACTATTGAAAAACAACACAGCACACATACATTTAGGCTAATGACACCATATTGTCATACTTTCCATTTCTTTCAACATTTTCCAACATAATTATATAACAGTACACTCTCCTAAATATCCAATATACCAATAGATTTGCCCAGCTATGTTAACAGGGACAAAATTGACAATTGCAATACTGGTATTTTTTGTAAGGACTTTTACTGCATAATATTATGATATTTGAGTAATTTTGTGTAAAGGAGCTGGTGAATTTAGCAGACTAACTTTTGATAACACTTTCAAAGTGTTTTGTAGAAAACAAATGTACAGGCTCTTGTTCTTTTCATTGTTGAAATATAAAGTATAAGCTTTGACAACACATGGCACGGTACTGTGTAGATTGTGCAATGCTAATTGCTGACAAATGAATTCTAGACTAAAAAAATAAATTTATGAGGAGAAATTTACTAAATTTCAAATGCAATCAATAAATTTGGCTTTATACTTATAGAGGTGTTCATAAAATGGCAAGAAAGCTTGGAATCTGACGGTGATTTTTGATTTTTGATACTTAACAAGTTGCACTCATTAGGGTATGAATATTTTCATAAATATTGGCTGCACCAAAACTGGTGCAGCCAGTGATGTGAAAATTTGGGAAAACACCAACCTTCTGCATGAACTTTGAGTATACTGTATGCTAGTTACTGTTTTAACATGTTTTTGATAAATACAAGGGAATTTTTCGACTAGAATATAGACGAGGTTCATTTAATCTGAAACTTGACATTGCCTCTTCTTCAGTGTGAAGGTTAAGGCAATACCGAAGGATTCAAGTATTTAGGCAACGCTTGCTAAAGAAAATTTTTCAAATCGGTGAAAATTAAGAGTTTGTGTACACTTATTGACCTGAAGATGCAAAACAGTGGCACCAAAACCATGCCGACACATAGTTACCGGTCATGGAACGCATGACGTCATAGATATGCCGATTAGCACAGCATGTTTTTGAAAAGATTAAGCCACTCCAAATTTGCTCAAAATCTCCTGAAATTTTACACAGTGATACTTGACATACTCCTTTACAGTACCGGGCATGGATTTTGTTGGCCATGAAACACACTCAAAGTTTTGAAATGGCAAAAATCTACTTCATAATTTTGTACAAATTTTAATCCTATTCCTGCCATATTGCAAAAAGTATTGAGAATTTTAGAAAACGCATGCTCAGCCTTATTTATCTTGGCGGCGTCTACAATTCTGACGAAATTCATTTCAACAGATGGAAAATTGGCTGACTTGAAAGCTTTGAACATTTGCACAAGAGCAGAAGGCGATAGTCCCTAGAAAACTCAGTAAATGGTAATGATTTTCACGTGCAATAGGGCACATTTGGAACACTGCTAGCCTTAGCGATCGCCCGCGCGTTGAATCCTTCAGTATCGCCTTATGGAGTTTGGGATGTAGGTAAAGCGGTGTGGTACAGTCTGTCTACTATCACAGAGTCTCAAGTTTTCAATTGTGGTGGAAAAGGGTTCAAACTGCAGGAGTTATGAAGGGGTTGTCATATCACCCCCTTGGCATTTCTGTTTTTGTCACTTTGAAAACACACCTAAGTTTACCATAATACCTTAGGCAGTCTCAATATATCTAGCACTGCACCAGGTAGATCTTGGCAAAGCTCCAGAAAAAGCCTGATTTTAACATCTCACTGGATGAAGTTAACAGAACTGATTTTTAATGGTATTTTGTCATTCATTTGTCCTGTGTGTTTGTATTTTGTTCGTAAACTGCAAACATTTTCAATGAAGTGAATATGTGATGTCATATCAGTGAGAGCAGTGTTCCCGGTGCAGTCAAAGAGTGAAAAACAAAAGGATCTAGAAATTCTTGTGAGGGCAGTATTCCAGGTGCAGTCAAAGAGTGACAAACAAAAGAATCTAGAATTTCCCTTGAGGGCAGTATTGAGGTGCAGTCAAAGAGAAACAAAGTATCTATGATTTTTATTACAGGTTGGGCCACAGTGGACTTTGGAATCGGGGACAAGTCAATACACATTCAATAACTGTTCCCATGATAGATGGAAAAAAAACACACCCTTATCCTGTTTCCATAGCAGTATTCTGTAACTGAGCAGGTGGATAAATAGTAAGTGCCACAATTTCATTGCAGATGTTCAGGATTTGTGTGGATGGTGCATGATCCTAATTATATTGGAGTATTGCTAACTCAATAGCCTTATAGTGTACTGGCAAATACATTAAGATACACTCACCATGTGCATTGTGATTTGATGATAACAGAGTTTTAGTGCCCATGGATGAAGTCCAGAGGACTTATGGATTGCAGTCCATCCATCCATCCATCCATCCGTCTGTCCACGCAGATATCTCAAACATGCCCAAGTCAATTTTCCTTTCAAACTTGGTATAACGATAATACATTATGGTATACATATGCATCTCCATTGTTATTTGTGTGGCTTGCATAATTAGTGCTAATTTGCATAAGTAATTATTTGGGAAAAAGAGTTCTGTTGCCAGAGAGACCGAGTCAAATTTGATGAAACTTTGTACAGATGTTGGTCACACAGAGGTCTAACAGTATACAAAGACATAAAGGCAGTATTGTGCCAATTAATTGCTAATTTGCATATTTAATGAATTTTCGTAATTAGGGCAATATGTCAACAAATACTGACTCAAAGTTGGTGAAACTTGGTACAGATGTTGATATACCGAGCTGTACTGGTGTTAGAATACAGTATCATGTCAATTAATTGCTAATTTGCATATTTGATGGTGATAGATACAGAGTTTCTGATTATCATATTCTGGCAAAACCATTTTAGTCCCCACTGACAAAGTTTTAGGGGGTGAGGGGACTTATAGACTTAGCTCTAACCATAAGTGACACATCAGTGTCACAATGTGCATTTGGAGGCATAATCATTTGTATAGAAGGCAAATGACAGGGATACATGGTGTTTTAAAGTAATATCTTCTTCTGTAAGCTTTTCAAATAGCAGATGATAGTATATTGGTATTCAAGATGGACTGGTAAAATTGAAATTCAAGTTTTAAACTGAAACAACATGAAATGCAAAATTTATATTTTTTTCAGCAAACAAAGTGGTATTTAAGATTAATGTTGGTGTCTCCTGTACTTCACTGATTGTGCTAAAAATTTTCATTTTTAGCATTTTTGTCAAGTTCCGTGATGGAATGGAACACCAATATTGATTTTAAATATCATAATCGATTTGCTCGAAAATGTACGTTTAACATTTCATGTTTATGGCATATTCTCCTTTAACATTTAAATTAGAATAAACCATAAATTTGGATGTCATGTAAGAGCTTGATGCAGCACTGCTTGCATGGTCACTATTTGTTTAAAATCAGTGCTATCAAAGGTCAGTAGGTGTTTCCTGTTATATACAAGATTACAGGTATTTATGATCAGAATTCCAAGAACAAAACAATGGATGTGTTGTCAACATCACATTACAACGTAGATGACATGATGTCAGTTTTCTGTGAACTTCTTATCATCACACTTAAGTGGGAATCGTTTGCAGATCCGGATGTTAGGTAAACCATTTTTAAGCTGGTCCTCTTGTGTGACTTCATACTTTAGTTGTCACACCCACACAATTTTTCATACTTTAGTTGTCACACCCACACATTTTCTGTTTGATGAATTTATTTTTTGAAATTTACAATGCCGATAATGACCATGATATCGGAATGTAACTCCATCATTGCATTGAAGTTTGTTATCTAATTCACACATGAGTGTAACTACAATGGGTTTTATGATTTTGGAAAGAATAAAACTTTATGTTCAGTATACTTTGAATCTGTAACAATCTTATCTGAAGAAACCAAAAAAGCATAACAATTAATTATTTTTTTATGTTTCATTTCCTGTCAGTTAATTTGCATTGTTCGGTTTCATATCCTTCAGCAATATATCACAGTGCTGAGTGAGATTACCTTGCAAAATGGTGATTTTGTTGGTTTATGGGTGCAACAACAACTCCAATGGTGGTCATGTACTAAACTACCTTGCACATGTACTGGTACATTCTCTTGTTTTACAAATGAATTCATGAAGCCTGCATCAGGTAATGGCCCACTGCGTATTTCTTAAAGCTTACAGTTGTTTGCGTTGAACCATTGGCAATTATGGAAACTGGACATACTGCAGAGGTTAATGCAAAATCCTGCATATTTTTGCAAAATTATTCTCAAGTATGCAAAAAAATGACCTCTGCGTAATTTAACATGTATTAGAAACAAGCCATCATTGATGACAAAGTCCCCACTTGTGTAAATGGTATTTTGATTACAAGTCCTCGGAGAGGGCAGAGTCTGTCAAGTAATCAAGTCCCTGATTAAAAATACTGTGATGCTGATGGGGCTTAATGGCAGAGAATGAGTTTGCAGTACATTTATGGTTCAAGTGTTGAATTCAACAAGTGATATCTGAAAACAGTATTGATGGTAAATAACAATAGTCATGGCAGTGCAGTGTTCTCCCCAGGATTTTTCTACAAGAGGGCGAAGACGTTGGAGCTTTTGAAAAACAGATTAAAATGGTGTTATTTGGTGGCACTTGGGGAGTATTTTTTTCAGATTTTTTTCGTATAAAAACTCAAAGGAAAAGAAATCTGAGACCGTGTTCCATAACTTTTATGCCAGTTCACTGATTTCAATGAAGATTACATTTTTTGAAAACGAAAACGTAGCGACAGACATACATTTATTCATCGATGTCAAAATTATCACCATAACACTCACGACGTGTTGTCAGCCTGATACACGTCCGGCTGAGCCTAAAAATAGGTCGTTTTGCTTTGGGAAGGAATACACAAGCGAAATTGTAACCTCCTACAAAAACTTCATTGTACTCTGCTGTCCTTGGTTACCCTCAAGCTCCTAGGCATGTTTACTCAGCTAAGTCGGTTACCTTATGCACGGTCCCCTATGGAGGGACCGTGGCTAACGTTACGGCCTGAGCCATGCAAATATGGCTGCTATCGATGAGTTGCACATGGACTTATGATCTCGGATGACATCACAAACTTGCGAAATTTTCAAGATCGATGAGAATTACGTTTGCAGCCTGCAGGATCGATGCTCACGCTTGCATTTTGCTTGTAAATCACAATCAACTTTTTTCCCTGTACATTTTATTGTTTTATTTTTCAAAAAAATAAATCTTTTTCATTTCTGGCAAGGGGGCGCTTGGAATTTACAAGAGGGCGCCATGCCCCTGCTACCTTCAGGGAGAACACTGCAGTGACAGCCATATAAATCTAAATACCTCAGTGGAATTGGGTGTTTCAATGTGCCACATGCAATCAAGTATGAAAGTCATTTTTAAAAGTTTAACCACAGTACAAGCAGTGTCTGATAACTTGCTGTAAATATACAAAAAAAAACCATTGCCACCTATTTGATAAGCTCAGCATTGCTGACAGTGGAGCTAAACAAAAAGAAGCCATGCATTTGCGGGACAATAAATTTGCATAAAGTTTGTGCAAGATACCGATGCACCAAATATCAAGGCAATCCGGCTTGAGGTTTGAGTTGTAGCACTTTGACAGAGTTGGCCTTTTTTACCTCATTTCAATGTTTTTGATACAACATGTTTGTTTGAACAAGATCACATGTCCAGCCTTTGATATACTACCACATCAAATATTGAGACGGTAGCACTTAATGCGAGGTGACTTTGGGTGAAAAATATGTGCCGCTTTGATGGCATTTTGCAAAATTGTTCTTGAGCTAATGCAAAATTTTACAATGTGAATAGTACTTTTCTGTTATGAAAATGTAATGCAGTAACTGTTGCAAATCATTGATGGCCATATTGGATCATATCAGGAAACAAATTAATATGCACATGTATGACATGTAAGTCAATGTTCTCTAAATGAGATTGGTTGAAATATGTCTAAGCTATGGCTTCTGACATGAAAAAAGTTACAAAATGACCATCAGGCAGGCACATTTGATTGTGTCACAAAACAAATTGATGTGCATATGTATGACATAAGTCCATGTCCTTGTACCAATTTTTAATGATATTAGTTGCAATATGTCTGAGTTATGGCTCGGGACATTAATGATTATAAAATGGGCACCAGGCAACCATATTGCATCACACAGCGAAACAAATTGACATGTCTATATCAGTCCGGGTATTGTCCATATAGAGGATAGTTGGGAAGAGCCAATGGTGATGATATATGTAATGAGGTTAAGGCAAGAACCAATCACGTATTGTATATGTTATGAGGGTTAAAGGTTACGTTTGTTCACTTTGAAATGTTATGCTGAAATCGCGATCTGATCTGACAAATCCACCAAGTGAGACTGTTGGCTACCTGGAAGTGTCTCAGCCCAAGTCGATTTGCAACGTCCCGTGTTAAAAATTGTAAGGATTTCTTCAGAAATAGTTTTCTGAGTTTCTTTACCCTTGACCATGTTTGACAAAGAGTTATTGGACGTTTTTTGTTCTCTTTTCCTGCTGTTTGTTAATTTCTCGGTGATTGATCCGGCGCACGTTTTTTTGAGCGAAGGGTCAATCCTACCGGGAAATGCATGGCGATCAAAAAAATCGTGTTCCATCGTGCTCCGGTGACCGACAAGAACAGTTGATCCATGTTTGCAAAGCTTAAAACATTCTCCATATTACAGATGGCGAGGTTAAATTAAAATTTGACCAAAAATATTTTCGTGACAAATAACTTACTGTAGATTTACAAGGGTCAAATCCTGATTCGTAGGAGTGGTACCTGGCCAGGAAAACCATCCAAAAAGTAATTTTCTATTTATTAACCACTTGTGTCGGTCACTATCTTGACCATACTGAACATTTTGCATAAGCATCTACATCTAAAAACTACGGAGTGCTAAAAATAATGGGTGAAATCTAGCTGAAAAGTTCGGAACTCGTTGCAACCTACGCGCCTAGCTTTGTATGGTTAATTATGATGACGTGGGTGACGGCAGGTTCACTGATTGGTCAATTATAATATCCTCTATATGGACATTGACCGGACTATATATGTATGACATATGTCAATGTCCCTGTTCCAACTTAAAATAAAATAGGTTGAGACGTGTCTGAGTTATGGCTCCCGACATGAAAAAATCATAATAAATTGGCCACCAGGCAGCAATATTGGATTGTATCCTGATGTGCATATGCATGACATAAGTCAATATTCTTGTACAAACTTTGAATAAAATCGGTTGAGACGTGTCTGAGTTATGGCTCTGGACAGAAAAGAAATTGTAACAAATGGCCACACAGCCATTACACGTAACACGATTCAGTTAGTACCTTATGTTTTGTATTTTGAGAAGAGAATTTTTTATTTGCAGTGTTTTCGAGCTGTCATGCTCAATATCATGGACAGACAGACAAATGCAACGGAGGGTTGAGCACCAAGACCAGCTGTTGGCTAGCTTATTTCTTCGTACCTTGGTGTTGATGGAGGATATTTTAAATAAATATGTATAATAATATCAGTTTCTTGACCAAAACTATGAATGGACTCCATCTAAATCTAAAATGAGTCAAACCTTTTTAAAAAAGCCTTTTGTGACCAACTTTTGGGCAATGAATTCTCGTAAGACTTTGTCACATTGTCTTGTCAGGGGTCGCTTTACAATTTCACACATGAAGGAAGAGGACTGAAACTTCTCCTCCCATTTACAAATACGCATGGATCCCACAATTAACTCAAGAGCAAACAGTGATATTTGTAGAGCAATCACTGATTGACAGTCAGTTCACACCCCAAGTAAGGTATCTTTTTTATATGGAATTGATTTTGAATCTATAGCATTTGTGCCGGGGGAATCTTGGCATGTTTGATCCAGGTTCCTAGTTCTTTATGATTTATTGAAATAATGATGAAATCTGCAATTTTGTACTTTGGGGCAATTTTTGCCATTTTTGATCAAAAAATTTGTTTCTGAGAAACTGCCAGTGTAATAGCTTTGATATTCATCATAGAGGTTCCTAAGGGTTATCTTAAAATAATATATTAAAATTATGATGAAATCTGCAATTTGTGTTTTTCTGGCAAATTTTGCTCTTTTTGGTCATTTGTTTCTAAAAAAGGACTCATCTGGTAGCTTTTGTTGACATACTCTTAAGGATTATATTGAATGTGATATGTTCAATTATGATGAAATCTTCAATTGTGTATTTTTGCAGCTAGTTTTGCCATTTTTTGCCAGGCCATACCGAAATGAGATATCACAGATTTCCACCTTCTTCATCAACACATGAGTCACAAATAGTTATTTTCTACATAACACAGTGAAGCTATATTGGCCATTAGGTCGCTTGTTACATTTTTACTTCTGTTTAAATTTTAATGCAGTCTTCCTTACAATTTATTTTGATTGACTTCCTTCTCAGTAAAAGGATCTATAGAGAACTTTAGATGGCTGTATTGTTGTGTATCATCATTGTGCCACGGTATCCAAAGCAGCTATATTTTATGTTACGTGCTTGTAAAGTCAACCAATTTCACACAATTTAGTTCCTTCAAATACAACCATTTGCATGACTTGCCTGGCCTTGGATTTTCTGTCAGTCTAAATGTTTAAAAGTCAACATGAGCAACTGTGTGCCAGGAGCTGTATTTTTATTTGAGTACTTCCTTGTCAACAAAATTGCTGCAAGATTGATTTCCAGTGGCTGCGCTTTAATTTCCACAATTTCCTTAATCGTGCCTGATGACAACAGGTCAGAAGCTCACACACAGCATTGATTTATTAATACTTCTTCCAATAATTTATGATTTCATAATTTAATTAAGTTTTAGGGCAGAATGTAATGAGGTACTTCAGTTTGATTGTTTTAGTTTGAGTGATAATAATGATCGTCAGGGCAAAAAATATTGTCAATTCTCAACAGCAGCAAGTACCAAAGATGCCATCAGCCTCATTATCTTGATATGATGTGTAAATGTGGATTGTTTTAGCTTCCATTTTGTCATACTGGTGTATATGGATATAATTATCGGTGTGTGTGTGTGTTTTCATTCGTGTATGCATGTATTCATGTACCCTATGTATGTATACATTACGTACGTACGTACACATACATACATTTATGTATCATGTAGGCTCTACGTACGTATGTATGTATGTATGTATGTATGTATGTATGTATGTATGTATGTATGTATGTATGTATGTATGTATGTATGTATGTATGTATGTATGTGTATGTATGTATTCATGTATGTATGTATTCATGTATGTATTCATGTATGTATAATATGTATGCTTGTGAATCCACTGCAACTACTCCAGAACCATAGTGTATATGCTTTCATCAGTGTGAAAGTACATCATAGGTTAAAGAGAGTCTTTGTGTTCAAATGAAAGTGAAAGTCCAAACAGTACGCAAATGAGGTTGAATGAAAAAGGTGAAAAATGTTGAGAGAATGTAGGGAAAACTCAGAACATGGAAAGAAATAGCAAGATATGACATTTTTCCTATTTGTCAGATCAAAACTGCCGTGTTACTATTAATTGTTGTTCCTATATTGAGTGTCTGATATTTTTACGTTAGGTCCTAGATATTTCCAAGGTAGATCATGAACCAACAGATAGGTTTGTGGTTTTGGCCAGCACTACACATCTAACACAATAGAAGAAGATGGCCCATTGGCAACAACTGCTGCAATTCAGTTACACTACATGTACAGGCACGGTCCCTCTACAAAGTTTTGTGAAGGGACTTTGGTACAGGAAAATGGTAAACTTTATAGTCGTTTGTAAAATATCTGTTCTTAAATGCCAAGTTTCTTTGATCGGTGTTGTCACCATTATTTTTGTTAACTTTGTAGGTGAATGCTCTGGCCATCTTCAAAATATCTTACCAGCCTTGCATGGGATGACACTTGATGTATTAAAATTTAGCTTTCTTCACACTGCTGTAGATTGCACTGTGCAGGCTAATTGGGGAAGGCAAAGTCATTATCTATTTATCGCCTTGTCACCAGAATAAAATTGGGACCAGTCCCAGTTTAAGCTTTGAGACAAATGGAAGTCCCAGTTTGCAGTCCCATGTGATGTTTCAGCTACCCTTACATAGTACCTTGCATTGTGCTATATTGCTGGGATGAATCTGTGATCAAAATCATGTTAGTTGTCTGTATGTCTGACCTGAGAATCAATGCATATGTAACTGTAGTCTTTGGAGTGTAGATGCATCGTGAGTCAT
Organism: Ptychodera flava; assembly: GCF_041260155.1. NCBI lineage: Eukaryota > Metazoa > Hemichordata > Enteropneusta > Ptychoderidae > Ptychodera > Ptychodera flava. The sequence goes on along the minus strand of NC_091935.1, from coordinate 3,974,663 downwards.
AAATTGGGTTTGATTCAAATGAATGTGGTAATTCCAAAATGTATGCAAAATTGAGATGGCAAAATGTGAAAGTACCGTAAGTCAAAATAAACAATCTGGAGCATTCAGCCATCTAAATTTTGATATTAATTTTCTAGATAGTTTTGGCAGAAATCATATAATTATTTTTTTATTAAAACAGTATTTATAATATTCTATTTTCAGTAAATTTTATCATTTATCATTTTTACATACTGAGTGTGGGTTTAATAATAATTTTATTGTCATATATATACGTTACTGCACATACAATGAAATACATCTTGGTTTTGCGACATCAAAAGGACAGACAGTGAGATCAAAACACAAGGAATAAAAGAGCAATACACAAAATAAAACAAACAGAATAAAAGAACATGTTAAAATAAAAGCGCCGACTTCAGAAGTACAAGTGTAGGAACTATGAAAGACGAGACTGTTTAGGGACCGATTAGAACTTGACTTGATGGGACGGTAACGTTCGCCAGAAGGCATAAGTTGAAACAAATTGTGTGCAGGGTGGTACTGATCATTAACAATGGAGACAGACTTTTTGAGAATACGGTCCTTGTAAAGAGTGTCTAACGATGGAAGATTACAACCAATAATTTTGTTAGCGGTACTGACGATCTGATCTGGTTGAGTCGTTTCCAGTCATTCATTGTGATATTACCATACCAGACAGTGATTGCGAATGTCAAGACACTCTCAATCACTCCGCGATAGAACTTAATGAACAAGTTCTGATTAACACGTAAACTCTTCAACCTCCTCAGAAAATTAAGAACAAACGTCGCTGGCTTTTCTTGACTATGAAATCGATGTTGGTTTCCCATTTCAAGTCAGCAGATAAGTAGACATAAAGAAACTTGAAAAAATTAACTATTTCCATTTCGGTAAGATTTATTGTAAGAGGCGTAATTTCTGATGGATTTTTACGAAAGTCCACTATTATTTCCTTTGTTTTCTTGACATTCAGTTCCAAGTTGTTATTAGCACACCATTTAACTGTATCATCCACTTGTTTCCTTTATATTCTATTCTATATATTCATCAGATTCAATAAAACCGCCAAGGGTGGTGTCATCGGTGAATTTTACTGTGAAATTGTTCTCCTCAGAACTCACAGCACAATCATGTGTAAACAAAGAATAGAGTATCGGTGACAGGTTACAACCCTGGGGTGTACCGGTGTTCAGGACGATAGAGTTTGACAAGTTACTGCCAATTTTCACGACTTGGGAGTGATTCAACAAGAAATCTAGTATCCATTTACAAATCGAGGGATTGAAATGTAAGTTCGTGAGCTTATCATATAATTTAAAAGGTGATATAGTATTAAATGCTGAACTATAGTCAATGAATAAAAGCTGACAATAATTTAGAATTTTCTTATCCAGGAACTGAGAAACTTTGAAAAGTGCACAAGATACAGCATCATCAACTGATCTATTTGTTCTATAGGCGAACTGATACAGATCTAAAGATGCAGGAATATTCGACTGAGTGTATTTCCTAACAATGGTTTCTAGACATTTCATAACTGTGTAAGAACTGTTGGATAATAATCTATTAAACGTTTCGCATGTTTAATCACCTTCACAACATCATATTTTGCCTTCTTCATAGCTGAACTGTCGCCAGATCTGAAAGCAGCTTCTTTTGTGCGAAGATGGGTAGCTACAGTCTGATCAAACCAGGGTTGAAAAGTTTCTTTTTATAAACTGAACTCTGGATTTAGTTGAAAGTTCATTCTCAAGTTTTTAGCTCACATTTGGTATACCAATGTGAGGTAATCGTATAAGCTGAATCAGTTCATTTGCATGCCATTTGCATGTCTGTATGTATGTATGTATGTATGTATGTACGTATGTATGTATGTATGTATGTATGTATGTATGTATGTATGTATGTATGTATGTATGTATGTCCATCCACATCAAAAACAGCTAAACGGCAGAACCTACTGTCTTAGTATTTGGTGTACAGGTGCACCTAGGGGTGGAGATGTGAATTTGTTCAAATGAACTTGTCAGTGTCAAAAATATGCAAATGAGGGGGAAAAAAGGAAAAGCCCTGCAAATTGCTAAAACTCTGTAACTGTTGGTCGGATAGGGTTGAAACTTGTTGTGCAGGTTCCTTTAAGTATTCTAAAGCAGATGTGTAAAATTTAGGATGAAATTTGCATGTTTCTATTTTTCAGGTATTTTTTTCAGTTTTTAGTCAAAAAATGTTTAACTCTGAAACCACTCATCTGATTGCTCTGAAAGTTGGTATACATGTTCCTCAGGATGACATCAGTCAAGTGTATACAAATTGAATTGAAATTTTTATATTTGTAATTTTGGGGTAATTTTCCGAATTTTTGGTCAAAATTTTATTATTCAAGAATAACAAATCTGATAGCTTTGATATTTGGTATACTGGTTACTAAGGTTGATCCAAATCAGTTTGATGAATATCCTGAAAATATCTTGAATTTTATATTTGTGCTGAATTTTTTGGTTATTTTTCTCATTTTAAGTAAAATTTCTTCTTCTCAGAAACCGCTAGCCCAATTGCTCTCAAATTTGGATTGGATGTTTGCAAGGGTGTTACCCTTGTAATTGTTGAAATTACCATAAAAATGGAAATATTACTGTTTTGGGGCAATTTTTGTTATTTTTGGTCCAAAAATCGTAAAAAATATTTTCATTTTAAAGCCCCTGGACGGACGGCTTTTACATTTGGTGTACAGATGTCCAGGGATGACAATAGTTAGATATGTGGAAATTGTCCTGAAATATACAAATTTGTATTTTTATGACAATTTTGTCATGTTTGGTCAAGAAAACTTGTTTTCAAAATTACTTGTCTGATAGCTTTGTAATTTGGTACAAAAGTCCCGAGTGATGTTATTAGATAAATTTTCTGCTCAAAGTGTTGGGAAACCCCCAAATATTTATATTTTAGGTAATTTTCTTTTGTGACCTTAAATGACCTACACCAACCAAGGATTTGTTGTGAGACAGTTTCGAAGGCTGTGAACATAATTTTGTCTTGTTTAATATCAATTTGAAGTAAAATTTGATCCTGAAAACAGAGCTGAGGTAAATGTTTTCATTGCGAACCAATTTTTGCAACTTTCGCATGTAAGACACACAAGAACTGATGAGAAATTGGGATCCAGGATAATTCCAGATGTCATAATCCCCCCCACAGTGGAAGGAATTTCACTATCTGTAACTGATTTAAGTGCTGTTTACATTTGAATAATAGCACTCATAGCATTAAAGCCCCAGTATTTGTAACTTTTAACCTTTTTTTATGTTCGAAATTACATATTATTCTCTTACTGCCATCGTGAAATGCTGTTCAGTAGAGAAATAAGCCAAATTTGTGCTCCTGTAGTGACATACAAACGCTAAATATTGCCTGATCAAGTTCGATTGCCGCGCGGGTTTGTTGACAACTTGTAGGCTGTGCACGTGATCGAGAACGCCGATACTGATGACATCATCGCGCCTGCAACATTCCTGGGGCCTTGCCATGCCACGCCACAGCCACACTGCACTGTCTGGGTGATCGTCCATGGTCGCCGGCTAAATGACCTGCGAATGGTTTTATTTTGTTCTTCTCCATTCACATACGTACTGCTACTGTGTTTCAGAGGATACAGAACTTTGGCAGAGGAGGCTGACATTCTATTCTGGTACAGTGTGCGTTTACAATACGGATTATTCAAACTGCAGTCGGCAGTGCACCGATGCGCACCGTGCAGTTGGTCACTCAGAACTCCGGGTACCGATGTAAAATCAAGACGACACTATATACACTTGGCTCACTTCTGTAGGCAAATAGCTATCAAAATTGAGTAACTTGAAGTAATAAATTTCAGCTGATTGTCGCTTTAGCGGCAAGGTGATTGCGAAATCGAAGCAACATAGTTTGGCAATGTATGGTAGGCTGTCGAATGCAGTGAACGCGATGGCCTTTGGCAGCAAGTAAGGGAACCGTCAGTATTTACAACCTGGGGGTCATTCAAAAGTTGAAAGTTATAAGGGGATGCTCAGAATGTTTTTCTTTGTCTTACTCTGTCCTCAATGACATAATGATTAGTTGATTATATATATTTTACTCTGACACATATTAAATAAAAAGAAAAATATAACTCTAACAGTACAAGTAAATCAACTAGTTGAGCAAGGCAGAAAACTACAAGTAGCTGCTACTACTAGCAATACTTATTATGAAAGAGAAGATAGTGACGATGAGAATGATATAGTTGTTCATGTACGCAATGGCACCAGCGACAGTAAAGATGAGATCAACAGTGGTGATGATGATGTCACACAGTAGTTTTCTGCAGTCGTTACCAGGGTTGGAAGGAGAGGCTGGGTCATGGAGAAATGTTCTTGACAGATATCACTATAAGTGCACAGGATCTAGGACAAAACTGAACTGTTGTGAATTCACCCTTTATATTATCATAGAAATGTATAATTTATTTGACTTGAGTTCAACAACCATTTGGACATTTAACCATACCATAATGACATGCTACCCATCCAAATTTAACAATACTACATGGTCGGAGACTGTTTATTAGGTGAGCTTTTATATCTACATATTGTTACATGGGCTCAGGTAAGCCAAACTTTCTGTTAGAGAGGGGGTTACTAAAAGAAGTCATGGTTGGCTGGGGTGTAACTCAAAATTTCGGAGTTTCTAATGTAATTCCTCTGACCCCCAGATCGTAAATAATGACGGCTCCCTAAACAGCTCTGAACGCCTGAGTCAGAACGATCGCGACCAGTATACGCACTGATGCAACGCAGCGAAAATTTAGAAAAAAACAATTGAGCTCATGCTAAGAATTTACAGACTCTTGGCTCTTGATGCATCAGTTACTGAGCTTTTATACTGGTAAAAAGGCATTCTGAATACAGCGGTAAATTTCCACCCAAACGTGAAAGGATAACACGCGGGCATTCTGCAATGGACGTTGTCAATTTTACCTTGCTGCAGGCCCCACACCAATCTCGGCCCGGCCGCCCGCTGCACTTGTACAGTCTACTACCTCCATGTAGTACAGCCTTACAGGACTAGTAGCCGGCCAAACACACAAAAAACAACGTCGCAGTGTAAAATCCGTAGGTCAGAACCGTTGATCATAAATTTCAGAACCAGTGATGTTTAAAAGTTTTGTATTGATCACTTCATTTTAGGTTTATGTGAATGACTTTCTCATCGAGCTGCGTCTATAATTGTCCCGGGCATTGTCCATGCAAATTTGGGGCCTGCCTTAGCTCCCTCCGATCGTCTGTAGACTACAGCCAAAATCACAGTCCTAAGCAAATTGTACAGTTGCGAAAGTCAGATATGAGTATCATGAATTTTATGCAAAAATATATAAACAACAGAATCAAACCAAGAGGTTAGTTTGCTGTCGGGCTGGGTGCGCAGGGGACGACTTTGCAGTGAGGCCGGGATCTCTCTTGTGTTCGAACTTCTAAGCTTACAATGCCTGGAGCTCCATCGCATCGCAGCTAGTACTGTAGTCCTTGTGAGGATTAGATACCCGTTACGTTCGATATTATTTTGAAATACTTTTAAATTTTATAAGTAAGACTTTTGTACTGCATTCAAGATATAATTTTTCCTTTCTGAGCGTTTTCAATTACGCCGTACGGCAACGATATGCGCACTTGATAGGCTGTGTTGCCTGCAGCGTAGCCTGGCCGTACACAAAACTTCCTTTGAGTAGACGGGCAGAATCAGTCCCGTCATTTATTTTAAACGAAATTTTCATTATACTCCATAATGGAAGAAACGACTAGTTCAATGATTACAATGGTGAAGTGTTGAATTTTTATTCATATGTGTTTTTCTCTCTCAATTCATTCAGCAAACTTGATCTCCGTACCATCGGTCACAACGTGCAGTGCCTTTCATGAAGCTTACAATCGACTGCCTCCGTCGTTAGTTTAGCTGTTCAAGACGTTTGTTTGCACGGCTCATTATAGTCGGAACAATCTGTAAACACTTACATATTTATATCTTTCCGGTATTTCACCCAACTTTCGCGCGTTTTTAGCTGAGTCTCCAGTTTCGATGGACCAGACCTTTTCGAAGAGCGTATGGTTTCTACGGACGCCACAGTAAAACTTGCGTTGATGTGGTTGAGCATGCGCGGTGGTGTGATTACGTTTCGTTTCGTGTGTCAACAAAGCTGACTTCTGGTCCGGACAAGAAGTCATTTTTTACTCCGTTTACTGTTAATCGTGAGGCGGGCTGGGCATGCAAACCATGCGATTCAGTATTAATTATGGTGTACTTTCACATACTGAGGATGTCATTTTAATCAAAAATATGAAAAAAATTGTTAAAAGTTACAAATACTGGGGCTTTAACTAAAACATCCCCAAAGTTGTAAGTATACTGCGAGCTGGTCTTATGTAAACATGGTCAACCAAGGGGTGGAACATTTGATATTCAGGAGGGGTGGGGGATAGAAGATTGATGAGGTAGCATTCCTTTTTAAAAGATCCCTTTTATATTTTTTCCAACTCTTTTTTCCCCACTCTCCCACCTTTTCTTTTTGTCAAGCTTCTCTGGATAACTTTTTGGTGACATTTGCTTATGTATGTAGGATCTGCTTGTCCCATTGCTATAGAAGTTGATATGCATGTTCCTAAAGATGACCTCCAGTACCTAAGTTGCAGACCTTACTTGCTTTTGTCATTCTTGTTTTTCTGGTTGATCTTTGGTACCCATACTGGTATGTACCAGTTCTGATAAAATGTGAGCGACACCGTATAATTGCGGTATTTTTACAGAGATTGTTTCATAGTATATCTAAAATGAGTGATATTAACGTTTTGAGGATAGTGAATTGTATAACTTTGAGAAGAGTGATAAGTTTGTCTGGTATCTGGCTAAACAATCATATCATCTGTGTCATGGTAGAATTCAAAACATAATCTACATACCTACAACTACAACTATCGTTGACTTATAATGGAAATTTATCATCAGTATTTTGGACTTTTTGTGTTTTATCAGTATCATGTTTTTGACTCTATTATACAGGTGAGGTCATAGTTTACACAGTGGTTACCCTTTATTCTCATTTCTAACTTATTGCTAGATAACAGTGATAATGTTGTATGATGTTATCATCGAAGTAAATGATTAACCTGTGAATGTGAATTAATATTAATGTATAATATTGAGAAATGTTATAACATGGAGGTAGCTAACTCCATGGTTATAATAAAAGTAAATCAAACATGTATACATAGAATAGATTGAATAGATTCATAAACCTTAAAGTTTCTTTCTTGAATGAATGTGATCTGAGTTGACAAATTCCTATGAACTCCCTGAAATGTGCAGTGAATGTAGAAAAGACAGTTTTTTTTCAAACTATGTAGTAAAACAATTTGCGTTTGAATAGTCGTGACATATGACCTGATTAGGGAATAACATGTGTGACATGCACGAGCACTGATCTCAGTTGTTTGACAGCTGTAAGTATACCAAAGATTGTTTTAAAATTATGTGGTTTTATTCAGTTTGTTAGCATCTACTAGGGATCAAAGAACACCTTGATTGAAGTTGATACACTGTAGATTGCTTAGATGTGTAAGGGTGAAAGAGTTCTTGTAAATGGTTTCACATGCATGCCTATACCAGTATATGTCATTGGCTCATTGATGTGTGCACTTTAACCATAGATACTGAGTAGCGTGGGTTGACCATCTACTGTCTATGCACTAACTCATAATGGGCTCACACCATGAATAAGTTTAACTGTGTTCAAAGTTTTCATGTGATAAAGACATGTTTTACCTATTCAATTGAGCATATTTTTGCAGCTTTACCATTTATTAGTAATGGTAGTGATGGGATACTAATTTTATATACAACAGCGTGACAAGTTTTGAAACATTAACATGTGTTCCCCTTACATACATTTACAACTAACTGCTACACATGGTGGCGGTAGGGGAACAAACATTAAATGCTTGGGTTACCATGCATGACCCCCTTTAGGATCTTTTATTTTCAAAACCAGATTTCATGAAAGAATTCAATGTACGTATTTAGTTTATGTACTGGTATGTTAGTGAACACCAAATGAAACAATGTGGATCTGAATTCAGATAAAAAGTTGATGAGTCACATTTTTCATGCAAGCAGTTTCAGAGGAGATCCCTTAGCCACATGCAAATTTCATCAACCCACATAACAAATTTAAAAGGCATGTGACAAAGTTCCTGTGAATGATTGACTCAAGCAAAAAATGGGAATATTACCTCAAAAATTAGCAAACAAGAACTTGAACAGTACTTCAACAATATGAATGAGTCATTTCTGGGAACCTTCAAAAGAACTTAAAGCTATAAAGTGGGTGATTTCAGAGAAAATCGTGATCATCATCCAGAAAAATAAGCATTGTTGAGTCATCTCTGTTTTCATAAACCAGAGCACTACAATTACTGTTTTTGAGATTCCCCTAAAAAATTAAGCCATAGCAGATCAGGCCAAGAACGTATGGATTCTATTATCTGGGGTATAAATATTTTTGAGTAATTATATATAATTGCAATTGGCCATATACCTGCCCCTGATGTTCTGTATGATTTAATGTTGCTAATTCCTTGGATATGTCAGGATATGATGACCTTACACAAAAGTTACTGGTTTCAGAGAAACTTTGAGGCAGTTAATGGTGGCTTAAAGGACAGAATCATTGTTTGTATATCACACATTGGCATCACATATGTTATAATCATTTCTTTTGTGTAGTCATGTTTTCAAGGTCAGTTGGTTTGCAAAATTAAGTGAGTTAAGGGCTTGAAATTAAACTTTGAATGGTTTCTGTAGACCACCAAATATAAGATTGATATAGGAAAAAGCTTTCCTTTTGAAAACAATAAATTTGTGTATTTATAGAAAAAATGAGCACATAATCATACAAATGTTTAAGTGTTGTTTAAGCATGTGTGATCTGAAATGAAGTGAAATGTTCATGTTATCAAGTGCGAGCAGTTGTTTCTCATAATTGTCATGACAATCCATACTTTCATTTATTTCACTCTTGCCTTTTCCAGTGCAACATCTGTGTAACTTAGCAACTTCAAGTACTATAACATTCTAATTTTAGAATTCGTCGACTCCCCTTTTGGTGAAGTTTTTAATTTCCTGCCATCTAATGTCAAAGTTTTCCATTATAGGCCTGATTAAGATTTTTAACAATTTCTTCTTCCATTATGTCACCAACCTAGCCATGCTCCATGATGTAGACCTAGAAATATTTACTTCAAATAATTTTCATACTTTGTTTCCGAGGGAAAAGTGCATTCAAAACAAGCCCTGTGCTTCTTGGATCATATTCCTATGAGGAGACCAATATTTGATTCAAAATAACACCTTGCTGACTGTATTTAATTTGGTGACATGGGTTCAAACAAGGTCCTCATAGAGGGACCATGGTGCAAATATGTGTTCAGATACCTGCATGAAAATGGGTATAAAATACCATAAACTTTTTGTGGCCACGACATGTCAAGATGTAACTGAGGGAATATACAATAAAGTTTGGAGTAATACAGCACAGTCCACTACTTTACTGTATGATAACAGTTTAAAAAGTGAGATTTTTGACCACTGTGTTATTTGACTCCCATTTGCCAAAGGCACACAAGTGGGAATAATAGAATCTCACACCCCCAAGGACCTGGGATCAGATTTCTCACACGAGTTGGGGATATTTTGTCTCACACGAGCTTCAGGCAAGTGTGAGAAATGTCTGGATGATTATCTAGAGCTAAGACAAATTTTTAAGAAGATGCTTGCAGAATTTTGAAAAAATGTATATTATGATTTTTCATAGATTATAAAAATTTCCATTATGACTGAGTTATTTCTCTGTAATTTGTATGCATGTTTGAAAGGACACTGCATTTGATATCTGTTCAAGTTAGATAAAAAATTTACTTTTAATTTGTATTTTGAGAATTTTCCTGGTCATTTTTTGTCAAAAGTTTTCTCTTCAGGAATTGCTTGTCTGATACTAGTGATAGGTCTCAATTTTGATTTTAAGGTTTTTAGGATGGCCTTATTAACATATGTCCAAATGATGATCAATTTCGGACATGTAAATAAGTGCGTCTAATTTTGTAATTTTTTTTCAAAACATATTTTTCAGAACTGCTGGTGTAATAGCTTTCAAAGGTGTTGATATGTTGCTAAGGGTGATTAAATTTTGACCATTTGTGCAATTTTCTCATTATTTAGTCAGAACAGAGGGTATTTTTCATAAAATGCTAGTTTAACAACTTTCAAATTTAAATTAGATTCTTTGGCCTGTCTGCTTTCTGTTTTGTGAAAATGATGGAATTTGCACAATACTTATTTTCAGAGCAAAATGTCAAGATATACCTATTTCAGTTATTTCCACTTACTAGGTGCCATGGACTGGTTAAGTTCCACAAAAAACATTGTTGATTGTACATCGTCACAGCCATATGTCACAGGGGCCATGAAAGTCATGGTAACTTAAGTTGCAGTAATAATCTGAATGTTATTGTAATCAGCATATATTGGCAGATATACTAGCAGATGTAACAAGTACCTCTCCTTCTCTAGTTCATGTGCAAGATTGTGACCTCATCATTCTGGCAATTTGTGACCTGAGTCATCTTTTGGTCCATTGATTAGGCCATGTACTAAATAATATAGTTTTCATTGTCAAGAAGTTAGAGTTAAACAATTTACTGATTTAAAGTAAGTTTTCTGGTTATTTTATCCATTGACAGAAATATACCGGTACTCTGTAGTCATCTTTCAGCCTGTATCCTAGTCCTTGTCAAAGAGGGCTGATAAATAAAGGCCTAGAACTTGTCGGTAGCTGTTTGCTTGGTTGAACATCTAACTTAATGTGCATACTCGTGCTTTTCATATCATAAACTGCATTTCAGTCTATGTATTGGACGGCCATGTTCCATGAATTCTTACAAAACTCAGACACACTGTATGAACAATAAGCTTGAAATTATGGCCACAAAATGAATCTGTTAATCTATTGTAAATTTCTCTACAGATTTCACACTGTGACACCATGTTGGACAGAAGATGTTTAACATAGTTGTTTTCAACAATTCCTCAACTGTTTTAAAAGCTATAAGAACCAAATAAACCCCAAAACGTATCACTGCTTGATTATGTGTACAGCCCTGGATTGATCAGTCCAAGTGTTGATTTGTCAATGCAATGAAAACAGCAGTGATATAACATTTCCAATTTGGAAATGACCTGAACTGATAGTGTCATGTGTCCATCATGATTTTAAACATTTCTCATGAATTTTTAGCTCCCATAGCCATATGTATATATGGCAATGGAAGCTATTCTTATAGGCTAGGGAAATGTCTGTATGTATGTATGTCTGTATGTATGTATGTCTGTATGTCTGTATGTCTGTCCGTCAACATCAAAAACTCCAAAACCGCTGTACATTTCATCTTGATATTTGGTGTGTACATGGATGATGGGCCGTAGATGAGATTTTGTTCAAATGAAGTTGTCATTGCCAAAAATATGCAAATTAAGTGAAAAAATGTAAAAACAGTCAAAATTGAAAAAACTCAATAACCACTGAGCAGATTACATGAAAAATTAGCATGTAAGTACTTTGGGCTGATATGAAATGATTGTGCACATCTTGGGTCAGTATCTTGGACTTGCTATTTTTCATGAATTTTTTTGTAATTTTCTCCCATTTTTGGTCAAAAAATCTCCTGCTCTGAAACCACAAGTCCGATTGATTTGAAACTTGGTATGGAAGTGCATAGGAGTGACCTTTCCCAAATTTGGGCAAATCGTGGGGAAATTTGCATATTTTTAGTTTACACGTCCAGACTCCCATGTATAAGGCAGATCTCCATAGACTCCCATGTATAAGACCACGAAAAATAAAAATTTAGTTTCTCATCGTATTCATATTGCAAAAAGGATGCAGTGACACAATTTTAGTCCCCACGGATGAAGTCCAGTGAGCTTATAGATTGGGTCATGTCCGTCTGTTCGTCCATCCGTGAGTCCATCCGTTCACGCAGATATCTCGGATATTTTGAGAAAATATCATGTGACCTTGATGACCTTTGACCTCAAATATACATATTTGTCCATAACTCAGTAACCACAAGTGCTACAGCCTTCAGTATGGTATGAGGGACAGCTTATGACGCCACATATTGTACCTCATTAATTATGCACATATCTAATTTTGAGCGAGCCAATAGAGCTAGAGGTCTGATTTTTGGTATATAGGGATAACTTAGCAAAACAATTTTTTTGACAAAATGTCACGTGACCTCGGTGACCTTTGACCTCAAATATACATATTTGTCCATAACTCAGTAACCACAAGTGCTACAGCCTTCATGTATGGTATGATGGGACACCTTATGACGCCACATATTGTACCTCATTAATTATGCACATATCTAATTTTGAGCGAGCCAATAGAGCTAGAGGTCTGATTTTTGGTATATAGGGATAACTTAGCAATACAATTTTTTTGACAAAATGTCACATGACCTCGGTGACCTTTGACCTCAAATATACATATTTGTCCATAACTCAGTAACCACAAGTGCTGTACAGCCTTCATGTATGGTATGATGGGACACCTTATGACGCCACATATTGTACCTCATTAATTATGCACATATCTAATTTTGAGCGAGCCAATAGAGCTAGAGGTCTGATTTTTGATATATAGGGATAACTTAGAAAAACAATTTTTTTGACAAAATGTCACGTGACCTCAGTGACCTTTGACCTCAAATATACATATTTGTCCATAACTCAGTAACCACAAGTGCTACAGCCTTCATGTATGGTATGATGGGACAGCTTATGACGCCACATATTGTACCTCATTAATTATGCACATATCTAATTTTGAGCGAGCCAATAGAGCTAGAGGTCTGATTTTTGGTATATAGGGATAACTTAGCAATACAATTTTTTGACAAAATGTCACATGACCTCGGTGACCTTTGACCTCAAATATACATATTTGTCCATAACTCAGTAACCACAAGTGCTGTACAGCCTTCATGTATGGTATGATGGGACACCTTATGACGCCACATATTGTACCTCATTAATTATGCACATATCTAATTTTGAGCGAGCCAATAGAGCTAGAGGTCTGATTTTTGATATATAGGGATAACTTAGAAAAACAATTTTTTTGACAAAATGTCACGTGACCTCAGTGACCTTTGACCTCAAATATACATATTTGTCCATAACTCAGTAACCACAAGTGCTACCACCCTTCATATATGGTATGATGGGACAGCTTATGACACCACATATTGTACCTCATTAATTATGCACATATCTAATTTTGAGCGAGCCAATAGAGCTAGAGGTCTGTTTTTTGGTATATAGGGATAACTTAGCAATACAATTTTTTTGACAAAATGTCACGTGACCTCGGTGACCTTTGACCTCAAATATACATATTTTTCCATAACTCGGTAACCACAAGTGCTACACCCTTCATGTTTGGTATGATGGGACACCTTATGATGCCACATATTGTACCTCAGTAATTATGCGCATATCTCATTCTGAGCGAGCCAATAGAGCTAGAGGTCTGATTTTTGGTATATAGGGAAAACTATAGGAGAGAAATTTTTCGACCACATGTCATGTGACCTCGATGACCTTTTACCTAAAATATATGTTTATGTCAATAAATAAGTAACCACAAGTGCTATGTCCTTTGTATTTAGTAGGATGGGAGACCTTATGACAACACACGCTTTACCTCATTAATTATGTACACATCTAATTCTTTGCAAGCGAATAGAGCTAGAGATCTGATTTTTTGGCATATAGGGATTAGCAATATAATTTTTTTTTTCAAAATGTCATGTGACCTCGATGACCTTTGACCTTGATTTTACATATATATGCATATTTCAGTAACCACAAGTTCTATACCCTCCAATTTTGATAGGATATTAGACCTTAAGATGTCACATCTTGTACCTCATTTATAATGCGCATATGTATTTCTTGGCCGGCCAATACTGCTAGAGGTCTGATCTTTTTTCCCAATTTAGAACCATAACTTAGACATGCCTCATGGGTTTCAAATTGGGAACAACGACATAGACCTATGTGCCCATAGATCTCAACATATACACTCCAGTGATACTTCTTAATGACCACATTTTCCTGCCCCATCAAGACTAATACTCCTATTACAAGTGGGGACTATGTCATTGTAAATGACTTGTTGAGTTAATGGTTGTATCACAGTATTCGATATATCTAATTCTGTATTTTTTCCATTTTATATTCTGAATAATTACATTAAACATATTTCACTGTCTCCAGTACATTTCATTTAAGTATTTTCACTTCATGCACTTTATCCCTTTCACACATGTTCAAATATCTGACCAGAGAACAAACACTAAATAGTCGAGGATGGGAGCTACAGTGTCATTGACGCTATTTTTTATGATTATGTTGTTATTATTCCACTTTACATTTAGGCTGGCAAGTTACATATCAACACCTGCTTATTCATTAATCTGTAGACATGAGTGGCACAAGTTAATTAATTGAATACCAGTTAGTGATTAAAACTCATTTACTCACTTCCCTGCATGACAAGAATTGACCTTGTCATGTCAATCTGCTTCTAATGTCCAAAGATTCGTCATTTAGCAGGAACATCAAAGAAGACTAGATTGCCTGTATGGTACCAACACTGATAAAAGTACAAAATTTATGTAATACCGGTATAAGAAAAAAGTTTTAAATTATCGTTTGGATGAAATAACAAAAAGGGCAAATATCTAAAGTCATAACATCAACAGTGTCATGATAGCATATTTCCCTAAAGATAGAGGTATATGCAAATATTTTATCATAGCTCAAAAGGAATCCAGGTAACAGCGGAATTTCAGCTTTAATTAAATTTAGATTGCATAGTTTTGATGCTAAGAAAGATGTCAGTAATGCCTTTAATGTATCTTTTTTCATTCCTTTGGATGCAGACAAATGGTGTTTTCCAGGGCTCAACTTCTTCCAAGTATGGTAATAATTTGTTTGTTAAAGTGGAATGTTCAGACAGATAAAATAATTGTCTTCAGGTATGTAATTATGTAAAATATATTTCAATCAACTCTCTAAATATTTGGTCAGTGATGGAGTGACTAGAATTTGAAGCAAAGATTGTTGCCAGTGAAGTGCACGCCAACAAAATATTTGTTCATAGTTTTAATATTGAAAATTGCATGGAACTTATAATACCAGGCAAGCTGAGGAACCAGAGGTTAATTTCCAATTATCAGAAAGATCATTGACTTTACGAAGGTACAACTGCTTCATCTGCTGTCAGCAAAGCATATCCTATATTTGGTCTATAACATTTACTATAACTCCTATTTATTTGTCAACAAACTGTACTATTGTGAGACACAGATAATATGACAGAACCCCATGACGTCATGACCTGTTAGTGCAAGCGCGTGTTACAACCGATAACGTAGTAACTAACCGATAACGTATCAAACCCGATAACGTAGTAAAAATTTACCGATAACGTTGTAAATCAACCGATAACGTAGTAACGAACGGATAATGTAGTAAACTTTTCTAACCGATAACGTAGTAGAAATTTACCGATAACGTAGTAATTTTTCCTAACCGATAACGTATCAACAAATTTACCGATAACGTATCAATGAACCAATAACGGATTAAATCAACTGATAACGTAGAAAACTCAACCAATACCGCATCAAAACAACTAATAACGTGTCAATTAACCGATAATATATGATTAAACGATTCATGGGCAGCGATAGATTGATCGATTTATAGATAGATAAATATTAGATAGATAAACAGATAGATAGATAGATAGATAGATATATAGACAGATAGATAGATAAATAGGTCGATCAATGTATCGATAAATAAATCAATCTCACAATGGATAGAGCGATCAATCTATCTATTGATGTTTGATAGATGGTCGGTCGATCAATCGATCGATAGATAAATTGATGGGCAGATCGATCGATAGAATGAAGGATCTATTAATTCGATAGAAAGATAGATCAATGAATCGATAGATCGATCGATCTATTCGATAAATTGTCAATAGATAGATCGATCGATAGATCGATTTGTTATCACATTGTCTCGTACTCAATTTTCTTTTCTCCTATTTATTTTTTTCCGTTCAGCGTAAATTGTTACAAATTTCTTTAGCAAATCAATCATGTTTCGGCTGTTCTCATGGTATTACGAACGACTAAGTTGATCTAAGTGTTGTTAAACTTCTGGAATAGGTTTGGGAAGTTGTTTCTAATTTTGTTGTAGTAGCTATACAGTTTAGTTCTAGTTGGGTAAAATTCAAAGAGATAGTATAGATACTGAAGAAACAAAGGCAGGGGAATGAGCGGCTGTTGGTTTACACAGAGAACCCTACCGAGAAAGAAAACTATAATGTGTATGTATCGGCTACAAATTAGACAGAAAGTATGGTTGTAAAAGCAAGATTAGAAACAACTTTCCAAACCCATTTCAGTAGTGTAGCAACATTTAGATCAAGTTAATCGTTTGTACTGCAACAAAAGTTATACAGGCAAGTCGTGGGTATACTTTGCTTCGCATATAAATGTGATTATCACAAAATATTTGTAACGAAGTAATCGGACCAGCTAGAAAACGGAAGACCTTTTTTCCCTGGCGACTGATTTTGGCTCTAGCAGACCAATACCGCAATCACCGACAGCCAATTCCGCACACATATTGGATACGTCGACCGATAGAAGTAACTGCGTATTAGTGATTAACCAAAGAATATTAATGATTTATTCATAAAATTGACGATTTTTCATGTTCTTGAAAATCTCCATCGGGTGTATTTGAAAAAGGTGAGCATGTCAGTGATTGATATGCCGGAACCTAATATAAATAATTATATGAGTGAACTCTGGTAAGGCCAAGAAAAATAAAAAGTTTGTTGCTCATCCTAGACATATTGCAAAAATGATGCGGTGACGCAGTTTTTTTTCTTCTCAGTTTTTTATTCTTCAACCAACAAGAACGCGCATAAAAAAACGTGAAAACGACATAGGAATGCATGTAGAGATAAATGCACAGCAGTGTTGCCTTAGTATTTTTGTATAGCAACAGTTCTTTGGTTTGACTTTTAGTGCAGCAATGCACAATTTTGTCAGCTTAATATAACAATGACATATTTGTACAGTTCTGAATGGAATGTTAGTGTCAGTTATTTTGTTTACAGTTCTGTTTTATACAGCACTGTGTTATGCACTATCGTCGCGTATTTTTTCGGGTTTTTAAAACTTTATTTCCTTATGAGCAGGAAAAAAATGTTGACGTGGCGGGTTTGAATTGTGACGCGCGCGAGGATGAGAACCAAACTTTTTATTTTTCTATTCCCATTTATCACTTAATCCAGTACATTGATACGTTGATTTGATACGTTATCGGTAAATTTGTTGATACGATATCGGTTAGGAAAAATTACTACGTTATCGGTAAATTTTTACTACGTTATCGGTTAGAAAAATTTACTACATTATCCGTTCGTTACTACGTTATCGGTTGATTTACTACGTTATCGGTAAATTTTTACTACGTTATCGGGTTTGATACGTTATCGGTTAGTTACTACGTTATCGGTTGTAACAGCGCGCCGTACTGGCGGTATTTGCAAGAGTGCTGCGGTATATTCGGCGGTAGTCTTTTCACGAGAGAAGCCAGTGAAAGGACAGCCAAATACACCGCAGCACTCGTGCAAATACCGCTGGTACGGCGTGCTTGCACTAACAGGTCATGGGGTTCTTTTAGAATTACATATGTTATATCTTTTATTTACATCATTCAGTGAAAGCATTGATGATTAGTTGTATGTACTACTTGTCTGTCAAATCCTTTAACGGGACTTCATTTCATAGCTTCAGTCGACCCTGCGGAGTTATATAACATTGACATTGCTGTAATAAGGCATCAAATCAGCTTTCACTTTTCATTTGTCAACGCCGCCACACTCTGTATTTTGATTGGTTAAACTATTGTTTACTTATTTATCAAGGATGACCTCTGGAATGTCGCAACAGAGAGCTTGAATTCTGCTCATGATCACACACATTCTCGCAACTTTACATAAGCCATTAGATAGTAAGATGAAGAGAACTTTGCACATTTTGAGAATTAAAGTCTTCTAAATAATCAATACAAATAACACTTTAGAGATTTTTAAAGGAATTTTAAGAGTTACTAAGATACACCAAACACAACTTGTCGAACGATCAAATTTCTGTCTTTGCCACAGCACACAATTGCTGCACTGGTTATCGATAGCGTGCAGGACACACAAACATAGAGTAAACAGCACGCAAAAAATGATGTTCTAAATATTCTGAAAGATTGATAACATGGAATGTTCGGTGAGAAAATTACTGGCAAAAACGTCTCTGCACTGAAGATGTTAACTGTTTAATTCACTCGCTGCGCCCACAGTTACGTGTGGTTTGATAACACGGTGGCCACCGTGGCCATCCATTGCCACTCTGCCCACCGTGAATCAAACCACACGTAACTGTGGCTGCGCGGACATCTTTTTGCTTCGCTGATGACAGAGTGCTCTTCCGGATAATAAAAATCATCCTCACTCTGAGATAAGGACATGCAATTTTCTCTGTCTTAATTTTTATCGGTAATGTCATCCATTTTACGATAACTAGCACCGAATCAAAGTGAAATGAAATCTTGTAGATGACAATTTTTGTATTTACAAACAAAAATAGTTCCGGGATAAAATTGGTAAATACCCGTTAACATAAAGAAGTGGCATAATGTTTTTGGTATTGTACTTCAGTGCAAATACCGGTAGTATGCGCGCTGGTTTCGATGCAAGTAAAGTGTGGTACATATGTAATAATTCACATTTGTTCACAGGACAAAATTAGCAACACGGTATCTTTTGAGCATATGTTTTTGTTTGTTTTTCAAAATTTGTTTCATTCTCAGAAATTGCCTGTATAAAGCTCTGAAATATGTTGTCCATATGTACTTAATTGTCCAGATGTTCTCATTTTAATTTGTTTCACATTGTGACAAAACCATCAATAGCTTGACAATACCTTCATCAGAAATTCAGTGTTTGGCTCCCGGTATGACTTCCAGCTTCGACTTTAAGTTCATGTAGTGGCCAGAATATAACTGAAAGCGCTTGATATAGTGTACAAGAAAGATAAATATGCATTTCAAATGGGAGGACAACTTCAATGGCTCTGTCTTTTACGTTAATACTTCCTTTTCTTTAAATTCTGTAAACACATTCAAAATGATTTCCTAAATTTTTAGCCACATGTGCATGAAGCATGTCCTCTTGAAGTTAGAAATGTCGACAATCAACCGAGACTCACAACACGATTCCATCATTTCACCCACTCATCAGAAACTAAAATGTAACCAAAAACAGGAAACAAAACACTACAGGCACAATAAACACACTTAGGATTTGAATGTGACAGTCACCCTCATAAATCACAATGCTTAACGATTTTTGAGAAATTCTGATCCTGAGGTAGAATAAATAACTTGTCACACTCTAATGATCTGCAGAGTATCCATAGTAATTGTCAATCTTGATAGGCAATTGTCATTGCCCTCATTGATATCCATTTACCTGAATTTGCACAACTTCTGTGCACCAAATGAACATGTCAACAACATTTTCAAAATAAATTTTTATACAATGCAAGATCGAGGTACATGAATATTCCACATTGATTAAGGGTCATTAGCATAGAATTTAAATACCGAAACAATGCTCATTAATGTAATCTGCATATTTGAATATCATTATACCTCGCATCTTGCACTAATAGTAAATTTTCATTGTTTCTTCAACCTTTTAAAATTTGAAAATTGAGCTCCATAAAATTGAGAGAATATGGGTGACTTCTAGGGCCAGTCACCAAAATTGAGAAAGCTTATCAAACAACAAAGTAATGGGAATATTTGAACATGCATAAAAAAGTGGGCCAGACTCACCATGTTTGAGTTTCACCCAGTAAGATACATTTAATGTGCATGGGAAGGCAGCGCGCCCCTCTCAATGATGGACAGTGGCTAACTTGTTAAATGATAACATTGCATTGGTCTATTGTCCATTGCGATTCACAAAGTACAGGAGATAATCTATTCTAATGTGTTCCAGAGAGATCAATGAAGTTTATCATGTCCCACATGTGAAGGCAAAGTTATAGACTAGTCAGCCTTCATTTTATCCTTTGTAACTTTATCACCAATGCCAGTGAGGATCCATGTAAACTTTCATTCAGAAATTCAGAGCATCAAAGTGACCATTTAATTATATTACAATGCCCTGTCAGTCACATTTATTTGGCTGAGCTGAACCACGTCACGTTACTGACCACAAATACACAGTAATTGTTTGTTTACCGGTACATGCCCTGAATGTGAATAATATCATGAACATCATAACTTTTACAGCTAAAACATAAATTGTGATTTCTACAAGATCATAATCAACTTTTTTCAAAAACCCCGGGTTAGCAAACACAGTGGACGTGACAGTGCCTTGCACTCACTGACATGTTCTGGGGCTCTTTTGTCTTTGGCTTGGGAAATTTTCGTAAATTTTTAGTGGTTTTCTTGGTTTCGTTCAGAGTATAATGGAAATAACAGACTTTATTTTTGGTGGCAGGCGAGAGGAAAGTCAAAAGTTAATGGGCAAGTCTTGCTGATAAATAAACTTTAATGGTTAGGGTGTCACCTGTTATTTCATAGTATGTGACATAAACTCAGCAAAAAACCTCAGCAAAAATTTCATCCCAAGCCCAGGATGAACAATCTTAACTTTGAACAGCTGAATGACCAGTGTTTGGACAGTGCTATGTCTTTCAAGTAAATTTAAAGTCTTTTTTTTCAACATTTAATGGTACTACCCTCCAGAATAGAAAGGACATGCGGAGTTCTACAAACTCAATATGCCCAACAGATCACATGATATCAGTATAAACAAACCCATGTGTCAAATGCATATGGAAATACACGTACTTCTATGTGCGTTTGCGCATGTGGGTGTTGACAATATTCCATTGGATTCCAGTATTGTTCCTGAGAAAGATTGTATCACAGCTGTGAAACTAACATCAGTTACTTCTCCTTTTTCTTCATTTAGCTGCAGCCTTTATATCATGTTCATCTGCATCGCCATGGATATCAAAATTATGGAAGGATATCAGTGTCTTTCCATGACTATATTGTGGTTTCTGATATCAAAGGACACTGCTGCTGAAGTGGATGGATGTACAAACAATCTTAAAGGTAAATAGAAAAAACATATTTTGGAGAATCATCACTACAGATTCCATTTAATTTTTGTACATACAAATTTTCCTCAAAACAAAGCAGTGTACTCTGTGTACACTTGCAACAAAATAAATGTACATGTGCCACTTTTACTGTGCTTAACCCTTAAGACGCCAAGGACTGTCATGCCATACAGCCTTACATGCCAAGAACTTTTTGAATCAATAAACTTGACATAGTGCACTTCTTTTAGACAGGTACAGTACCCGGTATGTATCTTATGATTGGAAGCCCAGCCAAACCACTATGAATTTCAAAGATCAGGAAATGAAGAAGCTTTGAGTAGTCTTTCCATGTTTGGTTTAGCAAATCAGGGGTGGGAAAATGGGCTTTTTAAAATTCACAATTTTGGTTGAAAATGCAATGAAATTGATTAAAAGACTCTAAAAATAGATCTTACAGTCCAAAAGTCTGCAGACTTTTACACAAATGTCATGAAAAGACACATATTTTGGTGAAAATTTTCAGCAGTGGAACTTATCAAATGTGAATAATAAACAAACAAACAATTGTTGGTAATTTTCAATAATACAAATACCACATACCCTTCAACACAGTTACACAAAAGCATATAACACAAGTGAAATATAGCATAAACGCTACAATATTAATCAGCAACATGATTGAGTTTAGTAAACAAGATCTTTTATTCGTTTATCTTTGTTTACTTATTTATTGATTTGTTTGTGTATTTCTGCATTGAAAGGTGAAACCATGTAACCAGGAAAAATCTTTGCTTTTGTTTTTTTTATTTGGATTCTGATTGCTATCAGATATGATTCAGTAGTTGTTGTTATGGAATGAATGTCGCCATCTAAGTTAGAGAGGATATGTTTGAGAGGCAATGCCGTTTTGGCATTGCAAGTAAACACAAACAACTAATTTGATTGAATATCTGGCAACAAGCTGCCATCTTACAAGACAATTCAAATCAGAGCCCATATTCAGCTCCATTATCAGCTACCTTGTGATTGGCAAACAGGGAAAAACTCCACAAAAACGCACTACCTCGGACCTTCTGAGAAAATAAATTCGGTTAAAGAACTAAATAAAATAAGTCCAAGGTACATTAAGAACGACATTCGCCTCTGAATGCTTTCGATATACGTACCGGCCCTGACGTTTGATCGCGACGTCACCGTAATGATCATGACAGTCAACGTGAACACATACGAAAGTTTTATCATGTATTTTGACAAGCACGCAACAAATTATTTGCCAGTAAATGAACAGAAACCAATAAATATGAAATAAATAATTACATTTTGGGTATATTTCGACAAAATATGTTATAGACTTAGGAATATGATGTTAGATCAACAGTTCGGAATGTGCCGTGTCGTACATTTTGTACACACAAACCGGTGATCGGCGGCCATCTTGGCAGTCTCAATACATGGTGAAGAATGCTGCGATACCAAAGTTTACTTTACATAAACAGACCTGATAGCTACAAAATCACATATTCAATTAACACTTTCACCGGCGGAGGGCGCATTCTGCGCCAACAGGCAGACTGCGGAAGGTGTGTAAATGCACCAAGAACGTACGCGTTTATATGCATGTGATATACGTTGGCTTTGTCTGCTCTACATCATGTTTATTGACTATTTCCTCAAGCCTAGCATATCGTACGATCATACGCGCTGAATTTGTAAACAAGTGCTGCCATACTTGGTCATTTCCCCGCCGTGATTTGTAAGGATTGTGTGATCGGTTGTTGTTTTTCTGTCAGAGTATTTAAAAAATAGCGTCAATGACACTGTAGCTCCCATCCTGGACTATTTAGTGTTTGTTCTCTGGTCAGATATTTGAACATGTGTGAAAGGGATAAAGTGCATGAAGTGAAAATACTTAAATGAAATGTACTGGAGACAGTGAAATATGTTTAATGTAATTATTCAGAATATAAAATGGAAAAAATACAGAATTAGATATATCGAATACTGTGATACAACCATTAACTCAACAAGTCATTTACAATGACATAGTCCCCACTTGTAATAGGAGTATTAGTCTTGATGGGGCAGGAAAATGTGGTCATTAAGAAGTATCACTGGAGTGTATATGTTGAGATCTATGGGCACATAGGTCTATGTCGTTGTTCCCAATTTGAAACACATGAGGCATGTCTAAGTTATGGTTCTAAATCGGGAAAAAAGATCAGACCTCTAGCAGTATTGGCCAGCCAAGAAATACATATGCGCATTATAAATGAGGTACAAGATGTGACATCTTAAGGTCTAATATCCTATCAAAATTGCAGGGTATAGAACTTGTGGTTACTGAAATATGCATATATATGTATAATCAAGGTCAAAGGTCATTGAGGTCACATGACATGTTGAAAAAAATTATATTGCTAATTAATCCCTATATGCCAAAAAATCAGATCTCTAGCTCTATTCGCTTGCCCAGAATTAGATGTGTACATAATTAATGAGGTAAAGCGTGTGTTGTCATAAGGTCTCCCATCCTACTAAAATACAAAGGACATAGCACTTGTGGTTACTTATTTATTGACATAAACATATATGTTAGGTAAAAGGTCATCGAGATCACATGACATTTGGTCAAAAAATTTCTCTTCTATAGTTATCCCTATATACCAAAAATCAGACATCCAGCTCTATTGGCTCGCTCAGAATGAGATATGCACATAATTATTGAGGTACAGTATGTGGCGTCATAAGGTGTCCAATCATACCAAACATGAAGGGTGTAGCACTTGTGGTTACCGAGTTATGGAAAAATATGTATATTTGAGGTCAAAGGTCACCAAGGTCACGTGACATTTTGTCAAAAAAATTGTTTTGCTAAGTTATCCCTATACACCAAAAATCAGACCTCTAGCTCTATTGGCTCGCTCAAAATTAGATATGTGCATAATTAATGAGGTACAATATGTGGCGTCATAAGCTGTCCCATCATACCATACATGAAGGGAGTAGCACTTGTGGTTACTGAGTTATGGACAAATATGTATATTTGAGGTCAAAGGTCACCGAGGTCACGTGACATTTTGTCAAAAAAAATTGTATTGCTAAGTTATCCCTATATACCAAAAATCAGACCTCTAGCTCTATTGGCTCGCTCAAAATTAGATATGTGCATAAGTAATGAGGTACAATATGTGGCGTCATAAGGTGTCCCATCATACCATACATGAAGGCTGTAGCACTTGTGGTTACTGAGTTATGGACAAATATGTATATTTGAGGTCAAAGGTCACCAAGGTCACGTGACATTTTGTCAAAAAAATTGTATTGCTAAGTTATCCCTATATACCAAAAATCAGACCTCTAGCTCTATTGGCTCGCTCAAAATTAGATATGCGCATAATTAATGAGGTACAATATGTGGCGTCATAAGCTGTCCCATCATACCATACATGAAGGCTGTAGCACTTGTGGTTACTGAGTTATGGACAAATATGTATATTTGAGGTCAAAGGTCACCGAGGTCACGTGACATTTTGTCAAAAAAATTGTATTGCTAAGTTATCCCTATATACCAAAAATCAGACCTCTAGCTCTATTGGCTCGCTCAAAATTAGATATGTGCATAAGTAATGAGGTACAATATGTGGCGTCATAAGGTGTCCCATCATACCATACATAAAGGCTGTAGCACTTGTGGTTACTGAGTTATGGACAAATATGTATATTTGAGGTCAAAGGTCACCGAGGTCACGTGACATTTTGTCAAAAAAATTGTATTGCTAAGTTATCCCTATATACCAAAAATCAGACCTCTAGCTCTATTGGCTCGCTCAAAATTAGATATGTGCATAAGTAATGAGGTACAATATGTGGCGTCATAAGGTGTCCTATCATACCATACATGAAGGCTGTAGCACTAGTGATTACTGAGTTATGGACAAATATGTACATTTGAGGTCAAAGGTCACCGAGGTCACGTGACATTTTGTCAAAAAAATTGTTTTGCTAAGTTATCCCTATATACCAAAAATCAGACCTCTAGCTCTATTGGCTCGCTCAAAATTAGATATGTGCATAATTAATGAGGTACAATATGTGGCGTCATAAGGTGTCCCATCATACCATACATGAAGGCTGTAGCACTTGTGGTTACTGAGTTATGGACAAATATGTATATTTGAGGTCAAAGGTCACCGAGATCACATGACATTTGTCAAAAAAATTGTATTGCTAAGTTATCCCTATATGAGTCAGAATTTGCTAAGGTGTACATTTGGATATCTTTACAAACTGTGTCTTAAATATCCGACATTTTTCATTTTAAAAAGTCCTCTTTTGTAAAAAACAAACCATGATAGCGTAAAGATATAACATAGATAGTTTTGTTATATTCGGCTGACTGCTTCTTTTTTTACAGGGGGATATGTTCCTATAATGATACCATTTTTTTTCATTTTGGGGGGACAAATTGCAAACGTATAGTTCTTATTGTGGTTTAAATAATAAAATATTTATTTAAAAACGTGTGGTGTATTTTATTATAATGTATAAGGATGACTTATTTCTCTTGCAAAAGACAAGCGCATAAAACCATCAGCCTTGCGAAATATGGAGGTTATTATTTTAGTGTAACGCCCGTTATTGTGTCTGTCAATACAAACAGAAAACTTTGGGAAACTGTATTTCTTTAACAACGTACTTGAGATTAGCAACTTTTCGCATTATATGGGTAATGTGTCCTTTTGTTGTAGACAATACCAAAGTTACCACTTTCTGCGCGTTTGTTTTCGAATCAAGTTGAGTAATAAAACGTGTAATGTTTTTCCGTCAATATCTGACGTCCGTGACACGTACCTATGCTGGATACATAAATGGCCAATCGAATTTAAATATGCATGAAAAAGTTGCAAAAAACAGTCACGTGGACAATGCGTCACAGCAACGACCGATAGGAGAAGCTGCAATGGCGGCAGAACGGATATTGGGGTTTCTGTCAAGGTAAGTAACGAGCGTAACTTTCTCACGTCCGTGTCAGTTAGTCTTGTAGACAATCTTACTAAACAAATTTTATCTGTGAAAAAGTTCGTAGTGCTGAAAATCCATGAACAGTCTATTCTTTGAGTCATGTTTTTATTGGAAAAAGCTACGCAATCAGCGGGTGCATTTTGAAACGATCTGATGTTGACCGAAACTCTTTGAACGGACGTAACATTTGACAGGCCTCGATGTTGTCCGAGGACACGATGGCGTCCGTACTCTGCGCAATATTAAATTTGTACGAAATAAGAAGACGTTGTTCATTGCACAGCATGGAAAAGTGCTGTTAGGACTTTGTTCTCTGTGTTGTAGTCCTTGTTTTCATGTAGGCGGTCCGAAAAATTGTCGTCGATGAAAAATCCATGACGCGGTTTCAGTCGTGTGCATTGAACTGGTTTAAATTGTGACTAGCCTCGGTAATATCTGTTTTTGATCGTATTTGAAAAATAAAAATAAACTTAGTGATTCGTGATTTGAGATTTTGCATCATTCCCTTTCAAAATATATCCTGTTGCGTTGATATCGTAAAAAATAAATTGCCGATATGCTTGCAATCTGTCCGTCAGACGATTTTGTGCCGTATTACGACCGTGACAGTTTAACTTACAGAAAACGGTCTTGTTGGCATTCCAAATACCAGAAAGTTCGCCATTTGAAAGATTTATATACAGTTTATTTCAATTGCTATACATCCTTTGGAGTTTAGTTCGCAAACGACCGTGACATTTCTGAAGGCGGCAATCTTGACAGATCATTGTGAACGGACGTTATGATTGAGACCGTCAACTACACAAGATGGCGTCTGTTTTCACGCCGAGGTGTTTACCTTGAAGAAAGCTCGATTTTCGTAATTGTTTGGCCGGGTAAACAGCAGAATTTAGTATTATCTTTCATATGAAAGTCACAGTGTTTGTGTTTCGGGTTCGATAGAATTTTAGATCCGAAAACGCTCACGTTTATGGGGGTTTCATTGACCGCGACCATGATGTCGTCAACGCTGATTCAATCAATCGGACCAGACGCACTTGACTTCGATTTGTTTTGTATGGCACGCGACTAGCCGTGTGTAAAAAACGGTCCATCGATTATCGTTCATGACTCATATGGCTGTTATGAATTTTGTTTTGTCGAATACAAGTTTTTAGACGAAACAAAACAGACGATTGAAACATCTTGTGTGCAAAGCAATATTACCCCATTCGATCATTTATCGTTGGGGGCGCTTTCAATGGCAATTTCCATTGCAAAAAACGAAAGTATTCTATAAGGAAAAGTACTGTTCTTGGAGAGATATGCTTCCGTTTTATACGGAACTGTAAGCTATTTTGCCAGTAAAAATCTTATTTTTCCACCATTCTTCTATGAGACTGTATTATTCAGTGAAGTATAAACAACCACAAATTTAACATGCTATATAGAGTACAGTGGTTGTGCACATAGCATAATGTCTGCATGCATACACAAGTTTCTTCTTGACATAAAGTGATTCATGTTATACTTCTTTAACCTTTATTTCATTACTTTGCTTTACAGTTAATTATGTTAGAGCTACTGCCACCGTGTGTCATACAGAAGGTGGTATCTTACCTGGATATTTATGACACCATCTCATTGAGTTTCACGTGCAAGTACCTCGATACATGTGTAGCTCAAATTGGTAACTGGCAGATAATCAATCTAGACCAGCATGAAATTTCAAAAGACTACGGTGATAAAATCTTCTCCCACTGTGACTCAATAAAGACATTATATTTTGGATATGACAACAGGTTGCTAAGAAATGACTTATTGCCACACAGCATAGAAGAGACTTACCTTGGAAAATGTCGATGGTTACAGGTGCTCAGCATTAAGAAGAACTACACAATTAATACCCTTTCATTCTTGGAATACTTACCTGTGCTTCAAAAACTGGACATTTCGAAGTGCCTCAATGTAAAAGTGCCAAATGCTGTTAGATATATTACACGTTGTCAAAATTTGGAAATTTTAAATATTTCAGAATGTTGGTTTGAGTTTGATGATATCGTAACTGTCATAAAACACACTCCAAAACTGCTGCAAATTGATGCCAGTTTCACGACAACAGTAACGCTTGTTGCTGCTGCAGTTTTATTGAATGAGTCACGACTGGAACATATTAACTTCCATCCAGATACATCATACTCAGAAGGCCCAGACTGGCACCACTTTATAACAAGTCGCCCAGACACATCATTTGGAATATATGTCATCAAGGCAACAAACACACACCCATGTCAGTATTGGTCCACATATCCGAATTTAAACAAATATAAAGATCCTTTCCTGTTGGATTAAAACAAAATCTGGATGTGACAGAATCAATCCACTTCCGTGACAGAAATCAGGAAAAAGACTACAAAATATGGTCATCATCTATTAAAACGTATCGTCATATTCATTGATTCTCGATATGTTAAAGTTGCGATTGCGTGCTGCTGTTCGTGCATCTTGGAATAAGGAAATACAGTCACCAGAATGCCAAGAGGGTCCTTGCTCATCATCAGCTCAACGAATGAGGGCCTATCGACAACGTTTAAAAAAAAATCAGAAGAATGGCTGAAGCACAAACAATATGAAGCTTTGAGGAAGAGTAATGCCAGAAAGAAGAGAACAGAAGCACAGATATGTAGAGACAGAGAAACTGCAAGAATTCGGCAGAGGAGATACCAAGAAAGAAAGAGGGCAAAAGCTGCTGAAAATGACAATGCTTCAGGGACAGCCAAAAAGAGGTGTATCATGACTCGCAAAAGCAGGAGCAACTACAGAAGTATTGGAGAGAAATGAAACGGAAAAGTCGTGCAAATATGAGCATGCAAAGAAGAGAAGAGAGAGGGAACGAGATCTAGCACGGAAGCAGATGAAAAAGAAGAGTAGACAAGTACAAATAAGTGACATTGTAACACAAAGGATGACAGCTGAGAATGAAAATGAAAACAGCAGTAATACCAGAGTGTCAGGTGGATACACAACAAAAGAAGCTGCTAGAAAAGCTACATACAGAGCTAGGAAATCTCTTCCGAAAATCCAGAGAAATATGCAGAGGTTTTAAAGGGATTAGTGACAACTTCGTCCCCAAGGAAGGTTCAAGCACTGAAGGAAAGAGGGATTCACAAAGATAGTAACCTTCTGCATACCAGTTTCAATGCCCTTAAAAAGTCAATAGCATTATTGAAATCAAAGCGAACTGACAAATCCAGACACCTGAGACAATTACTAGTCCAGTCTGTGATGATTTCGAAAAAATACAGAAAGATGAGGACTCAGGCATCAGTGTTAGGAGTGCATCGTGATCTCATTCGAAGATGTGAGCAGTCCCCCATTGATCCTGAAAATGTGTACAACAAACAATCACTAAGGAGGAACAGATCAGATAGATTGTCCCTTGATGTCATTTCTAAAATTAAAGATTTCTACCAGCAGAGTGATGTGTCGCGAGAACTTCCCATGATGCAAAGAACATCTAAAAAGAAAGCAGAAAAACAACCTACAAGAGTGGTGGAAAAACAACCTACAAGAGTAATGGAAATGACAACTGAAAGAGCACATAAGAAATGGGTGAAAGACAATCCTGATAATGAAGTAAGTTTGACGACATTCAGGAAATTGAAACCGATTAATGTAAAACCAATACGAAAAAATCAACTCAACCAGTGTTTGTGTGAAAAATGCACCAACATAATGCTAAAACTGCGAACCCTGAATGCAACACTTGGACGGCATCAATATGGAAATTTGAAGATTAAAGACAAGTATGATCTGCTAAACATTAGTTTGTGCGAAAAACAAAATGGACTTCACTCCTACAAATGTGTAAGCAGGCAATGTGAAAAATGTGGTGTCAGAAAGTTGAGGGAGAGATTGGAAAGAATTTCAACGGAGGACAGCTTGATACAAACTTCTTGGTTGAAGTGGGAGACCAAAAAAACGTCAATCACATCCAGTGGTGCAGTAAAACAACAAACCAGAAAGGTTATGATAGTGAAAGATGGAACACTTGCAGACTTGATTGATGAGCTTGTTGAAGAAGCAAGTGTGCTGGCCAAACACTTGTTTATCGCTACGTGGCAACAAAGGAATTTTCTGAGCTCACAAAGGCCCCACTTCCTGAAAATACTGTGGTCATGGTTCTCGATTTTGCGCAGAATTACACATGTATAAATCAGGATGAGATACAATCTGCACATTGGGCATACACACAGGTAACCTTACATCCCATAGTGGCATTCTATAACTGCCGAAATGTGATACTAAACATACCATCCAGGAATCCATGGTCTTTGTTAGTGAAGACCTAACACATGACAGCCATGCTGTTCATCACTTTGTACATATGGCAAATATGCACTTATCAGATTGCAGAAAAGTAACAATCGACAAAGAGATCCAGTTCAGCGACGGATGTGCAGCCCAGTATAAATCCAAGGGTCCCTTCAGTGACATTTCCTTCAGTGAGAGTGACTTTGGGTTCAGAATTGAACGCCATTTCTTCGGCTCACAACATGGTAAAGGCCATGCGATGGTGTAGCAGGTGCTGTTAAAACCGCTGTCCGGCAGGCAGTCATTGCTCGTCAGGTCATTGTTGGAGATGCTAGTGACATGTTTAAATACTGCAGTGAGCATCTTACTAAAGATGGAATGTGCTCCAGTAAACGCTCGTTCTTCTTTGTACCAAAGGGTACAATCAACAGAAGTCGACCAAACAGAGTAGTGACTAAGTCAGTTCCAGGTACTCAACAATTGCATGCGGTGCGGTGTGTACAATCAGGTGTTATTGAAGTCCGACATCTGAGTTGCTTCTGTGAAAAGTGTATGACAGGAGACAAGAACAAAGAGTGCACTGATGTGTCCTATGTTGGTGGTTGGAAAGAAGTGCAACTTAAAATACCTAATATAAGCAGCCACAGCAGTTTTGAAGCTAGAGGGAATTGTGTCAGTGACATTCCTAATGGAGGCGGCAGTATAAGTGATGGTGATATGACTCCTGGTGTGAGTGCAAGTGGTATGGTCCATGGTAATGAGCTGATGGATAATGACGATGTCGGTGACATGGCTGATGGTGGTGGAGATGGCAGTGGTGATGGTGATGTGACTGCAGGCGTGAGTGCAAGTGGTATGGTCCATGGTAATGAGCTGATGGATAATGACGATGTCGGTGACATGGCTGATGGTGGTGGAGATGGCAGTGGTGATGGTGATGTGACTTCTGGCGTGAGTGCAAGTGGTATGGTCCATGGTAATGAGCTGATGGATAATGACGATGTTGGTGACATGGCTGATGGTGGTGGAGATGGCAGTGGTGATGGTGATGTGACTGCAGGCGTGAGTGCAAGTGGTATGGTCCATGGTAATGAGCTGATGGATAATGACAATGTCGGTGACATGGCTGATTGTGGTGAAGATGGCAGTGGTGATGGTGATGTGACTGCAGGCGTGAGTGCAAGTGGTATGGTCCATGGTAATGAGCTGATGGATAATGACGATGTTGGTGACATGGCTGAAGGTGGTGACCGTGGCAGTAAAGCTGGTGTTAGTAATGTGCAAGGTTGTTGTGATGGCAACACTGCTGCCCATACTGGACAGAAGTCCCCAGTGTATGATTGGTGAGTATTTGGAAATACCTTACTTTAAATATTATAGATTGATCACAGGTGACATTTCCCAGATGGAAGATGCATGTTATATCTATTTATATATTATCTTATATACGGGAGTGGTTTGTTTTAATTTTGATGTTTACTGTAAACAACAGAACAGAATTTCATCAGTAAGAAATTTTGGGTTAAACTAATAGTACATATTGCAAAGTTCTTAACAAAAGCAATTTTGTCCTTTGATTATTTTGAACAATATTGTAAGACTTTCACATCCACTATTTTACTCCCTAGTGGTATCAAACCTGGTGTCTTTGTGGCCATCAAGTTGAAGACATTGTACAGGAGTCACAACATTTTTATAGCACAGGTATGAGGTATCTGATTTCCTAATTAGAAATGGCAGAAATTAAGGCTGTATGCATAGGCTAGCTATTGGGTTGGGCAAGTGACTTTTTGTAGTGACATCTTTAATATACCATCACTGTGATATCATGGCAACATTGAGTGAAGACATGAGCAAGTGAAATCAATACTGGTAAACAGCCACAAACAATAGACATTTTATTTATTATTTTTATTATTGTTTTACTAGGTAACAGCTGTGAGTGGTTGCGACCTCCAGCTGAAGTATTTGAGGAAGGTCCACACAAATGTTTATGCTTGGCCAGACAAAGATGATCTGTCGTGGGAGCCTATGCAAGCTGTCATACGTGCTGTTACTTTGAACCTTCGACCTGGAAGATTGCTGCAGTTTTCTCTTTGTGATGAAGCTTTTACAGCATTGTCAGACATTGCTGAAAAACAAAAACATAAATTATGTTAGTAGGTGATGTTGCGTCACGTACAGGATCTCGCGAGACTTGGTGGATAGCCATAGCAGCAGTTTGCTGACCAGGTTATCATGTCAAGCTTTATATGAAACTAGAATAGTTGCAAAATGTAACAAAAGTTGTTGTTTGTGAAATATAAAAATATTCTAGTATTATATGAACAAATAAAATTAATGCATTTTTGACATGTTCCGTCCAGTTATGTATTATTGAGGTGAAATATTATAAAATTGCACCAGACTGTTATGAACTTACCTTATTTTCCCTATAAGATTTGAAACTAGAAAATTGTTAATGTTAAATGAACTTACCTTACTTGAAGACAAAAAAGTGGAATTAAGACATCTTGTTCGTAAATTAATGGGTTTAATATTGTCATGCTCAGGGCAGTATGCTTTTGTTAAAGTGAAATTCATGTATGGAAAAAATTGCAACTGACTGTAATGAGCTTACAAGTACCTTAATGTCTTGTAAAATTTGAGAATTGCTCATGTTAAATCGACTTACCTTTTATTGACATTGGACTTTTTAAAGTTTTAATGTTCATCACTTGCTTATGAAATCAAATACTGATAATGATTAAACCTACCTATTTCTTGAAAGAGGTTTGGTTCAATGAAGGAAAATTTAGAAACATTTTGCATGTTGGAAGTGTTTTGTATGATGACACCTTTTGAGATATATTTGATCTAATTCAGAAAATATCAGTTCACAACAGATAAATATGTACCGTGTATTACTGGATACAATCCACATTTATCTCAATGTTCATACGGAATACATAAGATAAGGATTGTGTTTGAGACATCTTTTGAAGTTTTGTCGGTGTTAAGCAAGGACAATTACTGACCAGTTCCCTTTGTATCTCAGCATGTGTGTTTACAGTAGTATATTGAGTTTCGGCAAATTCTGCTGATGTTGTACAACAAAGTACAATTACCTTGTTTGAACTGAAGTTTTGTAAAAACCAAGGTTAGGAATAATAATAAAGGCATTGCATTTGTTTTCTGCATTGCAAGTGTTTCCTCATTTATAGATAAAATTCTATGTGTAAATGACAATGAATAACGTTGATGTTTAAATTTTCTGTCAATCTAACGTCCGTTACATACATTGAAGGAATCCTTTGGTCAGACTTTATACCAACTGGTAAACTACATTCAATATTTACAGTTCATAAACAGGTATTAAATAAATAACAAAGCCTGTGAAATACTTCACTCATTCCTAGTAGGATTTTTAGAAAAGGATGACAAAGTTTTCAAAAGTTATTCTATTGCACCATTACAAATAAGGCTACTACATTTATTTTAATGTTAAAATCAGTGAAAGTCATATTGTTTTGGCATTGAAGCCTCCAATACTAAATGTTTATCAAGGAATAAGACATGTGGCTGCTGGTTTTAGTTTTTTTAATAAGCAGTATTAGGTAAAAATTCTGTCAATATAACGTCCGTGACAACCAAATAATCCAGTAAGTTTCAAGGTAATATTGGGGGAGAGTTATCTTGTCACATATTGAAAATGTTAGGTCATACCATGAGTAGTTTACATATGTGACTCATTTATTTCATGTCATCAGATTAATTTTAATGTCCATGTCCCACTTTTGGCACTGTTTAGCAAATTCTGACTCATATACCAAAAATCAGACCTCTAGCTCTATTGGCTCGCTCAAAATTAGATATGTGCATAATTAATGAGGTACAATTTGTGGCGTCATAAGCTGTCCCATCATACCATATATGAAGGGTGGTAGCACTTGTGGTTACTGAGTTATGGACAAATATGTATATTTGAGATCAAAGGTCATCAAGGTGACATGACATTTTGTCAAAATATCCGAGATATCTGCGTGAACGGATGGACTCACGGATGGACGAACAGACGGACATGACCCAATCTATAAGCTCACTGGACTTCATCCGTGGGGACTAAAAATTCTGTCACTGCATCCTTTTTGCAATATGAATACGATGAGAAACTAAATTTTTATTTTTGTGGCCTTATACATGGGAGTCTATGGAGATCTGCCTTATACATGGGAGTCTATGGACGTGTAAACTAAAAATATGCAAATTTCACCACGATTTGCCCAAATTTGGGAAAGGTCACTCCTATGCACTTCCATACCAAGTTTCAAATCAATCGGACTTGTGGTTTCAGAGCAGGAGATTTTTTGACCAAAAATGGGAGAAAATTACAAAAAAATTCATGAAAAATAGCAAGTCCAAGATACTGACCCAAGATGCGCACAATCATTTCATGTCAGCCCAAAGTACTTACATGCTAATTTTTCATGTAATCTGCTCAGTGGTTATTGAGTTTTTTCAATTTTGACTGTTTTTACATTTTTTCACTTAATTTGCATATTTTTGGCAATGACAACTTCATTTGAACAAAATCTCATCTATAGCCCATCATCCATGTACACACCAAATATCAAGATGAAATGTACAGCAGTTTTGGAGTTTTTGATGTTGACGGACAGACATACAGACATACAGACATACAGACGTACAGACATACAGACATACAGACATACATACATACAGACATTTTCCTAGCCTATAAGAATAGCTTCCATTGCCATATATACATATGGCTATGGGAGCTAAAAATGGCAAGGCGGGCACAGCTTAAAATCGACGAAGTCCTTGAGCATGTTTTTTTGGACAGTGATAGTGAAATTGACACTGATCGCGAAACTGAACTCGACAGAGATGGCTGAAGTCAAATTTCACCCGACAAAAAGTCTAATACTGAACTTCAATATGTCCCGAACCAAAGACAGAGATTGCAAGGGAGACAGGAAGGTAGGCCAGCTGAGCATGCTAGTGTGATAAGAGTGCGACAAAGGGCCAGTGACCGATGTCACAATGATGATTGGGTATCGTGTGGATGTTGTACACATCAATCTATCAATGACAATTACACATCGGACTTGCTACCTGAGTATATAACCTTATTATTATGTAGCTCTCTTTTGAATGTCAGATGATACCTGTTGTTCGAAGATGAACTTGTAATAAATATGCATAACCTCATATGAAATATGAAATATGAAATATGTTTTATATTATGTGTTCCCCCTACTGAATTTGAGTTAATAAAATGTATGTAATATTTTTTAGAGTGTTACGCTGAAAAGAAATGCATTTATGTATTGAAATAGCACAAAAAATCAACATTTTTAAAAATTTTTTTGTAAATTCCAATAATGCCGCCATGATCACGTGACCTTCTAGGTGGGTCACATGACCTTTTGTGCATTTTTATGATGCTCTGTGACTGTCATATTGCAATACTCACTGAAAAAATTGTCCTGAATACTCTTATAATAAAAAAGATACAGCTCATGCATGTAAATCAATATTTATAAGGCCATATTTCCATAGAAAACTACGCATAGGAATGCATGTACAAAAATTAATTAAGTGTTAAGATTTAGTGCAAATCCTTTCAAATTTCTTCATCATAAGTGTTTAAGGTTATTCCCAAAATAATGGTATTTACATGTACATGTATGTCCGAGTACATCATGCAGTGGAGGTATTTTCTGAAATGCGTAGCGTCGAGGACAATACCAAAGCGTATGCTGTATGAGGACATTAATCCCGGTATTTTGGGAATAACCTCATTATTATACACCTTTTTAGTCCAACTTTACAGGAAAAAAGTCGAAATTGAAGCGTTTTTTGGATGCCCGACGCGCACTGTACTGAGCGATCATGAGCAGACTAGGAAGGCATTGCGCGCTTCTGCTAAACGCACAGAGCTAAATTTCAACCTGCGCTGCACAGTGCACATGGTAGATATTGTACGTCTGCAGCATTATTTCACTTTAATCCACAGGTCATGAACTGACCATCATTTAATTTGTGAAGTACTGAATGCTAAGGAGTATATATTCTTGTAAAAAATGTAAAATATTCTCTTCTTTTATCCCATGTTGACCTAAAGGAGTGTTGAGGTCAAAGTCAAATAGCGTCCAATAACAACTAAAGTTAATGTACTCCGCGTCAAAGTTATTGGACTCTGTGTCTCCTGATTCCGAAACTTACTGTACGACGAAACTCCATAGGTTACAGACGCAGATGTATAGTAATCCTTAATATTATACTTCTGATGTGGCAAAAAATTTATAATAGTTGTCCAATTTGATTCTGTGAGCAATACTGTCATATAGGATAAATTTTTATGGACTTTTTAAAATTTTTCCCACAGATTCATCTCTCAACTTTGTTGTAGAAAAAGGAAAATGTCTTAAGCTGTCCTGCTATCCACAACCAGGGAACCACACTGCCAATGATATATTATGGTATTTTAATGGAACGGAGCTTCCCAAAAAGATGTACAGAGTCAAGAATGAACGTATTGGAGAGCTTATCATTGATAAGGTTGACTTTGCTCATTCTGGCTTTTACTCCTGCAAAAGTTTTGAGGATCCCCAAGGTTATGTTAATTTGAAGACTTATGATATTACAATTGGAAGTAAGTTGAAGGTACAACTTGTTAAAATGGCGGCGTAGAAATCTTAAAATGGTTTTCAAATGCAGAACTTTGTTTTCTGCATATGTTTTAAGATGAGAAAGTCTTTAACGTTTATATAGCTCTAAGAACACGTATAAGGTCTTTATAAATATACTTAGGGGGTATTTATGAAGTTATTTGATGAGAATGTCTACAGGGCAAGCAAAATCAGCCATTTTCAGCTGACTTTTTGTCATCAAACAAAAGTATTTCCCCATGGCCTTGTGGGGGTTTTTGATCAAAGCAGGATGTTATGTACCCCTATTTTACATTCAAAATACAGGTAGCCGACCAGTATATGTTGCTCCTTTCAGAGTCAGTTATGGTCACTGTTTATTACATGCCCCGATGTGGGTGCAAATCAGTGCATGGATTTGAATGGGAACATCCAGGGAGTTAGCGGATCGTGTGAATGATGTACGGACCTGTTTCAATAGTTACCGGTCCGGTGAAACCAACAGAAAAACAAGCGGCTGGCTAAACGCTAGATGTAAAATATCCATGTGCACATTGCTATTTTGACTTTTGTTAAAATCTGTTTGATGTTGGTCAATAAGTGTAAAATTGTTTGAGAATGCCCTGCATGTAAGTAAATAAATGTCATCTAGCGTCAACTGTGAAGAGGCAGGTAAAAAAAAATATTATTGCCTGAATACATATGTTTTATGGGCCTTTGCAGCAGGAGACAATATGAGCTATAGCCAATAGCTGCCAATTTAATATTTTTCGTTTACAATCTGCATGAAATACATTATTTACATTAATTTATTTTTTACTTTTTTTACATGAAATGTCTGCACGAAATACATTCTTTAGGTGTAATACATTCTTTTTATATTTATTATACAGAAGGTCTGCACAAAATACATTCTAAGATCATGGCCAGGTCTAGATGGGCTTGCAAGAAATGCATTCTTTACATCTAATACATTTTTTACATTTATTTGATGAAAGGTTTGCATGGAACACATTCTAAGGTCGGGATGGGGTCTAGATGGGTATGCATGAAATACATTTTGTACATTTATTACACAAAAGGTCTACATGAAATACATTCTAAGATCGGGGCCGGGTCTAGATGGGCATGCATGAAATACATTCTTTACATTTAATTCATTTATTACAGTTTTTTCATTTACAACATGAAAGGTTTGCTTGAAATACATTCTAAGGTCGTGTTGGGTCTAGATGGGCTTATTAACTTTTTTTACATTTATTATACAAAAGGTCTGCACACTTTTTTACATTTATTATACAAAAGGTCTGCACAAAATACATTCTAAGGTCTGGGCTGTGTCTAGGTGGGCTTGCATTTTTGCGTTTAATATACCATTACATTTATTACACAAAAGGTTAGACTCTCGCCAGCCGCTTGTACCGCTTGGTTTCGCGTATTGGCGTAGCTTACGGTATTTGCTGGTACAAGCGACTGTTACGCCTCACGCAATCCTCAATCCTCCGAAATCCTCAGAACTGCAGCTCGTTTAATTACTAGAACAAGAAAAACAGATCATATCACTCCTTGTCTTTACAGATTACATTGGCTTCCAGTTAAGCAAAGGATAGAATTCAAAATTCTTGTCATCACTTATAAGATACTCAATGGTCACGCTCCAAAGTATTTAGGTGAATTGCTTACAGTCTGTGACACTCAGCGCACACTTCGCTCTCACTCTAGTGTTGTAAATTTATATCAGCAAATAGGAAACACAGTGTATTACGGTGATAGGGCTTTCTCAATTTGTGCACCTCGCTTATGGAATTCTCTGCCATTACATATTCAATGCGGTTCAGTCATTCGATGTTTTTAAAAGTAAACTGAAAACTCACCTTTTTACGTCATTTTATTCATAATTTTTTGTAGTTTTTATGATGAATTTTTTATAACATGTTGCTAATTTTAACTTTGCTTTTTTACTGTCAGTTTAAAACAATTTTATGTTTCATCCCTCTCTTTGTTGATTTTAAGTGTAAAGCGCATTGAGATTATTTTTAATGTAATGCGCTATATAAGAAATAAAGATTAAGATTAAGATTACACATTCATGAGGTATCGTATCATAGTAATGGGTGGGGTAATTATACCATATTTGGATAGTGGAAGGTCATCCTTCAGGTCATATATTCATGTGGAGTATAGTATAAGTTGAGGTTTCCAGTTTCTGCCGTGATCGTAAAAGACTAGAACTTACTGAATAGAATGAATCAATTTTCAAACTTCAAACTGATTTTTAGCATTTTATTAGTAGTCAAAACAATTGGGGTTCGGCCGTCCCTGGATTCTGTCTAAGTGTCGTCGGGCTGCGGGCCGTTGACCGTGCTAAGCCATACGGATAAAGTGAAGTGCTGTGAGCACAGGGAGACTGCCGTTGTTTGTAACGTCTTGTCGCGATCGTCGCGTTGCTCGTGTATTGCTCTTGCCCGTCATATACATGTATCCAGGGATACTGTGCCTGAAAACCTAACCCAACAAGTTTCTATGTCAGTAAAACAACTTTTTGATTCCATGATCCCCACTAGCTGGGCCCTTCCTTTACCACAGCTGCGCTGTGTTTTCATATCAACTTGTCTGGGAAGCGCGTACAATCGAGGAATAGCGCTGCAGTTTAAGCCCACCCCTTTCCATGTCACTCGTTGTGACGTCACCGTTGCCTAGCCTTTTTCATACAGTTCTGTGAGGGCGCATACAAGGTATAACAGTCCTCGTGCCTTCGGCACTCGATCTCGCGCCTTCGGCACTCGGCCTCACGCCTTTGGCGCTCGATCGCCTACGTTGGATTGCTACCGCACTTTAATAAAAGTGAATCCGGTCAAAGAAGGCACGAGGGACTGTCGACAGTCTAACGAAATGTCTGCATGAAATACATTCTGAGATCCGGTCTTGGTCTTGATAGGGTTTTAACGAAATACATTCTTTACACTTAATAAATTTTTTACATTTATTAGATGAAAGGTCTGCACGAAATACATTCTAATATCGGGGCCAGGTCTAAATGGGTGTGTACAAAATACATTCTTTACATTTATTACACAAAAGGTCTGCATGAAATACATTCTAAGGTCCAGGCCAAGTCTATAAGGGCTTAAACGAAATACACTTACGCTCCCATAGATGCATATGTATATATGCAAATGGGAGGTATTCGTATAAGGTGGCAAAATGGCGTCTGTGTGTATGTATGTATGTCTGTTAGTCCGTCCACATCAAAAACTCCTAAACCGTAGCACCTACTGTCTTAGTATTTGGTGCACAGGTACACCTAGGGGTGGAGATGTGAATTTGTTCAAATGAACTTGTCAGTGCCAAAAATATGCAAATGAGGGGGAAAAAAGGAAAAATCTTGCAAATGGCTAATACTCAGTAAGCATTGGTCAGATTTGGTTGAAACTTGGTATGCAGGTTTCTTTAGGTATTCTAAATTATGTGTGCAAAAATTGGGATGAAATTTGCATGTTTGTATTTTTAGGGTATTTTTTCCGTTTTTAGTCAAAAAATCTTGTTCTCTGAAATCGCTCTCTGATTGCTATGAAACTTAATATTCATGTTCCTCAGAATGACCTCAGTCATGCTTGTACAAATTGTATTGATATTGTCATATTTGTAATTTTGGGGCAATTTTTCCAATTTTTGATAAAAATTTTTTTAATCCAAAACTGCTGATTTGATAGCTTTGATACATGTATTTGGTATACAGGTATCTTCTTTTAATCTCAATATAATGTATTGAAAGTATGTTGAAACTGGCAATTTTTTTTTATTTTTGGGGCAATTTTTGCCTTTTTTGGTCAAGAATTTTTTCTTCTCAAACTTCTGATCTGGTAGCTTTGATATCTAGTGTACAGGTTCCTAGGGTTTATGTTAATTAGATATATTTAAAATTAGGATGAAATCTGCAATTTTGTATTTTGGGGGCAATTTTTCTCATTTTTGGTCAAAAAATTTGTTTCTCAAAATTTACCAGTCTGATTGCTTTGATATTTAGTAAACCGGTCCTTAGGGTTTTTGTTAATAAGATATATTGAAATTAAGTTGAAATCCGGAATTTTGAATTTTTGGGGCAACTTTGCGAAACTTTCAGTTTTACTGGGATATCTGTCATTTTGTATTTTTAAGATTTTATTTTGTAATTTTATACCTACTGGAACTAAGAGTATATAATGTGGTGATTTAGTAAGCATTTGATATGGTAAACTGTATTTGGTGTTGAAATGCGGTAAAAAAATCCTGGCAGATTTTGAAAAAATCCCAAACAAGTGCCAATAAAAAATTCAGCCAGAGAAGGTTTGACAAAAAGAAAAGGTGGGAGAGTGGGGAAAAAGAATGTACAATGGATCGGATAAAAAAGATAATGTACCTCATCGATCTTCCTGACACCATCCCTTATCAAATGGTCCACCCCGATGTATTTTTGTGCACAATGAACCAGTATTTTAGTTTAAGATGTCAAGTTAGGTAGGTAAGGATTTGAAAGGAATAGTCAAGTTCACCACAGTTTAACTTTATCTCTTGTGTCATCATCCTTGTGTAATTGGTTAAGTTTGTAAGTTGTTCCAGATGTGGATGCACAAGCTGTTCTGGAAGAAAACAATGTTTACATTTCCCTGTAGGGTTTCTGAGTGATGATTGTATGTTGAAATTTCTCCATGTATCTGGTGTATGGGCAAAGTGTAAACATTTGTTATTGTAAATGAAAAATCAAGAACAGTTTACTGTGTGATTGTAAAAGATAACATATTTGTCAATACATAAACTGCCTTGCAGATTGATTGTCTTAAAGATTATCACAGAAGTAGAAAAGGAAAAGAAACTAATCAAATTGCTGTAACATATTCACTCTCAGTGCCTGTATAAGCCTATACTTAACTATTTTATCATTACATCCAGCTGTTTGTTATATCTTTATCACTCTCCATGGGCCAAGGCACTCTTGGGGTCAATGTCATCACTCTGTGCCAGTCTGTGTATGTCAGTCTGTCTGTACATGTATGTCCATGTTTCATACAATTGTTAACTTGTTT
The DNA here is from genome assembly GCF_041260155.1 of Ptychodera flava. Lineage (NCBI taxonomy): Eukaryota > Metazoa > Hemichordata > Enteropneusta > Ptychoderidae > Ptychodera > Ptychodera flava. The sequence goes on along the minus strand of NC_091935.1, from coordinate 3,932,201 downwards.
TGATAACTATATGGGAGCGAACAGTGATATTGTCACTATTTTTTACATTTATTACATGAAAGGTCTGCAAGAATTACATTATAAGATTGGGGCAGAGTGTAGATGGCCTTAAAAAAGCTCTAAATGAGCGAAAAACTGTCCCCGCACAGTGTACATTGTCGCTGAACAACGTTGTGAACAAGGTTGATGCAACCAAGTGTTACATAATCTATCGCTATTCAGTACCCATTCACACATCGAATTCCAGATATGACAGACTTTTTTTACCTTGTATGTGGTTAAGTGTATTTCGTATGGACATTTTAATGACAAAATGTGTTAATTGTTAAGAATGTATTTTGTGCATGTAATAATTGAAAAAATGTAAAAGATAAAGAAATTGTATTTCGGGCAAGACCAGTCCAAACTCCCGATGATGTCTGATCAGCCCTCCTGACTAAGTCCCAATAGTTAGGTTTGTTTCTCGCAGACATTAATTGAAAAAATGTATTAAATGTAAAGAATGTATTTTGTGCCGACCTTTCATGTAATAAATGTAAAAAACTTATTAAATTTAAAGAATGCATTTTGTGCATGAATAAATGTTAAAAAGTAAAACATGCAGAATTCTTGACTACTGGCCATGGATGGATAATTTGCCCTCCTGAAGTCGGGCAAATTGTCACCTGCGCTTGGGCACATAAAACCATGTATTAAAGGGACAAAGTCTGCCATTTTTCATGAATTTTGTTTGATACGAGATTCTACTTATTGTTTGACATGTTGAAAGATACTGAATGAATGGGTGACCATGCATACAGTCGACTCCGGTTTTAGACATATCAAATGAAAGGAAAGCATGGCAAAAGTAAATAATGGTCATGACCATTAATTTATTTTTGTGATAGTTTTTTTTTTGGGGGGGGGCTTTGGTTGGAGGGGGTTGGGGTTTCAAACACATTTAGTTTACACATATAATCATTGTTTCATGTTTGATTTTTTGAAACTCTGGATAATGTCTGTCCACCTATAGGTGGACATGAAACACACTTTTTATCAGTCTGTCAGAAATACAAAGTCCAAAGAAAGTACTTTTTCAGTAAAATCAATTTCCCAAACGACGATACTGAAAATCAGCTTATTTCTCTACTAACAAAACAAGAGTTATCTTTTAATGAACAACTTGCTGATTATATTTTTACTTTATATAAACAAAGAAATACCTAGTTATATTTATTATTAGCTACTATTATTATACTGTAATACTTTATCTTTATTGAAGAAAATTTTAACTTATTTTTGTATCACACTTTTATTGCCACAAATGTGATGTAAATCCTATATTTACAAGCAAGCAATAAAAATATTATTATTATATTATAGGTATCCAAGAAGTTGCCATGTTTACAAAACGATTGTCTGAGTTACCTTGCTCAATTAACGTTAGTGCAAGGACATTGCTCTGTAAGGTGAACTGAATGCAAATTAAAGAGGTTAACAGTGTTCTCCGTAGGATGTTTTTACAAGAGGGCGAAGATTTGGTGTGAAGCATTTACATGTACATACCCTTGGAGCTTTTGAAAAATAGAGATTAAAATGGTATCATTGGTGGCCCTTGGAGAGTATTTTTTTTCAGATTTTTTTCATATAAAAAACTCAACAGAACAGAAATCTGAGACAGTAATCCAAAACTTATATTCCAGTGTTTTTTGAGTTGTTGCTGGTTTCAAGGCCATTCTGTAATACATGGTATGTTTAACTCAGGTTGATTGCTAACTCCTCTTCTCCATGAGATTGCTAGCTTGGCTGCAGCCATCTTTGATCGCAGCCTTATAAAACACACCCTTATCACTCTATTTATGTTTTGACATCTCCTATTTGCCCATGTCAGTGTATGTGCTTAAATTGACCATTGAAAGCTGTCAAAGGCAGCTACAAATTCCTTTTATTGGGCCGACTTCTGAACTTCTCTCACAATATTACAGAGACTGAAGCCCTACCTCTTTGTTGCTTTTCAAAGGTGTGAAATACTTTTAACTAGTCATTAGATCAAGCAAGCTTTTGGAAAGGTGCAGAAGCCAACTGGACTGGGCAAACGTCGGAACATACACATCTCACATTTTTTACTGTCTACATACTCAAATACACACAACAAGCGACAACTGAAATTTATTATACAATGACCAGGGGGGCCACAGGAGCTATCCCAATATTTGGCTATCATTGTTTTGGATGGTTCCTTTAATGTAGATACAATATTACCAGTATTGTTTGTAACTTAGATGGCTAAGACTTTCAAATATATTGTTATGCTTAGTTTGCTTGTAAGTAAATAACATGTTTGATTATTTTTCTGTTTGTAGCTAAACCTGATGCAAAGCTACATTGCACATGTTCAAATCATCAAGAAATATTTTGCTCTTGGAATGAAACTTTCTCAAACCTTCAGCTGATCAAGTCCCGTTTCTCTTGGAGGCTTATGTGAGTAGATGGTTTCACTTCTTGTTTCAAAATCAGCTCATACAATATTATTAAAACAGATTACAGAAAGTCATGTTACATTACAGGTCGAAACGATAAAATATTTGTGAAACAGATGTTTCAACTTCATAGGCAAAATTTTGTGTCACTTTGAGTAGCTCAAAATTAAAAATAGCATCAATAACCGCAAGAAGACGTCAATGACCACTCCGTAACAGTCAGGGTTTGACATTCACGCTGGCCCACTATCCTGAGTCCAGCAATTTACTTTAACCCTTTCACCACCATGGTTTGTCCCAAATCCATTGTTTTCTATGGTAAAGTTGGACCTGTATACAGGGAACTGGGGGTGAAAGGGTTAAGGATCAGTAAAATGCTTTTGTTGGTAGCCCGACAAGATAGTAATTATTTGTCAGTTTTTAACAACAAACAGGGCTCAAAATACTTTTTTATCTCACAGCCGTCATTTTTATTGCAGTCATCATGACTCTAGCATACCCAGTAGCCAAGAAATAATCAAACTAGGCTGCTATGGGCATTATACTCAAGCTGACCAACATACCAATCAGGAAGCACAAGAAGTCAATGATCCAGTTGGAGTTTATGCATCTTGGGTCTTCATGTCAGTAGATATTGACAAAAACAATTCCTTCACTCCCATGAATCCGGCTGCTGTTCCTATGGGTTTACCGTCTACATGTACCTCTGTTGATGGGTCAAGCTCCCTCCTTTCCAGACTTCTTGCTGGTATGGTCAGTTGTTCTGTCAAGCACTGGAAATGACCCCTTGACATGGGTTGCCTGGACTTGACTGCTCTATCTTGCTGTCATACCTATTGCAGATGGCGGCAGCATTTAAAATAGGGTCACAGCAACTACTGGTACCTCTATCTCTGTTATGTGGAGTTTGGCTTTAGCATTGTCAAGTTGCTGTAAAAATTAGACCAAGCTTTCTTTTGTATCTGGTGAAGAGATGTCAATCTTACAGCCTACACTCCACTTTGCTGAGGTTGATGCCACTGCTGCTGGGGTGGCCTCCTCCTCTTCCTCACTTGTATCATGGTTTCAGAGCCAGCAATGTTGATTGCCCTTATTTGATGCATGTGCTAAGGTGTCCTCTAGTTCTGGTGATGCTGTTAACTTGCTAGATGGGTTTGCATAAAAGTTTCCTGGACGTTTCACCATAGGTGCTTCCCCCTTGGTCACTCTGTCATCTCTGGTGTTAATGACAGCTCCCTCCACATGAGTCAGGTCAGGACAGGTCTTCAAGTGGATGTCCCAACATATTTTGTAGAATTTAGCATTTGTCAAGGCCACTGCTCTCCTTCGGCAATTGGTGGGTGTAATCTGCATAATTAGTGAATTTCAGCAGTCTGATATAGATCAAGAACAAGTGCTTATACTGAGCACCATATTAGAGCTCTATAAGGAGATGGAAGTAGTGGGATGTTCCAAACCTCAATTATTGTTGTTGATATGCCTTTTGCCAATTTTTCTCAGGTGTACAGGAGATATATGATCTAGTATGGCCATTTGGCAGTCACTTGGTTTTAATTCTGTCTGTCCACAGTCATACTGAGAAATCATAGTAACGATAGGTCTAAACTGATTTTAATAAAATTCGGCACAAGGGCATCGTACCAAGAAGTACAAATTATGTGATACCATTCCATAGAGCTGCCTGTTGGCCATTTTGTTTTAATTTTTTAGCTCCCATATATGCATATGTATATATGCAAATAGGAGGTATTCGTATAAGGTGGGAAAATGGTTGTCTGTATGTATGTATGTATGTATGTATGTATGTATGTATGTCCGTCCATATCAAAAACTCCTAAACTGCAGCACCTACTGTCTTAGTATTTGGTGGACAGTTGCACCTAGGGGTGGAGATGTGAATTTGTTCAAATGAACATGCCAGTGCCAAAAATATGCAAATGAGGGGAAAAAAGGAAAAATCCTGCAAATGGCTAAAACTCAGTATGCATTGGTCAAATGTGGTTGAAACTTAGTATGCAGATTCCTTTAGGTATTCTTCATTATGTGTGCAAAAATTGTGGTGAAATTTGCATGTTTGTATTTTTTGCTCACGTGTTCACACACGTGAGCATATGGTTTAGCAATGTCTGTGTGTGTGTGTCTGTGTGTCTGTGTGTCTGTGTGTCCGTGTGTCTGTATCCCCATTATCTCAAAAACGGCTGAACGTATTTCAGTCAAATTTGGTAGACATCTTCAGAATTCAAATGGCTAGAACTGAAAAGGTTTTGGTGGGCGTGGCTTGCATATTAATGAAGTTATCACAGTTTTAATTTTTCTGATACATGGTAGTCTATGGGAAGCCGGTATCTGTGGTTTGAGGGCGCTATCCCCACGTTACACTCTGGCTAACGATGCTGAAGTTAGACTCGGTTTCGGATTCGGTTTCGGATTCAGTTTCGGATTCGGTTTCGGATTCGAGTGACTGAAAGAAATTTATATTTTCAGCCGATTTAGTTATACTGTGGAATACTTTATTTTCACTTGGAATTTATTTTCATTACTTTCGCCGGACATGTTTTTCTGCTACAATAAAATCCAATCAGACTAGGCAAAGTGAAAATAAGACAGTGAAACATTGAAAATCTGTTTTCAGCTAATATAAATTTCAGTGAAAATAAAATAGTCTTCAGTACTTTCGTATGAAAAGATAAATACTTGTCGTCAAGAACAAGTTTTTACTGGATTACCTACCGGCATATGTAGTATATATTTTAAAGCATAAATTGGGTGCATATGTTCACAATCAAAATGGTTGAAAAATAGAAATTACAGAAAACTTCGAAGCACTTTAATTTGAAATTGAAAGGAAGTGTCGAGCAAGGACAATGACATTTACAAAAACATTTATACTTTAATTTGTTTATACGTCACAATGTGTGTCACATGGTATAATAGTCCAGTCAATCTACGAGATTTTGGCACCTAACCCACCACAAATTGCAACAGAATTTTTTTCTTCAGAATGTATTTTAGAGAGGTACCCAGAACAACATATTAAAAGTTTACTCGAATCCACCTTGGGGAAATATGCCCAATTTGCATAAATCAAATATGGCGGCCAACCATCGGACAAAATAACATAATTGGCCATATATCACATGTTAAACAAGCTATTTCAGTGATTTCAACATCTGACACTAGTAATTTGGCTCGGGGAATCATTTTGGAGGTATAATGTTTCATATAGGCACTTCACTAATTTGCATAATTCCAATATGGCGGCCAACATTCCTACAAAATACATTTTTGGTCATATACCATGTATTAAACAAGCAATTTCAGTGATTTCAAAGTTAAAGGTATATTTCTATGGCATGAACAAACGATTTTCGAGATGCAGTAATTTGCATGGGCACTTTATTAATTTGCATAAATCCAATATGGTGGCCAACATTCCTACAAAGGACATTGTTGGTCATATACCACGTATTAACCCTTTGAGCGCTGGTCTATTTTTGTTAACTATATAAAATGTACCACTGTCATTTTACCAGCTATTTTGCCAACATTTTGATAAAGAAATGTAGCTGATGAAAAATGATATCCGTTTGGTCAAAAATTATGAAAAAAACGCACAGAAAAGTTAACAGAAATTGGTAAAATATTGCATAAAATTTTGGTCCAAAAAGTACAGCAGTCAAAGGGTTAAACAAGCTATTTCTGTGATTTCAAAGTTAAAAGTGTATTTCTTTGGCATAGACAAAAGATTTTCAAGATGCAATGATTTGCATAGGTACTCCCTAATTTGCATAAATCAAAAAGGGTGGCCAACATACCTACAAGAGACATTTTTCACGTATTAACCCTTTGAGCGCCTGTCTATTTTTGTCAACTTTATAAAATGTACTACAGTCACTGTTTCTGCTATTTGCCAAAATTTTGATAAAAAATCAAAAATGATATCCATTTGGTCCAAAATTATGAAAAAAAACGTACAGAAAATTTCACAGAAATTGGTAAAAATATTGCATTAAAATTTTGAAGTAAAAATTACAGCAGTCAAAGGGTTAAACAAGCTGTTTCTATGATTTCAAAGTTATAAGTGTATTGCATTTGCATGGAAAAACGATTTTTGACTTGCAATGATTTGCGTTTGCACTTTGTTAATTTGCATGAATCCAATAGGGCGGCCAATATACCTACAAAAGACATTTTCTGTCATATATCATGTATTAAACAATCTATTTCAGCCGTTTTGAAGTTTAAAGAAATTTCTTGAGCATAAAGTATCACCTTTTGCGGTTCAATGTTTTTAAAAGACACTTTGATAACAAATATGGCTACCAAATTAATACCCAAATAGCTTCTAATATAAATAGGGTTCTGGTAGAGTTTTTAGCAATAGGAGTATCAAGAAAAAAACTGTTAAGAAGATACTGCACCCAACAAAGCGTATCGTGCTCCAAACGAAAATTGCAAATATTCATCCAATTTTGATTAATTTGTTAACCCAAGTTTAAAAAATTGGTCAGGTCCACCTTTTAGCTTGGCAAGCAGTGGTAAGTTGCACGATATAGAAGTGTTGATGTATATAAATGTATTCACCCGATTTCCTGCTTCCCTTTTATCCCAATTTCAAGATTTCCAAAGCATTTAACTCCAGTCTGGCTAGGTCAAACTTTCTGAAATTTTCACATCATATTCTTTATATGCTATATAACAAAACAACTATTTTGTTTTGCCATAAAATTCTTACATTTTGAATAAGAGGCATTTTTATTTTGCTAATCATGAATCTAAGAACTTTTTTGAATGTCAGTCTTTCAACTCATGCCATATTAGAATGAGGATAGATAATGAAAAATAAAATTGTCGTTTTTTTCTACATATACTCTTGTTTCAAGTGAAGTATTACATTTTACAAAGTACTAGTTTCTATGGGTTTCTTTGTCATCTTAGACAAGAAATATTCCTTTAAAAAAACTGTGTTGGCAACGCGCAGCTCCATCTTATGTCCTGGAACATTTATTTTTTAAAATGTGGAAAATATACTATAAATTTACTTACAATAACGATCCATTTAAGAATAAAAGTTTATTTTACTAGGTGTCTATGATACCTGAATTTGTTAACATGCCCCATTAACATATTGTATTTTGAAATGAGTGTTAAAGTGAATTTGGTAAAATTACATATCTGACTTCCGAACTGATTAAAATACGTATATGTTGATGTGCTTTTACTATTGAGGTGTAAGAGAGTCATGCAAATTAAATTATTTTGTGATTTTTCTATATATGACAACCGTTAATGATTGTTAGTCATATAATAATAATCTCTCTCTCTGAATATAACATTATATTCTTCTGTGTACAGCATTATTTGTGATTTTTATAGATGTTTTATAGTCTACAGTGTCAAAACATGTAATTTAATGTATACTATATTTAAAAAGTCGTGTACAAAATGCTTAGTTTTTAATTTAGACTGAGCCCCCTTTTTATAGACGAGTGCATCTTTGTACATCCCCCAAGATGATAGGCAAGAATTCATCACATATAACAGCAAAAATACAATAAAAATAAACACAACAAAAATAATAATAAAAATGCAGAAACAAAAAATATAGTGTGATCAAAAATAACAAATAACACAATACAAACAAATTAAAACTTAGCGCTGTTGCCAAACAATGTCAGACTCTTAAAAACTTGATCAACACGCAAACTCACAAACATTGAAAACTGCATGCTTAGCGAAGGTTTAACATTAATTCAAACAACTCATCAGCCCAACAGAATCCAACTGTTACACGATACAAACATGTACATCTGGAAAAATGACACTTGGAAAAACGACTCCTGGTGTACTTGTTTGTATTGTGCAATAGTTGGATTATGTGTTTGGATTAATTATAAGCCTTTGCTAAAGCATGCAGTATTCAGTTTTTATGAGTTTGCGTGTCCTAAGTTTTTATAAATTTGACATTGTTTGCAATAGTGCTAAGTTTTAATTTGTGCGTATCATGGCATTTTTTTCATTTGGTCATATCATTTTTTTTTGTTTTTATAGCTTTGTTGTGTTTATTGTATTTTTGCTGTTAAGTGTAATGACTTCTTGCTTATCATCAAGGGGGGGTGTGTCTTATAAAGATGCGCCCATCGATAAGAAAGGGGTTCAATCTAAATTAAAAACTTAAGATGTTGAACACGTCTTTTTTAACAGTAAACATTAGAGATTACATTTTTTGACACTGTACAGTGTTAAACACCCATACGAATTACAAAAATGCCGTACACAGATGAACCCAATGTTATCACCAGAAAGAGAATATATTATTTAGAAGACTAACAATCATTAACAGTCGTCATATATAGAAAAATCAAAATTTTAAAAATAAATGTCCAAGGACAACAGTTTCTTCTCGATAGATTTCTAGTGCTAAAACCTATATCAAACCCTTATTTATATTAGAAGCTATAAAGAAATGGGCATTAATATGGCAGCCATATTTAATTTATGCAAATTATCAAAGGGACTTTGTGAAAATTGAACAACTGAAAGTGTTTCTTCATGTACAAGAAAAATATTAAAACTTTAAAATCACTGAAATAGCTTGTTTAATGTGTGGTATATGACCGACAATGTCCTTTGTAGGAATGTTGGCCACCATATTGGATTTATGCAAATTAATAAAGTGCCCATGCAAATTATTGCATCTCGAAAATCGTTTGTTCATGCCATAGAAATATACCTTTAACTTTGAAATCACTGAAATTGCTTGTTTAATACATGGTATATGACCAAAAATGTATTTTGTAGGAATGCTGGCCGCCATATTGGAATTATGCAAATTAGTGAAGTGCCTATATGAAACATTATACCTCCAAAATGATTCCCCGAGCCAAATTACTAGTGTCAGATGTTGAAATCACTGAAATAGCTTGTTTAACATGTGATATATGGCCAATTATGTTATTTTGTCCGATGGTTGGCCGCCATATTTGATTTATGCAAATTAGGCATATTTCCCCAAGGTGGATTCGAGTAAACTTTTAATATGTTGTTCTGGGTACCTCTCTAAAATGCATTCTGAAGAAAAAAATTCTGTTGCAATTTGTGGTGGGTCTAACCCTATTTTGACTGGACTATAATGTTAATGTGCTGTATTACTTTGCTGTTTTTGTTGATATTGTTCTGCGTAGGTTTCATTTTGAATGTACCATACCAAACCTGGACTAAACTATCAGTTAATATGTTGTATAATAAAGATTGCATTGAATGCTTTTCTTTGTATTGTGCGAAGTACTGTTAGCTTGAATAGTCTAAACTGCATAATACCCATAATTGCTCATGAGTTGAAACTTTTGACTAATTTTCCAGCAGTTTTGTTTGGTGTATTCATGCACTACAGTTTGTTGCTCTACTGCCTAAAGTTTTTTGTATTGTAAACTGTATAAATTATGATTATGTGCGAAACATTTATGTCATGAAATATATACTACATGTGCAGTAAGGTGATCTTGTTAGAATATCTCCTTGTGTATATCAGTAGTTATCATATTTTCGAAAAAATAATAACATAAGCTGGAAATATAAAACTATTCTCAGTTATTCGAATCCGAAACCGAATCCGAAACTGAATCCGAAACCGAATCCGAAACTGAGTCTAACTTCAGCATCGTCTCTGGCTAGACGATGCTGAAATTAGACTCGGTTTCGGATTCGGTTTCGGATTCAGTTTCGGATTCGGTTTTGGATTCTAGAGACTGAAAGAAATTTTATATTTTCAGCCAATTGTTACACTGTGGAATACTGGATTTTCCTTACTTTCCCTGGACCCTTTTTTCAGCTAAAATAATATCTAATCACACTAAACAAAGTGAAAATAAGTATATAGGGATAACTTAGCAATACAAATTTTTTGACAAAATGTCATGTGATCTCGATGACCTTTGACCTTAAATATGAGTATATGTCCATAACTCAGTAACCACAAGTGCTACACCCTTCATATTTGGTATGATGGGAGACCTTATGACATCACATCCTGTACCTCATTAATTATGTGCATATCTAATTCTGAGCCAGTCAATAGAGCTAGAGGTCTGATTTTTGGTATATAGGGATAACTTAGCAATACCATTTTTTTGACAAAATGTCATGTGACCTTGATGACCTTTGACCTCAAATATACATATATGGCCATAACTAAGTAACCACAAGTGCTACACCCTTCTTATTTGGTATGATGGGAGACCTTATGACATCACATCCTGTACCTTATTAATTATGTGCATATCTAATTCTGAGCCAGCAAATAGAGCTAGAGGTCTGATTTTTGGTATATAGGTATAACTTAGCAATACAATTTTTTTGACAAAATGTCATGTGACCCCAATGACCTTTGACCTCAAATATACATATATGGCCATAAGGGACGGACCATTAGATCTTGGGAGGGGAGGTGGTCAAAAACAGAAAAAAAAAATTTTCAGAGCAGAGAGTTAGGAAAAAAAAAATCTTCAAACTAGTTTGCAAAATAAAAAAAAAATAAATAAGAAGACAAAGGCGTAAAAAAAAAATCTGCAAAAGTCTTTAAAATTTTGAATTTTCTGTAAATTTTAACGACAAAAGCAACTTTCTGCCTCCCGGCACATTTTTAATTTTAATTTATACATTTAGAGTGACTGTATCCCTTATACTGGAAGTTGTGATTATCTTATCTTTTCAGGACTTTTGTATTCTGATCACTTGAAAATTATGAAATTATAGAGCCTGTTTTCTACTTTTTTCCTGCGTACAAACCAAGCAGGTACAGTAGGTAAAACATTGAAACTATGATATGGTTGTCAAGACAGAAAGTTGTATTTGCCTTTTAAGATCAAGGTAAACAGATGCAGGCCACATCAGTTTCATTTTTTTCACAGCATTTTATTGCAATGATGAATGCAAGAATGGGTGAACAAGTAGAAACACGTCAATAATGATAAAACAACATATCAAGTCATTGTGTATTATTTTGCTTTTAAAAAGGCATTTTCAATTCTTTTTTCTCAAAAAACAGCCTCAAAAAACAACAGCAACATATGTTTTAACATTCAACAATACACTACGTAGAATGCCATCTATCCAACAAATCCCAACACAAAAACACAAAAGGGTTGAACTTTGAAAGTTTCTCGATAGCAAATACTAAATAAATCTGCATGAATAATCGTTTTTGTGTAGCAAATTTCAAAGAAATTGGACAAGCCCTTTCAGAGAATACAGATTTTTTGACCATGAATGGCATAAATTGCCCTAAAAAGACAAATATTGAAATTTCAACACATCTATACACATCCAATCAATTTGGGAATGCTGCTACAGAGAAATAGATGTTTTGATCAAAAAAGGGCAACAATTGCTCTAAAAACACAAATATGCAAATTTAACTATATTATTTAGCTTATTTTAGCTTCTCAGCTTGTCAAAATCAATTGTAAATCATGAGATATGCACGATGTTTGGTGGGGTGAATGTAGGCATTTCACCACGCAGTAGAAAGGAAAGCCAGGAAACCAAAATAGTCAATTTTCAAAACTATAGGAAGCTACTGAGGAGCAAGAAGACCGTGTTTCAGAAGAAGATGTGTAATCCGAAAAAAATGCTCCCAAAGTGCCACCAAATAACACCATTTTTATCTCTATTTTTCAAAAGCTCCAAAAGCAGGAGGGGGGACACCCCCCTCCTGACCTCCCCCCGCAAAAATACTCCCCAAGTGCCACCAAATAACACCATTTTAATCTCTATTTTTCAAAAGCTCCAACGGCAGGAGGGGGACACCCCCTCCTGACCACCCCCCGCAAAAATACTCCTCAAGTGCCACCAAATAACACCATTTTAATCTCTATTTTTCAAAAGCTCCAACGGCAGGAGGGGGACACCCCCTCCTGACCTCCCCCCGCAAAAATACTCCCCAAGTGCCACCAAATAACACCATTTTAATCTCTATTCTTCAAAAGCTCCAACAGCAGCAGGGGGACACCCCTCTCCTGACCTCCCCCCCCCCCCGTGACCGCTTGCGTGGTCGCTTGTGGTGCTTGGCACCACATCTTTGCCCTCTTTATCTTCAGATAGCCACGAACTAAAAAAAAATCATAAATCTGAAAATTTACTCTGAAAAAAAAAATTTGCACAGCTAATCTCAATTGGAAAAAAAAAATTTCAGAAATTTACAATAGTAAAAAAAAAATTTTCACAATTTCATTGTGACCACCCCCCCCTCCCAAGGTCTAATGGTCCATCCCTAACTAAGTAACCCCAAGTGCTACACCCTTCATATTTGGTATGATGGGAGACCTTATGACACCACATCCTGTACCTCATTAATTATGCGCATATCTAATTCTGAGCCAGCCAATAGAGCTAGAGGTCTGATTTTTGGTATATAGGAATAACTTAGCAATACAATTTTTTTGACAAAATGTCATGTGACCTTGATGACCTTTGACCTCAAATATACATATATGGCCATAACTAAGTAACCCCAAGTGCTACACCCTTCATATTTGGTATGATGGGAGACCTTATGACATCACATCCTGTACCTAATTATTTATGCACATATCTAATTCTGAGCCAGCCAATAGAGCTAGAGGTCTGATTTTTGGTATATAGGGATAACTTAGCAACACAATTTAACTTGATTTTAGTCATTGAAACTTGCTATATACATCAAAGATACTGTGATATAACATTATTGAAAGTCAAAAGACATTTTTACTTCAGCCAATTCCTAATTTGCATATTAAATGAATTTTCATACTTAGGGATATTCATCTGAATTGACTTGATCAAAATTGATGTAACTTGCTATGTACATTTCAGACACTGTAATACAATATTATTGAAAGTCATTAATCATTTTCTCTTCAGCAAATTCCTAATTTGCATGTTTAATGAACTTTCCTAATTAGAGATATATATCTGAATTGACTTGACCAAAGTTGACAAAACTTGCTACATATATTGCAGATACCATGATACAACATTATTGACAATCATTAAGCATTTTTACTTAAGTCAATTCCTAATTTACATATTTAATGAACTTTGCTTATTAGGGATATATACTGGGATTTACTTGATCAAAGTTGGCAAAACATGACAACATTGATGATTATATCTGGTTAAAACAATATCGAAAGTCATTTCACATTTTCATGTCAGCTAATTTACAATTTGCATATCTAATGAGCTTTCACAGCTCGGCATATATGGCTTGAAGGACTTGGCCAACGGTAATTACACTTGCTATGTAAATGACAGCAGTCAAAGAACTTTAATATTTTTATTTCAGCTAATTACATATTTGTATACTTCATGACCTTTGAGAATTAATCAGCGGTGATTATTGTTCATTATGTTGATCATAATACTTTCAATGAAGTTGCAAACATGTGGCAAAGGTTCAAATTTACACATAACTGTATGAAACACGTGAGCATTTTCAGTTCATATCTGGTTAGGGTATTTTTTCTGTTTTTAGTAAAAAAGTCTTGTTCTGTGAAATCACTTGTCTGATTGCTCTGAAAGTTAATATTCACGTTCCTCTGGATGACCTCAGTCATGCTTGTACAAATTGTATTGATATTGTCATATTTGTAATTTTGGGGCAATTTTCCCAATTTTTGATAAAACAAATTTTTATCCAAAAATTACTGATTTGATAGCTTTAATATTTGCTATACAGGGATGTAAGATTAATGACGATATAATGTATTGAAGTTACGTTGAAACTGGCAATTTTTTTATTTTTGGGGCAATTTTCGTCTTTTATGGTCAAAAAATTTTTCTCCTCAAACTATTGATCTGATAACTTTGATATCTAGTGTACAGGTTCCTAGGGTTTATGTCAATAAGATATATTGAAAGTAGGATGAAATCTGCAATTTTTTATTTTGGGGGCAATATTTCTCTTTTTTGGTCAAAAAATTTGTTTCTCAAAATTTACCAGTCATATTGCCTTGATATTTAGTAAACAGGTTCTTAGGGTTTTTGATATATTATAATTAGGTTGAAATCCGGAATTCAGAATTTTTGGGGCAACTTTAAATTTGCGAAACTGTCGATTATACTGGGATATATTTCATTTTGTATTTTTAAGATTTTTTGCATGAAAATTGTACCATTTTTTAGCTCCCTTTTGGGGTAATTTTAGACCTAATGGAACCAAGAGTATATAATGTGGTGCTTTAGTAAGCATTTGATATGGTAAACTGTATTCGGTGTTAAAACATAGCTGTGGTGATATTAGCAAGTTTGGTTTCCAACAAATATAAATTTTTTTCGATGTTTAAGAGTGAGGGAGGGGGTGGGGGTTCCTGGCAGATTTTGAAAAAAATTTCAAATAAATGTCAATAAAAAAATCAGCCAGAGAAGGTTTGACAGAAAGAAAAGGTTGGAGAGTGGGGAAAAAAGAATGTACAATGGATTGGATAAAAAAGATAATGTATCTCATCAATCTTCCAGACACCCATTCTTTATCCAATGGTCCACCCCCGATGTATTTTTGCTTGCAATTAACCATGCAATGTATTTTAGTTTAAGATGTCAAGTTAGGTATTAAAGGATTTGAAAGGAAAAGTCAAGGTCACCACACACAAACAACTTTCCCCATAGAGCCCTATGGCTGTATAACTTTTCGCCGAGGCTGCTGGGTAAATTTGGTGCTCATGCGCACATGGCTGACGACCTGAGTTGACCCAGCAAATATCCAGCGAATTTCAAAATCACTTACGTAAACAATGACTAGCGACGGTAAAACATTTCGCTTTGTCCCATTGATAAGGGCGACATTTTTTATTTTTGTATTTCTCATCTCCCGACCGACTGTAAATTTCAGCTCCGACATGAAAATAAAAAAACTTTTTATTTGCGCCACCTTTGAGGCGATCATCCAAGCAACAGCACCACCATCATCAAACTGTGAGATTGCAGGGACTCAGACTGAAAGGACAGAGAGCACAGAACACTGAAGTGAAAGACAAGAAATTGCAGTGACTGAATGGACAGAACATTGAACTGAAACAAGTACACGTTTTTCTATACTTAAAAATTGTAGAGACTGAATGGACAGAACATTGAACTGAAACAAATAATTATTTTTTTTGGGTACTTTTTTTTTATTTCGAACGCCCGCTCTGCCTAAGTATTCCTCTGGAGATGAGAAACAAAAAAATAAAAGGGTCACCCAAAAGGCAATAGAGAACAAACGGAAAGACTCAACAAAAAGACTGCAGCAGTTGGATAACTACTTCCCTGCAGAGGGTCCTCGAATTGTGCAGTGTGAAACACTTTTCAGAAGCAATTTTGCTGTCGTATGCCAACGATTTGCCGTACGCGTACGTACGTACTGCCATGGGGGGGGGGGGGGTGTCGGAAAGGCCTGGACGGACGTGATCAACTTTGTGGTGGCACTGGCACACCTTCATGAGTTCATTGGCATATAAGTTGACATTTGCAGGCTTTTTTAGGTCTTGTGTGCTTTAGCATGGAGATATGCTTCTCCTCAGAGGGTCTATCACCGCTCACCTCATCCATTTTCTTGGTCAAACAGCCAATCCTATTTGTCAAAAGATGGAAAATAGGCTTTGCATAAAAAAACCGTTCCATACATTTACAGTCGCCTTCCTGACTTGGTTGTGGGCAAAAATGTTAGGTGATTTCTTCAGGTCACTGGGAAAAATAGCGGTTTCCACATGAAAAATCTCACTCATCTTTTCCAGGTCCCCTAAAAAGGACAGAAAAAATGCCCAGAAAACTTTGGAAAATCACAAATTTTTGAGAGCGATTTTCAAAGATCTGTAACTTACGAAAGAAATGACAGAATTCCACCGGGTTTTCACTGTTTACAAGGTTGTCTTTCTGTCTTGCGATTCGTGCATGTGCAGAACGATTTCAGCCAGCAGTTGATTCAGAATCGAGCGTGATTCAAAGACAAACAAAACCTGTCCACATGAACCGATGGCGGCGCTCTTCCAAAAAAATAACGTCATTGCTCATTAACCTCCCCCCCCTATAGAGAGTTATACGGCTATAGGAAAGTTGTTTGTGCCACAGGTAAATTTCTTAACTTTATCTCTTGTGTCATCATCCTTGTGTAATTGGTAACGTTTGTAAGATGCACCAGCTGTTCCGGAAGAAAACAATGTTTACTTTTCCCCGTAGGGTTTCTGAGTTTAATAATTGTATGTTGAAATCTCGCCATGTATCTGGTGTATGGGCAGAATGTAAACATTGGTTGCATGTGATGTATTTCAGTCTATGTCAAATATTGTAAATGAAAAATCAAGAACAGTTTGCTGTGTGCTTGTAAAAGATAACATATTTGTCAATACATAAAATGCCTTGCAGATTAAATGTCTTAAAAATTATCTCAGGTAGAAAAGGAAAAGAAACTAATCAAATTGCTTTAACGTATTCACCCTCAGTGCCTGTAGACCTGTACCTAACTATTTTATCATTACATTCAGCTGTTTGTTATATCTTTATCACTCTCCATGGGCCAAGGCACACAAGGGGGCCAATGTCATTACTCTGTGCCACTCTGTGTATGTCAGTCTGTCTGCATGTGTGTCCATGTTTCATACAATTATTGGCTTGTTTTGATAATTATATGGGAGCGAACAGTTATGTTGTCACTATTTTTGTCAGGTTGGTTCTGCCTTCCTCATACTTACCGGGACCAGTTTCATTTGCACTTGATGCAAAAACAAGGTACTTTGATATGTACCAGGGTAGTATAGCTCTAACTCTTTATGTATTCACACCAGTCACACATTCTAATTGTTACTTTACTCCAATTTAGTAGCATGTAATTAAATCTTCTAAATTTCCGAGGGAACTCTGTCATGAGCTAAATAGTGAAATATTAGTATCCTCATTTACAACTATTATCATGTATTATACTGTTCAATGTTGAAGTTGGATGCATGTATAAGTATGAGATATTTCAATTTAATCATCTTCTTGTTGTATTTTGTCACAGATATTCTAGGAAATTTCATAAGTGTGTTGATGTTGATGACAAGAAAGGAATGTTATGCATTTGCCAAACAAAAAACAGCTGTTACTTTCCAAGAGACTATGGCACTGCACATATGATGAGGTTAAAACTGAAAAATGCCCTGGGATCCAGTGTTGTCAAGCTCCTCTTTGACCCTGATTATGAAAGTAAGTACAAAACCATTTTATAGACTGGTGGTTAGTGTTTTTTACTTACTTGGAATATGTTTTACGCATAAGCAAAGACTAATTATTATTTTATTGGTAAGAATGAAATCAGTAACACAATCAGTCAGTGCTCTTACAGTAAATGAAAAGCATAGGGATCATGGCATAGGTTATCAGGTGACCGAAAATCAGATAAATATCTGTAGCAGGTTTCACCAAATTTGGTGCCATAATTTCAGTGTTATGTCACTAATTACAAAGTTCATTAACCCCTTGACTACCAAGGCCAGTGTATTCCTATGTACCAGGCCCCTTATGTAAACATTGATAAAATCTTGGGTGTGGTCATTGCATGAACACTGCTTAGAGTAAAAATTAAGTAAGTACCAATAAACCATATACCGGTATTTTCTGAATCAGCATGAAATTTCCCACTTTTTCATACATAAGTTTTGTATTTCCAGGTCACGTGACTGATCACATGACACATGTGACCAGAGTTGGCAAAGAATATGAATATTTGAAGCATAAGGACGTGTTTTGAATTCATAAAATGACTTAAATTTGAATACAGTTGCAATTTTCATGGCATTGTCTTTACATATATGTAATAATAACTACCCTTTACTTTATTTATAGACGTACATATTTAAGATTTTTCTCACAAAATGCAGAGTAAATGAACCACAAACAGCAGCATCTGACATGATTCTGTATTTGAAAATCAACACATTTTACATTTGTAAACACCTACTTTATGTCTTCCTTGCAGAAACATGCATCTGAAATGGTTATGATTTATCAAAAAATAATTCACAATATTTAAAAATACATTTTAGGGAACAACATATCACATGACCAAACACTCGGGCTCAGTGAGTGACGTATTGGACTCGCCTTCGGCTCGTCCAATACGGCACTCACTGAGCCCTCGTCCATACAGGGCCGTATTTTGTGAATAACCCTATATTACAAAAATTTATTAAATATGCAAAGGAGCAGTTAATTGACATGACACTCACAGTATCATCATAATGTTCTGAGATTGTCATAAGTGAAAAGTTTCATGAAATCTTATTCAGTATTTCTTGATATATGTCGACACTGTCATTACTGTCTTAATTGCATACCATTTTATAAAAATAGATGATGTTTCATAACTTCTTTAATATGCAAACCACACTAACCAAAATCTAATCAGTTCTTGCCATAAGCACATGGTGCCAGTCCAGGAAATCTGACTTGAATCCGTTTGGGTGTTCTTGAGTTATCGTTTAAACAAACAAACACACACAGTCACACACACACACAGATACACGGACGCTTGAACTAAAAATTAAATGGCTTACAAATGATTGAGTTTCTCTCTGGTGGCAGCTGTTGTGGTATTTTGAACGTAGTTGAATAATATAAATTTATCAACATTTGACATGTTCCTGTGAGAAAATGTCTTGAGTTACACAAATTGTTACATGTAAACTGAGCAGTAGGGACACATTTAATTCAAAACACTTTGAAATTCAAGGTTTTTACACGTCGGGGCATTATAGATTGAGCTCTTTGCAACCATGTGTCCACGCAGATATCTATAACATGCCTTGGCCAATTTCTTTGAAACTTGTTACAATGATAATACATACTGGCATACATATGCATGTCAATAGGTCAGACCCGGAATTCTAATTGACCAGGGTAGAAACAAACCCATGTGCGCAAATGCGCAGAGACATACATGTATTCCGTACATGTTTGTACGTACACATGTAGGTTTGTTTGTACCGCCATCACATGATCTCTTTGGCGTACTGAGTCTGTAGAATGCAATTGTGTCCTTTTTATTCAGGAATAGAACGATTGTTTTGGGTGTGGCATGCATAATTGGTGCTAATTTGCGTAATTATTGATTTAGGGGAAAAGGGATGCTTCCAGAGAGACTGCGCCTGATTTAATGAAACGTTACACAGATGTTGGTAACACAGTAGTCTAATTATGCATAAAGACATATGGCAGTATTTTGCCAATTAATTGCTAATTTGCTTATTTAATGATTTTTCATAATTAAGGTGATATATCAAGAAATACTGACTTACAGTTGATGCTACTTGGTGCTGATGTTGGTAAACCTTGCTGTAATAGTGTGCAAATATATTTAGAAATATCATGTAAATTAATTAATTACTAATTTGCTACTAATTTGCATGTTTGATTAATTTTTGTAATTAGCGTGGTAATTTTCTGGAAACACCAGAGCAAATTTGATGAAAATAAGTAGAGATGTTGGTCACACAGAGGTCTTATAGTGCACAAAGACATATGGCAGTATTGTACCAATTTGCTAATTTGCAGATGTAATGAATTCTCATAATTAAAATGATATGTCAAGAAATACTGACTCAAAGTTGATGAAACTTTATGAAGATGTTGATATACCAGAGCTGTAATTGTGTGAGCATACATATAGCAGTATCACGCCAATTTGCATATTTCATGAATTTTTGTAATTAGGTGGTACAACTAGGAACACTGCAGCAAATTTGATAAGATATCAATTTTGATGAAACTTGGTATTTAATCAGAAAGTTTTGGAAATTTTGAAATTTCGCATTATCGAAAATATGAAATAATTATGGAATATTCTGCACAATTTTATATCTTTTCAGCCGTGCCTAATAAAGTTGAATCTTTGGTGGCAATAGTTGTCAGTTCAAATGAAATATCTCTGAATTGGTCAAGTCCGCAAGACTGGCTGAAGCAATATATGTTACACTACAAGATATCCTATGCAATAGATACGCCTTACATTTGGAATGAGGTATACTGAACTTACCTGTATTTGAAGAAACTTTTCTTAAAGTAAAGATCCACAACTTTTTTTGTATGGTCAGTACTTTTTAAATTTATCACATAGATGCAACATCTTTAATCAATGGCACATTAGCTCCCTTGAAGGATGACAAATAGGTACCTAGCAAATATCTTGATCATGAGTTTTCATGGAAAACTGAAAATAGTGTATAAAAATAACATTTAATATTGTATTGCATAAGGCGTAAACAAGTATCAATCATCGCTTTGACAGCAACTTGTTCATTCTGTATGTGTGCACACTAAGATAATGTGGTACATGTATACTAAAATCATCTGAATCAACAGGAAGAAGTTCCACGTGTTGACCAAACTGAGATGCACTTCAAACAACTACAGCCATTCACTACATATTTCTTCAGAGTAGCTTGTTTATCTGATTATGTTTATGACGTTAATCGTAAGAACAGCCACTCTGCATGGAGTTCATGGTCAAAAGTTGTCAATGCTACGACCAAGGAGGCAGGTAGGCAACTTACATGTATGTTAGCTTAATAACATTGTAATGGTGAAACATTGAGGTAGCCAGGCCTAAAAAACTGGTATTTTCTTCCACTTTAATCAGATGACCAAATAAAGGATATATATGCTTGGTGTATCCTGGAATGCGGATGTACCTTACAATTTGGTGATCTATAGACCCATTCACTGATGAATAACATGGTATTCTGGAGGTGTACAAACATATACTAGAAGTATATCTTCATATTCATGGCATCAAGATTGTTAGTCTACAATTTTGAATATCTTTGTGCACTTGTAGTACTTAACTACAAATGTGTAAACTTTGCATAGATCTTTGCCAGATCAATTAATATATGTAATTGAGTATACTTGTATACAACATAACACAGTATGATTAGCTAGGATGGAGGCCCATGATAATTGGATCATAGAATAGCAGAACATGAATGCTCATCGATTTTCTTTTGTGATTAACAAATATTACTGCCATGTTAATCTGTATGCACTACAGTATGTACCGTACATATGGTTTTTCTTTTGCCCAACTCTCAGGTAAACAATGACTTAAAGAACATTATGCATCCAAAAAGGATATACAGTATCATGTTGTAATTTAGTTGTTCCACCATTAATTTCTCATTTACAAGAGCAGAACTTTTAAACAAGGAGTTAATATCTGATTCTGAGTGGATTGTATTTATGATTTTGAAGTCCTACACTGATGTGGACTAAAATGGAGAAAGTCTCCTTTGAGCATGATTTGCATCTGATGAATATGCAGCAGCTGTGGGCAACCTCATATCACATTCCTAATGCACCCTGATACCCTGGACTCTCATTTTATATGTACAAGTGAACAACAGCTATTGTTTTTGACATTACAAATGACGTTTTAATTTAGAAACTGAATGTTTTAATCATAGATTGTGAAAGGATGCCTATGTTACCTTGACATACAGTTGTTAAAGGGACAAAGTCGGCCATTTTTCATGAATTTTGTTTGATGCGAGATACTACGTATATTGTTTGACATGTCGAAAGACATTGAATGAATGGGTGACCATGAATATATTCAACCCCTGTTTTAGACACGGTACATGAAACCATGGTGAAAATGAATTAATGGTCATGACCATTAATTCATTTTCACGATGGTTTTGTTTATCGTGTCTAAAACCGGAGTCGAATATATGCATGGTCACGAATTCATTCGGTATCTTTCGACATGCCAAACAATACAAGCAGTATCTCGCATCAAACAAAATTCATGAAAAATGGCCGACTTTGTCCCTTTAATATAACCACGGTTACTCTACCCAACGTAGAGTGACCGTGATATAACACAAGTACTGCTCGGGTAATGACCAACAAGAACAAATCTGTTGAAGCAACACTTATGAAGAGCTGCAAGTTTGATCTCTTTTTGTACCATTTATCCTTCGAATGTGTCTTGATAGGATGCCTGCCTTTCTTAGTGTTGACTCTTGAACAGACGAGTTTTTCTTTCTACTGATCAAATTCATGGCAGTGGTATCGTAGGGTGCAAATTATACTACTCTTGTTTTTCCTTCATTTGAGGGCAGTAGGATCTAAAGTTGACAGAAAAAATTGGGTGTAGATAAGTCAAATGGCCTACTTGAAATGTATCTCTTGGACGATGTTCTGTATACTTTTGAGCTGTCAGTGACGCAGAGCCTTTCAGATAGTTTTTAATGTCCATTATTGACTATTGTCTGTCACCCACTGTTTCTGTTTCTCTACACACAATGAAAAATGTAGAAGAAGTTAGATCAAGAATACTTTTGTCTTTTCTGCAGATTTAGGCAATCCAAAAAACCTTCAATGAATTTTTGAATTTTTCATTATTCTTATTCATAAAACTGAAGCTTTTGACATTCAATATACATTAAGCTTGATAATAAATCTCAGTAGAATTTGTCTTAAGAATAATCATTGTTGATAAATTGCAGGTGTTGCATATGGGCACGATATCTTTACTACATGTGATAACACTGCTTGCTTTACACGGAATTTCTCTCGCCTTCACAGAAATCTTCTTCTTTGCTTTTCTATTTTAAAGTGCATTGCAGTTTTTGAACAAGTATACATAACTTTGAAGTTTTTAATGTGAATTATTGTGGACATGGCTTCTTTATTTGTCCGTACTTCAAGCTTATATATTTACATTTCAGCTCCAACTGGCAGTGTTGAAATTCTCATAAATCGACAAGGAAACAGTGAAAAAAGTGCAATAAAATGGGAGGTAGAGTGGAAGGTAAGGTTGTCTTCCTTACATGTGAATAACATCCACATATTAAAGCTTCACACAATTATGTTTTGTTAGCAGCAATCTGCAAGCAAATCATGTATATCAACATGTAATGAAACTATAACCTTTTTAATTACTGTAAGCTTGCAAATTTTTAATCCCCATGGACGCAGTCCAGTGGGGACTTATAGATTGGGTCCCGTCCTTCCGTCCGTCTGTCAGCAGCCGTTTCTCTGTCAGCCCTGAGCCATTTTTTTTTCAAACTGTTTGCAAGGATAAAGTAATGTGGCATACATATGCAACTTAATTTATTTTGCGATACAATCCAATATGACCACCTGGCGGCCATTTTGTTGCAATTTTCTCATATTTTTGAGCTATAACTCAACTATCCCTGAACTGATTTTGTTCATTGTTGGTACACAGATAAAATACTAAATGGCATATATATGCATGTCAATTTATATCACGATAAGATCAAATATGGCTGCCTGGCGGCAATTTTGTTGCGATTATTTCTTGTTTTCTAGCCATAAATCAACTAATTGCTGAACTGATTTTTTTCAATGTTCATACACAGATAAAATATTATGGCATGTATATGCACGTCAATTCATTTTGATATACGATCCAATATGGCCACTAGGTGGCCATTTTGTTGTGATTTTTTCATGTTTTTGAACTCAACTATCCCCGAAGAGATTTCGTTGCATTCATTGGCATTGGCACACAGACATATTGTAGCGTGCATGTGCACCACAATTAATGGTGTGAGCAGGGACTGTGTCATCAGCGATGACTTGGTTTTTTGAAAACCGCAACCCCCAAAATGTCATTTCAATCTTACTGAGTCATAAAAAATGTTTAAAAACTGAAAAAACAGCAGTGTATATGGTAGTGAATGTGCACCTTCCTATATACGACCTGTCATTTTGATTTAAGGTGCTCAATCAGAGAGAAGTATGAACTCAATAATTATAAGCGAATTCCTATATGTGACTTTGTGGTTATTTACTTTGCTTCAACATGCTGCATATTAAGTTTATAAATTAGTATATAATTCTTAAAATGATTGCTTTAGAGGATAAGTGATTAGTAAATTTCATGAAGCAGCATATACTTAGATATTTAGAGAAATTCATCTTTTTCATGCTTTGTGATAGTTGTGGTCCATACATCAGCAATTTGTAATGTATTCCCAGTGTGTTTTAAAGGGCCTATGACATGCCCCATACAACCAAACGTAAAATCACTCTTTGGGTCTTGAAGTTAGCCTACGTCACTGTCTTGCATTGCGTATCGCCCCCTTGTCCAGATAAAACGCAAGTAAAAGTTACGGGTGGGCGTGTACCCCTAGCCCAACTTGTTCGACTTTTTTCAGCTTTTCAAAGTTGATCCGACGACTTATCTTAATACGGGCAAACAGTCTTTCACACCTCCGCAATCTCATGTCCGTAAGGGTGTGAGGCAAGGGCTTCCTTTGCTCAGAACGTACACCAGGCGCGCAACGCACAAGAGAACATTGTAAGCTTAGTGTTTAGTTTGCTATAGTGACATGGTCTTTTCAGGAGATTACCAACGGTCACATGTCGCGTACGGCCGATCGCCTCGCCAATCGAGTAAATTAAAATGACTGAAATTAAAATGACTTGTCAGGGTATCTGATTAGGTGTACTATGCTTTCATGCCAAATATGGGAAATTTCATCGGGAAACATTTGCGAGCCAGGAAGCTTCCCGTCTCCACACACTTGTAAACGGTGAAGATGGCGATTCAAAATGGTGACCCGACAATGCGGCGACAAGCTTTCTTTGTTTTTCTTCATCAAAACATGTACAAAATAGGCCTAACGCATCATTTTT
The DNA here is from genome assembly GCF_041260155.1 of Ptychodera flava. Taxonomy (NCBI): domain Eukaryota; kingdom Metazoa; phylum Hemichordata; class Enteropneusta; family Ptychoderidae; genus Ptychodera; species Ptychodera flava. The sequence goes on along the minus strand of NC_091935.1, from coordinate 3,907,083 downwards.
TGATGGGTTCGTTTGCTCTGAAAATACATGGGAACATGGGTCGATTGCACCATTTGTCTCGTGCTCCAAGGAAATGATAGTTCTGTCAAAGGTCGACGTCCAACACAGCTACACTCAGAGTGATAGTTTTCGGAAAGGGTAGTGAATTTCTCCCAACCAAAGTTGTTTCATAAATGACGAGCACTACGAATTCTTATTACCATACCCGTCGTGGACGTTGTGTGTTCAAACGTGAGTCCTTATTAGCATATCAATAGAAGTCAAAGTTTGCTGCTGGAGTGAAAATCTTGAGTACTCCTCGGAAAATCAGCCGAATTACATAAACAAACCAGAAATTTTGTTCACAAAAGGAGTTAGGGAATGAGCAATAATCAGAGTTCAGGCAGGTATAGGTCATTTTATTGAATTACACTCACTGTGGTTTATTTAGCCGTTCAAAGTTCCGATACAAGTGGTGTCATTGTAATGGACCCACTTTCGCTGGCAGTTGGCCCGCAGCTATCCGTGGTGGGGTTGACCTTTGACCCGCATAACAACTCATGCTACCCCGCCAACAGATAGCTGCGTTTCCACAGCTACTCTCTGCCTATGAGAATAGGGAAAGTTCCAGCCATCTTTCTGGTTAGTACTGAAGGCTGACAACAGGAGTACAATTGAGAAGGCTTTCTTTGCAAAGCCTTGTCTTCAAGTCAAAATTTCTTCCGACGAACACCAACCACTTAGATGGAGCCTGGAGGCCTCAATTAAAGCTTCTTTAAGGATGATAAATACCTTTTAGACACCTTCAGATTTTTATTTTTTACTCAATTTAAGACGTCCTAAACCCCAATAAAGTATATATTTTCTGAAAGCCCTGATATAGAGCTATCTGACCAAGCACAGTACACGGTCATTATTTGCATAAGAGTCATGTGACAAGCGTTTTGCTGAACCTTCCAAAAAACGGTTTTTCCCCCCTTTAGCGAGCATGCTGCAAGCTTTCTGGTTGAAAATTTGTTCATTGACAAGCCTTGACAATGTCCTTCAATCAGTGTCTGCGATTTTTTCTCGGCGTCTCCATTCAAATTATATGGCGTGAAAATTACAATTCCTTGAAAAGCACCTTAGTCTACACCTTTAAGAGCGCATAACAAAAAACAAAAGCATATAAAGGAAATCCCAGATACGGATTTTGAGTTCATTATGTTTCCAATGGACAGTGTGAATTTCAAGCAGCTAGTGTTTGTGAGTGTGAATCGATGAGGTGCCAAAGAAGGCTACCTCATTCACACATTGAATTCGAGAAAAATGCAAAAAACCTGTTTTGCTACTTCGACGCCACGGCGTTTGATAATTAAACGTGCATAATCCTAAACGCCGGCATAGTTTGTTACCTAGTGATAATATCAACCGGAAATGACAGTTGTTCAAAGAAAATGTCCGAGGAAAATAAAATAAATCGCGGGAAACCGCCAATGTCGGAGCCTTTCTTTTCAGCACGTCGCTACAGCAAATGGCTTTAGCGGGCAAAAACAATGACGTCAGCAGTCATTACTGATATCGGGTGTGTCCTAAAGTCATATGTAAATAAGCTTGCTGTGTTCCCTAGATAAACACTGCAACGCTATGTAGACGTGATACTATCGGACTAATTGTTTATTGTTCACAAGTTGTCTAATAAATGATGAAAAAGATGCCAAGCATCGCAAAGCGACGAGTTCAACCACCTACCACAACCATAGCTTACATGTATAATTAGGGTTTCCATACGAAGTTTGGTAGGTAGCCAATTAAGGTTTCCATATTTTGACGAGTAGCCGCAACTTTATCGTGCCTTCAACAAACAGCTCATTATAAATCTCCATTAGGGGCCTAACATGTATATTTAAATTATGTAGCGATAACTGTCCCAGCCACACGACCTGACTTTTTACCCATGTAATTTCCAGGCTGTAGACTGGCCAAAAATTTGTCTCACAAGGGGTGTCATTTATTCATACATGCACATCTTTACGCCCATTTGCATCAAAAGGAAAGCTTGTGACCCACTTTTTTGAAGGGTCACGTCACCGAACCACTTTGTAGCAAACAGTCTGAACTTTTCGGCGCCGTTAAAGAAAGAGTTAGTAATTACACTCCGATTTTTTGGCTTTATAAGTGTGTTCTGAGCATGGACGTCTTTCTTTCTACCGCCATGGATCCTGAGCCAGACAACGATCACTGAACGTGGCCTTGTCTGGAGCGGCATGATTAAAACCATTTTGTTGTGTGGCTCATGTAAATTTATTTATCTGTCTGGGTTTTTTTTGACTCGTAAAATGTATTCGCCATCATTTCACATTTGGTCAAACAACAATTTGATCACGGGTCTCCGAGAGTTACGAAGGCAACTTGTTCTGAAAAGTGAAGGTTTATTGCGAGTCCGTGACTACGGGGATATTAACAGAATGCGTTAATTTTTGTACAAATAATGAAATACGGGTCGTGTGCTTCGGTTCAACACTAAAATATCGCCTTCTTTGACATGTTGAAACCAGAAATGGCATCGTTCATTCGTAACTGCTGCCCGTTGCGTTGAGGTACAGAGAGCAGTGGATAGGCCAGCAGCAGGTTGAATTCATCTACGCGATAAACCAGTTGTCGATTCAAAATGACAATTTCAGCAATGATGTAATTTTTCGAGTTAACGTAATTATTTTTGTATTCTTGTTTGGTTTATGTTCCTATAAAAGTCTTGCCAAAGTTTAAAGTTGCGTCAAACAAACATTGGAAATATTTAAAAAAGATCATATGGACATGAATTTGGACTGTGAATTATATACTTCACAAAATCGAGATGGCCTGTGACCGGCCCATCATCTGATCATTGGTAGATGCATACCGGTATGCTGCGAATGTCTGCTCAAAAAGGGTCCTTGGTCTGGTTTTTGAATTGCTCCTAGCTCCAGTCAGTCGGTGAAGATTGCAAACCAAAGCAAGGTCATTCGAACGTAATGTAGAAAAGTCGACGTGTGTTACCCGCCAACATTTCCCGGAGAGGTTGGCGTATTTTTCGTGCACAGTTTTGGGGGGAATACAAGTTCTTTGGAGGGGATGTCGCCCGATCGACTGTCAAATTGTATGACATTGCAACCATTCCCAAAGTAAAACGACACTGAAACCCTTGGTGAGGTACTTGGATGTAATCTTTATTCACTGTAATTACGTTCAGATGCTCTGACGACAGTGCATAATAAGCTTACAACGCGAACTTCACTGAGTTCGACCGGTGTGTAAACACAGTCACTGCATTGGGAAAAAAGATGTTTCGTTTTTTTTCGGTTACAATTAGTTTGGAGCAGGAACAATTTTGGATGATTTTATCATATATACAAAATATAATCAGAAATGGACATAATAATTTGATGTTTTGCATCATAGGTTGGGATTCTGGGAACAGTTTTTGAATGCCAGATATTGTATTAACCGACATAATATACCAGAAAAAGTCGTGGTTTTTGGTTGTTTTTTTTTTCGGCTGTACCAGGATCGAAGAATTTTGAGTATGGAACTTTCTTCTTGCGTGTCGACACACATGTAAAATGTTAACGGAAGTGAACATTTTTTTTAGGTTTTCGTTCGCAACATTAAGTTGGATGGAGAACAGTTTTGGTTGTCTTACAGTCTATTGGGTATGGTATGGACAGACGTGAAACATACTAGTAAACACGCGATACGTAGTTTTTGACTGCAATGTTTTGAGCGGAAAGTTGGAAACAGTTCTGTATGTCGAAAATGACTTATTGGACAAGGCTTCGGAGGGACTGTGCTTCAACAAACATTGTTACGGTTTATTGTTGATAGGCGGGAGTAATCCTGGTTTTTGGAGAAGCCCAACAACGTCATTATGTAAATTACGCAACGTTGTGTCACTCAAGATGGATTATGCAAATAGCAATGCAAATATGTCCACGATGTTTACAAAAGCTCCCCAATTTGACATAGGATGGCCACGTGCATTTGTTTTGATTTTTAAAAATCGTGAATTACACGGAAACCATTCCTTATCTTGAACTGGCGAAACATCTCAATTCTGGGCCTTACTTTAAGGCTTTTTCTCAGAGAAGTTGAAAATTTGGCAGAAAAATGATCTATTTGGAATTTATCATCCTTAAGGAGGGAGCAGTTCTTTGGTGATGTCTTATTGTAAGTTGCCTTTTAATCCAAGGTAAAGAGTATAGTCAACTAGACCCACAACAAGTTGAAGGGCTACATGTCTCTCTTGATCTTCCAACACTCACATGAGGTCAGCTATCCTCAGGTTATGCAGAGAAATATAAAACCTTTTGTGTCACTCTTCTTAGAAGTGGACAGTTCATTTTAGCACTAGATAGCTTTTCACAGTTGTCACGAGACCAGCCTTCGAGGACGCAGTAACATTAATGTAGATTGGAAGAGACACTGTAAGTATGGCTAGTTTTCAATCAGGCATGGCAGCCAGTTGCCTAGCCGAGAGGCAACAGACAGAACCGCTCGGCCAAATGGCCACTGTCAAAAAGAGTGGTTCAATAACCGGGCTAAGTTGATACATTTTCTGACTGCAACCACTCAACACATTGTAGAGCTCATGAAGTACTCATGCTCGTACATAACTATCACACATCGCACACAAACTTTATGGAAATAATTAATACATTGCCATTCACGGTAGATCTGCTTCCGTTGTCCAACTGGTTGCTACTACCAACAATCTGTTCAAGGCTACTGGTTACCTTGTTCCTATGAACTCTCACATGAGAGCTTGAACACCTATGCAGATGGGCATCTGTACCACAGAAGTTCTCATGTAGCCTGATCACCTGCTCATGAACTTTAGCTTGGGGATTAGGAGGCTTGCCTTGCCTACCTTCTCCCTCGTCAGATTGCCTTGAAGCTGGAGAACAGTTCAACTCCATTCTCAAGAAGAATGTACAGTTGCTGAAGTAGAAGGTGAACAATGTCCAACACTACATTATGTTGCCAGGGTTTGGATATATTAAAACGGTGTCAGTCAGACATTGTCACTCTCTTGGCTATGCAGTTTCAGAGAATACAAACCTTGATGGCATACACACACTCTACGGGGAGAAGTTTCTTCCCCAAGGATGTGCTATTGGAACACTCCCTTATAAACCACATTGTGCCATTTTGGAAAAATAACATACGGTATTATTCCATTTGCATCATAAGTTGTTGCAAAATTCCAGTCTTCGTCCCTCTTCTGTTTTGATGACATAGAGTTTGAATGTTAGTAGTCCGGTACATCTACATGTTTGCGTAGATGTTTCTTCAAGTGCCTTAACTTGGGAAATTGCCAGTCGAGATTGCCAGAGATTGATGCGCAGCCATTCTCTGCATGCATTGCTGAATTTTGCCCAGTTAGATCTTGGTCTCCCGTGCTACTCATACATAATAGCAAGACAGAAACACTTGATTCTTTTCCCCTTGCCCTGGATAGCTGCCCTCTTGTTCTTCAGTTTGTATAGATCCTCTCACATGGGGACTATGGAGCAATCCTTTATTTAGGATGCTAATTAATTTATGTAAATAGTACTTACCTTGTCTTACACTAGCACCATTCAGCAAGCAACACTTGAGTTTTTCCCCTTCTTTAATATGATTTCCAGCGGAACTTTGATGCAAGCTGAGGATGGCTACATGTCTGTTACGTACATATAAGGGGGAATCTACGATACATGACTATTAGAAGGAAGATTCGCCACCTTAGTTACAAGAAAAGGGGCAATCGTGTACGAGAGAGGGTTTGTATTATTTATAGAATTAAAGGGCTTTTATTTCATTTTGGTATGATTATTCAAGCTAGTGATATGTTAAACTGATAAACAAATGAATGTGAAGTAATGAAATTTTTTTCTGATCTATTTCTAGCCACTTCTTGATAATCAAACCAATGGCATCATTCTTGGATATAGGATATATCTGACGGATTCAACTTCAATGCGTGAAGAACATAAAATTAACCATGTACAGACTAATCATGATACAATGGTCAAGAAGACGCAGAGTACAATTTACCACTTGCAAGCTAATGCGACTTCCTACAAAATCAAAGGTTAGTTATAGGTGTCATAAAATATTGTTTATATGCATGCTTAATGTAAATGTGCCAAGAGAAGCTTGTTGGGTGATTGTCAATCAGCTGTGTTTGTATTTTTTATCAGCTGTACATGTGTTTGTACAGGTACAGTATGTGTGTCTATTAACCCTTTGAACCCGGCTCGGACAGAAATGACCGATGACGTCATAGAGTACCAGGGGGTCAGGGTGTAAAGGGTTAATATATGTCAAATGAAGAACAAGATGTGTATTGTCTGGGCCTTACATGCAGGTAGTTAGTACCTCATCTTTGGCTGAAGGAAGACTTATTATGTAAGTTATTGAAATCCAAAATTTGTTCAGCAACACTGTCCAATAAAGATCAGTGTACCCAATATATACAACAAGAAATCTATGGATGTCTGTTTCTGTGACCTGTCCCTATAACCCAAACAGCTTGCATCCATACAGGTGCAAGACAGGCAAAATTTTCAGTCAACTGTTATGTATTAAAAGTTCTGTATATAATCATGTACGAGTACTGAGAGCAGTACCATCCCTTTGCAACATACACTTTGAACAGCTTACCTCTATTCCATATTGCTACATGTATTTGTCATCTTGCAATGAATACTTTGTCAACAGAGAGTAACAAAGATAAAAATGATCAATAGCTATATCAAATTTTATATTTCTTGTCAAAATTTTTTGTTTCGCTGTCAACAATGCAGAGCTCATCAAATAGGCTGGTCTTTTGTCATCATCCATCCGGCCATAGTCCATCAACAATTGCCTTCTTGTCTAAAATCACATGTCTGATTGCTTTGAAATTTGATAAGCAGTTCACTTGGGGTGACCTCAGTTAGGTTTGATCAAATCACGTTGAAATTTGCATATTTGTATTGTTGGACATTTTTTGCTGTGCTTGGTCAAAAAATCTCTGAAAATCCTTGTCCAATTGCATTGAAATTTGATATGCGCTTCAGATGGGGTGGCATAAGATAGAGTTGTTCAAATTTTGATGAAATTAGCATATTTGCATTTTGGGGCCAAATTTTGCTGCTTTTGGTCAAAAGTTATTCTTCTCTGAAAAGTGCTTGTCCAATTGCTTAGGAACTTGATATACAGTTCATTTGGGGCGACTCAGTTAGGTCTGTTCAAATTGGTGAAATTAAGATATTTGTATTTTTGGAGCATCTATAGCTCACACTTTATATATATATATATATATATATATATATATATATATATATATATATATATATATGTGTGTGTGTGTGTGTGTGTGTGTGTGTGTGTGTGTGTGTGTGTGTGTGTGTGAGAGAGCTTAATATATAATGAGTCGGCAGCGTCTGTCTCTGTGTGTGTATGTATGTATGTAAGTGAGCGGATGTACGTCTGTCCACATCAAAAACTCCCAAACTGCGGCCCCTACCGTCTTAGTATTTGGTGTACAGGTGCATCCTGGGGTTGAGATGTGAATTTGTTCTGCGAGCACTCATCCCATTGCCTTGAAACTTTGTGTTCATGATCCTTAGTGTTGGCTTCTGTCAGATTTGATCAAATTGAGGTGAAATTTTCATATTTGAATTTTTGGGCAATTTTTCCCGTTTTTGGTCAAAAAATCATTTTCTCCCAATGTTTTTGTTGGATTGCTTTGAAACTTTATACTCTTGTTCCTGGTGTTGTCTTATGTCAGATTTCCTAAAAATTGTGGTTAAATTTCATATTTGTATTTTTGGGGCAATTTTTTGCATATTAGGTTAGAAAATCATTTTCTCTGAATTAAATATTCTGATTGCTTTGAAACTTGGTTTGCATGTACCTAGAGGCAACCTTAGTTGAGTTTCTTCAAATTATGGTGAAATTTTCATATTTGTATTTTTGGGCCAATTTTTGCTGTTTTGGGTCAAAAAATCTTCTCTGAAACCACTCATCCCTTTGCTTTGCAATTTGATATGGAGATCTGTAAGGATGACCTTTGTTAAAATTGTGGTGAAAGTTGCTTATTAGTGTATTTGGGACATTTTCTGCTGAAGCTGATTTTCTGATTGCTTTGCAATTTGATATGTATGTTTGCAGTAGTAACATTTGTCAAGTTTGTTCAAATTAAGGTGAAAGTTGTATATTTACGCTGATTTGGTGAAAAAATCATTTCTAAAATACCATCTGTATAATATTTCTTGTACCATTGTTTTGAGATTTTTGATATGTAGGTTTCTAAGGGTTACCTTAGTTATGTTTATTCAACTTATAGCAAATTTTGTCAATCAGTATGTTAAAGGCAATTTTTAGCTCCCATTTCAGGGCTCCCGCTACCTATTGGCCAATTCGCCAAATGCGAAAGAAAGTTAAAAATGGCTACAAAAATTCCTGTTTGGCGAATGTAGTGGCTATTGAATTCTTAGACCTACTCAACAGAAAACTACACCTAACAATAAAATGTTGTGAGATGTTGAAACAGTTTACCCTCCTTCCTACAAAGTTGCAATGTATTGAAACAGTTTAATCTCCTTACTACAAAGTTACAAATTCCCTGGTACGTAAAACAAACACTGTTGCTGTTCGATACTACAATACACCACGAACGTAACATCCATGAATACACTGAGGCCTGCTTTGCTTCTGTGAGTCCTGGGTCGTCCTTGAGTCTATCAAAAGTTTTACCTTCTTTGCTGCATCAAAATTTGGCCTGCAACTACTCAGTTTGATAGTAAAAACCATAATTTCAAAGGAAACTTTCACAAACGGAGCCATAATACAAAGGACAAGGAGAAAATCTGAGGTTTTCTGAAAGGTCAAGTCTAGGTCATCTCATCATGTGATGTCATGCATGAAGACCCCCTAATTACACAATTCCCAAGAAACCACCTAGGGTGGTCCAATAGGTGAAAGGTAATTTTGCTGCTTTCCAATTTAAATGGCATTCAGCTTGACTGACTCCCATTCAGCCTACTTTCAAACTGCTATAACTTATACAAGAAATTATGTGATTCTGAATGATTTTAATATTTTTGTAGATCCCACCAGTTTAATGATCTAGAAGTGAATGCCAATTTAAATGGCATTCAGCATGACTGACTCCCATTCGGCCTACTTTCAAACTGCTATAACCTATACAAGAAATTATGTGATTCTGAATGATTTTAATATTGTTGTAGATTCCACCAGTTTAATGATCTAGAAGTGAACATCATCAGACATTTCTTGATGATATCAAAATATCAAATGGAAATATATCTGCGCTAAAATTTTATCATAATCATTAAAACAATGAATGCCCTCAAACAGTGAGTAATTTAAATGAACATATATCGTTGTGTCTTGTTTTACAAGAGTTGTGTTTGGCCCAGCCCTTTGTGTCTCAAGAAAAGTACTTATACTCAAGATGCTATTTCAGCCTGCTTGATCACAACTATGACATACAAGTAAAACCGGGGCCTTAAAGCTCCATTAAGCTGTATCTTTTAGCTATTTTTTCAGAACTTTTGATTTGTGGTTTCCCTACACTTTCTGCATTGAATCCCTAAACTGTAATTTAATGCCAAGTATTTAACATATCAACACAACCTATATGAGTATAATCTCCATTGTTATTGTTGAAAATTGTATTCAAGTCCGGACTAGAATTCATTTGTAAACAATAAACAATGATCACTACACACATACAAGCTATGTTGACAAAAAGAATTCTCGAAATTTCAGCATGACAAACAGATTAGAGTCAGACACTGTAGTTGATATACAGAAGCATAATACTGAAAAACTTGCCACAAGTTACAGCTTATGTCCCTTTAAATACCACAATAATCGTATCTACACTGCCATTGTGCTATACCATAAATGCTGTCTTCTGCATGGAAAATTGTTTTACTTGTGTGGCTCAAACATTTAGGTTATGGAAGACTGCATAAATTTGCCACAAGAGAAGCCTGTAACTTATGACAAGCTATCATACTGTGAATACTAACTGGATGTGGCAGAAATATTCAATCTGTACCTCTTGTAATATACGCTTAACATTGCTACCAGATTTTTTGAATTCAATTGCTACCTAATTTTGTTTCTGGTGTTTAAAGTTTACCACCAAAAAGGATTTCTATCCCTGAAAAGTAATAAAAACACAGATTATAAATGCAAAAACTAAACACATATTTCTTTAATGTAAAAACCATCATGAACATCATACAAAACATCTTGATTTGTAAAATTAGGGATCCCGAATAACGAGAAAGCTGTTGCCACACTTGAGATCATAAACTGGCTAAAAGTTACTCAAAATGGCTACAAGATTTTTGATTTGGCTAATGAGTTGGCTAATCATTTTGGTGACTTAGGGGGAGCCCTGCATTTGCCACACATATATGGCAATTGGGAGGTTATATGGTTGAAAAAGTCTGTATGTGAGATGTCTGTCTGTATGTATGTACCATATGTGTGGATGTCTGTCCGTCCAACGCAAAAACTCACGAACCGCTGGATGTATTAGCCTGATTTTTGGTATAGTGATGCTGTATATGGTGTAGATGTGCCGTTGTTAAAGTGAACTTTTCAGACTTATAGATATGCAAATGAGGTAGAAAAACCGGCGAAAATGGTCAAAATTCAATCACTCAGGAACTACTCATCTTATCATTGTCATATTTGGTTTTTAGGTACCTTAGGCCCAACTCAATGGATTTGGTGTCAATAATTTGATGCTTTCTATTTTAACCCTTAAAACGCCATGCCCGTATATATCCGTACACGCCCAACTCACGCTCAGCGCCACGCATTGATATATCCGTACACGACCTGAGGTTTGCTAAGGCAAAGTTTGGAACTTGATTTTCCGCGTTTAAGAGGTCACCTGACAAATAAATCCATTCCTTACCCTTTGAACCCACTTCAGGTCCATATAAGGACTAAAATAATGACATCATCTGATGTAGCTACGGCAATTTCTAGTAATTTGAGTGACCTTTCGAGGAAATGGGGTCGATTATTTTTACCCTGAATATCTAATCGGATCTGGTCGCTGACTGCGCCTAAGTGAGAGACATTCTGAACGCTTTTTTCTGCCGTACATCCTTAAAACAATGGTTTTATGACAAGTTATTGGCCATTTCTTTATAGAAATGACATATTTTGGTATTTTTTGAGGATATTTTCCTAGAAAATGAAGACTTTTTTTGACCAGTCGAACATGATTTTGAAGTTGAACAGCGGCTCGAATGGCATCACCACGGAGCATCGCATTGACCAGCCTCTCTGAAAGCTCAAGTTTGAGTATGTCAGTTCGGTTTTCTAGGCCGGAAACACTAATGATGAAGAAATTTGAAGGGATTTTCACTAAATCTTAATTTAATATGTGATTTTGGAGCGATCAGGTCTGTTTATGTCAAGTAAACTTTGGTATCGCGGTATTCTTCACCGTGTATCGAGACGGCCAAGATGGGCGCCGATCACGGGTTTGTGTGTACAAAACGTACAACACGGCATGTTCCGAACTGTTGATCTCGCATCATATTCCTACGTCTATAACATATTCTTTTGTCGAAATATATCCGATATGTAATTATTTATATCATATCTATTGGTTTCTGTTCATTTACTGGTGAAGTATGTTGCGTGCTCATCAAAATACGTGATCAAACTTTTGTATGTGTTCACATTGACTGTCATGATTTATGGTGACGTCGCGATTGAACGTCAGGGCCAGTACAGTTATCGAAAGCGTTCAGAGGCGAATGTCGTTCTTTTTGTACCTCGAACTTATTATATTTAGTTCTTGAACCGAATTTATTTTCTCAGAAGTTCAGGTAGTGCGTTTTTGTGGTGAAGTTTTTTGTCGTTTGCCAATCACAGGATGCTAATAACGTAGCTGAATACAGGCTCTGATTTGAATTGTCTTGTAAGATGGCAGCTTGTTCATGATATCAATTAAATTTGTTGTTTGTGTTTACTTGCAATGCCAAAACCTTTCAAACATATCCTCTCTAACTTTAATGGCAACATTCATTCCATAACAACAACAACTGAATCATATCTGATAGCAATCAGAATCCAAATAAAAAAACAAAAACAAAGATTTTTCCTGGTTACATGGTTTCACCTTTCGATGCAGAAAGAAATACACATACAAACAAACAAACAAATAAGTAAATAAATAAACAACGACAAATGAATAAAAGATCTTGTTTACGAAATTCAATCATGTTGCTGATCAATATTGTGTCTTAACCTATATTTCGCTTGTGTTATATGCTTTTGTGTTACTGTGTTGAAGGGTATGTGGTATTTGTATTATTGACAAATACCAACAAATGTTTGGTTTTTTTTTACATTTGATAAGTTCCGCTGCTGAAAATTTTCACCAAAATATGTGTCTTTTCATGACATTTAAAATGTGTAAACGTTTGCAGGTTTTTGACTATAAGATCTATTTTTAAAGTCTTTTAATCATTTTTGATGCATTTTGAACCAAAAATGTGCATTTTAAGCCCATTTTCCCAGCCCTGATTTGCTAAACCAAACATGGAAAGATTTCTCAAAGCTTCTTCATTTCCTGATCTTTGAAATTCATAGTGGTTTGGCTGGGCTTCCAATCACAGGAAACACATGGTACCTGTCTAAAAGAAGTGTAACATGTCAAGTTTATTGGTTCAAAAAGTTCTTGGCATGGCAGGCTATATGACATGAAAGTCTATGGCGTCTTAAGGGTTAATGAATTTTATTTCCTTTTTTTTGCCATTTTTGTAAAAAATCTTTTTCTCTTAAACCAATGCTATGTACATTGATGATACCAGGTTAAAACGATATTGAAAGTCATTGCGCATTTTCATGTCAGCTAATTTTTAATTTGCATATCTTGAAGGACTTGACCATGGGCAATTACACTTGCTATATAAGTATAGGAAATACCACGAGTTGGAGTGGGTTTACAATGGAAACCGTACAGTTTCGGTCAGAAGCTTGTAAACGTCACGAGGCCGTAAGCCGAGTGACGTTTACAAGCTTCTGACCGAAACTGTACGGTTTCCATTGTAAACCCACAACAACGAGTGGTATTTCCGACTTATACCACGAACTATAACGAATTTTGAAATCAAATTGATCCTTATCAATGCTAGTACTGAACGGCCATGTAGTAAACGATGATCGATACCGATTTACATATGAATCAACCGTGGTTTGATGAGAAACCATGTGCGGTCTACGCAATGTTTGTGCTCTGATTGACCCATTTTTAAACATTCACACCTGGTTGAATTAATTATTTGTACACGTGGAAGTTCATTTGTGTCAAGCCGTTGTGGAGGATGGACGTGACGGACAGCTTCTCTGACATTCAGAAGGCGAATATGATTGCGACATCGAGCGGTACGTTTCCCAATTTGACCTTTTCAAGTTTGATAGTCGTGGAGGATGGACGTGACGGACAGCTTCTCTGACATTCAGAAGGCGAATATGATAGCGACATCGAGCAGTACGTTTCCCAATTTGACCTTTTCAAGTTTGATACCGCCACTGCCTCTGTTGAACAAGACTTGCAGGAAGATTTGAAACTTACAAAAGCACAAGAACTGTCACGTTTTGCCGAACCTGTGGGTGCAGAGGAATTAGCTGAAATACAGCGTTCACGTGTACCAAGAAATACAATCAAGTCTACTAATTGGGGCGTCAACATGTGGGATTCCTGGGGTCGAAACAGAAAGCAACGCATTACAAATTCAGGAGTGAAAAGCAGTGAAATGTATACACTCGTGCCTGCTCTTACCAGAGATATTGAGGCAAGTGAGTTATGTTTTTGGTTGTGCTGTTTTGTTGTTGAAGTTCGCCAACAATGCGGCTATCAATATCCTTCAAGTGGTATACAATGGTATTTGCGAGATGAATGTCGCCGTCCAGATCTGGCTTTCATGGATACCAATCGTGGAGAGTTCCAAGACTTCCACCATACAATAGACGGCGTCATGAAAAAGACAGACAGGAGTGGCATAGGTGTGGAAAAAAGACAGGCCCATCCGTTTACTCGGGAGGATGAAGGACAATTATGGGACAAGGTTTTCTCCATCGACAACGCCCAGAACTTGAGTTATGCTGTGTATTTATTTTATTTTTATTTTATTTTATTAATAATGACTTCCACAGCCGAGGCCATTTATGGAAGACTGTTAGTAAAAATACAGATACGGAGTTAAAGCATGAAGACAAGACGAACAAACTTTAACAAATACTGAGAAAACAATGTTTTAAAACATTTTTAAAACCATTTAAATTTACAGAAAAAGGATCAATGTAACTGTATTCGTTTAAAAGCAAATTAAATTGTCTCGGAATTCTACTAAAAAGAGAGTCACGAACACAATTAACTCTACCAAATGGCACATGAAACAAAGTAGTACGCCGAGTTGAAAACCTTGGTACATGAAGACTAAAAAATGAAGCAAAAGCATTAACATTAAACTTTGCATTTATGCATTTGTATAAAAATATATAATCAAATATAGTCCTCCTTGATTTTAATGACTGTAAATTGTAAATATTGCACAACGAGTCAATGTCATCACTGTAAAAACCAGTAATTCTTTTATGAAGAAATGTTAAAAATTTAAAAATTTATGCTGTACTCTTTCAATTCTATCAGACTGGTGTTTACTAATACTGTTCCAAATAACAGAAGCATATTCAAGCTTAGACCTTACCAAGGTAAAGTACAATAATTTTAAAACGTGCTCACTGTTAATACAATGGCTATTCCTCATAATAAAACCGAGAGCTTTTCTAGCACCTTGAATCATGTTATTTACATGGTCACAAAAATTTAATCTTTGGTCAATAATAACACCGAGATCTCTCATGCTACTGACTCTACTCAATGCATGAGTGTCGAGTTTGTAAGGGAAAATATGAACATTTCTTTTCAATGAAACAGTAAGAACTTTACATTTAGTAGGATTAAGATTCAATAACCAAGTGTTGGACCAGCTGACAATTCTATCGATATCAGATTGCAGCAATAAAGAGTCATTATCCGAATCAATGATACGATAAATCTTCATGTCATCGGCAAAAAGTAACGAATCCGACACAAGATTATCAGAGATGTCATTAATGAAAAATAAATAAAAGTGGACCAGGTGAGAACCCTGAGGAACGCCCGAAAGGACGGGAGTCCACTCAGAAAAAGCATTTTTTATAATCACTCTGTGTAGCCTGTTATCAAGATATGAATTAAACCATTTCAGATAAGTGCCCTGGACACCAAAAGAAGTCAACTTATGAAGTAAAAGTTTATGATTTATACTATCGAATGCTTTAGCAAAATCGGTATAAATGATATCACATTGTGATTTGCTGTTAACTGCTAAGAGGAGATCTTTCATAAGAATAGATAAATTAGTGATACAAGATCTACCTGAAACAAAGCCATGCTGATTAGTAGATATGGAATTGGAAACATGATGTGAGAGTTGTCTGTGAACTATCTTTTCAAAGATTTTAGACAGACTTGGTAAAATAGAAATTGGCCGGTAATGTTCAACTTTTGAACGAATTCCTAATTTGAAAATAGGGATAATGTTTGCACGTTTCCAGATATCAGGAAAAATCCCCTCTTTAATAGACCTATTGAATAAGATGGTAATTGGTATAGCAAGTTCATTTGCACATTCCCTCAAAACATATTGGGAATGCCATCACTTCCTATAGCTTTGCTGGTGCTAATGCAAAGCAACTCTTTTCTGACACTATCGACATCAATATCAATAGAAAATTGGTCGTCAATTATAGTAGCAACATCGGGAATATCAGCAGCAATATTGTTATTGAAAACTGAATTGAAAATTTACAAAACAAATTGGCCTTTTCAAAATCAGAGCTCGCCTTTAAATCATTATTGTACGTAAGAACAGATGGAAAACCTTTTATACGCTTACGTGACTGCAGCAATGTCCAAAAACGCTTAGGATTGGTTGGTATATCATCTGCAATTGAGTTAATGTAAAGAGCATAGTTGTCTTTGACCCTCTTTTTAAAGGAGGACCTAATTTGATTATACCTTTCACGGTTGTGCAAGGATGGATTTTTCTTTAAAGATCTCCAATATGCTTCCTTTGTTTTCAAAAGGTCAAAAACCTCGTCATCAAACCATGGTGGAACTGGTTTTTTCACATGGATAAGAGGAACATGATCTTTTAAAGCAGAAAAACAAATGTCATAGAATATATCACACGCGCTATTTAGAGAGTCAGACAACAAAGAACTCCATGGAATGGCATGGAGGTCGGCTTTGATGTCATCCCAGTTAGCCCTCTTGAAATTATAGAATTTACGGTGTGTCGGAAAGCCAATGGTAGAATGGTTATACATGGGAATACTCAATGTAAGAGAAGAATGATCAGAATCAAGCAAGTTCTCACCAATATAAATTGGAATGCACTCAAATGAAGACAAAACCAGGTCAAGGATATTGTTACCCCTTGTTGGTTCAGAAACATGTTGATTTAAAGAAAAATTATTTAGAATACTGTCAATGAAATACACCTCAATGTTATTAGATAAAGTAGGTGCTGAAGGGAACGACCAGTTAATAGATGGCAAATTAAAGTCACCCAACAGCATAATGTCCTTATCATCACTGTAGACCGAAGACAGCGAGTGTTCCAATTGGATAAGCGATGATACGTCATCACTAGGAGGGCGGTAGAAAACTCCAAGGTGAAGACTACGTGTATTCGTGTCACTTTTCTGAATTTGAACCCACAGAACTTCACAGTCTGTTTCAAAATCAGGACGACGTCTTGACGAAATCGACGGTTTCACAGCAATGAGAACTACTCCTCCTTTCCTGTCAACACGATCTCGACGGTAAACAGTGTGGTCAGGAAAAAGTTCTTGATTCTCAATATTGTGATGTAACCATGTTTCAGTGAGAACAATAATGTCGAATTTCAAGAGATGTGGAGCCAAACTATGAATATCCATAAATTTGTTCTTGATACTCCTGGCATTCTGGTAGTATACTGATAGATTACATTTGCTCTCAGGACCAGGGTTAGGCTGAATATCACCATCAATAAGCAGTGATCTGTATGTAGCCACATGATTACTATAATACAAAACAGGAGCACCAAGCTTTACCTTGAAATGACAGAACTTGAACTGAGGAAGATCAGCAGCTTTGTCAGCACTGTGTATCTTGTTGTTGTAAAGCAGTAAAAAGAAACACACCAAGACTGTGAATACCATGTTACTCAATACAACATCTGGCGAACACAGCTGTTACTCCTGAAGTTAATATTTGCATATGAATTGACCTTAGGAATTGGATGGTTCAGAAGCAAAAACTGAGCTGTTCTTTGTAGATGCTAGTTGGTGAAAAAACAGCCACGAGTACAGCTTTAACGGAGGTGCTCGGTGCAAACAGTCAGCATTCACAGGATCCCTGAGTATTTAAAGATCCACGGAGAAGTTTTCATCAAAAATTTTTTACGTCTCAAAGGTTTTCGCTTTTTAAGAGCATCGGACGAGCACAACAATTTACAGGCAGAACAGTTTGTGTTTGGAACGGATAAAGAAGGAGAATTTGTCGAATTCCATGGACGACCATGCAAAAATAATCAAGGTGGTTTTTACAATTCCCGCAAAGTACCATACAAGAATATCTGCCAGTATAGTGATCCATCGAATCCACGCTTTGTAGTGAAGCTGCTAAAGATTTACTTAGGATTAATTCCAAGTAAAGGTGCATTCTACCGTCGGCCACTACCAAAGAAGACAACTACCAATGCCATAAAGTTCTCTTCCCAGAAGATTGGGATTAACACAATCCGACAGTATACAGAGAAAATGTGTGAGATTGCTGGCATAGATGGATACCACACTGGGCATTCTGGCAAGGTAAAATTCTGCATTTTATTGCAAGTGTTTCTGCAAATGTTTAGATGTTTCATTCAACAATTCTCAACATATGATGGTCATAAATTGATTTCTCTATTTAAGGTTTGCCTTCACCATTTTCAAATATTTAAGCTAATACACTGAGACATCCCTTTCATTATATTCTTCAGGTTACAGCAGCAACTTCTCTGTACAAGCAGGGGTTTGATGAACAACTGATAAAGGAAAGAACTGGTCATAGATCAGACGACGGTCTCCGCGCTTACAACGCACTTGAAGCTCCCTACAGAAGAATGTATCTGATGCATTACAACTACCAAAGTCCCCCGACTCCAACGCTGATGACGAAGATGCTGCCACCACCACCACCGCCGCCGCCGCCACAAAAGTGGCCGTAATATCTCGCCAACCGAAAGACACAGCCCCAGTACAAGCTCAAGTATCGGGAGACCGTGACAAATGTGCATTCAATGATATTTGTACATCAATACAGAAAGGTTCAAAAACAGTGACCATAACAATGTGATGACTTGAATGTTTACATTATATAAAATTGCAATTTGCACAAAATATTTTGGTGTATTGTATGAGTTATTTGGGTGTAGGATGTAATGTATGCAAATTAGTAAACCACCACACTTTTTAGCTCCCATAGCCATATGTATATATGGCAATGGAAGCTATTCTTATAGGCTAGGGAAATGTCTGTATGTATGTCTGTATGTCTGTGTGTCTGTATGTCTGTATGTCTGTATGTCTGTCCGTCAACATCAAAAACTCCAAAACCGCTGTACATTTCATCTTGATATTTGGTGTGTACATGGATGATGGGCTGTAGATGAGATTTTGTTCAAATGAAGTTGTCATTGCCAAAAATATGCAAATTAAGTGAAAAAATGTAAAAACAGTCAAAATTGAAAAAACTCAATAACCACTGAGCAGATTACATGAAAAATTAGCATGTAAGTACTTTGGGCTGACATGAAATGATTGTGCACATCTTGGGTCAGTATCTTGGACTTGCTATTTTTCATGAATTTTTTTGTAATTTTCTCCCATTTTTGGTCAAAAAATCTCCTGCTCTGAAACCACAAGTCCGATTGATTTGAAACTTGGTATGGAAGTGCATAGGAGTGACCTTTCCCAAATTTGGGCAAATCGTGGTGAAATTTGCATATTTTTAGTTTACACGTCCATAGACTCCCATGTATAAGGCAGATTTCCATAGACTGCCATGTATAAGGCCACGAAAAATAAAAATTTAGTTTCTCATCGTATTCATATTGCAAAAAGGATGCAGTGACACAATTTTTAGTCCCCACGGATGAAGTCCAGTGAGCTTATAGATTGGGTCATGTCCGTCTGTTCGTCCATCCGTGAGTCCATCCGTTCACACATATATCTCGGATATTTTGACAAAATGTCATGTGACCTTGATGACCTTTGATCTCAAATATACATATTTGTCCATAACTCAGTAACCACAAGTGCTACCACCCTTCATATATGGTATGATGGGACAGCTTATGACGCCACATATTGTACCTCATTAATTATGCACATATCTAATTTTGAGCGAGCCAATAGAGCTAGAGGTCTGATTTTTGGTATATAGGGATAACTTAGCAAAACAATTTTTTTGACAAAATGTCACGTGACCTTGGTGACCTTTGACCTCAAATATACATATTTGTCCATAACTCAGTAACCACAAGTGCTACAGCCTTCATGTATGGTATGATGGGACACCTTATGAAGCCACATATTGTACCTCATTAATTATGCGCATATCTAATTTTGAGCGAGCCAATAGAGCTAGAGGTCTGATTTTTGGTATATAGGGATAACTTAGCAATACAATTTTTTTGACAAAATGTCACGTGACCTCGGTGACCTTTGACCTCAAATATACA
Organism: Ptychodera flava; assembly: GCF_041260155.1. Lineage (NCBI taxonomy): Eukaryota > Metazoa > Hemichordata > Enteropneusta > Ptychoderidae > Ptychodera > Ptychodera flava. The sequence continues at coordinate 3,887,233 of NC_091935.1, read as the reverse complement.
TATTTTTCCATAACTCAGTAACCACAAGTGCTACAGCCTTCATGTATGGTATGATGGGACACCTTATGACACCACATATTGTACCTCATTAATTATGCGCATATCTAATTTTGAGCGAGCCAATAGAGCAAGAGGTCTGATTTTTGGTATATAGGGATAACTTAGCAATACAATTTTTTTGACAAAATGTCACGTGACATCGGTGACCTTTGACCTCAAATACACATATTTGTCCATAACTCAGTAACCACAAGTGCTACAGCCTTCATGTATGGTATGATGGGACACCTTATGACGCCACATATTGTACCTCATTAATTATGCGCATATCTAATTTTGAGCGAGCCAATAGAGCTAGAGGTCTGATTTTTAGTCTATAGGAATAACTTAGCAAAACAATTTTTTTGACAAAATGTCACGTGACCTCGGTGACCTTTGACCTCAAATATACATATTTTTCCATAACTCAGTAACCACAAGTGCTACAGCCTTCATGTATGGTATGATGGGACACCTTATGACACCACATATTGTACCTCATTAATTATGCGCATATCTAATTTTGAGTGAGCCAATAGAGCTAGAGATCTGATTTTTTGGCGTATAGGGATTAATTAGCAATATAATTTTTTTTTTCAAAATGTCATTTGACCTCGATGACCTTTGACCTTGATTATACATATATATGCATATTTCAGTAACCACAAGTTCTATACCCTCCAATTTTGATAGGATATTAGACCTTAAGATGTCACATCTTGTACCTCATTTATAATGCGCATATGTATTTCTTGGCTGGCCAATACTGCTAGAGGTCTGATCTTTTTTCCCGATTTAGAACCATAACTTAGACATGCCTCATGTGTTTCAAATTGGGAACAACGACATAGACCTATGTGCCCATAGATCTCAACATATACACTCCAGTGATACTTCTTAATGACCACATTTTCCTGCCCCATCAAGACTAATACTCCTATTACAAGTGGGGACTATGTCATTATCACAGTATTCGATATATCTAATTCTGTATTTTTTCCATTTTATATTCTGAATAATTACATTAAACATATTTCACTGTCTCCAGTACATTTCATTTAAGTATTTTCACTTTACGCTCTTTATCCCTTTCACACATGTTCAAATATCTGACCAGAGAAGAAACACTAAATAGTCCAGGATGGGAGCTACAGTGTCATTGACGCTATTTTTATTCATATGTAAATTAGTAAACCCAACACTTCTATTCAGAAAAGTGTTTGGTTTACAAATTTACATTTGAATAAAAGTGTGGCGGTTTACTAATTTGCATGAGAACAAAAGGACTGCAGTTGGTTTTCTCAATTATATGCACGTCCAGGACAAAGGGTCACACATGGCCATTCATAATAATAATAATAATAATAATTTATTGTTTAAAGACCACTACACACCTTGTCTCAGTGGTCTGTACATTACAGAAAATTACTGGAAGAACTAAAATTAACGCAGAAAATACAAAATAAGTCACAGAGGAAAGAGTGAAATTAAAAACAATCGATAAAATCAAGCAAGCTAAAATCTAGACTAAAGGATCCTACCTAAAAACAGCAAAGAAAGTAGTTTAAAAAATTTCACTAAAAATGATAAAAAAAAAAAATAAATAAATAAATAAATAAACTATAAAACATGCAGGTAAAAATTATATCCAAGTCAACAGTAGCATTGACGAAAAATAATGGTTTTAAGAGACTTCTTAAAAAGAGCGAATTTCTTTATCATCCTAAGTTCGGGTGGCAAACTATTCCACAGTTTAGGGGCATACACGCTAAAAGCTCTGTCACCATATGTTCTAGAAAGTTGTTTCCCGTGATCTTTGACAGAAAAGGGATTCAATCTTACACCGACACTCCTTCTGGTATTATGTACTGGGATATCAATTGTTACTAGTTCTGATAAGTAATTTGGAACGAATTCATCTTGATGGACAATTTTAAAAACCAAACAAAGAATTCATGGTATAATGAAAAGAAATTGGTAAGTAATGTATATGGTATAAAATGGTGAAGTACAACGTTTAAAGAAATTTAGTATTTTGGTTTCATCTTATTACATATTTGTATATTTAGTGACCTTTGTAATTAATCTGTGGTGAATATTGTTCATGATGTTGATCATAATACTTTCAAAGAAGTTGAAAACATGTGGCAAAAGTTAAAATTTACACATAACTGAAATATATAATGAAACACGTGAGCATTTTTAGTTCATATCTGGTTCTTATTTTTGGTCAGGCAATCCTGAAATTAGCTATTGATTTCCACCTTCATCAACACATGTCACAAATAGTTTTTCTCTAAATAACACAGCATAGCTCTATCGGCTGTTAGGATTTGGCTCCATCTTATGTGTCTGTGTTTGGTCACTCAGATATCTCAGACAAGCCAGAGCCAATTTCTTTTCAACTCATTCAGGGCTCGAAAATTCTCGCCGCCCGACGCCCGTGACAAGTGAATTTTGAGTCCGGGCAAGTGAAAACAACATTCTCCCAGCCCGACGGACAAGTGAATTTCAATGAGGCCACTGTACGTACGCGCTGCCACTCTCTAGTTCTTTGAGTGTACTGCCTCAGATATGGCCGGCCGATAAAATAGCTCTGTTCTACTTGGTTACAAAACAGCAAAATATTGACGTCTTTGCATTGAAACACTTTACTCTCCTTTCTACAAAGTTACAAATTCCCTGGTACGTGAAGCAAACATTGTTGCTGTTCAATTCTGCGTGCTACAATACATCATGGAGGAATGATGAATACACTGAGGCTTGGCTTTGCCTCTGTGAGTCCCACGTACCGGTCGTTTTTTTTAGTCCAAGTTTTATCTACTTTGCTTGAATCAAAGTTTGGCCTGCAATTGCTCAGTTTGATAGTAAAAACCATTATGTCAAAGGAAATTTTCACAAACAGAGTCAGAGTACAAGGGAAAAGGAGAAATATTTGAGGTTTTCTGAAAGGTCAAATCTGGGTCATCTTATGTGATGTCATGAATGAAGACCCCTTAAGTACACAATTATGGTTCAAAAGAAACCACCTAGGGAGGTCCAATAGGTACAATCTTATGATAAAAGGTACCAATTTCATGGCATTTAGCTTGACTGTCAGTTTTAAATTAAATTTTATTAACAGTTATGGCAAAGGGAAATTGTCAACAGTAGTTGCAGTAATCAATCAATCAATCAATCAATATTTTATTACTCAACACACACTGACAGAGAGTGTGGTATGGTACATTTCAGATGAAAGAACAACATCTACAAAACTGAACACCATCAAATGGATATTAAAATCCAAGTAATTTGAAATGAAGTACACACATAACTCTAACTGTAACCAGCTAACTGTAGGTAGCTACTGGAGGGGTCAGCAAACACCAGAATTCCTTATAAATATAGCAAGGTTTAGAAAATTCTGTTCCATAATCTTTTTCATCTCTTCTACTTTTTCTCCAACACTCATAGTGATAGGAAAATCTGTTCCGCTTTCTAGCACAAAATTGGTCTCTCAGAAATATGACACTTGCATGTGAATAAAAAGTGAAACTCATCATCTATTACATTACTATCACATCTCAAGCAAATTCTTTCATTTAAAGGTAAATGAGGTTTACATTTCCTACCAATTTCAACACGCAAATTATGATCACTAAGTCTATATTTTGTTAAACTTCTATGTAACCCGAAATCTGAAATATCTCTGAAATATTTTTCAAAACCAAAGTTGGTCTTGAAGATTCTATAAGTGCGCAATTTGTTACCACTTCCATTCTTCCTTAAATCATTGAAAAGGGTTGTCTTCCAAGTTTCTAAGTATTGATTTTCATACTCATGTTTTAACTTCTTACATAACTGAGAATAAGAATTTACTCTAAATTCACTGAAAACACGACTGTGATTGTAACTTCCCAAAACATAAGTAAGCATATCCATTTCAAATCATCACATTAATATTTCTGCAGAGTCCTCCAGTTTAATGATGTAATAGTGAACATCACCAGACATTTCTTGATCATATCAAAATATCAAATGAAAATGTTCCTGGGCTACAATGTTATCATTATCATTAAAACTATTATTACTCTTTAAAACACTGGGAAATGAGTTAAACAATATCATTGTGTCTTGTTTTAAAGGATACTTACACTGAAGATGCTATTGAGCTTGCTTGATCACAACTATGACACAACACCACAATACTTGTATCTACACTGTCACTATGATACCGAATGCTTTCTTCTGCATGGAAAATTTGTATTTGTGTGGCTAACAAAATTTACATCATGACTTAAAGAGTGCATAAATGTGCCACATAAGGAGCTTGTAGTGTATATGTATGATAAGTTGTCATACTGTGAACACTAACTCAATGCTGCAGAAGTATTCTGTATCTGTGGTAATATACACTTCACATTGCTACCTGATTTTTAGAATTACCACCTAATTATTTCTTGTGGCAAAAGTTTACCATCAGAAATGAAAAAGTATTTCAATCCCTTCAATGTCATAAAAAACACAGATAATTAATGTAATAAAAACTAAACAAATATTTCTATAATGTGAAAACTATCATGAACAACATACAAAACATCTTGATTTGTAAAATTAGGAACTCCTGAATGCCGAGAAAGCTGTTGCTACACTTGAGATCATAAACTGTTTAAAAGTTGCTCAAAGTGGCTTCAAGATTTTTTATTTGGCTAAAGAGTTGGCTAATCATTTTAGTGAAATAGGGGAACCCTGCAGTTTATGCACATACCACGTGGTAGCAGTAAACTAAATGATACTGAAAGTTTCATGTGGGCACAATTTGACACAACACCGGTGTCCCATTATATACTTACCCTTAGTGCACCTACCTGACTTGCCTATTAAAACCAGGTACCAGGTCATGATGACACACAATGACAATGTACCAGTGTTGTTTTATGGAAATACATTACATGTCCCCCAAAAATTTAATTGGTCCCCCATTAAGACCTAATATAGGGCTCAGCCCTTGGTGTCGCGCCAGGCGTTGAGATTAAAAATGTTATTTGTATCGATTCATGATTAGTAATCATAAAGGAAAAGATAGAATTAATTGTTACTTTCTATATATGTTTGTACAAGTATGACCGGTTTACCCTCTGATGACAGTTCACGTACACGATGTCAGACCCTGTAGGTATAGTTTTTCTGTTATGTGTAAAAAAGTTTGACATAAATTTACAATTTTTACCATGATTACCATCTATTGTGTTTAACAAGGGACGTATTGTGCCATCATAAACTTTGCAATAGTAACTGTACCGCCAAACTTCCGATATTGTAAGCTGAAAACCAGCGTTACTTCTAAAAACGGGTAAATTTTGCATATAGTTATTGGCACAGAGGGCGCCTTTCTAAGATTCAATCCCAGCATTCTTTGCAAATATTCTTGTTCATATGCACGACAGTTTTCTCTCTTCTTTTAATTTTAAGGCGTGATACGAAATTTTGTATAAGCGACAGGGTGGATAATAATAATAACTCGCTAATAGAAAAGATATATTTTATTAATGGCATGTTATAAAATAATAGAGAGCATGTTTCGAATTTGTTTATTTTCGAGCACTCAAAAAAACATGGCGGCGCCCACGAAAGAAGGGTACACTTCCGGTTACTCGCATAGTATATTATGAATACGCGCATGCGTAGTCAGTAAGCCGCTGGCGCGACTACTATGGGTCACTGTGTCCCCATGCTAGCAAAAGCTGGCTGAAACACTGTGCATGTGTACGTTACATAAGATATTATTTTTGATACACAGAATAAGGACACAAATTTATCAGTGAGTTACAGCTACTGTTTCTTTACACATTTACTCTTAAGGGAGTGTTCAGTTATTATGGCCGGGGGTGGGCCGGCAAAATCCAGGGGGGTCACCTCAAATTTGAAAACTGCAAGGGGGGGGGGTCATGTATTTTTCAAACAGCTCAGAGGGGGGGTCACTTAATTTTCATAAGTATCCGTCCCGTCAAAAAGCAGTTTCAGTGTTCAGAAATATTCTGGGAAATAAAAATGATTCATTGCATGATTTCATTCTATGAAGTTATTCACCTGTAAATCTGAACAAAAGTATAATTATCTGTCACATGAACATCTTGACTTGACAACTCTGAGGCTTGTCTTATTGTAAATCAAGCTCACTGCACTGAGGGCGATGAACAATTCCTATTACTTACATATTAGAGATATAGCAAGTTTTGTCAGGGAAATTATTTAACAGTTACCTGTACTGAGACTACTAGTACCATGAAAAGTTAAATAATACTTTTAGGTGAAATTCCAATATCACAATTGTAGTCCACATCTGAACTTTTAAATACCCTATTTGAATCAAATACATTTGTATCAATTATCAAACACCTATAAAAGCACAAATTAATTTACTTTAGCATTTCAAAAAAATTATTCTTAGTTTCCTCATAGACTCCAATGTATAGTGAATCAACATTTCGGTGAAATTCCAAAATCCAATTTCTTGCACACATATCAACCTTTAACCATCTTAGGCTAACTAAGTACTTTAAAATGAATTATCAAAAATCTATAAATACATAGATTTTGATAGTTTTGTATTGGAAAAATTATTCATTTTCCTCATAGACTCCCATGTACAGTGAATCTACATTTTGGTATAATTCCAAAATCCAATTTCTGGTGAACACATCCATTTGTTACCACCCTAATCTAATCAAGTACATTGATATCAATAATCGAGAGTACATAAATACATGGGTTTACCTATTTTTGTATTGGAAAAAAATTATTCATACTTTCCTCATAGACTCCCATGTATAGTGGATGAACATTTTCAGTGAAGTTCCATAATCAGATTTCTTGTACACATAATATGCACCTTTAACCATCATATTCTAATCAAGTGAAATAATGTTAATTATTGAACATCTGTATATGCACAAGTATACCAAATTTTCATTGGAAAAAAAATTATTCACAATTTTATCATTGACTCCCATGTATAGTGGATGAACATTTTTGGTGAAATTCTAAGGTCAAACTTTTTGTCCGCATGCCAGTTGTAACAACCCTATTTCATTTAAGTACATTTATGTAAATTATCAAATATCTTTAAATGCACAGATATAGTTTTGCATTGAAAAAGTATTACATAGATTTCTCATACATGTATGAGAAAACATATGTATACCATGTATGGTGAATCAACATTATCAACAGCTGATTGTTAATTAAATCCAAATACCAAAATTTTGTACACACACGCTTGCGCAACAATATTGCGATCCACCAGTAATTTCTGTCCAACCCCTTTGAGAGGTAATTTAAAAATTATAGCAAGTCAGAAGGGGAAATCTGATCATTAACACCTTTTGAGTTTTGTAAAGAAGGTCATTTGAAAAAATCTAAGCTCTTTTTGGGGGGGATTCTATTGCGCCATACTGCCGAGGTGTTTGTGTGTGCAGCTTTACTCAAGCAATTTGGGGGGGGGGGGGGGTCATGAAATTTTTGTCATCTTGAAAGGGGGGGGTCATCAATTTTTTGGTACAATGGGTAGGGGGGTTCACTTATTTTGACTGATGCACAGGAAGAATTTGCCGGCCCACCCCCAGCAATAATAACTGAACGCTCCCTAAAATCATCTGAAATTCAGGGCAAGTGAATTTTTCTTCCAGACAAGTGAAATTGAAAATTCACTTGCCCTATGGCAAGTGAGTTTTAAAAAAAATTTTCGAGCCCTGACTCATACACTCTGGCATACAGAAGCCGGCCAAGGTATCTTTGCATATGATACAATATGGCTGCTATATTTTAGCGTATGATACATGGCTGCTGAAGCCATTTTGTATTGAATCCTTTATTTCAAGAGATATTGCTCTGATTTATTTGTTACATACGGTAATCCAATATAGCAGTCTTGCAGCCATTTTTTTTCTATTTTCTTCTTGTCTGAAGGAATTATGCAGACGTACCTGGACTGATTTGATTGGTGGCACAAGTACAACACACTGTGACTTACAGATACATGCAAAGTTATTTTTTGATATGATACAATATGGCTGCTAAAAGGCCATTTTGTCATGAATATTCCATGTCAAGAGGTATCATGCTGACATGCCTTGCTGATTTAATTCTTTGAAATTTGGCACAAAGAAAATACACTGTGACCTAGATATGCCTTCGGAATAAATTATAATACAGTTAATATGATAGGGAAATTCTCGGACTTTGTGATGAAATTTCCTGCAAATGTGAATCCATATCCATTTTCTAAAACTGATTCAATGCAAGATACCAGTATGACATATACCCATTAATTTGTGAAATCAACCTTTTCATCTAGTGTGTAACATAAACACCACTGCTTACTCATTTATATTTGATCAACCAGGAAACACTGTGTTATCAATGATGGTTTGTTACATTATATAAGAAATCACAGCTTATGCAAGAATACAGTGTCAGTTGTCTTCTAATGTCACTTTTTAGCCAACAGTGGTACAGTTTTCTTAGAGTAATTATGATTCAATTAGTCAAAGGATTGAAAAGAAACTCTAAGATAATAGTAGCATTAACATGTAAATTTTGCTTCCTATTGCAGATCTACAACCAGGCCATACTTACAGTGTTAAAATCGTGGCTTACAACAGTGTGAGTGAGTCTTACCCAACACTACTGACCATTCAGCCTGTTTTACAGAGAGAATCTCCAACAAATGGTCAGTGCTCTTAATTTTATTAGGGTGAAGGTGTAACAAATATAGATTCAATAAAGGAATCATTGATTTCTGTAAACAGGCCAAAAGTGCATGCACTAAATTTGCGACATGTAAGCTGCATTGGTTACGCTTAAGTCAAACTGGAAGTTTGTCAAGTTATGATGCATCATAATGATCTCAATAGCATATTTTAGGCATTTGTGTGATCAGGCCAGGTATCATTTCTACATGCCCTGAATTTGATTATAGTTCTTAGGGTCTAATTTTATCTTTAGTTTTTCTTATGCTGAGAATGTGATTATTGTGAAACAGTGATAAAAGAATGTAATATTGCTCTGCTGTCAAGGATGCTAAGCTGTTGGTTTAGATGGGTTGACTGTTGAGTCTGTCGTGTAGTTGCCCTCCGTCAACCGTGCTCTTCTGCACAGAAACCACTGCTTAGAAATGTTCAATTGCAAGTTATTCTTGGGATGACTATACTTAAGTTTGTAAATATGACAAGGATACTTGCATATGCATAGTTTAGGAGCTTATTCTTTAGCTTTACTTTCAGCAACACAGAGCTTATTAGATAGATGGTTGTCCGTCGTTGTCTTGCACCCATTGTTCGCATTCTATCATCCATCAACTTTTGGCATTCAAAGCTTAATTTTTAAAACTGTGCATCCAATTACGTTTAAATTTTGTGTAAATGTTGCTTGGGATGACTTGAGTTTTGTTCAAGTTATAACAAAATATCAATCAAATCTGCTGTATAACTTTCCAGGGATGACCTCATTCTGATGTCATTCAAATGGATGATGAAATTTGAATATACACATTTTTCAGGAAAGTTTTCTTTTTTAGTCCCCAGGGACACCGTCTGGGGGACTTATAGGTTTTGTCATGTCCGTGCGTCCGTCCGTGCGTCCGTCCGTCTGTGCGTGCGTCCGTCCGTCCATTCACGCAGACATCTGGAGCGATTTCGTTCAAACTTGGTACAAGGATAGTACCCTACCTCATACAGATGCACGTTGATTTGTTTCACAATGCGATCAAATTTGGCCGTGTTAGAGGACTTTTTAGTTTTCATCTCCATAGACGCCCATGTATAAGGCAGTCCATAGATTCCCATGTATAAGGCAGTCCATAGACTCCCATGTATAAGGCCAAGAAAAAAAAAATTTAGTTTCTCATCGTATTCGTATCGCAAAATGGATGCAGTGACACAGTTTTTAGTCCCCACAGATAAAGTCAAGGGGGCTTATAGATTGGGTCTTGTCCGTCCGTTAGTCCATCTGTGAGTCCGTCCGTTCACACAGATATCTCAGACACTTTGACAAAATGTCACGTGACCTTGATGACCTTTGACCTCAAATACACATATTTGTCCATAACTCAGTAACCATAAGTGCTACACCCTTCATATATGGTATGATGGGACACCTTATGACGCCACATATTGTACCTCATTAATTATGCGCACATCTAATTTTGAGCGAGCCAATAGAGCTAGAGGTCTGATTTTTGGTATATAGGGATAACTTAGCAATACAATTTTTTGACAAAATGTCACGACACCTCAATGACCTTTGACCTCAAATATACATATTTGTGCATAACTCAGTAACCACAAGTGCTACACTCTGCATATTTCGTATGATGGGATATGACGCAACATATTGTACCTCATTAATTATGCACATATTTAATTTTGAGTGAGCCAATAGAGCTAGAGGTCTGATTTTTGATATATAGGGACAACTTATCAATACAATTTTTTTTACAAAATGTCACGTGACCTCAATGACCTTTGACCTCAAATATACATATTTGTGCATAACTCAGTAACCACAAGTGCTACACCCTTCATATTTGGTATGATGGGACACCTTATGACGCCACATATTGTACCTCATTAATTATGCATATATCTAATTTTGAGCGAGGCAATAGAGCTGGATGTCTGATTTTTGGTATATAGGGATAACTTATCAAAAAAATTTTTTTGACAAAATGTCACGTGACCTCATTGACCTTTGACCTCAAATATACATATTTGTCCATAACTCAGGAACCACAAGTGCTACACCCTTCATATTTGGTATGATGGGACACCTTATGGCGCCACATATTGTACCTCATTAATTATGTGCTTATCTAATTTTGAGCGAGCCAATAGAGCTAGATGTATAATTTTTGGTATATAGGGATAGACTACAGGATAGAAATTTTTTGACAAAATGTCATGTGACCTCGATAACCTTTTACCTAAAATACACGATTATGTCAATAAATAAGTAACCACAAGTGCAATGTCCTTTATATTTAGTAGGATTTGAGACCTTATGACAACACACGCTTTACCTCGTTAATTATGCCCATCTATAATTGTGGGCAAGCCAATAGAGCTAGAGGTCTGAATTTTGGCATATATGGATTAATTAGCAATACGATTTTTTTTCAAAATGTCACGTGACCTTGATGACCTTTGACCTTGATTATGCATATATATGCATAACTCAGTAACCACAAGTTCTTTACGCTTCAATTTTGATAGGATAATAGACCTTAAGCTGTCACATCTTGTACCTCATTTATTATGCGCATATGTACTTCTTGGCTGGCCAATACAGCTAGAGGTCTGATCTTTTTTCCCGATTTAGAACCATAACTTAGACATGCCTCTTGTTTCAAATTTGGAACAATAACATAGACCTATGTGTCCATAGATCTGAACATATACACGCCAGTGATACTTCTTAATGACCACATTTCCCTGCCCCATCAAGACTAATACTCCTATTACAAGTGGGGACTATGTCATTGTCAATGACTTGTTTCAGTCAAAATCTTTTTACATCACTGGCCTTAGAGCTTTGAGGTTCAATATTAAGCTTCTCAGGATACACTGTTAATGTTATGATCATAACCACTTGTGTTATTTTAGGCATTAGAGATAGCAAATTTATGCATTTTTTCAGTACAGTTGGTCGTGCTAGAAGCAAATACCACAATCAGTAACCTGCAATGGAACAATACTTCATCGATTAATTTGTACCAAAGAAAACCAGCATTTTCTCTAGGCATGGCAGTTTTTCCTTTGAATTTCATTTAGGTTTGCTATGTAGTGATTCTATTATTGTTATTTACGTAAAAAATAACTGCAGAACTGTATCAGTCACTAGGTCACTTCTTAAGTTTTTGGTCATTTATCATTTTTCTGAGAATCTTTTTGCCTGCTGTTGGGTTTAATTTTTCAAAACGTCTTCTTCTCTAAAATTGCTGTCAAAAAGCTGTCAAATCTTTTAGGCATGCAGGGATAAACACATTTCCTCTGTGTTCAAATGATGATAAAATTTGCACGTGTTTTCAAATTTGTTATATGTATAGCATTCAAGGATGCCCTCATCAAGTTGTATTGAGAAAATACCGGTATTTTGCTCATTTAAAATTTTGAAAATTGTGTATATTTTTGAAATATTTCTCGATAAAATATTTTTTGACACAGATTTATCCAATAGTAATCTTATTTGGTTTGTATGTTTCTGGGGATTACCTCAGTCATTATTATGCAAACGATGAAAACATTGCATATGCAATCTTCTGGGTTAAGTTTCTCATATGTGGTCAAAACATTGTTTTTTGTGATACCACTGATATTACACATTGGAAATGAAATAAGTAGCATATCAGGTATGCTATGTTAGGAGTATTAAAACTGGCATGAAATTTGCAATTTTCAATTTTTCAGGTTTTTTCGCATTTCTTGCTCATCATTCTTCAATTTTTTTTCACTAAAGCTATGCATCTGATTGCAATCAAATTTAGTTTAACCTTATTCCATTTTGTTCATATGATGGTTAAATTTGTTTAGATGTGAATTTCAAGAATAATGTTTCCATTTTCTGTCAAGACATTTTTTCCTGAGATTCCATTCATGTTATACCTTTCAAATTGAATATATAGTTCATTAGTTATACCCATATTATAATTCATTATTACTACCTTGGTACAGTGGATGAAAAATTTGAAATTGTGCGTTTTCTCAGTGCTAAGTTCATACCTTGTTATGTTCACACCCATTTAAAAAAGTCATTTTCAAAATAACTTGGGGAATGAATATCTGAATAGGGGCTCTTTAAGCCTTTCAGTGATTCTTTTACAGACTTCATGAACTGGAGTAATCTCCTAGCCGAGACTTGGACATGATGAATTAAAAGATATTGCCAGATTTCCTGTGACAGACAAGGCAGACCTTCGCGGCAATCAGGAGACATAAAACAAAAATACAAGCACAGTTTGCAAAGGTTAAATACAATGAACGACATAAATAGATTAGATAGATTTGCAGGTGAAGAACAAAACACCCTGAGAACCAGTTTGCAAGAACAGCTAGAGTACTGCCTGTAGAGAGTACCTACAAATCATAATCTTCATCAACTAAAGAAATTTACAACAGTGAATTTACAATTATATTCTTTTTTCTTTAACTTGCAGAAAGAATATTAGTGATTGTTATTGTGATATTGACTGCAAGTGCTGTTGGTGTTGTCATATTGGTGGTTGTTATTCCATATGTGTGCAAAATTATGAAGAAGATTGGTTTATTCTTACCTGTGCCAAGAATCAAACTTCCTAGTGATTCTGAAGTAGGTTCCTGAATTCTAGATTATCATTGCTGAAACTTATAAGTGTCTTGTCCATAGAATGTTATGAACAAGCATCTCAAATAATTCTAGGCTAAAGCCACTTCAAGATCTATTTGTTCATATTAATGAATGATTGGTTGGGAATAGCTTTTTTTTATAAGTATTATGATTGTGATTGCTTTTTGAGATCTTTAGAGATGTACAGGAAAAGTAGTAACCTATTTGCGATATTTTAAATATCCAAGGCAGGTTGCTCCAGGCAGAGGTCTTGATAGTTTCCTTGAACACACTTTGGAGGACTCAGGGCTTTGGTAAATGTGTCATATACATGTATTCATGTGAACTTGGCAAAAGTTTGTTAAATGGGCATCATGAAAGTGTACCATGATGTATAATGTTATATTTCCTTCACATCAAGACTCAATCAGAATGCTGGACATTGATTTAATTCAACCATTAAAGACATACAATTGTACTGTTTAGAAACATTTTAAAGTGCTTTGAGTGAATGCATGGTGCAATTTTACTGGAGTTTTGGTTAATGACTTGCCATTTGAAGGTTATATTCATGATCTATTATATTCCCTCTCTTTTAGGAATATGACTATATAACAGACATGACTCAAATAGAGCACACAGAAGTTTATGATGGCTTTGTAAAAACAAAAAAAGACAAAGCCTCAGGGGAATATGGTTTTATACCAGTGAACACAAATGGACTCTCTGACTTTTACAGTGTATATTCATATGACATCCAAAGCAGTTTCTCAACGAACTATGTCGGAAGTGACAGAAGGGGTGAAGAAAATAATTTAAGCTGTAAAAGTGTGTATTCCAGTGAATGGAGTGATGGAGATGATGGATCAATCAGAGATTCATTTATTCTTCAACAAATCATTGACAATATTAATGACAATGATACATTTTCTGAATCACATGGAGCAGCGCATGCTAAATCTGTTACAGTGTCTGTAGCTAATCCTAATGAGAACCAAAACTGCTCAGTGGCTTCCCAAGATGATAGCCATGATTGTCATGTGAGTGTTCTTGATGTTGGTGATCTGCCTTCTGAAACGGTACAGAACCCAAACCAGATTGCAGCAGTCAGTTGTGATGAGTACTCTCAAGATTCAGAAGACGAATTAATCATGCCCTGTCAACCTCAAACTGTGGATGAGAAATCTAAAGTTAGTTCAAATAAACCAGATGGATATTGCCAAGTGACAGAAGATGCAAAAATCATGCTGCAGGCCTCACAACAGGTGAAAGATGAGATTCAAGAGGTGGACTTCAGCCAAGTCAGTGAAAATGGAGATAGTAGTGTAACTTCATTAAAACCAAAAGCTACAAACAATTTAGATGTAACAGATGAAGTTACCAATATTTTCACACCAAAGTCTGTCAATAATGAGACTTTTGTTTCAGGACATGATTCTGATTGACAGCATATTGATGGGAGATTAATGGCTGGTTTGACAGATTCTGAAAAGGTTTAATTATGGCATTTGGAAACACTTATAAAGTGCCACTTTTACAAACATTTGGTCACATTGCCATTATATTGAGCTGCTCAAAAGTTACAGAGGACTCAAGCAAAATGCTTTGTTCTTGTTTTTGCTCCTTTTATGAACTATCTTACTATTGCATCAAAAAGAAGAAAATCTTATAATTCTTTCTCCACTACAAGCTATGCATGTGTGTCAACCTCACACCTTGTTGGCTTGAGTTGCTAATCAACTGTACAAGTTAACAAGTTACCTTATACGTACCTGCAAGCAGGCTAATTTTTATGGTCATCATTCACAGATTCTGTAGATAAAGTCAACATCAGGCATGCCATTTGGTTAATAAGATAGGGAAAGGAGACAAATTCCATAACACTCTGACAGATATGATTCAAGGGTGATACTGTATATATATATATTGATATTGAAGACAATCATGAAAAGGAAATAAGACAATAACAAGAAACCAAAAAAGTATGTGTTTCATTTTTGCTAAATCTGTTTTACTTCTGCTGTGTCTAATTGATGTAACTATAGAGTGACATAGAGATCTTTTACAGATATCTTGATTACTGTACCCTTTATGTGTCCTTTCACCTGTAATTTTCTGGCAGATTAGGCACAACTGATAAATGTAGAGACATCCCTTTTGCCTAATAGGTGAGTATAAAGCTTTAGAAAACCTTTTCAAATTGGAAAAGTGTATTCTCCCGTGCATTTGCTCTCACGTGGTAGGACAATTAGGCTAATGTTGTCTGTTAACAGTCAGGCTGGATGACATGTACTGTATGAGATGTTTTCCATTTCATTTGATTGCGAATGAAAGCTAAACATAACTAAAGGAGAGTATTTGGTTGCACATGTGGCTTTTGATCAATTTAAAATTGATTAGGTATCATTCGTTCACAAGAGCCTTTTCTATAATTCAATCACATGCATTACCAGAATTATAGACACCCTTATCATTTGCGAAGTAAGTAAAACATTCTGAATAATACTTTTTTGAAGTGCTGTCATTGGGTAGTTTTCCTCTCCTGAAAGTATAAGCTAATTAAACATTTAGTAATTGCCTGTTCTTAGGTTGCCCATATAGACTGCACATTTTATGGTATTGCCAGTTTAAAAAGTAAAAATTATCTGCAATTAAATCAACCAAATGACTGTAGTTGAATCCCATAGGATTTATATCAACTGCGTACTTTGTTGCAGTTACAGATACATTATACATGATAAAGTGTCCACAATCCATACAGAAGACATCTGGAAATCAATGTTTGGAATTTTCCCTTTCCTCTTTTAGCTGCAGATCTGCTGTCAGTGACACAGAGCTTATCTAATAGATGGATGTGTGGCAGGGACGGATGTCTGTTGTCTGTCATCCCTCAACTTTTCACATTCAAAGCTGCTTCTTCAAAACAGCCCGTCTCAGTGATTCTATTAATATTTGGAGTAAAGGTCACAAGAGATGACCTGAATAAGATTTGTTCAAATTGTGATGAAATATGCCATTTTTAGGAATTGTATATTTGAGGCTAATTGTTACTATTTTTTTGGCAAAATTATTCTTCTCCCTGATGGCTGGTCAACAGTTTTAATATTCGGTATGAGTTAGGTCCCTAGGGATAACCTTTAATATAAAGATTTGTTGAAATTGTGACAAAACATGCAAATTTCTATTTTTAAGGCGATTTTTGTCATATTTGGTCAAAAATCTTTAACAATTTTTTCAAACTGCTGGTCGGACAGCTTTGATATTTGGGATATGAGTCCCCAGAGATGATATATTTCAGATTTGTTCAAATTATGCAGAAATATGCAAATTGGTATTTTAAGGCAATTTTTGCCATTTTTCATCAAACATTTAGTTCACCAAAACCGCTTGTCTGATAGTGTTGATAATTGGTATACAGGCTCATAATGATGGTCAAAATGTGATATATTCAAATTATGATTTTGTATTTTTAGGGTATACTTTTTGTCAGTTTTGGTCAAAAAATTTGTTTTCAGAAACTACTCGCCTTATAGCTTTGATATTTATTTTACATGTTCCTAGGGATTATTTTAACATGATATATTGAAGTTATGATGAAATCTGCAATTTTGTATTTTGGGGCAATTTTTGCCATTTTGGTCAACAATTTGTTACTCAAAAGTAATACTTGATATTTTTGTACATGTTCTTAGGGATAATCTTAATGTGATATGTTCAAATTAAGGTGAAATCGTCCATTGTTTTTGCCTTTATCACATGAACTGGCCCGTATCTCCACCTGTGTGACGTACACCAGCACAGATAAGAAATCCATATTACCGCTGTTGTACGTCATCAACCGGAACTTTTTTCCTGCAATGGTACCGTTCGTACGTGCACGTCGCGACACAGACCGATTTGTCGTGATCGATGCCGTGCTGTCATGGCATTTTGACAAAAAGGTGACCCGATAAATCCAGATACGGAAACATAGAAGGCATGCCAACGGAATTTCGAGTCGCTAAAGCTTTACTATTCCCAAGAATCGAATGAGGATACCGCGTCGATCGTTTGGCTCAGTAACGTCACGGTTCCAGTTGCAAGGCTCAATGTGGATATCGTCGTACCTGGCGATCGCCAAGCGACGTCGTACCTGGCGATCCCGGTTGGTGATAAACCCGAAAGATACACCTCAACGAAAGTTCAACTTAATAAATGAATACTGTATAAACTTTCGGGAAAGTGACATAGAAGGCACAAATATCGACGAACAACGATAAATTTCCTTCATCACACAAATACTATTCCGTTGTTTCTCGATCGGAATCAAGCCTAAGCTGTCGAACTGTAGCGTAAACTCTGCAGTGCAGCGCTGTAGAATCCGATGCATTTCGAAAGTTGACTCGGACAACACTCACAACAGAACAGAGTTCCCGTCAAGTAACAAAATTGGGAAGTACCTACGGGCGATATATGTGTTACAGCAAATATCAAAGTCCGTATGACGAAAACATTGACGACATGGCCACCGGCGGAGACCGGTGACGGCAGTGCCCACTACAAGCGTACACTCAGTAACACTGTGTGTGTCATCGATCTGAAACTTTCGGGCTCGCCAAGGCCGTAAACTTGTGATATTTTAAAAGCCACAGCATCTCTAAGAATGATAATTACTGTTTCGATCGTGCCGTTGCATTCGCTTTATAAATATAATTCTAAATATTCTAAATATCTCAAAATACTATCGTTATCAGTCGCCAGCGCGGTGAAAGCTATGCCCGCCCGCCGATGGCAGACTTGCCTTGGCATCGCTCCAGCGCGAGACAATGATTGACACGCGCACGTGACCGAATCCGTATGTCTGATTGGTGGAGATACCATTCCATGTATCAAAGTTTTAGCGTCATGGGATTTATGAATGAAAGTATACCTGTAAACATTTGCACATCTCCTGGGTGACGGACCGCTTTACTCATTAAATGTAAGTAATCCGCGTAAATAAAACACAAAATCGCGATAAAAATCATGCAATTTGTTACAATAATTTTGATCCATCCACATCAAAGAAAAATAAGAAGACTGTTCATGTGATAAATATATAATCCCATGGAATTTTTCTCTGTTTGACGTCATCGTATACTCGTGTTTTTCGCGGAGCCGTACAACTTCTCGCCTTCGGCTCGAAGTTGTACGGCTCCGCGAAAAACACTCGTATACGATGACGTCAAACAGAGAAAAATACCATGGGATTATATATAATAATCATATACCCATGCCCATATCGCCCAATCCTGGTGACGTTTACTGTAAAATATCAGCCATGATATTTTACATAACGTCCAGATATGCACGATAAACTTCATCACTTTTGAAGTCTTCCGGAATTACAGTTGAATTTTGTAGTAAACAAAGTAAACAAACAAGATGGCTGCTGCTCCCCTCCCACAATGCAATGTTGTCAACATAAAAATTGGAACAGCTTTGATGAACAAGGGTATTTCGAGTACCTAATATGGGAAAAGTAATGTTCAATTTTGTTATATTATCCTATGATTATTCTGTTAAAGTTCCTGTAATTTTGGGCAACCTCTAGAAAATATGCCTTTTGCATTGCATTGTCAACCTCTGAATGTTTAGTGTGCGCAAGGCATGACAGCAATTTCAAGCATGCGCCACCTGTTGACATGGCAACTCCAAGTGTAAAAACTGAAATGGCCGACACTCTCTGCTTTGTACGACCATTGAGTGTGATCAAAAGTAGAGGATAGTCTTTGATAGGTAATGATTAAATAGCATAGCATAGTGCACCTTAAAATGTCCCTCCAGTAAAACAATTTTTGATCCCTGGTGTCATGCGTCTTAGATTTCATTGAGAGATGAAGGATTCGTTGTGATGCCACGCATGATGCTGACTTTATCATATAATTTATGAATGAAGCCTGTTGACACAAATATTTTGGTATTTATGCAGAAGGAATATACTAAAAGTAAAGCCTGTAAAATTCTGGGCATTGGTATATGATACATCTGTCAATACCCAATATCCCCTGTTTTTTGCGTCGTATCAGCATTTATGTCATTTGCGCTGCATCAGACACTTGACCTTGTCTCATGCCTGACACAACACAGATGATACAACTTAGGAATCAGTTATCAGTTATCAAACTGAGCTCGTGCCATTTCCATAGAATCTTTTGTAAGGAAATCAGTCTTTTTAGTTTTATTACATACCTCGTGTATCAAACGTTGCCCGCTCCATAAGATTCAATGATAACTCGTCGATGACATCGCGGCTGCATAGTCATCACTTGGCTGAAAATGAACCGGAACAATTTTCAACATTACAAGTTTTGGATGTAAAAATGCTGAAATTTCATGTTTTGCATAGAAAATCGTTTTTTTTTTTTTGGAAAATTTTGCATCAAAACATTGATAAACTGCATAACAGTAGTTTAAATATATTGATGCACCATTCAATGACAAAAATTGTTCCATTTTTAATGAATTTTTGTTTAAGATTGAAATAAAGCATTTGATTAATTATCATTTAAATATTTTGAGTGAAAACTGTAAGAGAGGCATGTAAAAAAATCATTATAGCCCAAACAAAGGACTATGTACCCTCGGGACAGGAGACCATTTGCGCTCCTTACATCTGGCAAATGGTCACCTACCCTCGGGCACATAGTCCCATGTGTAGACTATAATATGTAATATAAATCAATATGCAAGATTAATTAAAATGTCATCTCAGTGGGATAGTACAGGGCAATTTACTGTTACTTCAGGCTTTTTTTCAACTTGATGGTGGATAGATCTCCCAGATATACACCTCAAAGGGCACAAAAATCCCATAATCATGTATTTAAAATTCACCTCAAAGGGCACTAAAATCCCATAATCATATATTTAAAATTCCTTTTTGCAATTTAATAAGAACTGTCTATCTATACCTCGCTAAATAATATCATTTGCTTATGAGAAGATGGCTTCAAGAGCCTGTACCACAGAAAAAAACGTGCCTATGGGGCAGATATTTGGACTCTTAAAATTTTGCAATTCTTTTCTAATCTATCACTTCTGGGGATAATTTTAGTGTAAGAAAGATTTTCTCCGTCGTGGTTTTTCGAAAATTTAGTATGTCATTTTTCTCCATAGAGATAACATAGGGATAGCAGCCATTTTGAATATCAAATATTTTTAAATCTTCGTTAATTTGTTTCTCTAGTACTGTACATATGTAATTTTTAAGGTGACCCCGAGATTTTGAAAGATTCTTTAACCCTTTTACCACCATTGTTTTACCCAAACCCATTGTTATCTATGGTTTACAGAATATTGGGGGTGAACAGGTTAAGCCTCTTGGGAATGTTTGAGCAAGTTTATATCTTTCACTTGTGAGGCACATACTACCTTAAATATTGTCAAAGACATTATAAATTAGTTACTTCAAGCAACTCCTTGTCACACAGCCTTCTGAAACCCACATACCTGACTTTAGGAGAATAAGTGCCCTGCAGCTGATAAGCTGACATGTCTGAACTTCACTTTTATGGATGCAAGTTTCCTCCTAGCTGGCTTCCTTCAGAAAGATTACGGTAAAGCATGGAGCATGTCATCTGAATCTCTGCACTCCTGAACAAGTAAGCTGAACTTGGTCATATAGTCTTTTGTAGAATATCACTAGGAAACCTATGTACAAGCCCTAGAAAGGTACATGTATACATGTATTCCCTATCCAGTGTGTAGGCTTCTTATAGGGCCTAAGAAGGGTTCCCTTGAGGAATCTTTTGGTACTCCAGTATAACAGGCTAAAATGCTGGATATTGTGTTGATTTGTACTGTATCTTTTTAGTCATAAGGCCTAACAAGTATTATAGAACCCTTTTCAATAGTGTTCATGTTCATGATATTGTTTTGAAGCATATCTTTTGTTATTTTTGACCATCCCTATTTATAGACTGAGTTAATTTGAAAGTTTTGTTATTTCCTCATATTCAGTTCATGTTGATTTGTATTTTGCTCTGTATCATTGATAACATTATTATGTGGTGGTTTACTGCTATATATGCAAAGCAACTATATTTTTGCTTGACATTGAAACGATTTGATGTTCCTAAGTTACAGGGGAAGTTCTCTTAAGATCTTACCATGACCGTAATTTTCAAGGCATGCTCCGCAGTCACAGTCACATTTTCGCAGTGGATTATTTTCAGACATCCCTCTCAGGTACTTGTGAACACTGCCATCTTTGTTTTGAACAAAAATCCATTCTGGTACAATACAAAAATGATTTACCCATATGTACACTTTCCATATGGCCTGAGGCCTGACACACCTTTTAGTGTAAATATTTATTGCAAGAAAATGGAACAAATATACAGGAGATGGCATTTTGAATATAGATTAAGCAGTACAATGACATTGTAAACTGTAATTCATCTTCAATGTAAGTTGTATTACATCGCTTAAATCCATGGATATGCAGAGGTAATACTTTTTTTTTTAATTTCATTTGTTTATGAATTAAAAATACTATAATCATATGCAACATATTAAGATTGATAGAGTGCAGTAAGGGAGCGTTCAGTTTTTAACGGCTGGGGGGGGGGGCCCCGGCAAAATCTTGTCGCCGGTGTTCAAAAAAATGATGACCCCCCCTGCATTTTTCGTGAAAAAAAGATGACCCCCCCTTTGTCAGACGAAAAAAATTGATGACCCCCCCCCCCCCCGCTTAAAAATAACTAAAACCCATACGTCAAATTTACCCGCATGGTTTGGATTTGAACTCCGGTACGCCGCGCACTTTATTCGTGTAGCAGAGATGCCAGTGCACAAACTTCTCAGCCACATCCATTGAAACGTCTGTTAATTAGGACGACTGTAATGCAATTTTTAACTTCATTTCAATAGACAACTCATGTCCATGGACATTGTATAAAGTGAACTTTATTGGAGTGGTTCGCCAAAGGCAGCCTTCCGGTTAAGAGGGTCATGGGCCATTACGTAAAGTCAACTTTATTCTAGTGGGCCACCGTACCACCGGTAAAGAGGGTCGATCATGGCTATTGCATAAAGTAGACTTTACTGGACAGGGCTGCTGAAGGCGCACGGCCATTAAGATTGCCGTGGGTATTACATAAAGTCAATTTATTTGAGTGGGCCGCCGCAGGCGGCCCACCGGTAAAGAGGGTCGATCATGGCCATTGCATGAAGTAAACCTAATTGGAGTGGGCCGCCAAAGGCATCTGCCCGTTAAGAGGGTCATGGGTAATACATAATGTATATTTATTGTAGTGGGCCGCCGAAGGCGGCCCGCCAGTAAAGAGGGTCGATCATGGCAATGGCATAAAGTGAACTTTATTGTTGGTATTATGTTTTTGAAAATGTGGTGACCCCCCTTTCTTACCAGTGAAAAAGCGATGACTCCCCCTTTGCGGATTCCAAATTTTGATGACCCCCCCCCCCCTGGATTTTGCCGCCCCCCCCCCCCCCCCCCCCCCCCGGCCGTAAAAACTGAACGGTACCTAAAATGAGTAAATTTCAAGCTTAGTTTCACTGTTATGTTCATAAACATTTTCTTTGATATTAAAATTTAGTGATTAACCAGCATTTCAATTACTGTTACTCAATCTCAGAGAAATTTTATGAACAGAATCATGTATTGAGAAAAGAAATTATACTTCTGTGAGTATACGATGTTGTTCTGTAAATGAAGGCAATAAACATACTATATTGAGAATTCTTATTTTTCAGCGTTTGCTTTCATCTCCATATTATAAATATTCAGACCAGAATTATCTGAGATATCTGACTGTTATGAGAATCAGTTTGAAGTTTTATACCATAATTTTATTTGAATTCAAAATACCTTTAAATAAAGATGTGTAACAATTAACACAAAAGTAAAAATATTGTCATTTTCTTCACAATTGCATATTTTGTCAGTAACAGTGAGTAGACTTGAGATGCAATGTAAAAAATAGATTCTCCCATTTTAATACATGAAGTGAAAATAATACATATGTTTGGACTTTATTGAACTCACATTGCTCAAATTTCAGCCTTAAAGATTGATGAATCTGATTTAAGAGTGAAGCTCTGTCATTTTCTTTCAGTGTAGATTTCCAAATATAAATTACTTTGATATTCAGAAAGAAGGAAATCACTTGCTGGCCAAGCCATGAAGATGAAGGATAATCTGTTGCTGCAGCTGATCAAGCATTGTGAAGATGCAGATTATGAGATGTTCAAAAGCACAAAGAAAAATGCTTAGTCAGCATTTCTACAGACACTCTTGTAAAGAAATAACAATTTTACCAATTACAATGTTACATGACTTTTTTGAAAACAGGCTTCTTGTGTTAAACATAGACAGCCGAGAAAGAGGATTGGAAGCTACCACAAAGAACAAAAGAAATGTGAAGAGGCGAGGAGCGATCTCTTTTGGAATCATTAGAACGTGTGAATCGATTTTGCATTATTATCAGCTGGGTGATAGTCGCTGCTAGACATCCGGTAGTTCGCAGTGAAAAAACTTCATTGAACTTATTTGCAGCATAAAGTTGTCTTTCCAATTGAAGTCGGATTCCCTTATCCTAAAGATTGATTTATTCCTAGATGCGACAAAGAAACATTGCTTTCCTTCCGAATGGCATTAATTCTCTGCTACGAAAAAGGTGTGTTTAGGACACACTGAATGTAAGCATGCAAGCATGTTTTGCGAGATTGTACGACAGTTGGATGGTAATTGCATTGTTTTATCAGTGGGTATGCAAATCCAATGTAATTTATTCCAGCACAGTTCGTTCAAAGGAAATACCGCAGCTTCTCATCCTGTTTCTCGACTGTCTATTTGTTAACTTTGTGTAAAAGTGTCGAGAAAATGAGATCACAACAACTGCATTTTCCTACATCTCTGTGGAATTCGCTAGCACTGCATTAACCCTGAGTTCGCCATACATGACTACCCATGCATGATCATCCTGATATCTTTGAAATTAATTGTTCCAAAGACTAGACGGGATGTGAATGAGGTATAAACACATTTAACTTTGGGAAATGACCTTTTTTTACTTCAAGATACTCAAACTGTAGCATTTCTTGATGGAAGAGAGAACAGCATCCTCAGTGTATTCTTCCCTACATTTTAAACTTCACTAAACTAAAAGAGTAGCAGCTATAATTTGCTTATTAATTAGTTCCAGAGACCAGCTCTGGAACTGTTAGTTTTTGCTCACTTTCCTTCTTTCTTTCTTTCTTTCATTCTCTATTTCCGGTATTACTACCATAGAACATGCTATACACAAATTTCACCTTAATTACCCAGAATGCATTGCGACACGCTTATGATGTCATCGATCAGCTCAGACGGGTTTTATGGGCGTTTCTTGTTTGTTTATTTCTTTATTTTTTATTTTGCATTGCACAAAATTTTAATATATTGCATTCAGCTATTAATAATTCTAGCTCTTTTTCGCTTTGTTTTTGTTGCTTTTTGATTTTTATTTTTCTCTAAATACTCGCCGTACGTGGCGCTATACTGTTACGTCATACGCCTTCCATATGGACTGGTCTTGGCGGACATGTTGAATTTTTGCATTGCGATGATTCAAGCACAGCGACCGTGCGTCATCGTCCAAGAGCTTAGATATGGTGACGTTTCGGAGAGCGATCGCATTTTGAAGATGGGTTTTATAACTTTATAATATGTTTTGCCAAAGATATTTGTATACATATATGAGGCTTTAACAGGGTTTTCCCCAGCCCAAAACAGCGTCATGGCCAGCGACGCTATCGTATAAGCCTGCGAAGCTGTCGATCTCACCCGACGCACAGGTCCAGTAGGCATAATTTGTGATGATTTTTTCCTATTATTATCATAAAAAATAATTATGAATATTAATAAATTATTGATATGAATGTTACAGAATATTAAAACTTTTTTACACACAATGTCGTCTACTTTGTGTAAATGCCATCTGGAAACTCCATTGTTTTGTCAATTATGATTATGAATAAATTATGATTATGATTAATAAAGTCATATTTTACACATTGTAATGTGCTTATGTGAACAACCCTCTGGAAACCCTCATACAGTTTCTCAATCTATGCCAAAATATACAAGTGACACCATTGCCAAGGTTCAGTCTACGGCGAGAGTTACCATTGCCCAGGTTCAGTCTACGGCGAGAGTTACTACACAGTGTATATAATTATATACACTGAACCTGGGCAATGGTAACTCTCGCCGTAGACTGAACCTTGGCAATGGTGTCACTTGTATATTTTGGCATAGATTGTGAAACTGTATGAGGGTTTCCAGAGGGTTGTTCACATAAGCACATTACAATGTGTAAAATATGACTTTATTAATCATAATCATAATTTATTCATAATCATAATTAACAAAACAATGGAGTTTCCAGATGGCATTTACACAAAGTAGACGACATTGTGTGTAAAAAAGTTTTAATATTCTGTAACATTCATGTTAATAATTTATTAATATTCATAATTATTTTTTATGATAATAATAGGAAAAAATCATCACAAATTATGCCTACTGGACCTGTGCCGACGCTATCATTGTTACTTGCGACGCTATCGCTACTTAGGTTCAGTGGCAAAGTATTCACAATGGCACGGACTGGTCAACTTCGGTACGATCACATGAAAGGAAGACAGATTATTTGTAGCTTCGTTGTTTTACAATGTCACTAGTTATTACTCCTTTCAATTTGTATGAATAGTGTCAACAACAGAACAATTTCACAGGTCCCACCCTTGATTGTACCGGTGGCGATTGTATGTAAAGGACAGAAAAAATTGATATACAACCATAGCCAAAAGTCAGCGATGATTTCCGCTCTTAATTGACAAAATATTTTCAAATCAAACTGATTACACAATCCCTAGATACAGAAGTGGCAATTTGATGAAATTTCTGTTTGACTCACATCTTGAAATAAAAAGTAAGCTTGGAACAAAGACATGTATGCTGCTGATCAACAGCGTGGCATGGCATAGCAGAGTGAACTGTCTGTCACTGCCCCGGCATGCGTTGGCTGCACATAAAAGCAACTCAACTTTCCAAGATCAAACGGTCAGTATCTTGTGAAAACAGCGACATAGCAATGAAAATTGTTTTAGTCAGTGGTAAAAACTCTTAACAGATGAAGTGTTAATTGCTTTTAATCAAATGAAAATGCATGTGGCCTCAGTTTTCAACTGCCTAGGTCCGATGTCTCCTCTTGTCTGATATACATTTCCGTGCATTGTCACCCCTATATGTATCTGTTGCGTTTTTACCGTACATGTAGGCATTTGTAATCTGTGTACTGTAATTCCCTGGACTGCCTAGCTCTTTAGTTGTATTCTGTTGTTACCGCTACCAGCCCTAACTATACGTACGTGCTTGCATATTAAAATCCCAAGCACTCTTTCATTCTGCACCTATCTTCGTCTGCACACATTCTCTTGTTTCTTCCGCTGCTCTAGCAGCTGGTCTCTGGAACTTCGCTTTTGCTTGCAAATGCTTTCTAGGGGTGGACCATTTGATATCCTGGGGGGGGGGGGGCTTGGAAGATTTGGGGAAAAAAAAAGATGCCAGGTGGAGTTGCTCGAAAAAAAAAATCTGGCTTTAAGTGGCTAATGGAAAAACAATTATGGACCATTGCGACTCGGAAAAAAAAAATCTTGGCAATTGTTCGATGCACACTGCAGCATCAATAAAAATCAAGCAGTAGCTCTGGAGTGTTATAAAGCATAAACCATTTCAAGCTTGAGGAACAATAACTGAATATGAACAATTGTACAGTATACATGACCTTCTGATTAGAGGAAGTATGCTGAAATTGAAATTGCTCACTAGTGTTTTCCAGAAATGTGTAAATCTGAATGTATGGATTTTGTCAAAATACCACAAGAAGAGCGACAGCCTGCAAACATTTTACTATTATCGTTTGCGTATAGAAAACTCATAACAATGAAAAAATGCGTAGAGACTCAATCCAATGCGTAATATTATTACGCATTCGATCGACTCTCTACACATTTTTTCATTGTTATGAGTTTTCTAAATACGCATGTTTTATTCGTAAATGCGAACACTGTTATAGTGAATTATCTTACCAATGTTTTTCTTAACAAAAGCAAATGTGTTTTGATTATAATTGAATGAGTTTGATGGTTTTGGGGAAACTGCTATGTGGTAATGAAGAATGGGAAATGAGCAATGAAATGAGCAAACAGCAGGTGATTTAAGATTAAATGTTACATCTTCACTGCAAATAAAACCATAAGTGTGTCATAAATAATACAAACAAAACAAAATCATGTTTGTTTGTTTTGTTGTATGTGAGCCACGTCTAAGACACACAACAAAAGTACTGTTTCAGTCTGTAAATGTCACCTCAGATGCCACGAGAGAAAACCATTTCCACTCCAAAATTTCATTTTTCGCCTTGCGAGAGGGGGACACCCCCTCTCGCACTCTCCCCCCCTCGTTCGCTACGCTCACTCGCCACTCAGTCGCTTCGCTCCCTCGCAGTCCACCTGTCTACTTTCTTAAATTACCCGGCTTCTTTCAATGTAAGGACAACACTGACAAGTAAATGCCATAAATGTACATGATTTTACAAATATGTTTTTGTTAAGTGAATCAAAAATGTACATGTATTTACATATCTTTATTTAGTTTCTTGAATATAGTCTGTGTGCGATAGAACAGCATCTTGTTACTGGGTGTGAAAAACCAAGCAAACAAACACTGCACCGAAATTTGGTAAAAAAAAATATATCTCGAAGAAGGAAAGTGAAAAAAAAAGTTGCCAGCATATGCCCTGTAGAAAAAACATAATTCATGGCGAAGCACCTGGGAAAAAAAATAATGGCTCTCCACCAATCTTCCAAGCCCCCCCCCCCAGGATATCAAATGGTCCACCCCCTAGTTGTTTTAAAGTTTTTGAATCATTCAAGCAAGGCACATGGCAGGATATATTCTTTAGTTACAGTTTTAATTAAATGCACTGGGTCAATCTTAATTATTTCTAATGGCCAGTCTATTGATTAGACGACACCACTATCCCCAAATTTCATTGTTGAGTGTTTTGTATTTCTGTCTTGCTTTGAATAAGACTTGAACTTGGTTTTGATCAGGCTCAATAGATTGACTTTACTCACAGAAAAATATTTTCAATTTCATGTAAAATCCCATCTTCTTACTCAAAAAAGGTTCCCAGAAGTGGCACTTTGTCATGCTGCACACCTTTATCCATAGTTGACAGACTGAAGGTCACTTGTTGAAATGAAGAAATAAACACATACTGTTATAGATAAATAAAAAGCATTCACTCCTAGGAAACATGAATATCCAAAATATCCTTCACATATACAACTTTAAATTTACGGCAAGGGAAAACGTGTTGTTTTTAAGTTTGTGTTTCATTTAATACTTTATTAGTTTACACATGTTGATGTGTTTCATTGTTAAACAGTGACACATGTCAACCTTGCCTACAATAAAAGGTATATAAATAGCGTATGCGTCATGCAACCGAAACTAACTCCAGGCTAATTCCACAGAAAAAAGCTAGGCTGAGAACAAAGAACAACTCAACCTGTTGAAATCACATTTTATATGCCAGTTAAGTAAAACAAGTTCCACATGTATTGTAAATTCTGCTGTCAGTTGAAATTGAAAATAAATGCCAGCTATGCTTTCAGTGTGATAGCATTGAAAAAATCTAGTCATGTGATGAAGTATGTGTAACTACTAGAATCACCTGACCTCAATAATTAACCCACCTATGCATGCATTATGTACACAGGCAAGCCAGATCAGGTATGGGTAGACTTGTGTGTTCCTCTTTGTATCTTTCTAAGTGGAAGATAACGCTTCAATTTTCCAGGATTTGACCTACTTTACATGGTTTAGGACTTGGATTCATCTCCAGAATCAGACTGAAATGCTCGGTAAGACTTTTTTTGCCGAAGTTTTAGAGAAATGTTAATGCTGCTGTTACAACATTTGGCTGTACGTTGGTGAACTTTGATATGCATACCATGGAGGTAGTGGGAGTGTACTGGAATGGTCATGGTTCACCCCAGCTATTTGTTCTGATAAGAATTACAAAGATGTGAATTCATCTGTTTTCTACATATTTTTCTGAATCTATAATCACAGAATCTTATATCAGTATTTGTGTTTTGATAGTTTAGTAAATCAACAATGAACTAAATGCATGTAGAATGTTCAGTCGTTTGAACATAAATGGTACTCAGGTTTGCAAAGTATGTGTGAATCTACTGAAGTCTTTCACTGCTTCTCGTTCTGATGTCTCTAGAATAGAACAATTTAGATGATTTCTGAAAACTGTTGCTTAGTGGCATATGTCTTTAATTGTTACAAATGTGCCAGATAAAGTAAATCATATTTCCTTGTGATTTTTTCTGTTTTCAATTACATTCAAGGTGCATTTTCCTTTTGCAAGCTTGGTCTGCTATGGCTGGTTGCATGCTTGCAGGAGTAACCTGTGAGATTACTCGCTTGATAGACAAATAGAGCCATCAATCATAGTCTGATAACTTGTTTTCATAAACAAATGTGGATTATAATGGCCATTATTACTGTCATCAAATTAACGTAAAAATTCTATAAATTTATTTAGATCTTCTCAGGACCAGGGTATTTTCATTGGAACAACTTATTTACCCAGTGTCAGGTTGTTTCAAATTCACAAGTTTTGCAATAAAGTTTTAGGACCAAGTCAATTGTAAGTAATTTAAGACTGCCTTCAAGGTTCATTTCACTCTATTGTTGACAAGACATTGCAAAACTATTTAACTGTTGTTAATGTTTACACTCATAAGCCACATGAGGTTCAGCTAGTCTGCCAATTACAAAGCGAAAAGTGCATGGGGCTCTTTAAATTTTGGCTGGCATGGGAGCTGGCTTTGAAAAAGCTGATAAAATTTGTTTACAAGAGGACTTATGACATATTGCTGAAAAATGTGCTCATTGGCTTACCCTTGACTTTGTCTGTACTTGTTTTCCTTATTGCCACCCTTCTCCTTGCTGACTTATAAGGAATTACTAAATGCAGAATAGTTTGTTCCTTCAAAGGTATTGTATGTAAATTTGTTCACTGAAATGGATATGCAGTCATTTATTCAAAGAAAACTATAATTGATGGTGTCTAACATATGTTCTTGAAGTAAGACGATAATCACTATGACTGTGCATTATGACACAGCTGATGATAAATAGAAAAATAAAAAACCAACAAATATATTTATTTACTTGCTTATTTATTTATTTACTTTATTTACTTTATTTTTTATTTACTTATTTTTTATTTACTTGCTTTCTGTGGAACAGACATAAACTCATATTTTTCAACTTAAGGGGTTTGTATTATTTTGATACTGTGATAATCCACAGGGGCTTTATCATTTCTTTTAGATTACATTGAGCAATTGTGAATTTTCTACACACGTACTACAGCCATTGCAAAGAAAATTCAATAGATGTTAACTGAACTGTAGACAGTTTATTCCCTTGTGTCAGTGTGAAAAGGACAGAAAATGTATTTTTTTCAGGACAAAGTCAGTCGATTTTCATGAATTTTGTTTGAAACGAGATACTACTTAATTGTTTGACATGTTGAAAGACACTGAATGAATGGGTGACCATGCATATATTCAATCCCGGTTTTAAACAAATACATGAAACCATCTCAAAAAATTAAAGGTCATGACCATTAATTCATTTTTGCGATGGTTTCATTTAATTTGAGTAAAACTTGTGTCGAATATATGCATGGTCACCCATTTATTCAGTACCTTTCAACATGTCAAACACTAAGTATCTCGTATCAAACGAAATTCATGAAAAATGGCTGGCTTTGTCCCTTTAATGACAAAATCAGTTTTACCTGAGCTCTCTTAGGTAATGAAATTGTTGTTTTGAAATGTGAAAATATGAGGACCATTGAATGTTACTGTAATATTTATACTGCACATGGCGCTTGGGCTGTAAACCTAAAGCGTAAACATAAACTTAAATTATGACATGGTAAATATACATACCCTGTGAATATATAGCCAAGAAGGCTTAACTTATGGTAGGAAGTTTAGTGAGAATTTGAATCCATTAATTACCAGTTTTTTATATCATAATCTTGCTAAGCAAGATGATTGAAGTAAAAATAAATTCGAAAATCAATCAAGATTTTTGAGTTACAGTAGTCTCAAGGTTTGAAAAACCAATAAATTAGAAGAGATCAGCCAAAAATGAACCTTTTTAACATGTAAAACAGATAGAGAAAGTTGGAAACTATTTTCTTTGACTTAAGTTTTCTTTTCTGCGCAGCATCACTGAATTTCTGAATTTCTTCCATATTTAGAGAACTATAATTCAAAAAAGTCTGTAATGTAGCTTGGTTAAGTTTGGTAATTTTTTCTTTGATTTATATGTTAAATCAAGAGTGATAACAAGTTAATGAAATAAGTGGCTACTTTTTCATAGAAGCACTGAAAATCCAGAAAAATGTAAATTTTTCCAATTTGCGACTAGCAAAGAAAATTTGAATTTTGGGTACATTTTACATAGATGTATAATTCAAAACCTATATGTAGCATCTTGGTGAAATTTGGTGCTTTTTATTGTATTTTTCAGTAGAAATAGTGAAATTCTCATTTTTTCATTCATATTTTTATTAGAGAGCACAAGAAAAAACGAAAAAGAAACACTTGGTAGAGTTGATCTCATATAGTGTTGTAAATACAATTCAATGACACTTAGCGGTATCATTTAAATTAATTGCGAGTTTGCATTTACATAATGAATTTTCGTTTTTTAGGGTGAATAGCATCCTGTCGATTTATTACTGATTGACTCATTTAATGACCTTTTGTAATTAGGATGATGGCCTACATTGTTTTCACTGCCATTAAACTCATTCTCAGCCATCAAGCCCCATCTGTATCATAGTATATCTAATTAATGAAGAGGAGGACTCTATGCTCTCTGAGGACTTGTAATTAAAGTACCATTAAAAAGTGGGAACTGTGTCATCAACGATGACTTGTCCATTCATATTTTTATTAGAGTTCATAAAAAATCAGGAAAATGTCAATTTTTTCACAATTTAGGCTCATGGTGGGGTTGACTTTTGGCTACATGAAGATGAAACTGCACTGTAATACATAAAGTTTACATGGAATCCTTTCCAAATGTGGCACTTAAACACTAATATTACTTTTATGTATATCTCTAGGAGAGAAGTCATTTACTGTAATTAATGATGTGTTTCTGATGTGAGATTTCTCAGAAAAGAGAGTAAAATATATTACATTGAGCATGCATTATACATGCTAGTTTGCATGTGAGCCCAACACCGTATCATTGGTGGTATTTTTCTTTGTTTTACTTGGAGGTTAAAACAGCAAGCGAGGGTATTTGGTTGCTGATAGAATTCAGGGGTGTGAAAATTAGCATGGAAATAATCATTAAACAAAGCAAGGTGATTATTACAGCCAAATATGCTAATTTTCACCCAAGATGTCTTATATCTGCTACCAAATACAACCTTGACTCGGAATTCAATTGTCAACGTCATAATGCCAGCTGTGACGAGTTGAATCAAAGGTGAAACATGAACCAAGAAATTAGTTTATTAGATCAAGAATTGGCAGCTACTTCTCTAAAGAAAAATCTCAATGCAACTTCGGGACAGTGCTGTTTTTATTGTGTTTTTGTCTTTGATTAAAGGTCAGTTTTATGCTTTCACCACCATGGCATTCTCGGCCATTAAGCCCCAATCTGTACCGTAGTATTTTTAATCACAGACCTAATAAACGAAGAGGACTTATAATTAAAGTACCCATTAACAAGTGGGGACTGTGTCATCAAAGGTGACTTGTTAATTTTTGGTACTCTCAAACTGTTGCATTATAGCACTAGACAAATTAAGGGAAGAGAGAACAGCATCCTCAGTATATTCCTCTGTACATTTTAAACTTTACTAAACTAAAAGAGTAGCTGTTAAATTTACAATTTAATTGTTTTAAGGTTTGAGAATCATTCAGGGCAAATGGCAGGAAATATTCTATAGTTGCAGTATTAATTAAAATGCACTTGATCATCTGAATTATTTCTAATGGCCGATCTAAATTAGATTAGGCAACATCACTGCCCCCAAATATCATTGTCCAGTGTTTTTGTATTTCTGTATTGCTTTGAACAAGACTTAAAACTGGTTTTGACCTGAGGCTCAACAGATTGATCTTACTCATAGAGCAATAAATGTTTTAGATCAACTTACTCATAAAAGGTTTCCAGGGATTCATCTCCAGAATCAGACTGAAATGCTCAGTAAGACTCCTTTTGCCAAAGTTATAGAGAAATGATGTTGTCACAACTTTTGGCTGCCTGTTGGTGAACTTTGATAGGCAACCCAGCACCGATAAGAATTACAAAGATGTTGTTAATTCATCTGTTTTCTATCTATTTTTCTGAATGTATAATCACAGAATCTTTTATCAAGATATGTGCTTTTGAAAGTTTAGTATATTAACAATGAACTGAATGCATGCAAATGTTCAATCTTTTGAATATAAATGTTACTCAGGTTTGCAAAGTATATTGTGAATCTACTGAAGTCGTTCTCTTTCTGATTTCTTTAGACTAGATCAACTTGTTTGATTTCCAAGAATTTTTGCTGATATAACCATAGACCCTCGAGAAAAACACTTCTCGAGGGTCTATGATATAACCAAGCACATTTGTAGCAGTTAAGGTAAGATGTATTTCCATGTGATATTTCTGTTTTCAATTACACTGGTGTATTTCCCTTTTGTATATTAAAGCTTGGTCTGCTATGGCTGGTTGCATGCTTGCAGGCATAACCTGTATTGAAGATTTTCTCGCTTGATAGACAAATAGAGTCATCAATCTTCGTCTGATAAGTTGTTTTCATAAATAAATGTAGATCATAGGTCAGCTATGACTAAACAAGCCATTAGTTAAAATTGATAAATTAATTTTGTAAATAATATTGAAATTCATTTAAATGGAATGGCAGGACAGGGATATTTTTATTGGAACAACTTATTTACCCTATGTCATGTAGTTTCAAGTTCACTGATTTTGTTATGCAGACCTCATAAGGTCAAATAAACACTAGTACATTGAATCTTTCAAATTCCATTAGGTCACATTACCCGTTGGCCATCTTAGATTTTATCAAAATCCACTACTGGGCTTCTCGTAAAAATTTACATGGCAAATCAACTTGAAATTTATTTAAGGTGGTGACGTGGGCTGAAATGATAAAAAGACAAATCCTTCAGACAAATTGCTAGCAACAGTTATAAACTACAATAATTTTTATTTTGTTACAGAATGCCAGGAGGGACCATAACTGCCAATTTGCCACCGTATCTTAATAACAAGAAACCGTTTCATCCAACTGGCTTGCATACCATCAAAACTTCTATTTTTGAAAGTAAATTTTCTTCAAAGACAACCTTTGACTGCCACAGTTTATTATCAGTCGACAAGTCGCACAGCAATTGTGTTTTTTCAGCTGCAGATAGGCTTAACTTCTATTAACCATTGTTTGAGGTATATTATATGGACTTATTATCTTATTTTCTAAATGTTTGCAAGAATTTACAGTTTATTGTTAATCTCACAAATGTTACATTATTCATGCTTACAAGTTTATTATTATGTGGTTTATATGGAGAATTCTGTCTGCCATTATGCTGTATTCATATCTCAAGATTGTGCTGAACAGCATCTAGCTAATATCACAAGGCTTGGTTATATTTACAACAGCAGAATCCACCCACCCTAAACCTAATAAACTGTGACTGAGTACTCTTTTGCTTTGAGACCCTCAGTGAAAGCATAAAATCAACACAAACAGGTTTTCTAGTTTATGAGTCCATGATAATAACACAGAATATTACACAGGGACAGCAGTCACCAGTATCGTGCCTGCTAAACAGACAACAGCTTTTCATGAAATGTTTGTATGAAATATACGACAACATTGTAGAAGTGGCATGCCTGGAAAGAAGTGATGAGGTCAAAGTTGTGTGTGTACTTTTATATGAAAATGAGGTAAAGCCAACAGTGCATTCACGGGGCTCTTAGAATTTTGTCTGGCATGGCAGCTGGCTTTGAAAAATGCTGATAAATGTTTTTCTTAAGAGGACTTTTGACATGCTCTATATGTGCCCATTGCCTAACTCTTCACTTTGTACGTACTTTGTTTCCTTGCCACCCTTCTCCTTAATTGCATACATACATGAAACTACTAGATGCACATTTTGATCCTTCAAAGGTAATTGTATTATATGTAAACTTGTTTACTAAATGGATGTGCAGTCATTTATTCAAAGAAATTTACAATTGATGGTATCAACCATATGTCCTTGAAGTAAGACAATATGAATGTGACCATGCATTTGACACAACATGATGGTAAAAATAAAAATAAAAAAAGCCATCAAATGTCATGAGTCAAATTCTCAAACCAAGGAGAAAGAAAGGGCTTTCCCCTTACTAAAAAGACTCTATAGACCTCTACAGAGTTCTATAGATCATAGGTATTCTATAGATATTTCTAGAAGTTTAATAGAAGTTTATTGAGTTTTTGCCCCATTTTCTATAGAACTCTATGGAAAAACAAGATTCTATAGAACTCTATTGAATACTATAGAACATTTTTTGTAAGGGTCCATTCCTAAATTAGTTATGTGCACCATTACAGAATCTGATAAAGTTTACAGTGAAGCTAATTGATGGCCTTAACAATATGAATGTGACGTGTACACATTCAGGGAATTTATTTTGTTCACATTTGATCACTGCAATAATCACATTGTTCTCTTTCTGTTGTTTGGGCTTCACAGGAATTAATTCACATTGCAATGTCTGTGAAAAATCTGGAGCTTATAGTCCTAATTTTAATATTTGTGATTGGGTCAACAATAGTTTTGACAATCAAAGGTAAGTATCAAAACCTGATGGTGGTATGCAATAATGTTGTGTATCAATTCATACTTCTTTAAGAATTTACTCATGTACCGGTATGTTCATTGTTGCATTTATTGCATTCACTGATGTAATTCAGTAATGTAATTATGTAATTTTTTCCACTTTGTACTAAGAGTACTGTACCTTACAACACTCTCTGATAGTGTATGTTGAGTACTAATAAAAATGTTAAATGTTAAAATGTTAATTGACTTGCTCTCTATGGAACAGACATAAACTCATATTTTTCAACCTAGGGGTTAAATTTGTATTCTTTTGATATTATGATAATCCTAAGGGGCTTTATCGTTTCTTTTAGATTACATTGAGCAATTGTGAATTTTCTAGATTGTACAACAGCCATTTCAAAGAAAATTCAATAGATCTTAACTGAACTGTAGATAGTATATTTCAGAAATATACACTCTGTTACTGTCATATACTACTTCTTTATCTGTGATTTTTTTTCATCTTTTATCTTTGCAACAGTACATGTTCCTCACAACGCAACTGCAGTTGTTGAAAAGGGAAGACCCATTCATCTCAAGTGTTCTGTTAAAGTGAATGAAACTCACACTTTGCATGACTTGGTGTGGTACTACAATGGCAAAGAACTGCAAAACACAAGAAACACTAAATATAAAGTGAAGAAACATAAATCACTGCTCATCATAGCTAAGGCAGACTATAATGACTCTGGTAATTACTCCTGTGGAGTTCCTGGTGACGCCGGAAGAAGACACAATGATTTGACAAAGATTACTGTTGGAAGTACGTTTTACTGTTAACATTAGTTCAGTGTGTTGAAGTCAATATTTGCTTGTATAAAAATCTTAGTCTTTTTATATAAATCACCATGGCAACAAATGAATTGCGACCAGAAAACTTGAAACTTTGCAAGAAGACAGAATGCTTCCAGTAATGACATGGAGCTATGATTCTATATAATGATTCTAACATTAGGTCAGTGTGTTGAAGTCAATGTGTTGAAGTCTGATATTTACATGTATAAAAATCTTAGTTTTTTTAGATAAATCACCATGGCAACAATGCAGTTAAGACCAGAAAACTTTAAACTTTGCACTAAGACGAAATGCTTATAATAATAACTCATAGCTATGACTATGTATATGCCTAAGTCACATATTCTAATTGCTACACTATTTTGACTTCAGGTACATGTACGTGGAATCATCTAAATGACAGTCTGGGACACTGTCAGCACTGACTGCAGACATATCTGGTAGAATAAATTTAATTGGTTCAATCCTTCTGTCTTTGCAACTTACATTCATTGATATGCTTTTTTGTTTTTATCAGGAAAGCCTAATGCTACACTACGCTGTAAATCTTCAAATATGCAAGAGATATATTGTTTCTGGAATGAAACTTTCACAAACCTACCATCAAAATTTATATTTTCTTGGAAATTAAGGTAAGTAATTGTTTTCCAATACTGTAAATATCATGAAAGCTTATTTTAATTGTTGGTTTTTCTTGTCAAGACTTAGTGATCTGCTGCAATAACTAAAGACTATATTCTTGTGCCTTATTTGCCTGTTCTATTACTGGTGATAATACCGTTTCATTAAAAGTATTTTGACTTATAGAACATTAAAATGAAAAATAGGGAAAACAATAAAAAAAATTTAAAAAGTAATTTGATTTCAGCCATATTTCTTTGAAAAATTATTATTACTGCATGGCCAGGATATTGGTAAATTTCTGATGATGATAGATTGTGGTAGAATATGTTTTGTGGTTGACAATATTAGTCAAGTTGTATTGCAAAGATACTCAGTATAAACAATAGTTATTTTAATACGCACAGCCTGGTTTGAGCATTGGTGAGTTGACAATGCCATACCCATCGGAAGATGGTCCCTTCCATATCACATGATGCAAGCTCCAAGCCTGGAGCTTTTTCCCATGATTCAAATTACATGGCAACTTCCTGTACTATTTTTATCAGCTTTTGTAAAAAATCGCGCGAGTTATAAATTGGAAAAATTATGGTTTTCCTGGACAAGTGACCACAAAGCTAGCACATATGTAAATATCATCCTTGGTAAACTTCCCTTTAAAGTGGAGCTCACTTGTAGTCATTTTTCGGCACGCCCTTTGGGCGCATAACTTTAATAATCAGACATATTTTTCAGCATGCCAAACTTTAACATATCGGGCATACATATATCAGAGATATCTGTATGTTCAATATTTTTCAGCATGCTCTTCGAGCGCATTACTTTAATATATCAGACATTTTTCAGCACACCCTTCCTGTGCATGACTTTAATATACAAGACATATATATCAGAGATATCAGGATGTTTCATATTTTTCTCCACGCCCTTCGGGCGCCATACTTTAATAAATCAGAGATATATGCCAGAGATATCTTGATGTTTGCTAAGTGAAAGTGTACCGTTATGAAATCTGCATTTCATATGATAAACAAGACAAATTCCTGATACTTTTCTGTTCTCTCTATGAGAATTCAGTATGAGAAAGCAACATGCACAAATATTTCACAATATATTTTGATACAGCGACTTATTTTAAAGATAGATAAATGACAAGATATCTTTCGTTCTCATTGATGCAACTGTTTTCCTTTGTGTCCCAGGTTTTCTGTAGAATGATGCTTTTTTATGACCAAAATAACAGTTAAAAAAGGCAGTTTTTGTCATTATTAGCTGCGCTTTTATGGTTTCAATGTTACAAGAAAAGGTCATCTCAGACACTGCACACATCAGATTTGGCTAAAATGCCTCTCTATGGCTCCTCAGGAGATTTAATTGGATGGCTGGCAAGTCTTAACACCCATCAAAATTTTTGATTTACTGCCTTTTCCTCTTTGATATTAATGATTGACATCCATTTCTGTACAATAGTTCAGGACATCTGGTTAAGCATAGAAAGTGTGAAATACATTCACAGCTCATTCAAAATGTACTGTATTCAAACTTTAAGATTGACACTTTGAAATTCCTATCTTACAACTGACATACTGACATGTCAACAATTTCTTTAAAACACAGAATGACTGTTAAAATATAAATGTATGTAAAATATAATATATATATATATATATATATATATATATATATATATATATATATATATATATATATATATATATATATATATATAATTTGTGTCCACCTTTTGTTTTACAGTCGCGGGGGGGGGGGGGGGGGGGGTGTGTGTGTCACCCTGTTTTCAAAATTTGGAATAGGGGGGTCACCCTGTTTTCAAAATTTGGAATAGGGGGGGTCAGCCACTTTTTGACGTCGGCAAAAAATAATCCACGCCCCCCCCCCACCCCCCACCCCCGGCCGAAGAAACTGACCAGTCCCTAAGCAGAATGTGTCCATTCAAATTTAACAGCCAATGGAGATCTGATTCTGAGGGTCATGCTTTGAACTACCGTACCTTCTTCCTTAATTTTGAATATCATGCATAAGAAAATAATAATTGACTGTTGGCACCAGAATGTATGAAAATTTTTACAAAAAAGACAGCTGCAGTTGCTTTAAAGCTCAACAGCTGTGAATGTGTAATAAACCAATAAATGTCAAAAAATCTTGAGTTTTCCAAGAGTTTTCTTTGAAGAAGACCCATTAAAGACTGTAAAGGTATATAACACTGTCATAAGTGTTGAAAGTGGCATGTAAATTCAAACGTTTTACCACCATTGTAGATCTCCCACCGTTTTCAAAAACTGATCATGTGACAGAAAAAAAATATAGATTACAACAACATACTCTCGGCCATTGTGTGGACGCATTCAAGTAAATGGCATCATGCTTGTTTCTTGGATAATTACAAATGTGCACGAAAATACAGCATTTTTTGTACTTTTCTATGGGGGCGCCAGAGTTTACAGTTGCGGCATCTGTTTATTATTTAACTTGTTAAAATATGTAGTCGTGGTCCAAATCAGGCAGCAGTGATACGTCTATACATGTCCTTCAGTCAGCATATTTACACGAACAAACACTGGTTTGAAAATATAATCATGAAAAAAAAAATCATATAATTCGCAGCTATTGGGGCATTTAATATAATATCAACATGTAAAACTGCATTTTGCCAGTGCATGGTACTGTCTCTTTATAAAAGAAGGCCTTCAGCATGATGAACATTATTGTAATAATTATCATTTTTATTAAGTTTCAGGAAAAATTTTACCAAATGTGTAAATCACAGTGATGGTACCAAAAAAACTGAAGGATGTATCTGTGAAACTGATTACAGTTGCCGTTTTCCACAAAACTATGGCACCTCTCATACCATGATGTTACAGCTGACCAATGCACTGGGAAAAATGAAGGTTAAGCTAGACTTTAATCCTGACAATGAAAGTAAGAAGAAAATACTTCATAATAGGTTTGAATTACATTAAAAGATTTGACAAGTATTTTGAAATGTCAAATTAAGCATTATTGTTTGTCTGAGCCCTATAACTCTTTGATGTCTCTCAGCTGTCACAAAGTGTTTGTCTACATTGAGGTTGTACAATATACGCTCTATAAATGAGTATGTGACATTACATTTTACTTATTAACACAACTTTGACTGTACTTTAGGCATTATGTTGTAATTGACGTTTCCTATCTTATATCTTTCAAGCGATACCCAACAAACCCCGATCAGTGAATGCAACAACGTCAAGTTCTACTGCTACTGTTGAGTGGTGCCCTCCAACTGACTGGAAGGATTCATACCATTTAATGTACAAGACTGCTTACCAAAAATCAGATGAAATATCAACATGGAATGAGGTATATCTTTTAATTGGATCATCACCATTAATGTTATATAGCTCTTAGTGTCTTGCTAGGGGTTTAAACTAGAAATGTTATTTGTATTGATTCATTATTAGAAATAGTAAAGGATAAAATTGAATTAATTGTTACTTGCTGTATACATTTGTACAACAACTATGCCCGGTTTGCCCTCTGATGAAAACAGTTCACGTACATGATGTCATACCCTACAGGTATAGATTTTCTGTTCAATATATAAAAAATTGGCAGTATTTAACATGATAACAACCTATTATGTTTAACAACATCTTGTGCATGATTGTTGCAATAGTAACTGCACTGCCCTGCAACTTTGACTTGCAAGCTGAAAATTAGCGAAACAAGTTTTTATCTCTTTTTCTATTTTTTAGAAGTGATCAATATTTTGTATCAGTAACAAGGTGGATAATAATACTTACTGCTTTATAAAAGAGATATATTTTATTACTAGCATGTTATTAAATAATACTTTGCACGATTCGTATTTGCTCATTTACGAGCACTCAAAAAAACATGGCAGCACCTGTGAAAGCCGGGTGCACTTCGGTTACTAGCATAGTATATTATGAATCTGCGCATGCGTAGTCAGTAAGCCGCTGGCTCGACTATTAATTTATAACAATATATAATGTCCTTTGAGTAGCTTGCTTAACCTCGGGTTTCTGTAAACTATAGGAGTTGTTATATAGTGATCAGTCGGCTTATTGTAATCGACGAAATAGCGGAACTGCGAAATTGTGCAATGAGGGACTGGACAGAAATTACCAGGAGGGAGGGCTGGTGTTCTCACGAATTAATGAGGTTCAGGATGTGACTCCATTAGGTGCCTCATCCCACCAAATATGAACGCTCATGTAGTTCTTGAAGTTACTGATTTCTAGGCATATTGATAAAATCAAGGTCAAAGGTCATCCTGGTAATGTGAAATTTTGGTGGAAAACTTTGCTTACATAATCATCCCTGTCCACAAATATCAGATCTCTAGCTCTATTGGCTAGCCTTTAATTTCATAATTGTATAATAAATGAGGTACAGGATGATGAGAGTCAAAGGTCACCAGAAACTCCAAATTTTAGTTATATGGTTCATCCCTTACCGGTCATTTGTCAATATGCACCAGCCCTCTCGGACTGTGTGTAGGAAACTATATAGTCATAGCTTTGCTGCAAGGTCTAGGGCAGGTCAAAGGTCACAGAAAATTCAGAAATAATAATACTTTCAAAATCTTCATCGCAAGATTAGATCGACATGGTTTAAGACATTGACATTTGCAATGTAGCAGACTGGCCATATGGTCTACAAAGTGAATGTATAGAAATTTGATTGATCACGTACTATACAAACAAGGTAGATTTCAAGGTTAAAATCCAAGGTGGCCACAAGAAAAAAGGGTCTAAATATTATTGATGTGGACTGTGACATGTAGTGGTGGGTCAGTGCTGGTGTGCATGAAAATAGGGGAGGTCACCAACACTTTTGAAGGGTCACTATTTTACGCACAGCGTCATTTTGAAAAAATGCCAGCCCTCCCTCCCTTTAATTTCTCTCACTTCCCTTACTCACATGATGGTGCTGTAATAACAGGACAATGGAGAGCTTGTGGAGCAAGTGTTACATCGAATCGACCCTCTGTTTGCTATTTGTCGGATTTGTTCATTCTATATATTTCAGTTTCTCATCATTTCTTTGTAAATATTTGAATTTACTACTCAGTTTCTTTATTTCTTCATTTCGCTATTTTGCCATTTCGCAGTTTCGCTATTTCATAGATTACAATTAGCCTGATCAGTCACTTAAAGTTGAACTGATCATCATAACATTTTTAGCAAATATATGAATCAAGAAGACCATGAAGGAGTTGCCATAACATCTACAAAGACAGTGTAGTGTACATCATGATGTGCATCAAGGTTTAGGGCTGCGCGCAGAACACTATGATTTTTAGCTCACATGTTGACACACGTGGGCTAATGTCATAGCGATGTCTGTCTGTCTGTCTGTCTGTCTGTTTACACGATAACTCAAAAACGTCAGATTTAGTAGACAGGTACCATATGCTACTTGCAAGAACTGATTAGATTTTGGTTAGTGTGGCTTGCAAATTAATGAAGTTATGCAATATCGTTTTTTCCCGTACAATGGTTTCCCTATGGAGACGGTAATGACAGTGTAGACATATATCAAGAAATACTGCACAAAATTTCATGAAACTTTTCACAGATGACAATCTCAGAATGCCATGATGATACTGTGAGTGTCATGTCAAGTATCTGCTCATTTGCATATTAAATGAACTTTTGTAATTAGCGACATGACTCTGAAATTCCTGCACCAAACTTGATGATACGTGCAGCAAATATTGATCTTATATATATCTAATTATAACTGTGGTATAAAGCATTTAGTGGTATAAAATTAATTAAGGGTTCATTTACATATTTAATGAACTTTGTAATTAGGTATATAACTCTGAAATTACGGCAGCTAATTCAGTGAAATCTGGTACAGATATTGATCTGATAAATATCTATTTGTACTGAGAAGCATTTGGCAGTGTCAAATTAACAAATAGCTCATTTGAATATTTTATGAAGTTTTGTAATTAGTCATATAACTCCAAAATAGCTGCACCAAATGTGATGAAATCTGCTGCAGATACTGATCCGACTAATATCAAACTGTGGTGTAAAGCATTTAGTAGTGTGGAGTTAAGTAAGGGTTCATTTGCATATTTAATGAACTTTGTAATTAGCGATTTGTACTCCAAAATTACAGCACTAAGTTTGCTACAGATGTTGATCTGATAGATATCTAATTGTACTGAGAAGTACTGAGCAGTGTCAAGTTAATAAATAGCTCATTTGCATATTTTGGGAAGTTTTATAATTAGTCATATAACTCCGAAATAACTGCATCAAATGTAATGAAAACTGCTGCATATACTTATCCGACAGATATCTGACTGTGCTGTAAAGCATTTAGTAGTGTGAAGTTAATTAAGGGTTCATTTGCATATTTAATAAACTCTGAAATTACGGCACCAAATTTGGTGAAACCTGCTACAGATATTCATCTGATAAATATTTTATTGTGCTATGAAACATTGAACAGTGTCAAGTTAATTAAGGGCTCATTTGCATATTTAATTATTTTGTAATTAGTGGTATTATTCTAAAATTACAGCATTCAA
The DNA here is from genome assembly GCF_041260155.1 of Ptychodera flava. Lineage (NCBI taxonomy): Eukaryota > Metazoa > Hemichordata > Enteropneusta > Ptychoderidae > Ptychodera > Ptychodera flava. The sequence continues at coordinate 3,842,820 of NC_091935.1, read as the reverse complement.
TTCAATGAAATGTGCTACAAATATTGATCTGATTGATAGCTAATTGTCCCATGAAACATTGAGCAGTGTCAAGTTAATTAACAGCTCATTTGCATATTAAATAAAGTTTTTGTAATAAGTGATTAAACTCTGAGAGTACTGTGCGAAGTTGATAAAACCTGCTACATACAGTGATGTAACAGATATCTGATTGTTCTGCGTACTACTATTAATGAACCTGTTATAAAACACGCGAGCATATTCAGTTCACATCTGGTTTCTGAATATTCTGAGAGGTACATGTAGCATAACAAAAACTTACAAGTTAAACTTTGCAGAAAAAACCTTTAATTGTGATAACATTTCACAGTTTTCTTTTATTTCCAAGTCATCCTATAACCATTACCAACAGCTACCATGTTAACTTACTTAATTTTCAATTAATGATAATACATTTTCTTGAATTGATTTCATCAATTTCCACTTAACACACACACTCACACTTTGATATACTAGACAGAACAAAACATGTATCTGCGCTTACAGTGTGCATAGAAATGGTAAGTCACAGCTTGTCACAGGCAGAGATTCACTGCTGTATAGAAGAACCCCATTTTCCCATTGCCATACCTATATAGCACTCTCAAATAATTTGTAAGAACAGATGAATGGATTTTTTTTGGACCTATAGTTGTAAGTACGCATGTTAACTCTAGTTCATGATAATTTCATCTAATTCAACTTTGAGTTACATACACACCCAGGGGTAGTTCACAAATGCATTCTATGCAACCTGTGCACGACAATTTGTCATGCAGGAGTCTCTGGACTTAGTTGTTTTATTATCATAATGATGTAGAATCAGTATAATATGTAGATGTAGGGGAAGGTCTTCTCATGAAAAGAGCTGAATTGAAGTGATTGAAGAATGCATTTGTGCAAATTAGTGCAACTCTAAATTTATGTGAGGGATCAATTATAGTTGATATTCCACATTCTCCACGGAGTTCTAAAATTGGAAATGTCAAATGAGCTATGATATACACTGCATTTTTCTTTTATTGATAGGAAGTACTACCTGATGAAGACCAAACCAGAAAGGAATTAGAAGGGCTCATCCCATTTACCAAGTACCACTTCAAGGTTGCATGTATATCTAACTATATCGGTGAGAAAGTGACCATATTGAACAATAGCATAATTAAATGGAGTGAATGGTCAGAAACTGTTGATGCTACAACAGCAGAAGCAGGTAGACAAATGATATATATATTAAATTCTTTGGCAATTTAAATGTCACTCCATTGTAAGACCACAAAAACTCTTCAGGCTGACTACATGTGCTGAATATGTGGACACATAGGCCAAACCCGGAATTCGAATCGACCACGGTACAAACAAAGTCATGTGCGCAAACGCACATAAACGTCGTGTATTTCCATGCGCGTTAGTACACATGTGGGTTTGTTTGTACCGGCATCACGTGATTATTTGGGCGTACTGGGTCTCGAGAACGCATCGCGTCCTTTTTATTCCGGAGTAGAACCATTGTCATGCAATTTCACCTTGTACTGTATAGTTTTAGTGTAAACTAAAATGTCAATAGAAGGTTTTGGTTTCCTGAACTATTTTGTCATGTCCTCCTTAATTGTGTTAAGTTAAGAATTTTGCCAGGACTTTAAGCAAAGGAATAAGAATTGGACAGATTTTCTTTCAAGGAAAATTTGATTATATGACATTTCCTTCAAGTTTCCTATGAAGTGTATTACTTGCCTTCCTGAAACGAGAGTCTGATTGACTTCATTGTAAAGTCAAAAAGCGCTCATATTATAATGTATTTCAGCTCCAGGTGGCGTAGTGAAAATCACTGATATCAGTCAGTCTGGATTTGATGAATATGAAAACAGGGTGTACAGACTTAAATGGGAGGTAAGATCGTTCTATTGAGAGTTGAAACTTCTTATTGGTTGTTTAGGTGCAATAAAAAAAAGCTATATACCCCGGCGAAAGTGTCGGTGGTCTAACATGGACTACCATGTTAATTCATGGTCATATGACCATGTTCAACCTTGGTAGTTCATGGTCGACCATGTTTGTTAAATGGCACAAATTACCATGGTTGTCCATGGTCACCAACCATAGTCAACCACGGTAAACCAAGGTAGTTAACCATGGTTAACCATGGTTGACCATGGGCATCAAACGTGGTTGACCATGTTATTAACCTTGGTCAACTATGATCACCGACCAATCGTATTTGATGGTTTTTGAACCAAACCCTGGGTGGAAAATTGTCAGAACGGAAAAAATCTTGGTATAAACCTCACCAAAACTCTGCAAAACACCAGTGATCCCTGACTGGTGTCATTATAACTTGACAGACTCGTTTAAGGATCAGCAAACTTAGCCTCCATTATAGTGTCCACTTCAATAACAGCCAAGCCCTTCAGATTCTATCAAAGATCATCCTCCAACATCTTCTGAGTGTTTCCCTGAATGTTCGATGAGCAAAAAACCCCTAAATTCCTCCCAAAATCAATGTTAAAAGCACAGCTACTTTACCAGTTGTTCACAGAACAGACAATCTGTTTGAAGTGAATTTTGAAGATGGCTGCTTCAAATGAGCCAATCAAATGCATTGCTTTATGACATGTGACAGCATGGTAAAGGGTCAAAGGTCGAATGACAATGGACCTATGACCTAGCCTATGTTGATATCATGTTTCGAGGCAAACATTGAGTGAGACTGAGATAGTCTTAACTTCCTGCCATTGTAGCAGTGCTTTGATGCCCTCCATGTCAATAATTCCAAGAAATTCAGCTCGATATTTGTCCACAGTCTTCTGACATGAACAAGAATACAGCAAATTGGTCTAAGCTTCCCGGGCAACTACATTAATTCTCTCTAACAACTGTGAATGATGTCAAGAGACTCAACTATGTAAATTAGAAGTGTATATACATACAGCCTATTATCAATATGATCATCAAGAAAATTGGGCATCAATATTAAACTCATGAGTCATCAAATATCATGGTCAACCACAGTTGACCATTGATAACCATGGTCATAAATACAATCAGTCATCAAATACCATGGTCAACCATGGTAGCTGATATCCATAAACAGGTCAGCCATGATAGACTGTGGTTAACTGTGGTAGACCATAGTATTGGAATGCCTACTGTGGTCTCATATCATAGCCGACCATGGTAGTTCACGGTCAAACATCAAAAACCATCAAATACCTTGTTGACCATGGTATACCACAGTTGACATTTTGCCGGGGTAGTGTGGGTTGCTAATTAAAGATGTTACAATGTAGGTTTAGGGAATGAAAACCAATCCATTTCTAAAGTAGACTGAATCTCAAATCTTTAATCTTGGTAATTTATAGTCAATAGGGCACTTCATAGTTACATTACTGGAAAAACCAGGTTACCAAAAAATACCAATGGTAAGAAGTACAGCTTCAATATATATATATATATATATATATATATATATTGGACAAGAACATTGTCTTCACCATGTGGCACTATAATGTTTAGCTCATATGTTCCAGGCTTAAGTTAAATTTTGATAACTGTACCGTAATTTTCACTTTGTTTCTCCAACATGTCTATAGCCAATGTCTGAAAATGAAGCTAATGGTATCATACTGGGATATAAGATTCATCAAAGACAAATTAACCCAACACATCAGGAAAATGACCTCAACACAACAGAGGACACAACAATAATTGTTGAAACCCCAGTGAAAACTTACAATGTATCAAATAATATAACTAGCTATACTGTTAAAGGTGAGCAAATTCAGATGTTTGAACTTTACATCTCATGGGCTTCAACTTGAGATTGCTGCTGCTTTGGTCACTGAAATTGTTCAGCATAAACTCAAATGTGTGGACTGGTATTGAGTTTTTGTAAAAGTATCAATGACATAAACACAATGGCTAAAATTGAGTGCAATTCCCAGAAGAAAAAATTGTCTGATTTTGATTATTTTGTGATACGTGAAACAAGATATTAAAGATGATATTGTTACTGGCTTACCACGATGTGCATGTTTTAACAATGCGTACCAGGTTATCAAACAGTATAACCATCAGAGGACAAATTGTTTGACTTATAAACTGAATCTGTTTGAGATTTTAGGTATTTCAGTTCTGAACTACATGTAAAAGTTGTATCCTTATCATAGGTCTACGACCAGATCAAAGGTACAGTCTTGACATTGTGGCCTATAACAGCATTGCTGATTCTCGTCCAGCCTATGCCAATATTCCAGCTGTTCCAGGTAAAGAATCACCATAGTTACTTAAATTGTTCAAGAACTCAAATTCTTGTACTAATGCCAATTTGATATCAGTTGTCAAATTTGTATAAATATGGACACTTAACAATTAAGTCCTCTCAGCCCTCCGAACACACTATAGGGAAAAATTGCGAGACTAGAGCGAGAAAATGACGCTTTCTCGCAATCAGTGAGCATCTGTTCTTATTCTCACCGCTGTCGGTGAGAAAATCTTAATCTTTACTGGAGATTAGTGAGAAATGCACTCCTTGGCAAGAATCAAGTGTGAGAACAAATTCTCACCGGTGAGAATGGAAATTCTCACCAAGTACAGTGAGAATTCAAATTCACTGGCGAGAATCATCAAGACTCCCTGTTCATTGGCGAGCGAATCATCAAGACTCCCCATTCATTGGCGAGAATCAGAATGAATCAGAATGAATGGGGAGTCTTAATGATTCTCGCCAGTGAATTTGAATTCTCACTGTACTTGGTGAGAATTTCTATTCTCACCGGTGAGAATTTGTTCTCACACTTGATTCTTGCCAAGGAGTGCATTTCTCACCAATCTCCAGTGGAGATTAAAATTTTCTCACCGACAGCAGTGAGAATAAGAACAGAATCTCACTGATTGCGAGAAAGCATCATTTTCTCGCCCTATAGTGACACTCAAATGAGTTGGGTCTTATCTACAAAGTTATCTATAAAACTTGCCTGGTTGTATACGACATACACAAAAAAGTAAACGTAATGTATATGCTACTGTCCAGCTTCCATAAGTGTAGCTGTATGTTGCAGTACAACTATACCAACAACATTTGTCTCAAATATTAGTGTAAGCAACCATTTCTGTGCAAAGGCACCGGCAATTTCAACAGAGAGCATGATTACTTGTGGCTTTGTCAAGAGAAATCCTTTTAGGATTCTAAATATATTCATTTGTAGCTACTATAGACTATAGTCTATAGAAGCTATTGGGATGTATATCTGTCAAGCGTCCACCATCAGTATGTGTGTGTGTCCATTTGTGAGGATGTCCGTCTACTCAAATATTTTGAGAACAACAATACTTACAGACTTGATATTTGTTGTGTAGCTGCAACATAGGGTTATGAAACTATCTCGTTTTTTGGTATGTGTGGAAATATGCAGATTAGCTAAAAAAAAACATATTTGGTAATTGGTAAAAAATCTTCATAACCACTGGTCAGACAGCTCTGATATTTGGCTGCAGGTCCCTAGGAATAATCTCATTCAGATGTGTTCAATCTGTGATGAAATATGCAAGTTTGTATTTTTAATGAAATTATTGTCATTTTTGGTTGAAAAATCTTTAAAAATCTTCTTCAAATTCGCTTGTCAGACAGTTTTTATAGTTGGTTGCTGGTCTGCAGTGATTACTGTCTTGAGATTTGTTGAAATTATGCTGAAATATGTAAATCTGTAATTTTAAGGCAATTTTGCCGTTTTTGGCCAAAAAATCTCCTTCAAAATTTCTAGTTTGACAGCATTAACATTTGGTATACATGTTCCTAGGGATGACATAAATATGATTTCTACAAATCATGCCAAAGTCTGTGAGTTTTTTTATTTTTGAGGCTATTTTTGTCATTTATAGTCAATTTGATTATTTATTCAAAACCGCTGGTTAGACAGCTTTGATTCTTGGTATACAGGTCCCTTTTAGGATGGCCTCAGTGAGATAATTTCATATAGTTAGGAAATGCTTAATTTTGTATTTTGGAGGCAGTTTTTGCCAATTTTGGTAAAAAAGGCTTCTAAAATATTGCTGGTCTGATTGCTTTGCACTTGGGTATATAAGTCCATATGGCTTCCATATGGCTGACCTAAGCCATACCTTGTTTGCGCATTGCAAGACATTTAAAAGAAATTGTTAAAAAGTGATGTAGTCATATTTGGTATCAATTTGTTGTAAAATTTGATTAAGGAAACAAATCTGAGGCTATTTTACGTATTGGACCAACCTAAAGCAAATATTTCATGGAGGAAACAGAAATACAGATAGGGAATTTGGATCTACATGAATTCCATTTGGCAGGGTGCACACTACCAGGAATTACCAACTCAAGTATAATTGTCTTAATTCTAATCAACATACACACACACAGCTGTCGGGTCATTAATTGATTAAGTAATCATCACAAAATGGAGTAAGCCAAGTGCTACTCACACGCAGGATTAATAAGATGAGAGGATGATATCAGGTCATTCCATCACACAAACTGAATAAAACAAAATTTTTGACTACCTTTCCCTCAAACACTATGTAAGTTTGCTCCTTCTAACAGAGGTTCAGTTTACATGTATCAGTGATCATTGAACAAATGACCTGTGTTTTTTCTGCTTTCGATCACAACTTTCAACTAACTTGGACAATGTTGACTTCCTACATAATTTGCTTGCAATAATTGTAAAAAATAATATAAATTATTATCTGATCCCAACAGGTATTCACATTTGATGTTACACATACTTCTTACACACTGGGAAATAATTGAAAACTTTCTGTTTTTCACTGATGTCCAACATTGGAAAGTTAAGAGAAGCGGTTGTTAGTTTCATTCTAATCGGTTTGTTCGGTTTACATGTACTGTTTACATTGCACATTTTATGCCTGGATTTTCTCGGTTTAACATAACTGTGATTAAATCGCCCAAACTTTCCAAGTTTGGACACCACTAGCACTTTTTTCAGGCCACTTGTTGAAATATCTATGTTCATGGCATTTAGCTAACTGACTGCTATGCCTGGGCCAGGATAATTAGTATTATAGATATTGTGAGTTCAAGCACCACAAAAAGTAATGCATCCAGTAAGACTGCTTCAAATTTGATGACACTATAATTATACATGTTGCTCATACAATGATGTGCTGGCACTGAAAAGCATTAAGCAGTATCAAACTATTTTGTATATTTAATGAATCATCATCACAGAAACCGCTAGTCTAATAGACATTGATGTTTCAAAATTTTTTTGTCAAACTGGCTGTATATTATCCACTGTGTGTGAGAGACAGATGGCAAAGATACTATAGGCATAGTTGGCAGTTTTCTATGCAAGCTATTGATGAATGTCTGTGTATATAGGGAGACTGTAAGTATAAGCCATACGGGAAAAATTTTCTGCCCTAAGAATGTTGCCAAAGGACCTCTGCACTCACAATATCTGCCAGGTACTATGAACTTCCTCAGTACCATCCATATCATAATGTTCATACAAAAAGTAGACATGATCTCCAATATATCAATCCAAACACTTTCTTATTTCTTATATAAAGTAATAATTTGCCAGTAAATACATGTACATTTATTATAAATTATTTGTATAATTTTTTCATTCTCTGTGTAGAAACGACCAACAAGCTTGACGCAGTAGCAGCCATCCTAATACCAGTCGGAGCAACTATATTAATATTGTGTGGTTTACTGGGTCGACCTCTCTACAGGAAAGTTAGGGGAACTGGTTTCTTTGATCCTGTAGCAAGAGTCCAGCTTCCTGGTGATTCTGAAGTAAGTAGTATTGGTATTTGCATAATATGTGAAAGTAAAAAGAAATCCATACAGGAAATATTCCAAATTGTGAAGGTTCTTATGAGATTACATCTGATGTAAAAATGATGTATTTGATGTGTTAAATTCTTTCTGGGCAACAGAAATTACAAGTACTGATAATTGCCTTGAAGGTCTGTGTATGTCTTATTACAGATTTATCTTGGGAGTGAGTAAACATACTCCACTTGAAGGGATAAGAGCAGAATTTGGCAGATTTCCATTAAAGATCAATCTTTATATGTCTGTCATTAAATATTGGTGTAGGTTAAATAGTTTGCCAGGAAATCATATTCTGAAACAGGCACTTCAAGAAAACATAGATATAAATTCTCCTTGGGCAAATTTTATTCTTTGTAATTTGGAAAGTTACAATCATATGAATGTCTTCAACTCCTTAAGAGTGACATCATATGCCCAGTTAAACAAGAAATTAAAAAGGAAGATATCAAGCTAGTATTTGAATTCTTAGGAGAGAGAATATGTCAAACGATACTAGAAAAAATAGAGGAGGTAATAAATTGCGTACATATGATGAGTTTCATTTATTATTCTCATTTAAAAAGTTTATCACTGAACAAGTTTTATTGTTACAGGAAAGTGGAATAGATTGCTCCACTTTTTCCAGTGTCACACAAAAAGAAACGGCCCTTAAAAGTGTTATGGAGTATAATTTTTTAGATCTTGCAATATTCTTGAAGAACACTGATTTGTGCTGATCGACCCTCCAGTAACCTTCCCAATGTTAAACAGTTTGTTTATTGCACAACTTGGATACTTTGTTGTCCTCTTGAAAGTGTTCAGTTTTGTACTTTGTCCACTTTTGGAATGTACCATACCACACTCTCTGCTAGTGTGAGTTGAGTATAATAAAGATTGATTGATTCATTGATTAAATTCTTTCTGACTGTTATCAATAAGTTTATTTTATAGACTGACAAATGTAAAAAACCACTTACAGCATGAATTTCAATTATTTTTGAAAATTTATAACCAAAAATGGTTAATTGAAAATCAGTGCCAAACTCACAGAAGTATAGTTTAGTTAATAAATGGAACATTTACAGAGTTACAGGTTTAAATTGCAGAAATGTTATTTTTCACTTAGGAGGAATAGTTGAAGTCATCACTAGCATTGAATTTCAAACATACAGTTGAGCAGACCACATTTTTGGCAAGACTGGAGAAGGCTGGGACCTCAGTGAACAATTTGCAAAGTAACATAATGCTAGGGGTTAATTTGCCACAAAAGCATCAGAATGCTGAATTGTTTTGATAAGGAAGATTTGGGCAGGTATTCTTTTGGTGAACCAAATTTTCTTTTGATTTAAATATCATCGACTGTGTATATAAAATTTAATGAAATTTAAAATATCTTAATTTACAGGAAAACAACAGTGCAGTTCTTACCAGAGAAAGACGTCAAGTCCAAGTGGAATCAGAAGTCTATGATGATCTTGTTATCACACACCTAGGTGAACCAATACCTGCACAGTCCAACAGCAATACACAGCCAAAATCATTATCAGCTGATAGAAGCTGTGTGTACAATATTACAGACAGAAATTCCGGTAGCAGGACTTCATATATTCACAGTGAGAGAAGGGATGCTGATAATATTTCTGAAAGAACTGAAATCATTCCTGATTTGATTGATGATGATGATGATGATGATGATGATGATATTAACATTTCAAACTTTCTGGGTGATATGGATCAAGAATTCATGTCAACTTTTATGCAAGACTCCACAGACAAAAATAATAATGATGATGATAAAATTCAATTGTCATGTCTGTTATCAGAACCAGAGCAGTCTGAATGTGCAACTATCAATAATGATTCAAACTACCAGGATTCAGAAAGAAAACAAAATATTCACAATCAGTTTCAATATGACCTAGAACAGATAAGCCAGGATGAGATAATGCCGTTACTATCACAGGCACCAGGAGAGACTGCATGCGTTCTTGCCGATGAGGATGTGGACTTTCAGACTTCAAAACACAAACAAGATATTCCCAAACAGTCTCAATATCAAGGGGAAAGGATAAGCCATGATGAGATAATGCCATTACCATCAGAAATAGCAGAAAAGACTGGATGCATAGTTTCCAATGAAGGTTTGGACTACCAGACTTTTAAAAGTGAACAAGATATTCCCAAACAGTCTGAATATCAAGTGGCACAGATCAACCGGAAAACTCACTCAGGGTATTGTCAAGCCACTGAATATGACTGTGTCATAGATGACTCATTGACTTTGTTGGAACCACAATCACAAAATACTAAACTCTTGACAGATGCTGATGACAATAAGGAAAGGAATACAGATCGCAGCAGCTTTGATTATAGTCATCTGGTATCAGACATTGATCAATGATAATAATGAAGACATTTCTGATGGTATTATCCTTCCAACTGGTTGGCTCAGACCAACAACAGTGGATGACAGTCATTACAGCACGATTAACGGCTGTCATCAACCCAGATTTGACATGCATAGGTTTGACTGTAATGATTGATTAATCAACCACTGTGGATGCATAAAAACAATATGGGCAACTGTTAATATATGCTATATATAGGTATTGTTAATGTATGCTATATACATGTATAGATACTATATGTATACCTTCTTGATTACCAACCAGTTTTTAATTTACACATTCCTGGGCGATCAACTAGACAGAAAAGGTAATTTCATAAACCTGGTGGTAGAGTTAAATTTACTAGCAATTCACTTATTAATCGCATTCCAAAGCTATATAATAGTTTTTATCAATGTCTGCCAATTTAATATTTCTGTTTTGAGTTTTAAAAGAAAAGCTAAAAGCCTTTGTTTTTGATTTTTTACTTTGTCCTCGTTGTGCATGTCATTTGTTTTAACTAGCTTTCTTGTCCTGTAACATCATGTTATTTGTTTTTTACTAAAATCCTCCTGTAAGTGCGGATGTATATGGTTTTTAACTGTATCATATCTGTGTTGGAGTTCGAAATAAATAAATAAATAAATACCTAATGCAAGTGACGTAATCTGTACGCGAGAGTCTGTACAGTGCCACCAGTGTTTGACTTTCACTGCTGAGAGTCTAAATTGCTATATCTTGTGAGATTCAGTAAAAAGTTTTACTTGACTGCAGATTTTCTATGTCTGCCTCTTTTATATTTTTTTCAAGCTTTTGACAACAGTGAACATTGTGGTCGAGTAAACTGTAGATGTGTACTCTCCTTAATTTTAACAGGTATGTTTGGTATAATATTTCAGTGATTTTTTTATTAAGTTTTGCTCAGTTGAAAGTTTCAGATTGCTGCCTATGAGGAGACGAGCCATGTGTTTCACGAGCTATTTTAGCAACTGTGCAAGTGAACTTGTCATGCGCTTATTGATCACATCGAAAAGACACAAAAAATAGTTCTTAGTCACTGATACGGGACTAATGGCTCTGGAAAGGATATATACAAATTATCTCCACTGAAGTTTAAGTATTGTAGTATTTTCAATTCATTATTTAGAAAGAGGCCTTGTAGTTTAGTGTCGTAAAGTAGTGAGCGCAAATTTAGATCAACTGTTCAGGTTTTCATGCATGTGTTGAAGCAGTACGCCAAAGTTTTCAATGCATTTCCTTCTTGTAAGAGATTATACATTTTGGAGATTCATTAAAAAGTTTTACTCGCATATAACTGCAGATTTTCTGTGTCTGCCTCATTGATATTTCTTTCAAGCTTTCAACAGCAGTGAACATTGTGGTCAAGTGAACTGTAGATGTATGCTTTCCTTTATTTTAACAGGGTTTCCCTTGTACTGGCTGCACACAAAGAATGCCAAACAGCCAAACAGCACACCAAACAGCTTGCTGACACTCAAAATTGCCAAACAAACATAAATTTCTTGAAACTATAGAGGGAGGATGGGTGCAAAAGGGACATGTGCACAGTGTCAGCAATGAAGAGCTGATTTACAAAGGCTAGTTCGGGTAGAGGTAGAGGTGTAAAAGTCAAAGGTCAAAGCATACAGGCAGGTATCAATGATTAAGATATATCACAGCAGAGGTGTGAAAGTCTATTGAAGGCTTTAACACACAAAGAGGGGCATTGTGGATTAAGACATCAAGATCAAGGTACATGTGTGCAAGCCACAGGCCAATGAACAAAAACGGGCATGGCAAAATAACACAACTAGTGAGTGGTGCAAAGGTCAAAGGTCGATGAACAAAGAGGAGCATTAAGATTGACAACAGGGGAGAGAAGAAAGAAGAAAAGCAGTCTAGAAAAGAAAAAAAAAACAAACCGACTGGTGCATAAGAAATTAATGTTAAAGGTCACCAGCTGGTATCCCATCAACAGAGAATGGAAAGGCCAGGAGTGGAGGGACAATGGAATGGCTGGCCCTCTGAACTCAGATTAATAGAAAGACATACCATAATCACTTGACAATTTTCCCCAGAATTCTATAGAATATCTGTTGACTTTACATTAATGTTCAAGATGTTTGGAAGGTTTGTAGGATTCACACCCTATTGAAGTTTGACAGAAACTTTCCTATGCAATTGCAGAGAATGAAAATAGTTAATGTCGAAATTTGTGGAAATTACAAGTTCACATTTTGTATGTGTATAAATATAAGACAGCTTATATGGGAAGTCAGTGGCGGCTGTCTGTATGTTTTTCAACATCTGTTATGTAGGTCATTTTCCCCACACTCATGACGTGAGTTAAATTAGTCTAGAACATTCTCAAGGTCACTGTCCTTCACGACCTCACGAACTTGAATTGAATTAGTCTTGTTTGGAATGTTCTGGAAATGTAATTGGTCGTGTAAGGGAGATAATTTTAGAGCAGTACTTAGCATATCAATAAAAGTTATAGATTGTTCTTATATGCTCTTATATAACCACATGAGTATAAATAGGGGATCGTGTCTCTTGCATGTTACTTCAAGTCTTTGGAAACTCCAGTAGTATTAATTTCAATACTTTTCAAGTAGAGCTTTGCCGTCCCAGCTGAGATAAGTAGCCTGTACACTTTTACAGTTTGTATTCTATCCCTGACTTAGCGATCACTTTTATTTTCATAATAAATTTCGTTTTATACGGAAATTGCTGAGTTCACCTTGTGTTCATTTTCTTTCACGTAACACATCAAAAACTTGTAAAGCACAGCACCTACCTTTATTCTTCAGGTAAATCCAGGAGTGTCATCGATATGCAAATAAGTAAACGCAATTTTGAAAAACGCCTTCACAATAGAGTAAGTCTTTAAACAGAAATGTGAAAAAATGCAGCCTCTATTGTAATTTCACATTTAATAAGAACATAATTTGCAAAATTTACAAGAAGGTCCTTTTGTGTAGATTTGATTGAACAAAAAGTTAAGAATTCTATGTTGAGACAATGTGGACCAAGAGATATAATTTCAAGATACAAAATTGAACTATGTTTAGGAAACAAGGTGCTGCGAATACTTCTTAGATCAAAAGCTTTGGGATTTCATTTTCAGAGTTTTTCATTACATCGTACCTTGCATTGCAAAGTTTTTTTTAATGGGAGCTGTGCACTTCAAAGTTATGCAGTTTGTCAGAAGATCAAACACATTTTTTCTTTCTTTGTATGAAAGGTCAGCAATTTTAGAAACAAATGAGACTTGTCATTCATAAGCAATTTTAGGATGATCCTATTATTAATATTAAATTGGTGATTTTGGGAAGGTTCAAAAAAGACTGTAACTCGGATTGTCAGTGTTGTTATGTATTTCAATTTAAAACATTGTGCTTTTGAAGCAATAAAAAGCTAACGATTACATGTCAGAAACTGTTAGCTGTAGCAATAACAACCACCCATGCACATTTAACCGTGTTGCATTCTGTATAGGTCTTGCGGCTGACATTTGCCCCATTTAAAATTTTACAATATGTGTTTAAAGATCAAAACACTTAGATTTTATCACGCTGGGTTATATTGACTTTAAACCCCTACCTCCGTTGAAAGACGGTGTAAAATATATTACCTGTGATTGTACATAACTGTAGCGATAACATCCGCCCACGCTGAGTTCATCGAATTGCACCCAGTATATCAAAGTGATATGGCTGGCTGTTGCCCCTTCCCCCTGAAATTTTGTGAAGTTTCAGTTACATGAATCAACAAACAGATCAGTGAGCAAACTGAACAGCTACGTCATGAAGCTGATGGTTTCAATACCAGACTGACGTCATCACTGTTACTTAGGTGTAGTCTGTGGGAAAAGGAAGGCATCGATTATACCAAGAAGCTGAAGATGTGGAGTTAAAAAGCTAGCTGAATAGATCATCGATAGTATCAAGTATTTTAAACATTATTCCTAAGTTTTCGAGATGTATATTTAGAACAGTGAAGTGCATGTAAGCAATTTTAAAAAATCCTGTTATCGTTACAACCCCTCCTCCCTCTGTTACTTTTGAGCGTGCCAATAATTGTAACTTTTGATTATTTTTCTCACACTGTTTTTTATATAAATTGAAAGTTCTTATTTTAGTCCCAAAGGGATGTTTTGAAACCGATTACACCCACTCATGTAATTTAGTTTTTGCCGAGTCAGTACTGTCAAAATTTCGGTTGTTAGAGGAAAAGAATAAAAAAATTGTTGCAGCACGGGCACACTTGCCAATGTTTTGTTTTCTGTTTTAGATTTACTTATCGACAATAATAACGCGATTTAACTTGTGCAGGCTGAGTTGATATGCTCAATACTGTGTATCTCACCGTGTTTTGGAATAACTACAAGAAAATATGGTTGACATGAACAAAAATGAAAAAGTAATCCACAGTTAGTCACTGACTCTCACGCCAAATCCCCATCAACAAGTGCTAGAAAAAACAAGTGTTCGAATTGTCAGTATTGTTCCCGGAAGTAATTTACATCCATATTATGGAACTGCTAAAACAATATACCCTTGGCCAAATTGACATCAAACTGTTTCGGAAAATTGGCATCAAAATAGCGAGAATAGAAACTCCTTCAGAGCGGTTACCGGCTCTGTAATCCCCTTGACGTATCTCATTGTACCAGCGGTGACATGTGACCATCAAATAGGTTTGGTTTGGATCAACTTACGTGAATGGCCAAGTGTGCTGACTAAATCTGCACGTCTATTTATAATAGTCATGGCTTCTATAATTTTTTTTCTGTTAATACTTTGAGATTCTGAAGATCTGATTACTAATAGCGAGGGAATGGAAATCTCGAGTAACTTAGCCTGCTAACTTCGCTTACGATAACACATAACTTTCTGTTGTGTGCAGAAAGGTTAGCGTTGCTGAAGCCCAATTTATTTGTAACGTATTTGAACCCAGGAGCAATGCGTTTTATTTGGGGGTTGCCATCACAGCGAGGAGTAAGTGTGGCCATTCTATGAGTTAATACCATCACAAGTGGTGGAGTGGGGTATATTAAAAAACTCTAGAAGCTCATTACACATATTCCTCTTCAATCAGACAACTACATCAAGTGCACCTTATCTTCAAGTCAATCATATGCATGTATATCCATTTTTAATTTCATCTGCCAAAATTTGGGCTCAGCCTGCGGTACAATTAAAAGAAAAGTCTGAATACCAACAAACGACAGTATAAGCATTTCCATCAACGTGATATATATTTTATTTCACAATTGTTTGTTACCAGCAGTGCCACTATCATTTTGCAAACTGCTAATCTCAAACGACATACGAATCATCTTGATGTCATTGGTGCTGAAAACTACAGAATATGATGACAAGGAAAGCCAAGAACAAAAGAAACATTCAACATTCCAAATCTTAAGGCAATATAATTCATATTATTCGCACCATCTCTGTAAATGGCAAAAAATAAAGTCATGGCCAATATTATGAGCTCCCGGTAGGACGCTTATTTAAAAAAACCCAAATTGATTATGTCTAAAATAAAAATGAAAAAGAAGACAAGTCGCGCAAAATTGTGGCACATGATATACAAATGCCAGTGGAACCAACAGTAAGCTTGCTTGGCAGCAAATCCAACTTTAAGAGTCCCCTCTGATTCATCGTCTTTTGGGCAGCAGTGAGACAGCAATTGTATGGTCGGCATAGTCATAGTCTCATTTAACCAAGAAATGACCGACATCAAACACATTATACGTAGTTAATATATGACTCTAATTGAATGCAGATATTCACATAGCCAACCATACTTCAGATATTTGTCAAACATTGCCAACTTATATGGCTGTTTGCTTTGGATGGATGAGTGGGGATGAAGGGGAGAGGTCTTGAGATGTTGCCAGGGGTGCGGATCATTTTACCGGGGTATTGAACATTTTGGTCATTTTGAGAAGTTTGGTGAGTCATAAAAAACATCGACCCAATTAGCTACGGAGCTATTTATATTGGTAATATTAATTATAAGGTACAGGTGTACTTTTGACGGTTCAAAATAAAAAGCACAACAAACTCTACGATTGTTCACGGTAGGGAAGAGTCAAATTTTATAAAATGTTTGACTCAAAGTGATAATTTGGGGTCAAACGTTACTCTAGAGTCAAAAGGGGGACCAAAATACTAATTTAATGAAAACATTCTAGTCTACATGCGGCGAAAGCGCCGTACATTTGTCCATACCCTTCCCTTGGCAGTGTCCTTACCACTTGCATTTAGTACCCAGTGCGCAAAAATGGTCTAAGTCCCCATGGTATTTAGAACATCACAGGATTTATTAGGTGTCACAAAATCCACTTTAACGCGGTACAGTTCGTTTTAGCCTTATCAGCGACAGACTAATGCATTAGGGATAGTGGATCTTCCAATGGTCTGAAAAATAAATTATCAAGTCCTTTACCCATTTTGTCAGATGGAAGTTGCCAAGAGAATCTTCTCTTCCCTCACGATGTTTCCTTCCGTATTGTCAGGTTAGGATGACTTACATGATATAACACATTAGAGCAACGCTGGCTTAAAATATGCACTCGTTTATACAGTCTTGTGTTAAATAAAAAAGCGTTTATTAGATACTGAAGTATAAAGCTACAAAGCTAACTTCTGAGTCTCTCCGTCGTCGTACGAGTAGGTTACCAGAGATCAACCAAAACCTTGCTTCGCTTATCGGAATTCTCCACCATTTATAACCACTGAGTCATTTGCTCGTCGTACGAGTAGGATACCAGAGATCAACCATAGTGGCTTGTGGATGACAAATAAGAATTTTTATTTCTTTGACAAAGATGCTTACAGAAGAGCCCGCTGATGATAAAAGGCTGCTATACCAAAACTACTACCTAACTTTGTACGCTCTTAGCTTAATTATATAATTGTATATTTGATGCATCCATAATAATATCTCGAGGTAAGGGAGTGTTCAGAATTTACTTCCGGGGCAACCCATTGTTCCCAAGAAAAATTAGGGGGAAGGGTGGACAAAAATTCCAATCACTTAGGAGGGCTCAGGAAAAAACACATCAATTAAACATTTCCCAGAAGTCCTGATCCATAAAATTATGAATGTCTGTCAAAAATATCTGGTGAAAAATTTACAAATTTGCTGCTCCTACGTGAAAAAAGGGTTGCTTTCCAATAATTCCGTATGAGCATCCAGTAGATCATGTGCATCAATACTATGGTGCCAGATTGTTGAATTATTGACCATAGTTATCCTGTGTACAAACGAAATTTGCTGTAGTCGAGAAGTGATCTCAGTGTGTATGAATCAATGAGAATTGTGGGTATGCTCACAAATTGTGTAATGATACTAATACTTTAGAATCACATTCATTCTGATTTGTATGATCAAGGATTTCTGAGTGACGGCTGGCAGAAAAAGGCAAAACAAACAAATTAACATCTTTTAATTCGTATCATCAGAAAACATGCGCATCATGACTATTTTAAAGTTTGTAAAAAAATGTGAAATATGCATGCTCTGTCAGCTTTGAAAAAAAATGCACTGCTTACAAAAAGTGAACTTTGCCGTAAGCTTCACCTGGGTTATCTGCATTTACGAACTTTGATTGTGAATGATACTAGCAGAAATATAACAGATACATTATGTGAATTCATGTTATAGATAAATTGTACTGTCCAACAAAGGTTCTGTAATATTCATCAGGACTGTTGCTTTCAGTGGCAGTCACTATGTTTTATGGCAACCAACTTTTAAAAAAAAAGAAAAGGAAATAATGGTTGGGCTTCCCAAATTTTCACCGTGAGTCTGCAAGTTATTCAGCATCATCAGATGAAAATGTATTCTGGACTCGTGCATGTAGCATCTTACTTTCCATAAATATCTGGAGACTTGCAACTTGTGTACCATTAAACCTTAAAGATAGATATCACTTTGCCAATTATGTGCTCTGACAATGTCTGAATTATGTGCTTGTCTTCGTGTGTATCATGTGTATTAGTGAGAAAACTTACGTTGTAGTCATGTTCATTTGCACAAATTGCACGGTCAAACGTACAGAGAACATTTGCATGGCATCCGAGAATGAAAGTAAAAAATGACTGGTTTTGCCTTGCAGTGAGATAAATAAGTCTAGGTTTGATGCAAATAGCGATTGTTCTTGACATAAAAACGTAGAAGACTACCCAGGGGCTATCCAAAAGTAGTCATTGCATAGGATTGCATACATGTAGAAATGTCAGAAACATACTAGGAATATTGTCCAATGAAAGCTGCTTTATTGAAAAATGTAACACAAATACCATGTTACTGTGCTTGATTTTTAAACAGAAGAATAATTGTATGTTTTTCTTTGAAAAATCACTGATGTAAAAGTGCTGACTCAGCATTTTCCACAATTTTCGTTACATTATATAAGGTGGCATTATTTGTTATTTGTTATTATAACTATTTTTATCCATCATATGACTATGGTTTTCTTTGAACAGGTCAAATTTGCAATAAAAGTCATATGTATGGCTCAAAATCATGGGATTAATGGACAATTGAAAATAAATTATCAAAAAAAGTAGATTTAGATCAGCCATTTTACAAGCAACAACATATGTGATTTCTAGAAAATGACAGTATTCTTGGTATGGGGTAGTTCCCCACCTTAAAAGCCTGTACCTTCCACAGTCAAACATTTGCTAAGTTTTTCAATTCATTTCCACCTATGGTAGAGTACTTCTGAAAAAGTGAGACAACTTGTCTAGCATTGTAACATTACTTTTTTGAAAACAGGCTTCTTTTATCATGTTCATGCAAAAGTGGTGATAAAATGACATCTTGATAACGGCATTTTCCTAACTGCATCTCTTGGAATTTGCAAACAGTGCATTAACCCCCAGGTACTCATACGTGACTTCCCATGTATGATCATCTGCGTATCTATGAAAACAACTATTCCAATGCCAATTATTTAACAATTATTCTGACCCGATTTGAATGAGGTATAATCACATTTAACTTTGGAAATGACATTTTTGACTTATTGTGCTCTCAACTACAGCATTATAGCACTAGATGTTTAAGGGCAGAGAAAACAGCATCCTCAGCGTACTCTTCTATATTTTTTAAACTTATCTTCTATACATTTTAAACTTAATTAGACTAAAAGCGTAGAATTTGCTGTTTAAGGGTGATCGAGCCACTTGCTACGTCATCATAGCTGCAAACAATAGAATGCGCACTCTACGACGCTCGAGTCCACTGCACGGGGCCGTGCTCTCTGTAAAAATTACACCGTGGTTTTGATCTTGATACAACTTATTATCAGAGCTTTTAGCATGAAAGCGGACGTTATTAGTGATGATTGAATGATCATTATATTATCTTCGAGTTGTAAGTTTTAAATGTTTGAATGTCGATATATTTACAATGTATTTAAAAATCCCAACAAAATAATTTGAAAAGGACATATTTCTCATCAAATTGTGATTTTTCCCATTTCACATATGGGGAGGGGTGACGTTAAGCGATATGGCATTGTAAATAGGCTGGTGATCCCATATATTTGATGCATATATAATGTGCAATATATGAACACTAATTAATTTGAAAATAAACAAAATTGTTGGATCGGAAATCTAAATAATTCTACAAAGTATGGATAAGGCGTGGTCGTTACCTTTAAGTTACAACTTGTTTTGGAAGACCTGAGAAGTGATTATTAAAATCCTTATGCATATATTCAGCTGAAAAATAGCTGAAACTTTCATTTATTACTCAATGTGGTTCACATGTAAATAAAACAAGTGCAGCATTTCAAGAAAGGAACTGAAAGTAAATACATCGGGTTGGGCAAGGCTTACGGGAGATTCATAATTTCTGTTTTTCGAATTGGATAAAGTGGGTGTATTTCAAATCCGTCTAACTGCCAAATTAATCTGGTGAAAGAGAAAAATGACGAAAATTGTTGGTAAAACATTTAGTGGTTCGATCACCCTTAATTGTTGTACGGTTTTCGTGTCATTCAAGGCGAATGGCAGGAAATATTCTATAGTTACACTACTAATCATTAACATGCACCAGATCAGTCTGAATTCTTTCTAATAGCCAATCTAAGGATTAGGCGACATCACTGCCCAAAAATGTCATTCGGTTTTTGTATTTCTGTCTTGCCTTGAAAAAGACTTGAGGTTTGTTGTGATCTTGCTCACAAGATTGACTCTCCTCACAGAACAATGAATGTTTTCAATTTTATGTAAAATCCCACATCCTTACTATACCCATAATTATTGTAACAAGTTTTCTGACCTGGAGCCTTGTCATTTTGTGTACAAAATACAAAATATCCTCAGTTGACAGAGTGAAGAGCTTTTTTGAAATAAACACAGGCAGTTAGATAATAAATTGCACTCGCTCTTAGGAAATGTTAACCTCCCAATCCCCTTCGTATAGTTGAAATTTATGGCAAGTGAAAACAACAAAGTTATAAAACCAATGTTTTTAAATTTATGTTTCATTGAACACTGTAGTTTATTGCAGGGTTGATGTGTTTCATTGTTACACAGTGACAGAGGCCAACCTTGCTGCCTGCACACAAGGTATATAAATAGTGTATGCGTCATGCATGTTTGCAACCGAAACTAAATTCCAGCTGTCACCTCAGAAAAAAAGCTTGGCTTAGAACACAGAACAAGTCAACCTGTGCAAAATCACACTTAATATGCCAGTTAATTAAAAAAAATATTCTGTACTTTTTGTATAATCAACTGCTTTCGAGTGAAACTGAAAATAAATGCAAGCTATGCTTTCAGTGTAATTGCATTGAAAAGATCAAGTCATGTGAGAAAGTACATGTACTACAAAAGTCACGTGCACCTGACATTAAATTAATTAACCCACCTGCGCATTATGTACACTTGTAAGCTAGATCAGGTATGGGTCTTGTTTGTTCCTCCTTGTACCTTTTCTAGCGGAAGATAACGCTTCATTTTCCAGGATTTGACCTACTTTACATGATTTAGGACTTGGATTCATCTCCAGAATCAGAATGAAATGCTGGGTAAGACTTTTTTTGCCAAAGCTGAAGGGAAATGATAATGCTGCTGTCACAACTTTTGACAGTACACTGGTGAACTTTAATATGCAATTACCAGCCCAGAGTGGAGTGTATACATGCAATGAAATGGTCATGGTTCACACCTACAATTCATTCTGATAAGAATTACAAAGACGTTGTGGAATTCATCTGTTTTCTACATATTTTTCTGAATCTATAATCACGGAATCTTATTTCAGGATTTGTGTTCTGAGACAGTTCAGTAAATTAACAATGAACTAAATGCACGCGGAATGTTCAGTCGTTTGAACATAAGTGGTACTCAGGTTTGCAAAGAATGTGTGAATTTATTAAAGTCTTTCACTGCCTCTCTTTATGATTTCTCTAGAATAGAGCAATTTAGATGATTTCTGACAACTGTTGCTTCGTGGCTCTTTACAAAACCTAGCGCTTTTGCAGCAGTTAAGGTAAGTCATATTTCCATAAAAATACACACATATCAGTTGAGTGACTTTCTTTAAAACCAAATTGATGATCACTTGTGTACAGCAGACTATCACACTTATCAAGAACAAGTCATCGTTGATGACACAGTCCCCGCTTGTCCATTTTGTTATAATCTTTGGTGTCTAGGTAGCTGTAGTCTAGGTAGCTGTGGAATGACATTGATGCAACGGGTGCATCAGGCCTGTGACTTGCATAATAAAGTAATCTGAGGAACGTTCAATAAATGACTCATCTCTGCCGGTAATGACCACTCAAGGAACTTTTGATTACATCACACATAACGATGCCCTTACTGCCTCCAGTGTCATGATGGCACATACTATACACATGGTTTGGTGGAATTTTCTAAATGGTATGGGATCGGGTATGTTGTTGTAATCAGCCATTTTGGATTATATAATGAAACAAATTAATGTGCACAAGAATGCAGCCATAGTACTTTATCTTCGTATCACGTTTGAACAAAATCAGTCCATCGAGGGACAGTGACCTATGTTTATGTTTCAAAGACATAAAAAAATCACACCAAAATTTAAATCAAATGGCTGTCTATTGACCATATGGATCATAGCACAAAATTAGTAGACATGCATATGTATGCCATAGCACTTTATCTTTGTACTAAGTCTCAACAACATTGGGTAAAGAATATTTGCATATGATTAAGCCTCAAAGACATGAAAAAATCCAAAAATGACCATCTGACAGCGATATTGGAAAAAAATTACAATCTTGCAGCCATATTGGAACATGTCACGAAGTAAATTGACATGTGCGATCTTTGTGCCAAGTTTGGACAAAATGGGTATAATGACCTTTGAATTATGATTCAAAGACATGCAAAATTCCAACAAAATGGCAGTTCTGCAGCCATATTGGATCCTATCCCAAGCTTAATTGATACATGCATATGTATGCCATAGTGCTCTGCCTTTGTGCCAAGTTTGAACCAAATCGGTTCAACAATGTTTGAGTTATGGTTCAAAGACATGAAAAAATCGCAAAAAAATGGCCGCCTGTTGGCCATATTGGATCATATCACAAAATAAATTGGTGTTCATATGAAGGGCATAATGTTTTGCTTTTGTGCCAAATTTGAACAGAATCGGTTCAAGGATGTCTGAGTTATGGTTCAAAGACATAAAAAATCGAAACAAAATGGCCGCCTCACGCCCATATTGGATCGTATCGCAATATAATTCGACATGCGTATGTAGGACATAGTGTTATGCCTTTGTATCAAGTTTGAACAGAATCGGTTCAAGGGTCTTTGAGTTATGGTTCAAAGACACGAAAAATCGCACACAAAATGGCCGCCTCGTGGCCATATTGGATTGTATCACAAAATAATTTGACATGCATATGTAGGCCATAGTGTTATACCTTTGTGGCAAGTTTGAACAGAATCTGTTCAAGGATGTCTGAGTTATGGTCCAAAGACATGAAAAATCGCAACAAAATGGCCGCCACGCGCCCATATTGAAACATATCGCGAAATAATTTGACATGGATATGAAAGCCATAGTGTTATGCCTTTGTGCCATGTTTGAGCAGAATGTGCTCAAGGATGTCTGAGTTATGGTCCAAAGACATGAAAAATCGCAACAAAATGGCCGCCACGCGCCCATATTGAAACATATCGCGAATTAATTTGACATGGATATGAAAGCCATAATGTTATGCCTTTGTGCCAGTTTGAGCAGAATGTGCTCAAGGATGTCTGAGTTATGGTCCAAAGACATGAAAAATCGCAATAAAATGGCCGCCTCGCACCCATATTGGATCGTATCACAAAATAAATCGACGTGCATCTGTAGGTCATAGTGCTATGCCTTTGTGCCAAGTTTGAACAAAATCAGTTAAGCAGTGTCTGAGAAACTGTTGATGACGGACGGACGGACGGACGGACGGACGGACGGACGGACACACGGACGGGACCCAATCTATAAGTCCCCGCCGGACTTCGTCCGCGGGGACTAATGAATAATTCATACATCTTAGAAATGGCAGTGGCAATAGCAATAGGGCGATAATTCCCAGAATTAGTAACGTCACCATTTTTATTCTTTACAAGTGGAACCAAAGTGGTGTCCATCATGCGAGATGGCAAGTAACCATGCGCTGCAGTATGCATCACTGAGAGAAGAACGTGCAGGCGTGCATGCGCAAACTTTAAATGCTCAGCTGTAATGCCATCTGGACCAGCAGATTTATCAAGTTGGCAAATTTTGCAATGGAATTTCTAATGGCAGTTGGAGTGACAATCATATTTTCATCGAATGAAACACTCGAAATAGAATCTTTCACAAAACACTTATTACCGTTGTTGGTGACAAAGGAAAGCAGACTTGTAAAATGGTCACGCCATAAATTAGCAATGTCATGTTGCCCATTACAGCCATCAATGGTTGATTAAAGAGGAGACTTCTTTTTAGTATTAACACGCTTCCAAAACTCCTTGTTATTATTGTTACAGAGGTTGTCCGCTAATGTAAAAATTCTACAAATTTATTTAAATCTTCTGACAGGACCAGGGCATTTTCATTGGAACAACTTATTTAATCTGTGTCAGGTAGTTTCAAATTCACAGGTTTTGCAATGAATTTCTAGGACCAAGACAAATTGTAAGAAATTCAAGACTGTCTTCAAGGTTCATTTCACTCTATTACTGACAAGACATTGTAAAATTATTTTATGTTCACACTCATAAGCAACTTGAAGTTCAGCTAGTCTGTCAATTACAAAGCAAAAAGTGCATGGGGCTCTGAATTTTGGTTGGCATTGGAGCTGGCGCTGATAAAAACTGACAAAAATTTGTTTGCAAGAGGACTTTTCACATGCTGTTAAATGTGCTCATCACTCTTTACTTCGTCCATACTTGTTTCCTTTATTGCCTCTCTTTTCCTTGCTGACCTATGAATTACTTAATGCGCAATAATTTGTTCCTTCAAATGTAAATGTATTGTATGTAAATGTGTTCACTGAAATGCAGTTATTTATTCAAATAAAACTGCAGCAATTGATGGTATCTACCACATGTTCTTGAAGTAAGATGATATCACTGTGACCATGTATATGACACAACTGATGAAAAAAAAACCATCAAGCATATTTATCGGGTACGCTTGTCAAGCAAAGGAGTAAGAAAGGGCTGAATTTGTATGCCTATACATATTGAACGTTCAATTTACAAATAAGTCACGTGCACCATTGCAGAATTTGACAAAGTTAATGACAAAGGTATTTAATGGCCTTAATACACCAATGTAACTTGTGTACCGGTATACCTTCAGGGAATTTTATTTTTTCACATTTAATTTATAAAATCACACTGTTCTCTTTATATGTTGGGCTTCACAGAAATCAATCCACATTCCAATGTCTGCGAAAAATCTGGAGCTCATCCTTATTTTAATGCTTGTGATCGGATCATCAATAGCTTTGAAGATCAAAGGTAAGCTTCAAAACATGATGATGGTATATGCAATAATGTTGTGTATCAATTCATACTTTTTAGAATTAGTTTGATGGATTTGCATGCTCCTGCCAAACAGAGAACCATTGTGCAGAAACCCCGTGCCGAATGGTTTACAGAAGACCTACTGGCTAAGCGTAAGGCTCTGAGATCACTTGAACAAAAGTGGCGTTCTTCTCAACTTGAAATTGACAGACAGATTTTTATCGCTGCTCGTGTTGAGTATAGCAGAAAGTTGGATTTGGAGAGAGCGTCTTTTCATCGAAGTAAAATTGAAAACGCAAACACCAAGGAACTGTTCCGAGTTGTTGATGACATTTCCGATGCAAAGAAATCTGCTTCCGACATTCTCCCAAATAATCATGAACTATTTCAACTACCAGCTGCCTTTGCAACGTTGTTTGAACAGAAAATAGAAGACATTCGCATAAAACGTCAAAATGCTAGTCCCCTTAGTATTGAACCATTCTTGTACCAGAACTCGCTCTCCATTCTTGAACCTTTGTGTCTTGATGATGTAATTTCTATTAATAGTAAGATGACTTCTAAATCGTGTCAACAGGATCCAATGCCCACACAGCTGGTCAAAGCATGTGTAAATGAACTAGCCCCATTACTGCTCCGTATTGTAAATTCTTCTTTTTCGTCTGCTGTTTTTCCAACTGATTGAAAAACAGCCATTGTTCGTCCACTCATTAAGGAAAGTTTTTGGAGAAGTGTGACTTTTTTCGTTTAAATCGTTATCTGTCCGAAAATTCTCTGTACGGTCATTTTCAGTCTGGTTATCGCGAGGGGCACGGCACTGAAACTGCACTTATACGCATGTTGAACGATGTCATGCTCGCTCTCGATAAACACCATCATTTCGTCCTGGTTCTTTTGGATTTGTCAGCGGCATTTGACACCATTGACCATAACATTGTCTTGGGTAGGTTACGCTCTCGTTTTGGTTGTCAAGGGGTTGCTTTAAAATGGTTTGAATCCTTTCTGAAAGGTAGAACACAACAGGTCTCTGTCAAGTCGATATTATCTAACAAATGCATTTTAAAGTATGGTGTACCTCAGGGTTCAGTATTGTGTCCTGTCTTGTTTGCTTTGTACATGGCTCCTATTGAGGATATCATCACGCGTCATGGCTTAAACTCTGTTATATATGCAGACGATTCTGGACATCCTTGCCAGCGCCACTATTGTTCAGCGTATAGAGGCATGCGTCGATGAAATTCGTAATTGGATGATGTCCAATAAGTTGGCACTTAATGACGGGAAGACAGAGGTTATCTGGTTTCCACCCAGAAATTGTACGGTTGGTTCACAATTTGGTTCTGTGAATGTATGAAAAGGTGAGGCCACAATTTCGCCATCCACTTTTGTACGTGACCTTGGCGTAATGCTTGACTCGTTCGGTCTCATGGACGAGCATATTCGCTATGTTTGTAGGGTGGCATCTCATTCACTTTGGCGGATAAGTAAAATTAGAAAATTGTTAGACCAGTCCGGTGCTGAAAAATTGGTTCACGCTTTTGTCACATCGAAATTAGAGTATTGTAACAGTCTACTTTTTGGCCTACCTGCATATAAATTGAGCAAGCTTCAGCACATTCAGAACTCTGCTGCTAGTTTGGTAACTGGACGGAAGATGGGCCGTCACATTGACATGACATCTATACTCAAGGAGTTACATTGGCTTCCAGTAGAAGAACGAATCCGTTTTAAAATTCTTTGTTTGGTTTTTAAAATTGTCCATCAAGGTGAATTGGTTCCAAATTACTTAAAAGAACTAGTAAGAATTGTTAGCCCAGTACATAATACGAGAAGGAGTGTCGGTGTAAGATTGAATCCCTTTTTCTGTCAAAGATCATGGGAAACAACTTTGTAGAACATATGGTGACAGAGCTTTTACCGTGTATGCCCCTAAACTGTGGAATAGTTTGCCGCCCGAACTTTGGATGATAAAGAAATTCGCTCCTTTTAAGAAGTCTCTTAAAACCATTATTTTTCGTCAATGCTACTGTTGACTTGGATATAATTTTACCTGCATTTTTATAGTTTATTTATTTTTTATCATTTTTAGTGAAATTTTTTGAAATACTTTCTTTGCTGTTTTTAAGTGGGATCCTTTAGTCTAGATTTTAAGCTTGCTTGTTTTTATCGATTATTTTTTATTACACTCTTTCCTCTGAGTTATTTTGTATTTTTTTTCGTATTTTTTAGTTCTTCCAGAAATTTTCTGTAATGTACAGACCACTGAGACAAGGTGTGTAGTTGTCTTTAAACAATAAATTATTATTGTTATTATATTAGTCGACTTGCTCTCTTCGGAACAGAAATAAAGTCATATTTTTACAACAAAGAAGTTTGTATTCTTTTAATATAATGATACTCTTCCATCAACTGATTACATTCCAAGCTTCTTCAAAACACTGTCTGATTCCTTTAATAATGGGAGTAAGGTCCCCAGGGATGACCTTAATCAGATTTTGTTCAAATTGTAAAGAAATATGCAAATTTGTTTTAGGCTAATTTTGCTATTTTGGGGGAAAAATCTTCTCATCAAAGGCTGGTCCGACAGCTTTAATATTTGGTATACAGTCCCCAAGGATGGCCTTAATCTATAATACATAGATTAGTTCAAATGAGATGAAATATGCAAATTTGTATTTTAAAGGCAATTTTTGTAATTTTTGGTCAAAAAAAAATCCTTCAAAACTGGTTGTCAGACAGCTTTGATATTTGAGATCCCTAGGTCCCGAGGGTGGACATATTTTAGGTTTGTTAAAATTGTGTAGAAATTTGCAAATTTGTATTTTTAAGGCAAAATGTTATATTTTTGGTCAACATTTTTTTACCCAAACTTCACCTGATAGCTTTGATATTTGGTATATATGTTCTTAGGGATGATCAAAATATGATATATTCAAATTCTGGTGAAATTTACAATTTTGTTGTATTGGGGCAACTTTTGCCAGTTTTGATAAAAATTAGTTTCTCAAAAACTACTTGTATGATAGCACTGACATTTAGTATTTAGGTTCCTAGGGATTATCTTAATGTGATATATTGCAAATATGATGAAATATGCAGTTTGTTCTTATTGAGGCAATTTTGATCATTTGTGGTCAAAAAATTTGTTTTTCACAACTACACATCTGATAGGTTTGATATTTGGCAGACATATTCTAAGGGGTGATCTTAATATGACACTTTTTTGAAGCTATTTTTGCCATGTTTGTCAGGCCATCCTGAAACGAGTTATCAAAGATTTCTACCTTCATCAATACATTTGTCACAAAATAGTTATTCTTTACATAACACAGCAGGGCTCTATTGACTGTAAGGTCGCTCGTTTATACCTCACACATTTGCCCTAAGCCATTAACATAAAGTGTAAACATAAAGTTAGATATTTTATGATATATTGCCAGTAAATAGCCAAGGCTTGCTACTACCTTAGATGGAACACTATAACTTGACCATGCAGTTCAGATCCTCAGGACAATTACATAACATTATTGTCATGATAATTTAACGAATGTGTCAATCTTTGTTGACGGTAAGTTCAGGATGATATAATCTCATGTAATTGGTTTCCATTGAATAGATATATGGCTTTTTTTCTTCAGATTTGTAATGCAAGCATATGAAGCACACCTAGTGACAGTATACCACAAGATTTTGAAAAGTTCATAACTTACATTGCATGAGTGATAGCAAGTGCATGTTTAAAGTGAACTGGTCAATACCGAGTGGTATACCATTGCGAGTGTGATTTATTGCTATTATATCATACAGTATTAATATTGAAATTCTGGCATGGAATGTCAAGAAAGATTTGCTCAAGCTGAGAGCTCGTGCATGCCAGCCGTGGTATATTGCAAACATGTAACCATCATTCT
The DNA here is from genome assembly GCF_041260155.1 of Ptychodera flava. Classification (NCBI taxonomy): domain Eukaryota; kingdom Metazoa; phylum Hemichordata; class Enteropneusta; family Ptychoderidae; genus Ptychodera; species Ptychodera flava. The sequence continues at coordinate 3,813,659 of NC_091935.1, read as the reverse complement.
TTTCACATCTCGACCAATCAGATTGCTGTACTAATTTGCACCATCAATAAACTGGTATTAGTGGTTTTAGTGCACAAAAGTCATATGTCCATGTAGCACAAGGGGCTACTTGGCTATTCAGCTGGTCGGCCCGAGTCTGTCATATGTATTATGTATGTTATTCCTTTAACACACTGATACCATGCACTACACTTGTGTCATAAACCTTTATGCTATGTACTGGTGCAAATGAGCTTACAAAATTTAGATGTAATCACTCATCAGTAATTGGTAATTGGGTCAGTATGGATAGCCTTGCTAATAATACCCTATTCCCTCATGTCCCCCACCTTGCAACAGAGTTGATGATGTCTTTCATCATTTTCAAGTGTAAAATGAAATTAATGCAGGCAGCTAAAATCATAAAATTTATAAGAAGTGTTGATAAAGAACCAATGTGCCTGTGACAAATATACACTCTATTATACTATTTCATTTTCTGTGATCTTTTCATCGTCCCATTACTCTGCAACAGTACCTGACGAAGCAACTGCAGTTGTGAAAAAGGGGAGATGCATTCATCTGAAGTGTTCTCTGAAAATGAAGAAACCTCACACTTCTCATAACTTTGTGTGGTACTGCAATGGCGAAGAACTGCAAAACATAACGACCACTAAATATGAAGTGAAGAAAAATAACTCACTCCTTATCATAGCTAAGGCAGACTATGATGACTCTGGTAATTACTCCTGTGGAGTTCGTGGTGATGCACGCAGAAGACACAATGATGTGACAAAAATTATTGTTGGAAGTATGTTTTACTGTTAACATTAGTTCAGTGTTTTGAAGTCAATATTTGCATGTCTAAAAATCTTAGCCTTTTCAGATAAAATTACCATGGCAAGAACTTAATTGATACCAGAAACTTTAAACTTTTCAAGAAGACAAATGCTTCTATTAATGACATGTAGGTATGGCTTTATATATCTATATGCGTACGTGTTACACATTCTAATTGCTACATTATTATGACTTAAGTTCCGGGCTACATGTAATCATCTAAATATAGTCTGGGACACTGTCATTACAAAGACCTGTTTGAGGTTTGCTGAATACTAAGTCCCTTCATAATAAGCCTGATTTCTACCTGAGTCTTAATTCTCACAGTCATTTTTCAGGACATGAAGATCTTGAAAGTATAACTTGTGTACGACAGTAGGTTACTGACATACCAAATAGAATGAATTTTAATTGGTTCAATCCATCTGTCTTTGAAACTTATGTTCATTAAATATGCTTTTTTATTTTAATCAGGCAAACCTAATGCTACACTACAATGTAAATCTTCAAATATGCAAGAAATCTATTGTTTCTGGAATGAAACCTTCACAAACTTACCATCAAAACCTATATTTTCTTGGAAAGTAAGGTAGGTGATTCTTCAAATATCATAAAAGAGGATTTTTACTTTTGGTTTCAAGTGATGTATTGAAATGGCCATAGAATACGAAATGGCTGTAGACTATATTCTTGTGCGTGGTCTATTATTGGTGATGATACGTACCATTTCAGTAAATGATACGTACCATTTCAGTAAAGTATTTCAGATGAATGGACAATGAAAATTAAAAAGAGGGAAACAAATTTTATAAAGTAATTTGATTTGAGCAATTTTCTTTGAAAAAGTCATTAAATTTCTGATGATTAGATATTGTGGTAAAATATGTTTTGTGGTTGACAGTATTAGTCAAGAGTTGTTTTGCTGAACATTCCGAATAAGGGCTCATCCAAGAATTATGACATTATCTTGCCCTTTTTCACTTATATATATGTTTCCAAACTGGTGTGAATTCATAAAGTTTCTCAGTAGCTAGGCAAAAGATGTAGCAATTTCAATTTTCACTCACAAGCATCTTGCTGATCTCCTCAACAACTCCTGATGTCATGACATACGTATACATGGGCAGTGAGGTAAACCAACTCTTGCAATGCCAGAGCAAACAATTATTACTGTACCTCACACCCGTTCAAGTTTGCAATAAAAATGAAGCCTAGTGTTTGCTATGTATGTGTATGTCCTCATGACACATTTGCCAAATCATGCTCCCTTTAGCCCATATTACAGTGCCTCTGTTCCTTGGGTTTCATGGTACTGGCATATGTGGTGCAACCCTATTTGCACAGCCCAGTCCACTACAGCACGTGTCTGAGGTGGTGATATTAAAGTGGAGCTCACATGCATCCACCCCTCCTTCCACATACCATAGACCTGTACTAGTGAATGTTTCCAATGATCCTCCATTTTCCTATAAACTCTACAATCTGTGATGGTTTCATCAGGATTAAGTTTAGGATTTTCCATGGGTTACATGCATATTCTCCCACAGAAAGGTCTACAGGTGTGTGTCACCTGAATGGGCCACCTTTTCATGAAAAATCCCCAAACAATGGTTGATTTTCATCCAGAAAAACCCTAAACAAATGTCCCATGTGTAGGAAAACTTTCACATGCAATAGAATAATGGTGAGAATTCCCGAAATTTGTCGAGCAAATTCCCAACAATTGGTCATATTTTTGAAATATACATATTAGATAGATGTTTTCAATTTGGGTGGCACACCCCCATATGAAAATATCAGGAGTACCCTCCTGGGAAGGTTTTAAGCCGCTATGACATATAATATTTCTCATTGTTATCAAGCGATATTCAGAATGCCCTTTAGGTTTCTTGTAAACTAAAGGTAGCACTGCTTTCAATTTCAGCAGTAAAACAATGCCTGAACAAGTAAGCGCACAACATAAACAACAATTTTTTTTTTCAAACTTATCAAAACAACAATAAAATGATTGCCCTGGTTCCCTGTGTTCAGTACATAAGTTTAAGCAAACTTCCATCTGTCAAACTTTTCAATTAACCAATGCGTACATTCATCAATCTAGTCGTCTGTCCATGATTGTCTGACCTCATACCACAGACATACAATTTGGTTATTGTCTAGTTCTGCATGATTGTATATTGATAAATGGTCGACTGAATTATTACATTTCTAAGATCAAACAAGTGTTCGTCAATTTCACTTTTGTCGTCCTGGCTAGCGGGAGCACAGACACATTCAAAATGTTGAATTGTATGGTATGGTACTTTTAGTTGCACGTGCCTGGTTTGCCTTGAGTTTCTGCTTTTGGACTCCTTAGAATGGTATCAAAAAGTTAACAGCAGCATGATTATCAGAATGTATCCTTGGTTAGCAGCCAATCGAGATATCAGACTTTTTGGGTCATGCTTTGAACCACCTTCTTCCTGAATTTTTAATACAATGTATGATAAAAAAATAATGGACTCCTAACAGTGGCACCACAATGTATGAAAATTTTAAAAAAAAGACGGCCAGTACTTTAATGTACTTTTATGATATCAACATGTACCGGTAATTGCCAGTGCAATATGTACTGAATATCTTTATTTGTATAAGTGAAGGCTTTCAGTATGATGAACATTATTTTAATAATTATCATTCTTATTAAGTTTCAGTAAAAAATTTACGACATGTGTAAATCGCAGTGATGGTACCGAAAAAAATGAAGAATGTATCTGTGAAACTGATTACAGTTGTCATTTTCCACGAAACCATGGCACCTCTTATACCATGATGGTAGAGCTGACTAATGATCTGGGAAAAAAGACGGTCAAGCTGGACTTTAATCTGGACTCAGAAAGAAGAAAATACTTCCTAATAGGTTGGAGTTACAGTAAAAGATTTTACAAGTATTTTGAAATGTCAAATTAAGCATTCTTGTTTGTCTCAAAACTCTTTGATGTATCTCAGTTGTCACAAAGTGTTTGCCTACATTGAGGTTGTGCAATATACCCTCTATAAATGAATATGTTTCGTTACATTTTACATTTTGACACAATTTTGACTGTAGGCATTATGTTGTAATTCCTATCTTATATCTTTAAAGCGATACCCGACAAACCCCGATTAGTATATGCAACAATGTCAAGTTCTACTGCTACTATTAAGTTGTCCCCTCCATCTGACTGGAAAAAAGGATTATACCCTCGATTGTACAAGATTGCTTACCAAAAATCAGATGAAATATCCACATGGAATGAGGTATAACTTTCAACTGTATCATCACCATTAATATTATATAGGTCTGATCAGCCCTTGGTGTCGCGCTAAACTAGAAATGTTATTTGTATTGATTCATTATTAGTAATAGTAAAGGATAAAATTGAATTAATTGTTACTTGTTGTATACATTTGTACCACAACTATGTCCAGTTTGCCCTCTGATGAAAACAGTTCACTTACACGAGGTCATACCCTAAAGGTATAGATTTTCTGTTCAATATATAAAAAATTGGCAATTTTTAACATGATAACTACCTATTTTGTTTAACAAGGGACATCTTGTGCATCATAGTTGCAATAGTAACTGCACTGCTCTGCAACTTTGACTTGCAAGCTGAAAACTATAGCAACCAAACTAGTTTTCTCTCTTTTTCTGTTTTTTAGGCATGATAGTGACAATATTTTGTATCAGTGACAAGGTGGATAATAATACTTACTGCTTTATTAAGCGATATATTTTATTACTGGCATGTTATTAAATAATATTTTGCACGATTCGTATTTGCTCATTTACAAGCACACAAAAACATGGCGGCACCCGTGAAAGCCGGGTACACTTACTTGCATAATATTTATGAATCTGCATGTGTAATCAATAAGCTGCTGGCATGACTATTAATTTACAACAATATATGATGTCCTTTGAGTAGCTTGCTTAACCTTGGGTTTCTGTAAACTATAGGAGTTGCTATATAGTGATCAGTCACTTAAAGTTGAACTGATCATCATAACAATTTTAGCAAATATATGAATCAAAATGATGATGAAGGAGTTGCCATAAGATCTACAAAGACAGTCTAGTGTACATCGAATTGCAGCGCGCAGAACACTATGATTTTTTCTGAATATTCTGAGAGATACATGTAGCATAACAAAAACCTGACAAGTGAAACTTTGCAGAAAAAACCTTTAATTGTGATAACATTTTACAGTTTTCTCCTATTTCAAGTCATCCTTTAACCATTATTTAATTTTCAATTAATGGTAATACATTTTCTTGAATTGATTTCATCAATTTCCACTGAACACACACACACACTTATAGTATACAGAACAAAACATCTATCTGCACCTACAGAGTGCGTAGAAATGGTGAGTTACAGCTTGTCACAGGCAGAGATTCACTGCTGTATAAAAGAACCCTATTTTCCAATTGCCATACCTATATAGCACTCTCAAATAATTTGTAAGAACAGATGAATGGAATTTTTTGGACCTATAGTTGTATGTACGCACGCTAACTCTAGTTATGATAATTTCATCTAATTCAACTTGGAGTTACATGTACATGTCATATACACACCCAGGGGTAGTTCACTGTCATTCTATGCAACCTGTGCTCGACAATTTGTCACTTACTGTAAGTACATCCTAAACAGGCCAACAACATGACCTGTGAAAGACAAATAATTGGTGGGAAGTGATTTAACATTAAGAACACTATAATAATATTATTTTTCTCTACACACTCATCTCCAGGACCCCCAAACCGCCAACCTCTCATGAAAACATCTTATTCAAACTTGGATCTATTATTTCTGAGGAATTTTCCCTTGTGACAGTAATAATGTCTGTCCAATGATGACACTGTTTGTGGTTGGGTTTTCCATGATTAAATGCAGGAGTCTCTGGACTTTGTTGTTTTATTATCATAATGATGTAAAATCAGTATAAATTTGTAGAATGTAGGGAAGGTCTTCTCATGAAAAGAACTGAATTGAAGTGATTGAAGAATGCATTTTTGTGCAAATTAGTGCAACTATAAATTCATGTGAGGGATCAATTATAGTTGATATTCCACATTCTCCACGGAGTTCTAAAATTGGTAAAGTCAAATGAGCTATGATATACATGACATTGTATTTCTTTTATGATAGGAAGTACTACCTGATGAAGACCAAACCAGAAAGGAATTAGCTATAGAAGGGCTCATCCCATTTACCAAGTACCACTTCAAGGTTGCATGTACATTCAGCTTTATCGGCAAGAAAGTTACCATAGGGAACAAAAGCGAAATGAAATGGAGCGAATGGTCAGAAACTGTTGATGCTACAACAGCAGAAGCAGGTAGGCAAATATTGTATATATTAAATTCTTTGGCAATTAATGTCACTCCATTGTAAGACCACAAAAACTCTTCAGGCTGACTACTATTGTGCTGAATATGTGGACACAGACTAGTCATGCAATTTCACCTTGTACTGTATAGTTTTAGTATAATATAAAATGTCAATATAAGGTTTTGGTTTCCTGAACTATTTTGTCATGTCCTCCTTAATTGTGTAAAGTTAAGAATTTTGCCAGGACTTTAAGCAAAGGAATAAGAATTGGACAGATTTTCTTTCAAGGAAAATTTGATTATATGACAATTCCTTCGAGTTATTTCCTTTGTGTATTACTTGCCTTCCTGAAAGGATAGTCTGATTGACTTCATTGCAAAGTCAAAAAGCACTCTTATTATAATGTATTTCAGCTCCAGGTGGCGTAGTGAAAATCACTGATATCAGTCAGTCTGGATTTGATGAATATGAAAACAGGGTGTACAAAGTTAAATGGGAGGTAAGATCGTTCTATTAAGAGTTGAAACTTCTTATCGGTTGTTTAAGTGCAATAAAAAAAGCTTTATAGTGTGGGTTGCTAATTAAAGATGTTACAATATAGGTTTAGAGAATGAAAACCAATCCATTACTAAAGTAGACAGAATATCAAATCTTTAATCTCGGTAATTTATAGTCAATAGGGCACTTCATAGTAATTAGTTACATTACTGGAAAAGCCAGGTTACCTAAAATTCCAATGGTAAGAAGTACAGCTTCAATATATTCCCTATATATATATATATATATATATATATATATATATATATATATATATATATATATATATATATATATATATATAAATATATGATCGTCTTCACCATTTGGCACTATAATATTAAGCTGATATATTCCAGCCTTAAGTTAAATTTTGATAACTGTACTGTACTTTTCACTTTGTTTCTCCAACATGTTTATAGCCAATGTCTGAAAATGAAGCTAATGGTATCATACTGGGATATAAGATTCATCAAAGACAAATTAACCCAACACATCAGGAAAATAACCTCAACCCAACAAAGGACACAACAATAATTGTTGAAACCCCAGTGAAAACTTACCATGTATCAAATAATATAACTAGCTATACTGTTAAAGGTGGGCATATTCAGATATTTGAACTTGACATCTCATGGGCTTCAACTTGAGATTGCTGCTGCTTTGGTCACTCAAATTGTTTAGCGTAAACTCAAATGTGTGGACTGGTATAGAGTTTTTGTAAATGTATCAATGACATAAACGCAATGGCTAAGAAGAAAAAATTGTCTGATTTTGCCACTGATTTTTTAATAATTATTTCATGTAATAATACGTGAAACAAGATATTAAATATGAATTATATTGTTACCGGCTTAACACAAGGTGCATGTTTTAACAATACGTATCAGGTTATCAAACAGTATAACCATCAGAGGACAAATTGTTCGACTTATAAACTGAATCTGTTTGAGATTTTAGGTATTTCAGTTCTAAACTAAAGTTGTATCCTTATCATAGGTCTACGACCAGATCAAAGGTACAGTCTTGACATTGTGGCCTATAACAGCATTGCTGATTCTCGTCCAGCCTATGTCAATATTCCAGCTGTTCCAGGTAAGGAATCACCCTAGTTACTTAAATTGTTCAAGAACTCAAATTCTTGCACGATGATGCCCATTTAATCTCAGTTGTCAAATTTGTATAAATATGGACACTTAACAATAAAGTCCTCTCAGTCCTCTGAAAACTCAAATGATTTGGGTCTTTTTATCTACAAAGTTATCTATAAAACTTTCCTGGTTGTCTACGACATACAAAAAAGTAAATGTAATGTATATGCTACTGTCCAGTTTCCATAAGTGTAGCTTTATGTTGGAGTACAACTATACCAACAACATTTGTCTCAAATATTAGTGTAAGCAAACATTTCTGTGCAAAGGCACCGGCAATTTCAACAGAGGGTGTGATTACTTGTGGCTTTGTCAAGAGAAATCCTTTTAGGATTCTAAATACTGTATATTCATTTTTAGCTACTATAGACTATAGTCTATAGAAGCTGTTGGGATGGGTATCTGTCAAGCGTCCACCGTCAGTATGTGTGGGTGTGTGTCCATTTGTGAGGATGTCCGTCTACTCAAATATTTTGAGAACCACAGTACTTACAGACTTGATATTTGTTGTGTAGCTGCAACATAGGGTAATGAAACTATCTCGTTTTTTTGTATGTTTGGAAATATGCAGATTAGCTAAAAAAAACATGTTTGGTAATTGGTAAAATAATCTTCATAACCACTGGTCAGACAGCTCTGATATTTGGCTGCAGGTCCCTAGGAATGACCTTATTCAGATGTGTTCAATCTGTGATGAAATATGCAAGTTTGTATTTTTAAGGAAATTATTGTCATTTTTGGTTGAAAAATCTTTTAAAATCTTCTTCAAACCGCTTGTCAGACAGTTTTGATATTTGGTTACTGGTCTGCAGTGATTACTGTCTTGTTGAAATTATGCTGAAATATGTAAATCTGTAATTTTAAGGCAATTTTGCCATGTTTGGCCAAAAATCTCCTTCAAAATTTCTGGTTGGACAGCATTAACATTTGGTGTACATGTTCCTAGGGATAACATAAATATGGTTTCTACAAGCTATGCCAAAGTCTGTGAGTTTTTTAGCTCCCATAGCCATATGTATATATGGCAATGGAAGCTATTCTTATAGGCTAGGGAAATGTCTGTATGTATGTATGTATGTATGTCTGTATGTCTGTATGTCTGTATGTCTGTCCGTCAACATCAAAAACTCCAAAACCGCTGTACATTTCATCTTGATATTTGGTGTGTACATGGATGATGGGCTGTAGATGAGATTTTGTTCAAATGAAGTTGTCATTGCCAAAAATATGCAAATTAAGTGAAAAAATGTAAAAACAGTCAAAATTGAAAAAACTCAATAACCACTGAGCAGATTACATGAAAAATTAGCATGTAAGTACTTTGGACTGACATGAAATGATTGTGCACATCTTGGGTCAGTATCTTGGACTTGCTATTTTTCATGAATTTTTTTGTAATTTTCTCCCATTTTTGGTCAAAAACCTTCTTCTCTGAAACCACAAGTCCGATTGATTTGAAACTTGGTATGGAAGTGCATAGGAGTGACCTTTCCCAAATTTGGGCAAATCATGGTGAAATTTGCATATTTTTTAGTTTACACGTCCATAGACTCCCATGTATAAGGCAGATCTCCATAGACTCCCATGTATTAGGCCACGAAAAAAAAAAATTTAGTTTCTCATCGTATTCATATTGCAAAAAGGATGCAGTGACACAATTTTTAGTCCCCACGGATGAAGTCCAGTGGGCTAATAGATTGGGTCATGTCCGTCTGTTCGTCCATCCGTGAGTCCATCCATTCACGCAGATATCTCGGATATTTTTACAAAATGTCATGTGACCTTGATGACCTTTGATCTCAAATATACATATTTGTCCATAACTCAGTAACCACAAGTGCTACCACCCTTCATATATGGTATGATGGGACACCTTATGACGCCACATATTGTACTTCATTTATTATGCGCATATCTAATTTTGAGCGAGCCAATAGAGCTAGAGGTCTGATTTTTGGTATATAAGGATAACTTAGCAAAACAATTTTTTTGACAAAATGTCACATGACCTCGGTGACCTTTGACCTCAAATATACATATTTGTCCATAACTCAGTAACCACAAGTGCTACACCCTTCATGTATGGTATGATGGGACACCTTATGACACCACATATTGTACGTCATTTATTATGCGCATATCTAATTTTGAGCGAGCCAATAGAGCTAGAGGTCTGATTTTTGGTATATATGGATAACTTAGCAATACAATTTTTTTGACAAAATATCACGTGACCTCTGTGACCTTTGACCTCAAATATACATATTTGTCCATAACTCAGTTAACCACAAGTGCTACACCCTTCATATTTGGTATGATTGGACACCTTATGACACCACATACTGTACCTCAATAATTATGCACATATCTCATTCTGAGCAAACCAATAGAGCTGGATGTCTGATTATTGGTATATAGGGATAACTATAGGAGAGAAATTTTTTGATTAAATGTCATGTGACCTCGATGACCTTTTACCTAAAATATATGTTTATGTCAATAAATAAGTAACCACAAGTGCTATGTCCTTTGTATTTAGTAGGATGGGAGACCTTATGACAACACAAGCTTTACCTCATTAATTATATACACATCTAATTCTGGGCAAGCGAATAGAGCTAGAGATCAGATTTTTTGGCATATAGGGATTAATTAGCAATATAATTTTTTTTTTGAAAATGTCATGTGACTTCGATGACCTTTGACCTTGATTATACATATATATGCATATCTCAGTGACCACAAGTTCTATACCCTCCAATTTTGATAGGATATTAGACCTTAAGATGTCACATCTTGTACCTCATTTATAATGCGCATATGTATTTCTTGGCTGGCCAATACTGCTAGAGGTATGATCTTTTTCCCCATTTAGAACCATAACTTAGACATGCCTCATGTGTTTCAAATTGGGAACAAGGACATAGACCTATGTGCCCATAGATCTCAACATATACACTCCAGTGATACTTCTTAATGACCACATTTTCCTGCCCCATCAAGACTAATACTCCTATTACAAGTGGGGACTATGTCATTGTAAATGACTTGTTGAGTTAATGGTTGTATCACAGTGTTCGATATATCTAATTCTGTATTTTTTCCATTTTATATTCTGAATAAATACATTAAACATATTTCACTGTCTCCAGTACATTAATTACATTTAAGTATTTTCACTTCATGCACTTTATCCCTTTCACACATGTTCAAATATCTGACCAGAGATCAAACACTTAATAGTCCAGGATGGGAGCTACAGTGTCATTGATGCTATTTTTTATTTTTGAGACTATTTTTGTCATTTATAATCAATTTGATTTTTTCTTCAAAACCGCTGGTTAGACAGCTTTGATTCTTGGTATGCAGGTCCCTTTAGGATGGCCTTAGTGAGATAATTTCATATGGTTAGGAAATACTTAATTTTGTATTTTGGAGGCAGTTTTTGCCAATTTTGGTGAAAAAGGCTTCTAAAATATTGCTGTTCTGATAGCTTTGCACTTGGGTATATGGCTGACCTAAGCCATATACTTTGTTTGCGCATTGCAAAACATTTAAAAGAAATTGTTAAAAAGTGAGGAAGTCACATTTGGTATTAATTTGTAGCAAAATTTGATTGAGGAAACAAATCTAAGGCTATTTTACATATTGGACCAACCTAAAGCAAATATTTAATGGAGGAAACGAAAACACAGATAAGGAATTTGGATCTACATGAATTCCATTTGGCAGGGTGCACACTACCAGGTATTACCAACTCAAGTATAATTGTCTTAATTCTAATCAACATACACACACACACAGCTGTCAGGTCATTAATCGATTAAGTAATCATCACAAAATGGAGTAAGCCAAGTGATACTCACACGCAGGATTAATAAGATGAGAGGATGACATCAGGTCATTCCATCACACAAGCTGAATAAAACAAAATTTTTGACTTTTCCCTCAAACACTATATAAATTTGCTCCTTCTAACTGAGGTTCAATTTACATGTATCAGTGATCATTGAACAAATAATGCCCTGTGTTTTTTATGCTTTCGATCACAACTTTCAACTTACTTGGACAATGTTGACTTCCTACATAATTTGCTTGCAGTAATTGTAAAAATTATTATCTGATCCCTACAGGTATTCATATTTGATATTACACATACTTCTTACACACTGGGAAATAATTGAAATCTTTCTGTTTTTCACTGATGTCCAACATTGGAAAGTTAAAAGAAGCGGTTGTTAGTTTCATTCTAATCGGTTTGTTCGGTTTACATGTACAGTTTATATTGCATATTTTATGCCTGGTTTTTCTCGGTTTTACCTTACTGTGATTAAATCGCCCAAACTTTCCAAGTTAGGACACCACTAGCACTTTTTTCAGGCCACTTGTTGAAACATCTTTGTTCATGGCATTTAGCTAACTGACGCTATGCCTGGGCCAGGATAATTAGTATTCATTAGGGGACGTTTCCATCTAAAAAACAGTGCATATTCAATGCACATTCACCCCTTGAAATAGGGGTTTGAAGGGGTATGGAGCTCCTAATTAAAGTTATTTGCCATCTCGTAAGCTGTTTGCAATATGTGATTAGAGATAGCGATTAAGTGGGTGTACAGGGAAGACATCTCTGCCTTACACACTTCACTAATACAGATAATCGTTCGCCTTGAACTTCTTTGAACATTGTACCCTAATTTTCACAGATTAGGACCTATAAATATACTACAAGTTGTCATGATCGCTAATCGATACTGTTACGTAATATATCATATGACCAGGTGCTACTATCAACGTGGCTTTTGCAATAAAGTTCAGGTTGTTGTTCAACGTGTACGGCTAGTCTGAGTGTCAATCATTACATGGTGTCAGGAGTGCTGAAATGGATAAGTTTCGACCACCAGAACCATTAAAATTAGAAGGAAACTTGTCAGAAAACTGGCGAAGATGGAAACAAAGGTTTTTAGCTGTACATGGAAGCTTCTGAAGCAAATGAAAAACCTGAAAAGAACCAGTGCAGCATTTTCCTCCACGTGGTGGGTGACGAGGCTCTGGAGGTGTATAACACGTTCACCTTCACGAATGCAGCTGATAAAGAAAAGATACAGGTACTGTACGAGAAATTTGAAGAGTACTGTAGCCCTAGCAAAAACGTGACACTCGAACGACATAAATTTTTTACATGTTCGCAAGGACCTGATGAATCTTTTGACCACTACGTAACCGAACTGAAAAACCACAGCAAATCATGTACATTTGGTGAATTGACGAATAGCCTTATCAAGGACCGTGTCGTATGTGGTGTAAATAATTCTCATGTTCGTGAAAGATTACTTCGGGAAACCGATTTGGATCTACAAAAAGCGATTGAAATATGTCGGGCAGCTGAGCAATCAAAGACACACATTCAAGCTTTGTCCAAAATGGAAGAGAAACCTGTCTATGGTGTGAGAAAAATGCAGCCAAGAAAAGAATCGTCTCAAAAGCAGGAAATTCGACAAAATGACAAACCAAAACAAGCGGGAATTTCTCGAAAATGTCTATGTGGCAGGTGTGGTAAGAAGCATGGTCCAAAACAATGCCCAGCTTTTGGAAAGTTGTGCTCAAAATGCAAGGGAAAGAACCACTTTGCGAAAGTTTGCAAGACAAAGAGAATACATTCTGTCGACACTGAGTATTTCACCGTAGATGATGAGTCGGAAAAATTATTTATTGGTATGATTGGGAGTTGTAATGTGGCGAATGGGTGGAACACTGACATAAATGTAAACGGTAATGTAATAAAATTTCGACTTGACACTGGTGCTGAAACAAACGTGCTTCCGTTGAAAATCTATTCTAATATGAAAAATAAAAGTAGTCTGGAAAAGACAAATGTGATGTTGTCCATGTATAATGGAGCTTAACTGAAACCTGTTGGAAAAACTGTAATGCGGTGAACTGCTGAGAATAAAACCGAAGATGTTATGTTTGTGGTAGCAGATGTTTCATCGCCACCTGTAATAGGTGCAAATGACTGTGAAAGATTCAATTTCGTACGCCGAGTTATGGCCGTGAAAAATGAAGCCATCTTGAGTGAATACGAAGATTTATTTGAGGGTTTAGGCTGTTTTGATGGCGAGCATCATATTGTAATAGATAAGACTGTTGCACCTATAGTCCATCCACCGAGAAATAATAAAGTTACCAACGCCACAAAATAAAGATGACGTCAGACGACTGATGGGAATGGTCACATATCTTGGAAAGTATATACCAAACTTGTCATCGATCACGGAACCACTTCGTGTACTGTTGAGAATTGACGTTGCATGGCATTGGGGTGAAGAGCAAGACAAAGCCCTTGATCATGTGAAACAAATACTCACTAGTCAACCAGTGCTTCAGTTCTACGACGTTCGAAAACCAGTAACCTTGTCAGTAGATGCGTCCAAATCTGGACTTGGTGCTGTACTTCTTCAGGAAGGACATCCATAGCGTATGCCTCAAAAGCCATGACTCCGACCCAACAGAATTACGCTCAGATAGAGAAGGAGACACTTGCAATTGTGTTCGCATGTGAGAAGTTTCATCAGTATGTCTATGGCAAAGCAATCATGATCGAAACAGACCATAAACCACTGGAAGCTATCTTTAAGAAGTCGCTGAGCAAGGCACCGCCAAGAATACTTCGATTTTTACTCCAGTTGCAGAAATATGATTGCAAAGTTGTATACAAGCCCGGCAAGCTGATGTATATACCGGACACCTTATCGAGAGCGTATCTGTCAGATAATGCTGTTGACGATGCTGAAGCTGAGGCACAAGTACACATGGTATTGTCCAACTTACCTGTCTCTGAGAAAAAACTAGATGAGATCAAAGAAGCAACACTCCAAGATGACCAGTTACAAACACTGATGAAGGTGATACATAGTGGTTGGCCAGAGAAAAAACGAAACTTGCCAGAGTGTATTTCGATGTATTGGAACTACAGAGAAGAGATCAATGAAGCCGACGGTTTGCTTTTCAAAGGTGATAAACTAATAATACCAGAAACACTACGTCCCCAGATGCTGAAAAAATTACATGAAAGTCATCTAGGAATAGAGAAAACCAAAATGTGTGCAAGAGATGTCATGTTTTGGCCTGGAATGTTGTCTGCCATCACTGATATGATCTCAAAGTGTGCAGCCTGTCAAAAATATCAGCGCAATAATGCAAAACAACCGTTAATTCCACACGAAATACCAAGCAGGCCTTGGCAGAAAATCGGCACTGATCTGTTCACTCTTGGTAATAAAGACTATGTAATGGTAGTTGACTACTACTCAAAGTGGGTGGAGTTTGGAATACTGCCGAATAGTACTACAAGCAGTGACATTATCACCCAGTTGAAATCCTGTTTCGCCAGATATGGTATACCGGATGAAGTTGTTTCAGATAATGGTCCGCAGTACTCAAGTCACAAGTTCAAGCAGTTCGCAAACGAATGGGAATTCAAACACACGACCTCCAGCCCGGGGTATCCACAGTCAAATGGAATGGCGGAAAAGGCCATTGGCACAGTAAAGAAAATGCTAAAGAGAGCACTGGAGCAAGGGAATGACCCGTATGTTGTACTGCTTGAATACAGAAATACACCGATCGCTGGATTGAATTATTCACCAACCCAGCTACTGATGAATCGGCGACTGAAATCAACAATACCCACAAGTGGTAATACCTAATGTGGATCAGAAACTTAAAGACAGACAGAGAGTATGGTGTCCAATCCATGCCAAAATTACTACTTTGATTTTACAACATAACATGCCATTCCGAATTCTATTTTACAATTCAACATGCTATTTCACAACTCAACATGCTATTTGACAACACATCATGGACTTCCAAATCCTATTTTACAACTCAACATGCTCTTCCCAATTTCATTTGACAATTCAACATGCTATTTCACAACTCAACATGCTATTTGACAACACATCATGGACTTCCAAATCCTATTTTACAACTCAACATGCTCTTCCCAATTTCATTTGACAACACATCATGGACTTCCAAATCCTATTTTACAACTCAACATGCTCTTCATTTGACAATTCAACATGCTATTTCACAACTCAACATGCTATTTGACAACACATCATGGACTTCCAAATCCTATTTTACAACTCAACATGCTCTTCCCAATTTCATTTGACAACACATCATGGACTTCCAAATCCTATTTTACAACTCAACATGCTCTTCATTTGACAATTCAACATGCTATTTCACAACTCAACATGCTATTTGACAACACATCATGGACTTCCAAATCCTATTTTACAACTCAACATGCTCTTCCCAATTTCATTTGACAACACATCATGGACTTCCAAATCCTATTTTACAACTCAACATGTTCTTCCCAATTTCATTTGACAATTCAACATGCTATTTCACAACTCAACATGCTATTTGACAACACATCATGGACTTCCAAATCCTATTTTACAACTCAACATCCCATTCTAAAGCTAGCTCTGCGGAGCAGGGCAGTGTTACTGGCTATCGAACAAGATTCAAAATGGCGGACGCGAAATGGTCCCCTCGCACAGAGAGAGAAATGCGAACTTTGCACAAGTCTAAAAACGCAGCTTAGTACATTGTGTATCTAAACAAAATGAGCGTGCTCGAAAACTAGGATCGATCACGATTATAAATTAAAAATTGCCTGTTTTTGGAAAAGAAACTGCGCGCTGCAATCAGCAGTTTTGTCTATTGTGCACCGTGCGTGGGAGGCTTATCGTGAAAGACCGAGATTTACTATATGGCGCATCTGATATGGTCCCATCGCATAGAGAGATGAAAATAGGCTTTGTCTAAGTTCAAAAGCACAGCTTAGCTCATCGTGCATCTAGACAAGTTGAGCGTGCTCAAAATAGGAGATCGATCACGATTTTGGGTGAAAAAAACCGATTGTTTTCGGTGGAGAAACTGCGTGTTGCAACCAGTGGTTGGTTTTGCCTATGGCGGTCAGCAGGGCTGTGGTGGGAGGCCTTTAGCCGGCAAGGGGTGGACCATTGGGGAGTGGAAAATTTTCGAAAAAAAAATTCCCCACAAATTTCAATAAAAAATAATCAGCCAAAGAAACTTGAGAAAAACAGATGACGCACTTAGGTAAAAGGAAAAAAAAATCCGTCAAAATTCTGAAACATTTTTATTTTAGTCTGCATCAGATATACTATGATTCTTTGGCCAAGAAAGGGGGGGAGGGGAGATCTGAAGGGTATAATCGTGGCCAGTAAATGAAGTAACTTTTTTATTTTATAACTTTTTGTTTTGTTCATCATATGTTTTTCTTTCACTGAAGTTTGGCATCGTAAAGTAATTCGAGATATAAGATAATATAAAAATCATATCTGTGATATCGATTGTTAACAACTGTATTGTGGGTCTTTACACTATGATTAATTAACAAGAATTCAACAATTCAGGCAGCTTGCATCGGTACATAAAATGGGAAATATTCACCAACCATATGACAAACAATCACTTTCTTTGTATTTCACTATTCAACGAAACTGATTTCCATTGTAATGTTTAGACAAATAGACAATAGACAAAACTGCTGATTGCAGTGCGCAGTTTCTTTTCCAAAAACAGGCAATTTTTAATTTATAATCGTGATCGATCCTAGTTTTCGAGCACGCTCATTTTGTTTAGATACACAATGTACTAAGCTGCGTTTTTAGACTTGTGCAAAGTTCGCATTTCTCTCTCTGTGCGAGGGGACCATTTCGCGTCCGCCATTTTGAATCTTGTTCGATAGCCAGTAACACTGCCCTGCTCCGCAGAGCTAGCTTTAGAATGGGATGTTGAGTTGTAAAATAGGATTTGGAAGTCCATGATGTGTTGTCAAATAGCATGTTGAGTTGTGAAATAGCATGTTGAATTGTCAAATGAAGAGCATGTTGAGTTGTAAAATAGGATTTGGAAGTCCATGATGTGTTGTCAAATAGCATGTTGAGTTGTGAAATAGCATGTTGAATTGTCAAATGAAGAGCATGTTGAGTTGTAAAATAGGATTTGGAAGTCCATGATGTGTTGTCAAATGAAATTGGGAAAAGCATGTTGAGTTGTAAAATAGGATTTGGAAGTCCATGATGTGTTGTCAAATAGCATGTTGAGTTGTGAAATAGCATGTTGAATTGTCAAATGAAATTGGGAAGAGCATGTTGAGTTGTAAAATAGGATTTGGAAGTCCATGATGTGTTGTCAAATAGCATGTTGAGTTGTGAAATAGCATGTTGAATTGTAAAATAGAATTCGGAATGGCATGTTATGTTGCAAAATCAAAGTAGTAATTTTGGCATGGATTGGACACCATACAGAGAGTGCAGAAGATGTACTACGATCGCCATGCAAAGCTGTTACCAACTCTCAAACCAGGTGATTCTGTCAGAATCAAAACAGACAGAAAATCGGAGCCTGCCATTGTGACAGCCAAAACAGCATCCCCGAGATCATACATTGTTACTACGGCAAACAATCAGTCATATCGACGCAACAGACAACACCTATTGAAAACAAAGGAAGAACCGATTGCCCCTGCTGAACCAATGGATAACGAGACATCCGTCACGCTTGTGAAGCCGCCGCCACCACTACAAGAGGCTGTATCCACGACAGCAGCGTTGAAACCGCCACAAACAACTTCAACCTCATCGCCAAAGCTTCGTGCTTCTGGGATGGAATCTACAACACCGCCAAAGAAACTGTTATCCTCCCCACAAGGAACACAGCGAAGGGATGAAATCCGCACTTCATATGGTAGAGTTGTTAAAAAACCGAACAGATATGGATATGATTGACGTTGATGAACGGGAACTGATATGAACTGAAAAACCGACAAAATTCGTTTGATTTCTTGTAATGTCCGTAAGTCTGTACAGTGCATATGTTTATTTGTTTGATGTTGAGAACAAAAATTCCAGTTATGTTTGTGCATTTTCGTTATCTAAATTAATCAACGTACTAATTTATACTAAATTACTAAATCTATTATTATTAAATTTGTACTGACTCGTTTGATGTGAACAATATATAAAAACACTTTGACAACAAACAAATTTTCTGGAAATGATAAGTTGACCTCCAAAAACGGGGAGATGTCATGATCGCTAATCGATACTGTTACGTAATATATCATATGACCAGGTGCTACTATCAACGTGGCTTTGGCAATAAAGTTCAGGTTGTTTTTCAACGTGTACGGCTAGTCTGAGTGTCAATCATTACACAAGTCATATGTTAGTTCAAATTAATAAAAGTAGGAACAAATTCCAATGTCCTGAAATGATAATACTGTTGTCAAGGTTTACACGAGATAGAGTTTGTGCCGCTTCACTGTACAATACCTTGGCATAAAGTAGTACCGGCCAAGCTATTGGTATCTGAAGTTGTTGACTAAGCGTTATGTAATGTCTGATTATATCTGATTTTACTACTTTAGATTGCATATTATCAGTGCAGAAAGAGCCCAAAAAAGTGTACTGTATGTTTTTAGATGCGAGCGTCCCGTCATGTATAGATATTGTGAGTTCAAGCACCACAAAAAGTAAGGCAAGTCCCAAAACCCGGACCGAGACGAGTCGAGACGAGAACAAAAGACCTCCTATCTTACTGATAGAAAAGTTACGTTTTTTTGCATATAGGCAGCATCTGTATCAATGCCACGGGGAAAAAAAGAACGTTGTTCCATTTCTATCTTAGTTAGTCAAAGAAGTGATATCCCACTCCTACCATCGACTTATGCTTGTTCATTTTCGTACATTCTAGTCAGTGGTTACATAGCTCTCCGAATCTGAATCTTAATCTGAGGTTGCCTCAGATTCGCCACAAATAACATACGTGTACTGTAGTACCGGTAATGTAGAAAAATGGTGCAGAGCCACTGTAATAAAATTAAACATATGAGCTCTCAGTTTACTTTCCTAAAACGTGTTTGTAAATGGTGAATCTAATTTCTAAAAAATGATTACTTAAATCCCCTGTATGTATGTTTCTAATACAAGGTTACCTATTTTGAATTCACAGTAGATATCATAGTAGAATCTGAATCTGGCGCTTATTGCTCAGGCCAAAATGCCGACGTTGCGTCGCAGTTCGCATGTTTCGAGCTCGCCTTGAACTCAAGTTGAAAAACCTCAACAAATCTTTTTTCAGTTGTTCCAATCGTTGATTGTGCTATTTCTTGCTTTGTACATCGATCTTTGACACTCTCAACAAACTACTGCAAGCTTTCTGTAGTATTGTATTATGATGTATTTACAACGCCTGGCCTGAGGGGTCATTATGGTCTCGTCTCGACTCGTCTCCGTCCGGGTTTTGGGACTCTCCCAAAAAGTAAAGCATCCAGTAAGACTGCTTCAAATTTGATGACGCTATAATTATACATGTTGCTCATACAATGATGTGCTGGCACTGCAAGCATTAAGCAGGATCAAACTATTTTGTATTTTTAATGAATCATCATCACGGAAACCACTAGTATAATAGATCTTTCATGTTTCAAAATTTTTTTGTCAAACTGGCTGTATATTATCCACTGTGTGTGAGAGACAGATGGTTAAGATACTCTAGGCATAGTTGGCAGTTTTCTATGCAGGCTATTGATGAATGTCTGTGTATATAGGGAGATTGTAAGTATAAGCCATACAGGAAAAATTCTTCTGCCCTAAGAATGTTGTCAAAGGACCTCAGTGCACTCACAATATCTGGTACTATGAACTTCCTCAGTACCATCCATGTCATAATGTTCATACAAAAAGTACACATGATCTCCAATATATCAATCCAAACTCTTTCTTATTTCTCATATAAAGTAATAAGTGGCCAGTAAATACATGTACATTTATTATAAATTATTTGTATAATTTTTTCATTCTCTGTGTAGAAACGACCAACAAGCTTGACGCAGTAGCAGCCATCCTTATACCAGTCGGAGCAACTATATTAATATTGTTTGGTTTCATGGGTCGACGTCTGTACAGGAAAGTCAGGGGAACTGGTTTCTTTGACCCTGTAGCAAGAGTCCAGCTTCCTGGTGATTCTGAAGTAAGTCTTATTGGTATTTGCATAATATGTGAAAGTAAAAGAAATCCATACAGGAAATATTCCAAATTGTGAAGGTTCTTATAAGATTACATCTGATGTAAAAATGATGTATTTGATGTGTTAAATTCTTTCTGGGCAACAGAAATTACAAGTACTGATAATTGCCTTGAAGGTCTGTGTATGTCTTATTACAGATTTATCTTGGGAGTGAGTAAACGTACTCCACTTGAAGGGATAAGGGCAGAATTAGGCAGATTTCCATTAAAGATCAATCTTTATATGTCTGTCATTAAATATTGGTGCAGGTTAAATAGTTTGCCAGGAAATCATATTCTGAAACATGCACTTCAAGAAAACATAGATATAAATTCTCCTTGGGCAAATTTTATTCTTTGTAATTTGGAAAGTTACAATCATATGAATGTCTTCAACTCCTTAAGAGTGACATCATATGCCCAGTTAAACAAGAAATTAAAAAGGAAGATATCAAGCTAGTATTTGAATTCTTAGGAGAGAGAATATGTCAAATGATACTAGAAAAAATAGAGGAGGTAATAAATTGCGTACATATGATGAGTTTCATTTATTATTCTCATTTAAAAAGTTTATCACTGGATGAGTTTTATTGTTACAGGAAAGTGGAATAGATTGCTCCACTTTTTCCGGTGTCACACAAAAAGAAACGGCCCTTAAAAGGGTTATTGTGCATAATTTTCTAGATCTTGCTATATTCTTGAAGAACACTGATTTGAGCTGATCGACCCTCCAGTAACCTTCACAATGTTAAACAGTTTGTTTATTGTACAACTTGGATACTTTGTTGTCCTCTTGAAAGTGTTCAGTTTTGTACTTTGTCCAATTTTGGAATGTACCATGCCACACTCTCTGCTTGTGTGAGTTGAGTATAATAAAGATTGATTGATTCATTGATTAAATTCTTTCTGACTGTTATCAATCAGTTTATTTTATAGACTGACAAATGTAAAAAACCATTTACAGCATGAATTTAAAAATGTTTTGAAAATTTATAACCAAAAATGGTTAATCGAAAATCAGTGCCAAACTCATAGAAGTATAGTTTAGTTAATAAATGGAACATTTACAGAGTTACAGGTTTAAATTGCAGAAATGTTATTTTTCACTTAGGAGGAATAGTCGAAGTCATCACTTAGCATTGAATTTCAAACATACAGTTGAGCAGACCACATTTTTGGCAAGACTGGAGAAGGCTGGGACCTCAATGAAAAATTTGCAAAGTAACATAATGCTAGGGGTTAATTTGCCACAAAAAGCATCAGAACGCTGAGTTGTTTTGATAAGGAAGATTTGGGCAGGTATTATTTTGGTGAACCAAAATTTCTTTTGATTTAAATATCATCGACTGTGTATATAAAATTTAATGAAATTTAAAATATCTTAATTTACAGGAAAACAACAGTGCAGTTCTTACCAGAGAAAGACAAGTCAAAGTGGAATCAGAAGTCTATGATGATCTTGTTATCACACACCTAGGGGAACCAATACCTGCACAGGCCAACAGCAATACACAGCCAAAATCATTATCAGCTGATAGAAGCTGTGTGTACAATATTACAGACAGAAACTCCGGTAGCAGGACTTCATATATTCACAGTGAGAGAAGGGATGCTGATAATATTTCTGAAAGAACTGAAATCATTCCTGATTTGATTGATGATGATGATGATGATGATGATATTAACATTTCAAACTTTCTGGGTGATATGGATCAAGAATTCATGTCAACTTTTATGCAAGACTCCACAGACAAAAATAATAATGATGATGACAAAATTCAATTGTCATGTCTGTTATCAGAACCAGAGCAGTCTGAATGTGCAACTATCAATAATGATTCAAACTACCAGGATTCAGAAAGAAAACAAAATATTCACAATCAGTTTCAATATGACCTAGAACAGATAAGCCAGGATGAGATAATGCCGTTACTATCACAGGCACCAGGAGAGACTGCATGCGTGCTTGCCGATGAGGATGTGGACTTTCAGACTTCAAAACACAAACAAGATGATTCCCAAACAGTCGCAGTATAGAGTGGTACTGATAAGCCATGATGAGACAATGCCTTTACCATTAAGGGTACCCGAAGAGACTAAACCCATAGTTATCGATGAGATTTCAGACTACCAGACTTCCAAAAGTGAACAAGATATTCCCAAACAGTCTCAATATCAAGGGGAAAGGATAAGCCATGATGAGATAATGCCATTACCATCAGAAATAGCAGAAAAGACTGGATGCATAGTTTCCAATGAAGGTTTGGACTACCAGACTTTTAAAAGTGAACAAGATATTCCCAAACAGTCTAAATATCAAGTGGCACAGATCAACCAGAAAACTCATTCAGGATATTGTCAAGCCACTGAATATGACTGTGTCACAGATGACTCATTGACTTTGTTGGAACCACAATCACAAAATACTAAAATCTTGACAGATGCTGATGACAATAAGGAAAGGAATACAGATCGCAGCAGCTTTGATTATAGTCATCTGGTATCAGAAGCTGATCATACAGGAGACAATCTTGATAATGAAGACATTTCTCATGGCATAATCCCTCGACCTGGTTACCTCACACCAACAACAGTAGATGACAGTCATTACAGCATATTTAACAGTTTTCATCAACCCAGATTTGACATTCATAGGTTTGACAGTAATGATTGATTAGGATGCATAAAAACAATATGGGCAGGCAAATGTAACCATGGTCACATTTTAAAATTTTTGTTTGCAATTGTTAATGTATGCTATATATAGGTAATATATGTACCTACCTAATGCAAGTGTAACCTGTTCGTGAGAGTCGATACAGTGCCACCATTGTTTGACGTTCACTTGCTATATCTGGCGAGATTCAGTAAAGCGTTTGACCCTCATATAACTGCAGATTTTCTGTGTCTGCCTCATTGATATATCTTTCAAGCTTTGGACAGCAGTGAACATTGTGGTCAACTGAACTGTATATGTATACTCTCCTTTATTTTAACAGGGTTTCCCTTGTACTGGCTGCACACAGAGAACGCCAAACAGCACGCCAAACAGCTTGCCAAATCAAAAATGGCCAAACAAATTTCTTAAAACTATAGAGGGAGGGTTAATTGGTGCAAAGGAGACATATGCACACTGAGTGTCAGCATTGAAAAGCAGACTTACAAAGGCTAGTTCGGGTAGAGGTACAGGTGTAAAAGTCAAAGGTCAAAGCATAAAGGCAGGCATCGATGATTAAGATATATCACAGCAGAGGTCTGAAAGTCTATTGAAGGCTTTAACAAACAAAGAGGGGCATTGTGGTCAATGTACATCCCCGGCGAAATGTCAACTGTGGTGTACCATAGTCAACAAGGTATTTGATGGTTTTTGATGTTTGACCATGAACTACCATGGTTGGCCATGATATGAGACCACAGTAGGCATTCAATTACTATGGTCTACCACAGTTAACCACAGTCTATCATGGCTGACCTGTTTATGGATATCGGCTACCATGGTTGACCATGGTATTTGATGACTGATTGTATTTATGACCATGGTTACCGATGGTCAACTATGGTTGACCATGATATTTGATGACTCATGGTAGTTTAATTTTGATGCCCAATTTTCTTGATGATCATATTGATAATAGGCTGTATGTATATACACTCCCATATTTACATAGTTGAGTCTCTTGACATCATTCACAGTTGTTAGAGAGAATTAATGTCATTGCCCGGGAAGCTTAGACCAATTTGCTGTATTCTTGTTCATGTCAGAAGACTGTGGACAAATATCGAGCTGAATTTCTTGGAATTATTGACATGGAGGGCATGAAAGCACTGCTGCAATGGCAGGAAGTTAAGACTATCTCAGTCTCACTCAATGTTTGCCTCGAAACATGATATCAACATGGGCAAGGTCATAGGTCCATTGTCATTGGACCTTTGACCCTTTACCATGACGTCACATGTCATTAAGCAATGCATTTGATTGGCTCATTTGAAGCAGCCATCTTCAAAATTCACTTCAAACGGATTGTCTGTTCAGTGAACAACTGGAAAAGTAGCTGTGTTTTTAACATCGATTTTGGGAGAAATTTTGGATATTTTTGCTCATCGAACATTCAGGGAAACACTCAGAAGATGTTGGAGGATGATCTTTGATAGAATTTGAAGGGCTTGGCTGTTATTGCAGTGGACACTATAATGGAGGCTAAGTTTGCTGATCCTTAAGCGAGTCTGTCATGTTATAATGACACCAGTCAGGGATCAGTGGTGTTTTGCAGAGTTTTGGTGAGGTTTATACCAAGATTTTTTCCGTTCTGACAATTTTCAACCCAAGGTTTTGATTCAAAAACCATAAAATACCATTGGTCGGTGATCATGGTTGACCAAGGTTAATAACATGGTCAACCACGTTTGATGCCCATGGTCAACCATGGTTAACCATGGTTAACTACCTTGGTTTACCGTGGTTGACCATGGTTGGTGACCATGGACAACCATGGTAATTTGTGCCATTTAACAAACATGGTCGACCATGAACTACCAAGGTTGACCATGGTCATATGACCATGAACTAACATGGTAGTCCATGTTAGACCACCGACACTTTCGCCGGGGATGTGTGCAAGTCGCAGGCCAAAAATGGGCATGGCAAAATAAGACATCTAGTGAGAGGTGCAAAGGTCAAAAGGTGATGAAGGGGTGAGAGAAGAAACAAGAAAAGCAGTCAAGAAAAGAAAAAAAAACTGACTGGTGCATAAGAAATTAATGTCAAAGGTCACCAACTGGTAGCCCATCAACAGAGAATGGATAGGCCAATCGTCCGCTCGCACGGCTCGTTACCAGACAGGAGTCTTCTACTCTGGTTTCGGGAAGCATCCAGCTGCCCGGAGAGGAGACCTTGGCAAGTGAAGATAGGATAGGCCAGGTGGGCAGAGTGAAAAACCCAGGCCTAGTCGGGCCTAGCCAGGCCCTCTAGGTTGGCGATCTAAAATTTAAGGCGAATTCAAACAAGTTGGAAATTCCCGCAGAGACTGAGTTTTGCAAAGCTA
This sequence comes from Ptychodera flava, assembly GCF_041260155.1. NCBI lineage: Eukaryota > Metazoa > Hemichordata > Enteropneusta > Ptychoderidae > Ptychodera > Ptychodera flava. The sequence goes on along the minus strand of NC_091935.1, from coordinate 3,787,635 downwards.
CATTGTGCTACATTGTACAGGTGTTTAGGGACAATGGAATGGCTGGCCCTCTAGGAGCATTAACACAGATTAATAGAAAGGCATACAATAATCTGTTGACAATTTTCCCCAGAATTCTATAGAATATCTGTGACTTTATATTGATGTTCAAGATGTTTGGAAGGTTTGTAGGATTAACACCCTATTGGAGTTTGACAGAAACTTTCCTATACAATTGCAGAGAATGAAAAAAGTTAATATTGAATTTTGTGGAAATAAAGTTCACATTTTGTATGTGTATAAATATTAGACAAAGCTTATACAGGAAGTCGATGGCAGCTACCTGTATATTCTTCAACATCTGTTATGTAGGTCATTTCCCCACACTCAAGACGTGAGTTTAATTAGTCTAGAACATTCTCAAGGTCACTGTCCTTCACAGCCTCACGACCTTGAATTCAATTAGTCATGTTTGGAATGTTCTGGGAATTTAATTAGCTGTGTAAGAGAGATACTTTTAGAGCAGTACTAGCATATCAATAATAGTTATAGATTGTTCATATATGCCACATGAGTATAAATGGGGGACGGCACACATTTTCCAGTCAGATATTTTGGGATCGTATCTTTTGCGTGTTACTTCAAGACTTTGGAAACTCCAGCAGTACTAATTTCAAGACTTTTCAAGATCTTCACTGCCAGGCTGGATTTATACTGAGGATTTTGTGCAACTTCAAGCCTGCAAGCCAAAGGACTAGTCATTTGTCCGAGTGACTGTTACAACTCTGAGACTGGAGCTTTGCCGTCCCAGCTGAGAAAGTAGCCTGTATACTTTTACAGTTTTATTCTATCCCTGACTTAGTGATTACTTCTATTTTCGTAATAAATTTAGTTTAATGCGGAAATTGCTGAGTTCACCTTTTGTTCGTTTTCATTCACGTAACACATAAAAAACTCGTAAAGCACAGCACCTACCATCTTTGTAGTTATTCTTCAGGTAAATCCAGGAGTGTCATCAATATGCAAATAAATAAACACAATTTTGAATTAAAGCTGCAAGCAGCGTTTGCGGGGCCCAAGCGGTTAACATGGTTGAAAAATCTTGCACTAATGATATAATGTGTAAAATTCGAGCTTTAAAAAGTAGGATTTTGAACATCATCTAATAGTTACTGTACGTTTAACTTGGAAATTAATATTTTACGGAAAATCCAATATGGCGACCAAACCACGTGACCGATCAAAACGCCTTTCGCAAACTTGAAAGAGATCACACTTACGATGTTACAAGTCAAATTTCAGTCGAAGCGGTGTATTGGTTCTGGAGAAGAAGATTTTTAAAGATTAAATCATGATTTTAGCAAAATCCAATATGGCGGCCAAACCATGTGACCGATCAAAACGCCTTTCGCAAACTTGAAAGAGATCACACTTTGGATGTTACAAGTCAAATTTCAGTCGAATCGGTGTGTTGGTTCTGGAGAAGAAGATTTTTAAAGATTAAATCACGATTTTCGCAAAATCCAATATGGCGGTCAAACCACGTGACTGATCCAAACGCCTTTCACAAACTTGAAAGAGATCACACTTAAGATGTTACACATACAATTTCAGCTCAATCGGTGTGTTGGTTGTGGAGAAGAAGATTTTTGAAGATTAAATCATGATTTTCCTAAAATCCAATATGGCGGCCAAACCATCTGACCGATCAAAACGCCTTTTGCAAACTTGAAAGAGATCACACTTAAGATGTTACATGTCAAATTTCAGTCGAAGCGGTGTATTGGTTCTGGAGAAGAAGATTTTTAAAGATTAGATCATGATTTTAGCAAAATCCAATATGGCGGCCAAACCATGTGACCGATCAAAACGCTTTTCGCAAACTTGAAAGAGATCAGACTTAAGATGATACATGTGAAATTTCAGTCGAATCGGTGTTTTGGTTCTGGAGAAGAAGATTTTTAAAGATTAAATTGATATTTTTCAAAAATCCAATATGGCGGCCAAGGTCACGTGACCGCATGCGAGATTTTATTGGCAAATTCTTAAGACCTTAGGCCATGCTTGCGATACAAAAAATTTCAAATCGACTAGACCCCTGGGTATTCTGGAAAAGCCATTTTTAGATTTTTGGAAAATCCAATATGGCCGCCAGGTCACGTGACCAATCGAAATTTGTATACCCAGGTGCACGAGATCTCATACGTACTGCAAGTTTCAGAAGTTTGCGATAAGCGGTGTTTGAGTTCTAGGTCGACAAAAAAAGAGCGGAAGAACCTGAAGAATATTGAACTCCAGTAAAAGCAATAGGGGCCCAGCCGGTAGGCTTGGGCCCCTAAAAATGTCTTAAAAATAGAGTATGTCTTTAAACAAAAATGTCAACCTCTATTGTAGTTTCACATTTAATAAGAACATAATTTGCAAAATTTACAACAAGCTCCTTTTATGTAGATTTGATTGAACAAAAAGTTAAGAAATTCTATGTTGAAACTGTGGACCAAGAAATATAATTTCAAGATACAAAATTGAACGATGTTTAGGAAACAGGGTGCTGCAAATACTTCTTAGATCAAAAGCTTTGAGATTTCATTTTCAGAGTTTTTCATTACATCGTACCTTGCATTGCAAAGTTGTTTTAATGGGAGCTATGCACTTCAAAGTTATGCAGTTTGCAGTTTGTCAGAACATCAAACACATTTTTTCTTTCTTTGTATAAAAGGTCAGCAATTTTAGAAACAAATGAGACTTGACATTCATAAGCAATTTTAGGATGATCCTATTATTAATATTAAATTTGTGATTTTTGGAAGGTTCAAAAAAGACTGTAACTCGGATTGTCAGTGTTGTTATGTATTTCAATTTAAAGCATTGTGCTTTTGAAGCAATAAAAAACTAACGAATACGTGTCAGAAACTGTTAGCTGTAGCAATAACAACCACCCACGCACATTTAACCGAGTTGCATTCTGTATAGGTCTTGCGGCTGACATTTGCCCCATTTAAAATTTTAAGATATGTGTTAAAAGATCAAAACACTTAGATTGATGGTTTATCACGCTGGGTTATATTGACTTTAGACCCTTACCTCCGTTGAAAGACTGTGTAAAATATATTACCTGTGATTGTACATAACTGTAGCGATAACATCCGCCCACGCTGACAAATCACAGTTCATGGAATTGCACCCAGTATATTAAAGTCATATGGCTGGCTTTTGCCCCTTCCCCCTTGAAGTTTTGTGAAGCTTCAGTTACATGAATCAACAAACAGATCAGTTAGCAAACTGAACAGCTACGTCATGAAGCTGATGGTTTCAATACCAGACTGACGTCATCACTGTTACTTAGGTCATCTCTACTACCTCCATGCTTAGGTGTAGTCTGTGGGAAAAGGAAGGCATCGATTATACCAAGAAGCTGAAGATGTGGAGTTAAAAAGCTAGCTTAATAGATCATCGATAGTATCAAGTATTTTAAACATTATTCCTAAGTTTTCGAGATGTATATTTAGAACAGTGAAGTGCATGTAAGCAATTTTAAAAAATCCTGTTATCGTTAGAACCCCTCCTCCCTCTGTTATTTATTGAACGTGCCAATAATTGTAACTTTTGATTATTTTTCTCACACTGTTTTTTATATAAATTGAAAGTTCTTATTTTAGTCCCAAAGGGATGTTTTGAAACCTATTACACCCGCTCAAGTAATTTAGTTTTTGCCGAGTCAGTACTGTCAAAATTTCGGTTGTTAGAGGAAAAGAATAAATTAAAGCTGCAAGCAGCGTTGGCGGGGCCCAAGCGGATAACATGGTTGAAAGATCTTGCACTAATGATATTATGTGCAAAATTCGATCTTGGAAAAGTATGATTTTGAACATCATCTCATAGTTACTGTACGTGTCAGTGGGAATTGCACGTAAAATCCAATATGGCGGCCAAATATGAAGGATGTAGCTCTTGTGGTTACTGAGTTATGGAAATATACTCATATTTAAGGGCAAAGGTCATCGAGGTCACGTGACATTTTGTCAAAAAAATTGTAATGCTAAGTTATCCCTATATACCAAAAATCAGACCTCTAGCTCCATTGGCTGGCTCAGAATTAGATATGCGCATAATTAATGAGGTACAGGATGTGGTGTCATAAGGTCTCCCATCATACCAAATATGAAGGCTGTAGCACTTCTGGTTACTGAGTTATGGACATATACGTATATTCAAGGTCAAAGGTCATCGAGGTCACGTGATATTATGTCAAAAAAATTGTATTGCTAAGTTATCCATATATACCAAAAATCAGACCTCTAGCTCCATTGGCTGGCTCAGAATTAGATATGCGCATAATTAATGAGGTACAGGATGTGGTGTCATAAGGTCTCCCATCATACCAAATATGAAGGCTGTAGCACTTCTGGTTACTGAGTTATGGACATATACGTATATTCAAGGTCAAAGGTCATCGAGGTCACGTGACATTATGTCAAAAAATGGTATTGCTAAGTTATCCTACATACCAAAAATCAGACCTCTAGCTCTATTGGCTGGCTCAGAATTAGATATGCGCATAATTAATGAGGTACAGGATGTGGTGTCATAAGGTCTCCCATCATACCAAATATGAAGGCTGTAGCACTTGTGGTTACTGAGTTATGGACATATACGTATATTCAAGGTCAAAGGTCATCGAGGTCACGTGACATGTCAAAAAAATTGTATTGCTAAGTTATCCATATATACCAAAAATCAGACCTCTAGCTCTATTGGCTGGCTCAGAATTAGATATGCGCATAATTAATGAGGTACAGGATGTGGTGTCATAAGGTCTCCCATCATACCAAATATGAAGGCTGTAGCACTTCTGGTTACTGAGTTATGGACATATACGTATATTCAAGGTCAAAGGTCATCGAGGTCACGTGACATTATGTCAAAAAAATGGTATTGCTAAGTTATCCATATATACCAAAAATCAGACCTCTAGCTCTATTGGCTGGCTCAGAATTAGATATGCGCATAATTAATGAGGTACAGGATGTGGTGTCATAAGGTCTCCCATCATACCAAATATGAAGGATGTAGCACTTGTGGTTCCTAAGTTATGGACATATATGTATATTTGAGGTCAAAGGTCATTGAAGTCATGTGACATTTTGTTAAAAAAATTGTTTTTCGTAGTTATCCCTATATACCAAAAATCTGACCTCTTGCTCTATTAGATTGCCTAGTATTAGATATGACTCTTACATAGGCCAGAATAAGCCATTTGTATAGCTTTGCTGCAGAGGTATATTGGAGGTCAAAGGTCATTTAAAAATCAGAAAAATAATACTTTAAAAATCTTCTTCTCAAAAACTGCCAAGTTAATTTCCTTGAAATTTATTATAGAGCATCTAGTAGTATGGCCTATAAAGTTTGCGAAAAGATTTTGGTGTTAGTTCTGGAGAAGAAGATTTTTGAAGATTAAATTGGTATTTTTCAAAAATCCAATATGGCGGCCAAATCATGTGACCGATCCAAATGTTTTTCACAAACTTAAAGAGGTCACTCTAAGGATGACATGAGTAAATTTCAGTTAAATCGGTGTGTTTGTTCTGGACAAGAAGATTTTTAATGATTAAATTGCGATTTTCGTAAAATCCAAGATGGCGGCCAAATCATGTGACCGATCCAAATGTCTTTCCCAAACTTGAAACAGATCACTCTAAGGATGACATGAGTCAAATTTCAGTTAAATCAGTGTGTTGGTTCTGGAGAAGAAGATTTTTAATGATTAAATTGTGATTTCGTAAATTCCAAGATGGCGGCCAAATCACGTGACCGATCGAAACGCCTTTCGCAAACTTGAAAGAGATCCTCCTAGGGAAGACATGAGTAAAATTTGAGTTAATCGGTGCGTTGGTTCTGGAGAAGAAGATTTTCAATGATTAAATTGTGATTTTCGTAAAATCCAAGATGGCCGCCAAATCACGTGACCGATCAAAACGCCTTTCGCAAACTTGAAAGAGATCCTCCTAGGGATGACATGAGTAAAATTTGACTAAATCTGTATGTTAGTTCTGGAGAAGAAGATTTTTAAAATTAAATTGTATTTTTCGCAAATCCAATATGGCCGCCACATCGCGCGACTATTCAAAATTTCTATACCCAGGTGCACGAGATCTCATAGGTACCTATTAGCCCTGCAAGTTTCAGAAGTTTGCGGTAAGCGGTGCTTGAGTTCTAGGTCGACAAAAAAAGAGCGGAAGAAGAAGAAGAAGTAGAAGAAGAAGAAGAAGAAGAATTAAAGCTGCAAGCAGCGTTGGCGGGGCCCAAGCGGTTAACATGGTTGAAAAATCTTGCACTAATGATATTATGTGCAAAATTCGAGCTTGAAAAAGTAGGATTTTGAACATCATCTAATAGTTACTGTACGTTTCACTTGGGATTTAACATTTTACGGAAAATCAAATATGGCAGCCAAACAACGTGACCGATCAAAATGCCTTTCACAAACTTGAAAGAGATCACACTTAAGATGTTACACATAAAATTTCAGCTCAATCGATGTGTTGGTTGTGGAGAGGAAAATTTTTAAAGATTAAATCATGATTTTCCTAAAATCCAATATGGCGGCCAAACCACGTGACTGATCATAACGCCTTTCGCAAACTTGAAAGAGATCACACTTTTTATGTTACATGTCAAATTTCAGTCGAATTGGTGTGTTGGTTCTGGAGAAGAATATTTTTAAAGATTTAATCACGATTTTCGCAAAATCCAATATGGCGGCCAAACCACGTGACCGATCAAAACGCCTTTCGCAAACATGAAAGAGACAACACTTAAGATGTTACATGTCAAATTTCAGTCGAATCAGTGTGTTGGTTCTGCAGAAGAAGATTTTTGAAGATTAAATCACGATTTTCTCAAAATCCAATATGGCGGCCAAACCACGTGACCGATCAAAACGCCTTTCGCAAACTTGAAAGAGATCACACTTAAGATGTTACATGTCAAATTTCAGTAGAATCAGTGTGTTGGTTCTGGAGAAGAAGATTTTTGAAGATTAAATCACGATTTTCTCAAAATCCAATATGGCGGCCAAACAACGTGACCGATCGAAACGCCTTTCGCAAACTTGAAAGAGATCACACTTAAGATGTTACATGTGAAATTTCAGCCGAATCGGTGTTTTGGTTCTGGAGAAGAAGATTTTTAAAGATTAAATTGGTATTTTTCAAAAATCCAATATGGCGGCCAAGGTCACGTGACCGCATGCGATTTTATTGGCAAATTTTTAAGACCTTAGGCCATGCTTGCTATACAAAAAATTTCAAATCGACTAGACCCCTAGGTATTCTGGAGAAGCCATTTTTAGATTTTTGGAAAATCCAATATGGCCGCCAGGTCACGTGACCAATCAAAATTTGTATACCCAGGTGCACGAGATCTCATAGGTACCTATTAGCCCTACAAGTTTCAGAAGTTTGCGGTAAGCGGTGTTTGAGTTCTAGGTCGACAAAAAAAGAGCGGAAGAAAAAGAAGAAGAAGAAAGTTGAATTCCTACGAAAACAATAGGGGCCCAGCCGGTAGGCTTGGGCCCCTAATTAAAGCTGCAAGCAGCGTTGGCGGGGCCCAAGCGGATAACATGGTTGAAAGATCTTGTACTAATGATATTATGTGCAAAATTCGATCTTGGAAAAGTATGATTTTGAACATCATCTCATAGTTACTGTACGTGTCAGTGGGAATTGCATGTTTTACGTAAAATCCAATATGGCGGCCAAATATGAAGGGTGTAGCACTTGTGGTTTGTGAATATTGACATATACTCATATTTAAGGGCAAAGGTCATCGAGGTCACGTGATATTTTGTCAAAAACATTTTAATGCTAAGTTATCCCTATATACCAAAAATCAGACCTCTGGCTCTATTGGCTGGCTCAGAATTAGATATGCGCATAATTAATGAGGTACAGGATGTGGTGTCGTAAGGTCTCCCATCATACCAAATATGAAGGGTGTAGCACTTGTGGTTACTGAGTTATGGACATATACGTATATTCAAGGTCAAAGGTCATGAAGGTCACGTGACATTTTGTCAAAAAAATTGTATTGCTAAGTTATCCCTATATACCAAAAATCAGACCTTTAGCTCTATTGACTGGCTGAGAATTAGATATGCGCATAATTAATGAGGTACAGGATGTGGTGTCATAAGGTCTCCCATCATACTAAATATGAAGGGTGTAGCACTTGTGGTTACTGAGTTTTGGACATATACTCATATTTAAGGTCAAAGGTCATTGAGGTCACATGGCATTTTGTCAAAAAAATTGTATTGCTAAGTTATCCCTATATACCAAAAATCAGACCTCTAGCTCTATTGGCTGGCTCAGAATTAGATATGCGCATAATTAATGAGGTACAGGATGTGGTGTCATAAGGTCTCCCATCATCCCAAATATGAAGGGTGTAGCACTTGTGGTTACTGAGTTATGGACATATACGTATATTCAAGGTCAAAGGTCATGAAGGTCACGTGACATTTTGTCAAAAAAAATTGTATTGCTAAGTTATCCCTATATACCAAAAATCAGACCTTTAGCTCTATTGACTGGCTGAGAATTAGATATGCGCATAATTAATGAGGTACAGGATGTGGTGTCATAAGGTCTCCCATCATACTAAATATGAAGGGTGTAGCACTTGTGGTTACTGAGTTATGGACATATACTCATATTTAAGGTCAAAGGTCATCGAGGTCACATGACATTTTGTCAAAAAAATTGTATTGCTAAGTTATCCCTATATACCAAAAATCAGACCTCTAGCTCTATTGGCTGGCTCAGAATTAGATATGCGCATAATTAATGAGGTACAGGATGTGGTGTCATAAGGTCTCCCATCATCCCAAATATGAAGGGTGTAGCACTTGTGGTTACTGAGTTATGGACATATACGTATATTCAAGGTCAAAGGTCATCGAGGTCACGTGATATTTTGTCAAAAAAATTGTATTGCTAAGTTATCCCTATATACCAAAAATCAGACCTCTAGCTCTATTGGCTGGCTCAGAATTAGATATGCGCATAATTAATGAGGTACAGGATGTGGTGTCATAAGGTCTCCCATCATACCAAATATGAAGGGTGTAGCACTTGTGGTTACTGTGTTATGGACATATACGTATATTCAAGGTCAAAGGTCATGAAGGTCACATGACATTTTGTCAAAAAAATTGTATTGCTAAGTTATGCCTATATACCAAAAATCAGACCTCTAGCTCTATTAGCTGGCTCAGAATTAGATATGCGCATAATTAATGAGGTACAAGATGTAGTGTCATAAGGTCTCCCATCATACCAAATATGAAGGCTGTAGCACTTGTGGTTTCTTAGTTATGGACATATATGGATGTTCGAGGTCAAAGGTCATGGAAGTCATGTGACATTTTATTAAAAAAGTTGTTTTCCGTGGTTATCCCTATATACCAAAAATCAGACCTCTGGCTCTATTGGATTGCCCAGAATTAGATATGACTCTTACATAGGCCAGAATAAGCCATTGATATAGCTTAGCTGCAGAAGTATAGGGGAGGTCAAAGGTCATTGAAAAATCAGAAAAATAATACTTTAAAAATCTTCTTCTCAAAAACCGCCAGGTCAATTTCCTTGAAATTTCATATATAGCATCTAGGTAGTATTGCCTATAAAGTTTGCGAAAAGATTTTGGATCGGTCAAATTTTATGGAAATGGGACAGTAAAAAACATTTTCATTTCAAAATTGTAGCCAGGTCACATGACTAATTAAAAATTCAAGGGTCAGGTGCACGAGTACTACCCATCACCTGTTACCTCTGCAAGTTTGAGAAGTTTTTGTTCAGCCGTTCGAGAGATCTAGGTGAGCAAAGAAATGGCAGAAGAAGAAGAAGAGGAAGTCAGTAGAACTTGAGCAATAACAATAGGGTCCCAGCCGGTCGGCTTGGGCCCCTAAGAAGAAAGTTGAACTCCTATAAAACCAATAGGGGCCCAGCCGGTAGGCTTGGGCCCCTAAAAATATGTTGCAGCACGGGTAGACTTGCCAATGTTGGGTTTTGTTTTCTGTTTTAGATTTACTTATCGACAATAATAATGCGATTTAACTTGTGCAGGCTGAGTTGATATGCTCAATACTGTGTATCTCACCGTGTTTTGGAATAACTACAAGAAACTATGGTTGACATGAACAAAAAATGAAAAAGTCATCCACAGTTAGTCACTGACTCTTCACGCCAAATCCCCATCAACAAGTGCTAGAAGAGACAAGTGTTCGAATTGTCAGCATTGTTCCCGGAAGTAATTTACATCAATAATTATGGAATTGCTAAAACAATATACCCTTGGCCAACTTGACATCAAAGCGTTTCGGAAATTTGGCATCAAAATAGCGAGAATAGAAACTCCTTCAGAGCGGTTACCGGCTCTGCAATCCCCTTGACGTATCTCATTGTACCATCGGTGACATGTGACCCATCAAATAGGTTTGGTTTGGATCAACTTACGTGAATGGCCAAGTATGCAAACTAAATCTGCATGTCTATTTATATTAGTCATGGCTTCTATAATTTTTTTCTGTTAATACTTTGAGATTCTGAAGATCTGATTACTAATAGCGAGGGAATGGAAATCTCGAGTAACTTAGCCTGCTAACTTCGCTTACGATAACACATAACTTTCTGTTGTGTGCAGAAAGGTTAGCGTTGATGAAGCCCAATTTATTAGGGGCCCAAGCCAACCGGCTGGGCCCCTATTGGTTTTATAGGAGTTCAACTTTCTTCTTCTTCTTCCGCTCTTTTTTTGTCGACCTAGAACTCAAACACCGCTTACCGCAAACTTCTGAAACTTGCAGGGCTAATAGGTACCTATGAGATCTCGTGCACCTGGGTATACAAATTTCGATTGGTCACATGACCTGGCGGCCATATTGGATTTTCCAAAAACCTAAAAATGGCTTCTCCAGAAGACCCAGGGGTCTAGTAGATTTGAAATTTTTGTATAGCAAGCATGGCCTAAGGTCTTCAGAATTTGCCAATAAAATCGCATGCGGTCACGTGACCTTGGCCGCCATATTGGATTTTTGAAAAATACCCATTTAATCTTTAAAAATCTTCTTCTCCAGAACCAAAACACCGATTGGACTGAAATTTCACATGTAACATCTTAAGTGTGATCTCTTTCAAGTTTGCGAAAGGCGTTTTGATCGGTCACGTGGTTTGGCCGCCATATTGGATTTTGAGAAAATCGTGATTTAATCTTCAAAAATCTTCTTCTCCAGAACCAACACCCTGATTCAACTGAAATTTCACATGTAACATCTTTAGTGTGATCTCTTTCAAGTTTGCGAAAGGCGTTTTGATCAGTCACATGGTCTGGCCGCCATATTGGATTTTTGCGAAAATCGTTATTTAATCTTTAAAAATCTTCTTCTCCAGAACCAAAACACTGATTCGACTGAAATTTCACATGTAACATCTTAAGTGTGATCTCTTTCAAGTTTGCGAAAGGCGTTTTGATCGGTCACTTGGTTTGGCCGCCATATTGGATTTTGAGAAAATCGTGATTTAATCTTCAAAAATCTTCTTCTCCAGAACCAACACCCCGATTCGACTGAAATTTGACATGTAACATCTTAAGTATGATCTCTTTCAAGTTTGCGAAAATCGTTTTGATCGGTCACGTGGTCTGGCCGCCATATTCGATTTTTGCGAAAATCATTATTTAATCTTTAAAGATCTTCTTCTGCAGAACCAACACACCGATTCAACTGAATTTTGACATGTAACATCTTAAGTGTGATCTCTTACAAGTTTGTGAAAGGCATTTTGATCGGTCACGTGGTTTGGCCGCCATATTGGATTTTACGTAAAACATGCATTTCCCACTGACACATACAGTAACTATGAGATGATGTTCAAAATCATACTTTTGCAAGATCGAATTTTGCACATAATATCATTAGTGCAAGATCTTTCAACCATGTTATCCGCTTGGGCCCCGCCAACGCTGCTTGCAGCTTTAATTTGTATTACGTATTTGAACCCAGGAGCAATGCGTTTTATTTGGGGGTTGCCATCACAGCGAAGAGTAAGTGTGGCCATTCTATGAGTTAATACCATCACAAGTGGTGGAGTGGGGTATATTAAAAAAACTCTAGAAGCTAATTACACATATTCCTCTTCAATCAGACAACTACATCAAGTGCACCTTATCTTCAAGTCAATCATATGCATGTATATGCATTTCTAATTTCATCTGCCAAAATTTGGGCTCAGCCTGCGGTACAATTAAAAGAAACATCTGAATACCAACAAACGACAGAATAAGTATTTCCATCAAAGTGATAGAACATTTATTTCACAATCGTTTGTTACCAGCAATGCCACTATAATTTTGCAAACTGCTAATCTAAAACGACATACGAATCATCTTGATGTCATTGATGCTGAAAACTACAGAATATAATGACAAGGAAAGCCTAGAGCAAAAGAAACATTCAACATTCCAAATCCGAAAAGCAATGTAATTCACACCATCTCTGTAAATGACACAAAATAAAGTTTATGAGCTCCCGTAGGACATATATTTAAAAACAAAACAAATTGATTGTCTAAAATCAAAATGAACAAGGAGACATGTTGCGCAAAATTGAGGCACATGATGTACAAATGCAAGTGGAACCAACAATAAGCCTACTTGGCAGCAAATCCAATTTTAACAGTCTCCTCAGGCTCTGATTCATCGTCTTTTGGGCAGCAGTGGGATAGCAATTGTTAGCATAGTCATAGTCAAAAACCTCTCTCATTGAACCAAGAAAATGGCGGACATCAAACACATATTATACGTAGTTTATATATGACTCTGTTTGAATGTAGATATCCACATAGCGAACTTTGGATATTTGTCAAACTTTACCAGCTAGTTTACATGACTGTTTGCTTTGGATGGATGAGTGGGTGTGGGGGTGAGGTCTTGAGATGTTGCCAGGGGTACGGGTCATTTTACGGGGAATTGAACATTTGGGTCATTTTGAGAAGTTTGGTCAGTCATAAAAACATCGACCCAGTTAGCGACGGAGCTATTTATATTGGTGATATTGATTATAAGGTACAGGTGTACTCTTGACAGTTCAAATCAAAAAGCACAACAAAACTCTACTTTTCACGGTAGGGGAGTCTAATTTTATAAAATGTTAGACGCAAAGTGATAATTAGGGGGTCAAAAGTTACTCTAGAGTCAAAAATGGGGACCAAAATACTAATTTAATGAAAACATTCTTAGTCAACATACGGCGAAAGCGCCATACATTTGTCCATGCCCTTCCCTTGGCAGTGTCCTTGCCATTGGGATTTAGTACCCAGTGCACAAAAATGGTCTAATTCCCCATGGTATTTAGAACATCTAGAACAGGATTTATTAGGTGTCACAAAATCCACTTTAATGCGGTACAGTTCGTTTTAGCCATATTAGCGACAGACTAGTGCATTATATAGGGTTCAGTGGATCTTGCAATGGTCTGAAAAATAATTTATCAAGTCCTTTACCCATTTTGTCCGATGGAAGTTACCAAGAAAATCTTCTCTTCCCTCTACGATGTTTCCTTCCGTATTGTCACGTTAGGATGACTTACATAATATTACAGATTAAAGCAATGCTGGCTAAAAAATATGCACTCGTTTATACAGTCTTGTGTTAAAGAAAAAAGTGTTTATTAGATACTGAAGTATAAAGCTATGAAGATAACATCTATCACTACTGAGTCCCTCCGTCGTCGTACGAGTAGGATACCAGAGATCAACCATAGTAGCTTGTGGATGACAAATAAGAATTTATATTTCTTTGACAAAGATGCTTACAGAAGAGCCCTTATAAAAGGCTGCTATACCAAAACTACTACCTAAGGGATATGCTCTTAGCTTAATTATATAATTGTATATTTGATCCATCCATTACATTATCTCGAGGTAAGGGAGTGCTCAGAATTTAGTTCCAGGGGGGCTGGAGGATTTTCAGGGGGCAACCCATTGTTCCCAAGAAAAATTGGGGGGGGGGGCGGCGGACAAAAATTCCACAATTATTTAGGGGGGCTAAGGAAAAAACACATCAATTAAATATTTGCCAAGAAGTCCTGATCTATAAAATTATGAATGGCTGTCAAAATATATGGTGGAAAATTTACAAATTTGCTGCTCCTACGTGAAAAAAGGGTTGATTTTCCATTAATTCTGTATGAGCATCCAGAAGATCATGTGCATCAATACTATGGTGCGAGATTGTTGAATTATTGACCATAGTTATCCTGTGTACAAAATAAATTTGCTGTAGTCAAGAAGTGATCTCAGTGTGTATGAATCAAGGAGAATTGTGGGTAGGCTCATACATTGTGTAATGATACTAATACTTAAGAATCATATTCATTCTGATTTGTATGATCAAGAATTTCTGAGTGACGGCTGGCAGAAAAAGGCAAAAGAAACAAATTAACATCTTTTAATTCGTGTCATCAGAAAACATGCGCATCATGACTATTTTAAAGTTTGTGAAAAAATGGGAAATATGCATGCTCTGTCAGCTTTGAAAAAAAAATGTACTGCTTACAAAAAGTGAACTTTGCCGTAAGCTTAACCTGGGTAATCTGCATTTACGAACTTTGATTGAGAATGAAAATAGCAGAATATAACAGATACATTGTGTGAATTTATGTTATGGATAAATTGTACTGTCCAACAAAGGTTTTGTAATATTCCTCAGGATTGTTGCTTTAAGTGGCAGTCACTTTGTTTCATGGCAACCAAATTTCAAAAAAAAGGAGAAAAGAAAATAGTAGCTGGGCTTCGCCAAATTTCACCGTGCATCTGCACGTTATTCAGCATCATCAGATAAAAATGTAGGCTGGACTCGTGCATGTAACATCTCACTTTCCATAAATATCTGGAGACGTGCAAATTGTTTACCGTTAAACTTCAAAGACAGATATCACTTGCCCAATTATGTGCTCTGACAATGTCTAACTGAATTATGTGCTTGTCTTCCTGTGTATCATGTGCATGAGTGAGAAAACTTACGTTGTAGTCATGTCTACTTGCACAAATTGCATTGTTAAAAGTATAGAGAAGATTTGCATGGCATCCGAGAATGAAAGTAAAAAATGACTGGTTTTGCCTTGCAGTGAGAAAAATAAGTCTAGGTTTGATACAAATAGCGACTGTTCTTGGCATAAACAGGTAGAAGACTACCAAGGGGCTATGCAAAATTAGTCATTGCATAGGATTGCATACATGTAGAAATGTCAGAAAACATACTAGGAATATTGTCCAATGAAAGCTACTTTATTGAAAAATGTAACACAAATACCATGTTACTGTGCTTGATTTTTAAACAGAATCATAATTGTATGTTTTTCTTTGAAAAATCACTGATGTAAAAGTAGTGACTCAGCATTTTCCATAATTTTTGTTACATTAGGCCTATATAAGGTGGCATATTTGTTATTGGATGATTAACTTCATACATGATGTTTCTATTGGAAATACTACATGTAGATGATACTTTAGAATCAAGGGTGTATGAAATAACTATTTTTATCCACCATATGGCTATTGTTTTCTTTGAACAGGTCAAATTTGCAAAGAAACAACAATTTTACCAATCTAACATTGTAACATAACTTTTTTGAAAACAGGCTTCTTTTATCAAGTTCATGCAAAAGTGGTGATAAAATGACATCTTGACAACGGCATTTTCTTAACTGCATCTCTTGGAATTTGCAAACAGTGCATTAACCCCTAGGTACTAATACGTGTCTTCCATGTATGATCATCTGCGTATCTATGAAAACAATTATTCCAATGCCAATTATTTAACAATTATTCTGACCCGATTTGAATGAGGTATAATCACACTTAACTTTGGAAATGAAATTTTTTAATTTGTGCTCTCAACTACAGCATTATAGCACTAGATGTTTAAGGGCTGAGAAAACAGCATCCTCAGCGTACTCTTCTATATTTTTTAAACTTATCTTCTATACATTTTGAACTTAATGAGACTAAAAGCGTAGAATTTGCTATTTAAGGGTGATCGAGCCACTTGCTACGTCATCATAGCTGCAAACAATAGAATGCGCATGCACTCTACGACGCTCGAGTCCACTGCACGGGACCGTGCTCTCTGTAAAAATTACACCGTGGTTTTGTTGGAAACCTATCTTAATACAACTTATTGTCAGAGCTTTTAGCATGAAAGCGGACGTTGTTAGTGATGATTGAATGATCATTATATTATCTTCGAGTTGTAAGTTTTAAATGTTTGAATGTCGATATACTTACAGTGTATTTAAAAATCCCAACAAAATAATTTGAAAAGGACATATTTCTCATCAAATTGTGATTTTTCCCATTTCACATATGGGGAGGGGTATGGCATTGTAAATAGGCTGGTGACCCAATATATTTGATGCATATATAATGTGCAATATATGAACAATAATTAATGAAAATAAACAAAATTGTTGCATCGGAAATCTAAATAATTCTACAAAGTATGGATAAGGCGTGGTCGTTACCTTTAAGTTATAACTTGTTTTGGAAGACCTGAGAAGTGATTATTAAAATCCTTATGCATATATTTAGCTGAAAAATAGCTGAAACTTTCATTTATTACTCAATGTGGTTCACATGTAAATAAAACAAGTGCAGCATTTCAAGAAAGGAACTGAAAGTAAATACATCGGGTCGGGCAAGGCTTACGGGAGATTCATAATTTCTGTTATTCGAATTGGATAAAGTGGGTGTATTTCAAATCCGTCTAGCTGCCAAATTAATCTGGTGAAAGAGAAAAATGACGAAAATTGTTGGTAAAACATTTAGTGGCTCGATCACCCTTAATTGTTGAAAGGTTTTCATGTCATTCAAGGCGAATGGCAGGAATATTCTATAGTTACCGTATTATTCATTAAAATGCACTATATCAATCTGATTTCTTTCTAATAGCCAATCTATGGATTAGGTGACATCACTGCCCCCCGAATATCATTCGGTTTTTGTATTTCTGTCTTGCCTTGGACAAGACTTGAGGTTTGTTGTGATTTTGCTCACAAGATTGACTCTCCTCACAGAACAATGAATGTTTTCAATTTTATGTAAAATCCCACATTCTTACTATACCCATAATTATTGTAACAAGTTTTCTGAACAGTAGCCTTGTCATTTTGTATACAAAATACAAAATATCCTCAGTTGACTACGGTGGCCCAAAACTACCTGTTCTCCGCATGCAAAGTCTGCGTCGCATTCAATTGTTTTTCTCTCACATATGTCTCCGCATTCAAAGTCTGCGTCGCATTCAATTGTTTTTCTCTCACATATGTCTCCGCATTCAAAGTCTGCGTCGCAATCAAATGTTTTTCTCTCACATAAGCTTATGTCTCCGCATTCAAAGTCTGCGTCGCAATCAAATGTTTTTCTCTCACATATGTCTCCGCATTCAAAGTCTGCGTCGCATTCAATTGTTTTTCTCTCACATATGTCTCCGCATTCAAAGTCTGCGTCGCAATCAAATGTTTTTCTCTCACATAAGCTTATGTCTCCGCATTCAAAGTCTGCGTCGCAATCAAATGTTTTTCTCTCACATATGTCTCCGCATTCAAAGTCTGCGTCGCAATCAAATGTTTTTCTCTCACATATGTCTCCGCATTCAAAGTCTGCGTCGCAATCAAATGTTTTTCTCTCACATGTCTCCGCATTCCAAGTCTGCGTCGCATTCAATTGTTTTTCTCTCACATATGTCTCCGAGGTATGCCTCAGTGTACGTTATTCCGCGAAGCATAATTTCTATCGAACAGCGCTCTCAGACGGTCGCTATTGACAACGACGAACATTGTATCAAGTTATTTTCAATAGATTATCGATCGAAAATTTGTTTGGACGCCGCTTGTGCCGGGCGCTCGTGTGTTGAGGTCACGTCATAAACATTTCCACAATAACCCATATATTGACTTATACACTTAAATATCAACATTGAAGGTATCCGTTGGTTCCTGTACTGAAATTAAATCGACGACAATTTTTTTAGTTTTGGTGATACTTTTACGTACGTTTCGGCACATTTTGGCGCACCTCCGCGTAGTTTGGCGCCATTGTGAACGGGGGACTACACGCGAGTGAGCGAGACAACAATGTATCAATTTCGGACAAAAGGATATCGATCGATAACGTTCACTGCACGATTACAGTGGAGACTCTACGCCCGTTCGCCTCTGTTCTGTGTTATTCTTGCAGTTTACTGGGGTTTTCATAGTTAATATTCGCCAAAATTTGGTATAAATTACAACAACCTGACTGGTATTTGGTCTGTATAATTTAAGAGACACTAACCGATTAAAATGGGTCAATATTAGACCCTGATTCTGCATATGCAAACGCTGTAAGATCGCCATTTTATTGAGGGCAAGAGCAAAAGTTCAGCGATCGGAAAAATAAGATGCAACTAAAACAAGTTTCGTCGAGAAATTCAAAAAACTAAAACAACAGCAATTTTGTATATATATCAAGGAAACACCGTGCCACTTTTCACTATAATTGGTTCAGAATTGAGAAATTTGAACGAGCGATAGTTGTACGGTCTGTTCAGTACATTAAACGCAATTGTTTTCTATGGGAAATCGAGCAGAGTAGACACATCGTAAAATGAAAAATACATCTGAAAAAAACCGTTTGTTTAACTTTTTCATTTCGCTGTTATTTTTTATAATATTTGGTATGACACATATCATGAAGGGTAACTAAAACTGTATGGTTTTATTTTTTTTAGTTTCCCTCTTTTTTTATGAAATGACGAGTTGAAGATCGTTTTGCTGTTGACTGTGTTTTTACTTGATTTTGCATCTCTTATCGCTTACGTATTTTTCGAATTCCCTAACTTGTGAAATTCTTCCCAAAATATTATAATTGTAAGGGCAGCATATACGGGAAATAGGACCTGTTGCTCTTTCATTAATATTTAGATGTGCAGCAAGGAAATACGGCGAAATTTTCAACATGACGCGGGAGGTGAAATTGACTCTCCGAACGCGCACTCCACGTATGCGTCCCAAATTTTTGCCACACATACGTGGAGTGCGCGTTCGGAGAGTCAATTTCACCTCCCGCGTCATGTTGAAAATTTCGCCGTATTCCTTGCTGCACATCTAAATATTAATGAAAGAGCAACAGGTCCTATTTCCCGTATATGCTGCCCTTACAATTATAATATTTTGGGAAGAATTTCACAAGTTAGGGAATTCCAAAAATACGTAAGCGATAAGAGACATATGCAAAATCAAGTAAAACACAGTCAACAGCAAAACGATCTTCAACTCGTCATTTCATAAAAAAGAGGGAAACTAAAAAAATAAAACCATAGAGTTTAGTTACCCTTCATGATATGTGTCATACCAAATATTATAAAAAATAACAGCGAAATGAAAAAGTTAAACCAACGGTTTTTTTCAGATGTATTTTTCATTTTACGATGTGTCTACTCTGCTCGATTTCCCATAGAAAACAATTGCATTTAATGTACTGAACAGACCGTACAACTATCGCTCGTTCAAATTTCTCAATTCTGAACCAATTATAGTGAAAAGTGGCACGGTGTTTCCTTGATATATATACAAATTGCTGTTGTTTTAGTTTTTTGAATTTCTCGACGAAACTTGTTTTAGTTGCATTTTATTTTTCCGATCGCTGAATTTTTGCTCTTGCCCTCAGTAAAATGGCGATCTTACAGCGTTTGCATATGCAGAATCAGGGTCTAATATTGACCCATTTTAATCGGTTAGCGTCTCTTAAATTATACAGACCAAATACCAGTCAGGTTGTTGTAATTTATACCAAATTTTGGCGAATATTAACTATGAAAACCCCAGTAAACTGCAAGAATAACACAGAACAGAGGCGAACGGGCGTAGAGTCTCCACTGTAATCGTGCAGTGAACGTTATCGATCGATATCCTTTTGTCCGAAATTGACACATTGTTGTCTTGCTCACTCGCGTGTAGTCCCCCGTTCACAATGGAGCCAAACTACGCCGAGGTGCGCCAAAATGTGCCGAAACGTACGTAAAAGTATCACCAAAACTAAAAAAATTGTCGTCGATTTAATTTCAGTACAGGAAACCAACGGATACCTTCAATGTTGATATTTAAGTGTATAAGTCAATATATGGGTTATTGTGGAAATGTTTATGACGTGACCTCAACACACGAGCGCCCGGCACAAGCGGCGTCCAAACAAATTTTCGATCGATAATCTATTGAAAATAACTTGATACAATGTTCGTCGTTGTCAATAGCGACCGTCTGAGAGCGCTGTTCGATAGAAATTATGCTTCGCGGAATAACGTACACTGAGGCATACCTCGGAGACATATGTGAGAGAAAAACAATCGAATGCGACGCAGACTTGGAATGCGGAGACATGTGAGAGAAAAACATTTGATTGCGACGCAGACTTTGAATGCGGAGACATATGTGAGAGAAAAATATTTGATTGCGACGCAGACTTTGAATGCGGAGACATATGTGAGAGAAAAAAATTTGATTGCGCCGCGAATGCGGAGACATGTGAGAGAAAAACATTTGATTGCAACGCAGACTTTGAATGCGGAGACATATGTGAGAGAAAAACATTTGATTGCGACGCAGACTTTGAATGCGGAGACATAAGCTTATGTGAGAGAAAAACATTTGATTGCGACGCAGACTTTGAATGCGGAGACATATGTGAGAGAAAAACATTTGATTGCGATGCAGACTTTGAATGCGGAGACATATGTGAGAGAAAAACATTTGATTGCGACGCAGACTTTGAATGTGGAGACATATGTGAGAGAAAAACATTTGATTGCGACGCAGACTTTGAATGCGGAGACATGTGAGAGAAAAACATTTGATTGCGACGCAGACTTTGAATGTGGAGACATATGTGAGAGAAAAACATTTGATTGCGACGCAGACTTTGAATGCGGAGACATAAGTGAGAGAAAAACATTTGATTGCGACGCAGACTTTGAATGCAGAGACATAAGCTTATGTGAGAGAAAAACAATTGAATGCGACGCAGACTTTGAATGCGGAGACATATGTGAGAGAAAAACAATTGAATGCGACGCAGACTTTGAATGCGGAGACATATGTGAGAGAAAAACAATTGAATGCGACGCAGACTTTGAATGCGGAGAACAGGTAGTTTTGGGCCACCGTAGTTGACAGAGTGAAGAGCTTTTTTGAAATAAATAAACACAGGCAGTTAGATAATAAATTGCACTCTCAAATCGCCTTCGTATAGTTTAAATTTATGGCAAGCGAAAATAACAAAGTTGTAAAACCAATGTTTTTAAATTTATGTTTCATTTAACACTGTAGTTTATAGCAGGTTTGATGTGTTTCATTGTTACAAAGTGACAGAGGCCAACCTTTCTGCCTGCACACAGGGTATATAAATAGTGTATGCGTCATGCATAAATACCAGCTGTCACCTCAGAAAAAAGCTTGGCTGAGAACACAGAACTCAACCTGTGCAAAATCACACTTAATATGTCAGTTATAAATTCAAAACAAATATTTCCTTCTGTACTTTTTGTATAATTTTCTGCTTTCATGTGAAATTGAAAATAAATGCAAGCTATGCTTTCAGTGTTATGGCATTGAAAAGATCAAGTCATGTGAGAAAGTACATGTACTACAAAAGTCATGTGCACCTGACAATAAATTAATTAACCCACCTATGCATAATGTACACTTGTAAGCTAGATCAGGTATGGGTCTTGTTTGTTCCTCTTTGTACCTTTTCTAGCAGAAGGTAATGCTTCAATTTCCAGGATTTGACCTACTTTACAAGATTAAGGACTTGGATTCATCTCCAGAATCAGAATGAAATGCTGGGTAAGATTTTTTTGCCAAAGTTGTGGAGAAATGATAATGCTGATGTCACAACTTTTGACAGTACACTGGTGAACTTTGATATGCATACCAGCCAAGAGTGGAGGGTATACGTGCACTGAAATAGTCTTGGTTTTCACTTACAATTCGTTCTGATACGAATTACAAAGATGTTGTGAATTCCTCTGTTTTCCACACATTTTTCTGAATATATAATCAAGGAATATTTAATGTCAAGGAACTAAATGCACGCAGAATGTTCGATCTTTTGAACATAAATGGTACTCAGGTTTGCAAAGTATGTGTGAATCTACTAAAGTCTTTCACCTCTTCTCTATCTGACTTCTGTAGAATGGATCAACTTAGATGATTTCCGACAACTGTGGCTTAGTGGAATATATTTTTATAAAACCTAACACATTTGTAGCAGTTAGGTTAAATCGTATTTGAATTGACACTACTCACAGTAGGAACCGTGGTGTAATGTAGTTTCAAATTCACAGATGTTGCAATAAAGTTCTAGGATCAATTTTAAATTCTAAATAATTCAAGACTGTCTTCAAGGTTCTTTTCACTTTATTATTGACTAGATGTATGCAAAACTATTTTACTGTTGTTTATGTTCACACTCGTAAGCCACTTTAGGTTCAGATAGTCTGCCAATTACAAAGCGAAAAGTTCATGGGGCTCTTTAAATTTTGGCTGGCATGGGAGCTGGCTTTGAAAAAAGTTGATAAAATTTGTTTACAAGAGGACTTTTGACACGCGGTTAAATGTGCTCATTGGCTTACTCTGGACTTGTTCATACTTGATTTTTTATTGTCACCGTTCTCCTTACTGACCTATGTGGAATTACTTAATGCATACTATTTTGTTACATCAAAGGTAAAAGCGTTGTATATAAATTTGTTT
The DNA here is from genome assembly GCF_041260155.1 of Ptychodera flava. NCBI lineage: Eukaryota > Metazoa > Hemichordata > Enteropneusta > Ptychoderidae > Ptychodera > Ptychodera flava. Next base: position 3,764,813 of record NC_091935.1, on the reverse strand, counting down.
ACTGAAATTGATATGCAGCCATTTATTCAAAGAAAACTGCACTTAAGTAAGATGATATCACTGAATCCATGTATGTGACACAACTCATGGTAAATAGAAAAACAAAAAGCCATCAAATGTATTTATCATGACTACAATTCTCAAACAAAGAAGAAAGAAAGGACTGAATTTGTATGCCTATATATTGAACTTTCAATTTATAAATTAGTCACATGCACCATCGTAGAATTTAACAACGTTTTAGTGAAGCTAATTAATGGCCTTAACCATACATCACATATCACTAATTTGACATGTGCACCGTTAAAACTTCAGGGAATTGATTTTGTTCACATTTGAGTTATTGTTACAGTCACTCTGTTCTTCTTTATATGTTGGGGCCTCATAGGAATTAATCCGAATTCCAATGTCTGTGAAAAAACTGGAGCTTGTCATGATTTTAATATTTGTGATTGGGTCAACAATCAGTTTGAAGATCGAAGGTAAGTATCAAAAAAGATGCAATAACGTTTGTGTCAATTCATACTTCTTTGAGGATTAGTTGACTTGCTCTCTTTGGAAGAGACAAACTCATATTTTCAACCTTGGGCTTCGTATTCCTTTGATTTTATGATACTAGGAGCTTTCAGATTACTGACATCATATCTTTTAGATTACATTCAGCTATTGTGAATTTGTAGAAGGTAGTACAGCATAATGTTAACTGAACTGTAGACAGTATATTCAAGTGTGTCCGTGTGAAAAGGACAGAAAATGTTGTACTTTAGCAGTTAATGACAAAATCAGTTTTGCCTGAGCTCTCTCAGGTAATAAATGTGTTGGTTTGAAATGTGAAAATATGAAGCCCAATTTATGCAAATGTGATGTTTAAAACCTCACACATATTCCCTAAGCCGTAAACATAAGTGTAAACATAAGGTTAGAGTCATCATATATAGCCAAGGATTGCCACTGCCTCAAAATGGAACACTATGACTTGACTAGATTCAAAACCTCAGAACAAATTTTACATTATTGCCATAAGAATTTAATGTATCAATCTTTGTTGACGGTATGTTCAGGAATATATAATCTAGTGTAATCGGTTACAATTGAACAGCATATGGCCTTTCTTGTTCACTGATTTGTTATAGAATACATTTAAGCAATGAAGCACACCTAGCGACCGTATACCACAAGCTTTTGATAAGTTCACGACATACATGCATGAGCGATAGCAAGTGCATATTTGAAGTGAACTGGTCAGTACCGAGTGGAATACCATTGCTTGCTGTGATTTATCGCTATTAAATCATAACAGTATATTGGCATTCTGGCATGGAATATCTAAAAGGGCACGGGCATGTGCCAACCGTGGTATATCGCGAATATACCACGGTTCTTTTCATGCAACGACCAATCAGATCACTGTATTTGCGCTATCAATATACTGGTATGATGTAATAGTGGGTTTAGTGTATAATTGTCATATGTCCATATAGCACATTGAAGGGCTACTTGGCTCAGCACGTCGAGGTCTGTCATATGTATTTATGTATGTTATCTTGTATATTATCTTGTACATACGCTTGTGTCATGAACTTTTTGTGCTATTTACTGTTGCAAATATGCAAATGAGCTTACAAAATTTGGGAACTGTACTAAATATAATCTCAAAAAAAAAAACACACATCAGTATTTGGTATATTGGATGAGTATTGATAGCCGAGCTACTCATTCCCATTCTCTACCCCAGCCTTGCAACAGGGTTGATGACGCCTTTCATCATTTTAACTGTAAATTGAAATGACTGAAGGCATGTAGTCATACGATTGATAAAAATGTCGTGCTTGTGACAAATAAACTCTATTACTATCATATATTACTTCTTTATTTGTGATCTTTTTCGTTATCTTTTTCCCTTTGCAACAGTGCCTAACAAAGCAACTGCAGTTGTGATAAAGGGAAGACCCGTTCAACTCATATGTTCTCCGAAACTGAAGGTACCTCACTCTTCTTATAAACTGGTATGGTACTACAATGGCGAAGAACTGAAAAACACAATGAAAACAACTTATAAAATTAAGAAATATACCTCACTGCTCATCATAGCTAAGACCGACTATAGTGACTCTGGTAATTACTCCTGTGGAGTTCCTGGACATTCAGGATTAAGATACAATGATGTGACAAAGATAACTGTTGGAAGTAAGTCCTGATCATTAACATTTTGTATCAAAGTGGATGATGACTTTACAAAAATCTTTGTTTATCTAGCTATTTTATAAATTTATACCAGATAACTTTAAAGATTACTCTGTAAATGGCAATTTGCAATTTCCATAATGATTTCCTTCACCTATTTACCCTAACTCCCTGTAAACATGCAGGTCTTTACATCCATTGATAACAAAGGGTTTGGATTAAACCATACTGTTCTCAATGATTTATGAACACCACGTTTTGGCGCTCAACAGTTTTAATCGCCACATTTTGTCTTCAAACAAATAGGAAATCGAGAAATATAAAAATAACGCACACTTTTCCAGGAGTGGTAGTGATAATAGATATGATTAAAAGATGTAATTTTGGGTCATAATATACAGCCTATGCAAAACTGACCCTATGTAAAGTGTACTTTTGTAAACCCAAAGAATGCCTACCGACACAGGTTTGAGTAAAATTTGTGTACAGTGTGAGTAGGACGTGTGCATTGTGACTGCCACCGCCGGGCGCTGAACACAGAAAGCGCATTCCTTGTTGCCATTTTCGTTCGTTTGCTGTTTACTTGCATCAAAATATCGTCTAACTGTGCCGATGACAGCTCTGTATGACATTTCGCAGCCATAAGTTGCCAACTGCAAAGTACAACAGGATCAACAAGCGAACGACAATTTGTTTTGCGCAGAAAGGATGCGCAGTAAGTAAAATGACGTAATCTATGTAATATCAAATGCAGAGGGCATCATCACATTCGCAGAGGGCATCGTCACGTTCTTTTACATGTCACGTGAGTTGTGTTTAACCAATGGCTGTGCACGCTGAATGAGTGAGGTGTAATAAAATAGACTAATGTATTCATACTCAGAGGTTTTGGTTTACTAGCCATTTCTTATGTATTCTTCTAAACAAAATATGCCTCATTAGCCTTATGGTGTGTGAACACAGACACGTAACTTTTAACTCACCAAATGTTGCAGGTCTTTCACCGAGAAAAACAGATGAATCTTTGCCTATCGAATGTATGGTGCAGAGAATAACATTGTGTAAATATATGTCAACTTCATAGGTTTAAAGTAAACTTGAATCATTTGACTATATTATAAAGTCACTCCACAATGAACCTGATTTCTATCTTCATTTTAATTCAGAGGCACCTTTTCAAGAAAATAAGTTTTAAATGTTAAGATATTATGTCATGTTATCATTAATTTGAATGGCACAGAAGAAGCTAATTGAAAGTCCCGTCACTGTCATTTGCAATTTCTATTCAATAAATACTTCTTTTGGTTTTTATCAGGAAGACCTTTTGCCACACTACACTGTAAATCTCAAAATATTCGAGGCATATATTGTTTCTGGAATGAAACTTTCTCCAACCTACCATCTAACGTTTCATTCTCTTGGAAATCAAGGTAAGACAAAGAATCCCAATACTGGTTATCTTGAAAGATCTGTATTTTAGCTCCCAAAGAGAGCTTGTATGGTAGGTCGGCGTCGTCCTTATATCTGTGTTTGTTTGTCTGTCTGTCTGTCTGTCTGTCTGTCTGTCTGTAATTAATGTGTGTATATATATATATATATATATATTATATATATGTATATTATATATATATATTTATATGTATATGTGTGTGTGTGTGTGTGTGTGTGTGTGTGGATGGATGTATACAGTATACGGTGGTTTCAAACAGGTTAAATATATATATATATATATATATATATATATATATATATATATATATATATATATATATATATGCATGTATGTATGTATTTATGGATGGATGGATGGATGGATGTATGTATGTATGTATGTATGTATGTATGTATGTATGTGTATGTCTGTTCATCCACATCAAAACTCTAGAACCGCAGCACCTACCGGGTAGCTTCTTATTGGTGTACAGGTGCACCCAGGGATTGAGCTGTGAATTTGTTCGAATGAACATGTCAGTCTCAAAAATATGCAAAGGAAGTAAAATCCAGCAAATTGCTAAAACTCTGTAACCACAGGCCAGATTTGGTTGAAACTTGGTATGCAGGTTCTTTGTGGTGACTTATGTTAGATTTGTTAAAATTGCGGTGAAATTTTGATGGTTGTATTTGGGAACAATTTCCCCCGTTTTGGTCAAAAAAATATTCTCTGAAAGTGCTCTTCCCATTGCTTCGAAACTTCGTATGCATGATCGTAAGATTGGCCTCTGTCAGATTGGTCAAATTGTGATAAAATGTTCATATTTGTATTTTTTAGCAATTTTTCCCATTTTCAGTGGTCAAAAATCATTTTCTCCCAAAATTCTTGTTGAATTACTTTGAAACTTGATACTTTTGATCCTAGGGTTGTCTTCTATAGGATTTGTTGAATTGTGGTAAACTTTTCCTTTTTTGCAATTTTTGCATTTTCTGCCAAAAAATAATTTTCTCTGAAATCGCTTGTCCGATTGATTTGAAACTTGATATGCATGTTACCAGGTGTAAACTTACTCTGGCCTGCTACATCGAACCAATTATCAGCCAAGTGTAGTTGACGCTCCATGTTTGATTTTTTTATGTCCTGTTTATTAATGACTAAAATGGATTTTGTGCCTAAAACTCTGGTGATAATATCATTTTAGTTTACACTACTTCTTATCTGAGGAATATTTGTTTAATAATAGTTACTTCTTGCCGAGAGATGTGTACATTTTTGAAAATTAGAGATCATGATAGCGGATGTACTGTAGTTTATAGTATTTGTGTCACTAAAAGTTGTACTACAGGACACACTGGAATTGTGCAGGGTTTATATATATATATATATATATATATATATATATATATATATATATATATATATATATATATATATATATATATATATATATATATAAACACTTGCTTAGTTCAAGATCAGCTGGAGTAGAGTGCTCAATACTAGAGTAGAGCTAAATGGAAATGGAAAACAAGAATACAACCGCCACCATCGCCAGTAAAGAATGCAACTGCAGACAAAAGAGCAAATGCCCATTGCCAGGAAAATGCCTCACCGAGGGCGTGGTTTACCAAGCAACGGTCATCAGAGAAGACAACAACACACACGCAACATACATCGGCCTGACGGAGACCCCATTCAAAACAAGATATAATAACCACATGCTATCATTCCGCAACACAAAATACAGAAACAGCACCGAACTGAGCAAGTACATTTGGTCACTGAAAGATGCAACGACAGAATACAGGATTGACTGGAAAATAATGAAACAATGCAATCCATACTCCAATGTCACCAAAAAATGCAATCTGTGCCTCCACGAAAAATTCATACTCCTCAGATATCCAGAAATGTGCTCCCTAAACAATAGAAACGAATTAGTATCGACCTGCAGATACAGGAGAAAACTTCTCTTGTGCAGTCACTAATTATTCAACCTTTTGCAACAAACAGGTGCCAACAAAAACAAAACAAAAGAAACCGTTTCCCGCCTAAAGTTTCAGTCGATCACAGCCACCCGATGAGTGTAGGCGGCTCTGCAGCCTATACGAAACAAATTTGTAGTGGAAATGTAATATTTTAGATTATTCTGATCAACTCAGTTGTGTGTATATATATATATATATATATATATATATATATATATATATATATATATATATATATATATATATATATATATATATATATATATGGAGTATCTCACCCTTTCTCTCTTAAATGTATATTCCCAAGGTGGTCTGCATTCATAAACATTTTCAGAAGGCAAACATCATATTGCCTTTCCGCTTGCAAAAATATCGTACATCTTATAAGTAGAAACAATGGGCCTCATACATATGGTTGGTAAATCTATCTCTCAATTGCTATAATGCCAGGGTGATCGATATTCCACTAACTTACTTTATGTTTGCAATAATATCACCGAGGCTCAAGGGCCACAGCGTACTCCAAGCCCGTTGTCTTTGTTCCCATGGCATATTGTAGGGTTTGGTACTGCCAAGACAGGTGGTTCAAACTTTGCAATACCAGTCATTATTGTACTACAGAATTACTACAGAATTATAAATGGTGATGGAGGGACTGTGATGGAGCTAATTCATCCCTCCTTTCTTATACAATTGAAGGCCTGTACAAGTGCTATTTCCAACAAACCATTAATATCCTGTTAATCATACAATGTATAATATAGGCAGCATCGAGATTTTTAAATCTGAAATCTTGAGTTTTGCCTTTACGATGTAATTATACTTATCATTATTATCGACGACAACAACAAATGAGGCATTTTATTGATTAAATTAATCAAAACAACACAATATAGAGCGCCCTGGGTTATCTGTGTGTTTATTGAGTCCGACTCCTCTTCCATGTTTAAATGCTTTTCAGTCAACTGATGTATTGTTGATCAATCTGCATATATTCATTGCAAGAGCTTATGTCACATCGACACCTTCATCATTGTCTTGTTCTTTATGATTGATAATATTGATCTTTTCAAAGAGGCTTGCATGTTAAAGGCACAGAGTTTTACATTATAAAGAGAAAACACACATTTTCCACTTTCACTATAATTGTAATGCAGGTTAGGGAGTAACGGACTCATCCCAAATGTTTGCTGCGAAAACGAGCCCTGCCACTCCTTGACGTGTTCTGCTGGGAGTGGGCCTACCACTCCAATGACCAAGCTACCCGAGTGGCAGAGGCTACGGATTCGCAGCAACCCAAATGTATACTGTGCAGTTTGGAACAGTGTATTCGTTGCATGTGCATTATGGGCCGTAGGTGTCGTCTTTTGGACTCCCTAGAATGGCAGCAATGTGAAAAACAACATCACCATCAGAACACTCTACTGAGTATCATAAACAGCTGCAAGACGTCAAATTCTGAGAGTATTGTTTTATATCCTTTTCTTTTTTTCAGTTCAAATATTGCATATAATTGCAGGGTCAAATACAGTTATGTTATCATTACAATGTTTGAAAACTGTTGCATTTCACCATACTAATATCACTAAAGGACCTTCTTCATCATTTACATTGTTTTAATCATTAATGTCATTATTATTCTGATTAAGTTTCAGAAAAAAATTTACAAAATGTGTACATCAAATTGAAGATATCAACAGCTGTTATTTACCACTGGACTATGGCGCCTCTTATACCGTGATGTTACGGCTGGCTAATGCCCTTGGAAAGAAGAAGGTCAAGCTGGAGTTTGATTCTGACGAACTGAGTAAGAAAAAACTAAACTAAACTAAATTAAACTTTATGTTATTTCAAAATTGAAAGTCCATAAATGTTGTGAAAGGTTATTACAGACACTGAAAAATCAATTGTTCTCTCGCATATTGGTTGAAAAGAAAGACAATCAGTCAAACAAAAAGAAGCGTATTGCAAACCTGAACAATATAAGATTTAAAGTACAGAAAGTCACATATACGTACTTGATGCCGTATATTGTGGGTTAGAACCCCGAATGAAGATACAGTATACGTACAATATCAAAAATAACGGGAAAGATTATTTGCTAAACGGTTGGAGCATAATTTGAGGATGCGTGGTGAAACTACATCTTGACCAACCGCTTTGTTTGGATTTATTGTTGAAAAGAAAACGGACTTGATCTTCAGTGGTTTTGAATGTTTGCTCTTGATTTTCAGAGATCGATTTCAATTGTTCTTTGACAAATTTTGTTTGAAGGGCTTGTAATAGATGAACATATCTGTTGTCATATATATATATATAATATATATATATATATATATATATATATATATTATATATATATATATATATTATTATATATATATATATATATTTGTTTTGAAATTTCCACATTTGTCAATGATACTGATATGCTTGATTCACAAGACGGCAGTTTTAAACATAACATTATCATGTAGGTGTTGCAGCATCGTAAATATTGGCAGCCCTAAAAACGCCCATTTTTACATGTTCCCTTAATATTCGATTGTGCAACCATAGACTCTAAGGGGACCAAATATTGTCTAAATAAATTCCATGCAATACAATATTAGAAGAGGACGCCTTTACTTTGGTATGGTAGATTACATAACTAATTATGGTTTACTAGGTTGCATGGTGTTGTATAAATGTACGTAATCAATAGTTGAAGTAGTTGCCAACAATTTAGTATTTCAATGGAAGGTGCATCAAAATTTGTTCAAATGCACTCGACCATGAATATCACAAGCTAAAATCCATTGTGCGTACACTCATTCTGGCTTGCCACATGTAACCAAATGTGAGCAAAGCGTCATTGATGCTATTTTTCATGTCTTGATTTTGTTATTATAAGACTGTTGCATATGGACAAGGGTTATGCATGGCAATGCTACCACAATCTGGAACACAGTATGCCGATAGTAAATTCTCATGTACAACCCTTGTAGAGCAAGCTTGTTTTGTCTTTGCACAAGCAGAATTTTTGACTTCATCAAATGGGATTTATCAACAGTTAAAGCCGCACTTTTCAATCCCAGGTTCTCGCATTAGTGGAGTTCTCCTCCCAGTCAAACACATGGTCAGTATGATATTTGATTTCTATAACATTAATTACACAAACTGATCTCAACCTTTTGTCACATTTTGCTAATCCTGCAAACAGAGTTTACGCAAGCTTTTGATTGACGGTAGGTTCAAATCGCCAACGGTCATTGATTCCCCACCACAAACGTTTGAATTTCCAAAAAATTGTCTTCCAGTCGCGTTAAACTTTGAATATAACCACAGAGTTCAATCGGCAGCAACTTCACGCTGACCGCTTGGCAGTCTGTCTGTGTTTTTGCGGCTGGGAAAAACTAAAAAGTGGCATTTCCTGGAGCGTGTGCCCGCGTGTTGCCTGTTAAATTTGGCGTCCACTTACACAGTGAACGCCGCCATACCTTGGTGTCCTTTTAAAGGGAGGCTCCGCCTTTAAGTGACAATGGGTGGATTGGCTTTCACATCATGAATAATAGTATGAAAATTGTACAGAAAATTAAACATTTCTGCGTTTATGTAGTGTAAAATTGAAAGGCATGCATTTTCTAAGAATTACACCTTTAAAACTTGTATTTGACAGAGACAGACGCCTACATGACACCTCACTGCTCTGTTTATCAACTCGTGTCCATAAAAACAGAATGGAATCGATCTGCATACATTGTATTATGGTTTGCCTAGCCAGAGTGCCGTCCTCGTTAACCTGTTCACCCCAATTCCCTGTGAACAGGTCCACACATTGTTGTTAAACAATGGCGGTGAATGGGTTAACTTCAGTCCCTAAATCAACTCTATGAGTAATTTAGCACTTCCCTTGTGTGTTCTATCCAAACAACACCTAAATTAGTCGGTCCTTTTTATCTACAAAGTTATCTACAAACTTGTTTGTCACATACATAAAAGTAAACTTGTATATGTAATGTTCAGCTTCCCTGACTGTAGCAGTATGTTGCAACTATACCAAGTACATTTGTCTCAAATATTAGTACACGCAACCATTTCTGAACAAAGGCAGTGCAATTTTCAGAGATGGTGTGATTGCTTGTGCCTTTATTGAGATCCTTTTAGGATTCTAGATGAGTTCATTTTTATACACAGAGTACTAAAGACCTCTGAATATCATTTCAACTGCTTTTTTAGTTCGTAAAGTTCGTATATAAACTAATATTGCTAGTTCATGTATTAATTACGAATTATTTAAGCAGTTTGTTTATCTCTGTGTAGAAACAAACAACAAATTTGACTCAGTACCAGTAATCCCCATCACAGTTGGAGCAACCATATTGTTAATATTCTGTGGTGTAATGGGTCGACTTCTCTACAGGAAAGTCAGGGGAACTGGTGTCTCTGATCCTGTAGCAAAAGTCAAGCTTCCCTATGATTCTGAAGTAAGTAGTATTGGTATTCTCATAATATGCAAAAGTAAAAAGTTATCCATACAGGAAATAATGAAAATAATGAAAGTTCTGATAAGATTACATCTGATGTAAAATTTGTGTTAAATTCTATCACAGAGTAATCTAGAAGCTTATTTTATGGACTGACAAATTTAACAAACCGTGCACAGCATGAATCTAATTTTTTGTGAAAATTTATAAACGAAAATGAGTAATTGAAAACAGCATTGAATTTCAAATATATTGTTAAGCAGACAGCATTCTGGGCAAGACTGGAGAAGACTGGGCCCTCAGTGAACAATTTGCAAATTAACATATTGCTACGAAGCTTCAGAAGGACCTCAGAATGCTACTTTGTTTTGATAAGGAAGATTTGAGCAGGTATACTTTGGTGCACCAAATTTTCTTAAGATTTAAATATCCTTGAAGGTTACGAAATTTCATGAAAATTTAATGTTTTAAAATCATCTTAATTTACAGGAATACAACAGTGCAGTTATTACCAGAGAAAGACAAGTCCAAGAGAACTTTAAAGTCTATGATGATCTTGTTGTCACACCCAAAGGGGAACCAATACCTGGACAGGCCGACAGAGGTACACAGCCAAGTCACTGCATATATTCGCAGCGAGAGAAGGGATGCAGAAAATAGTTCTGAAACAACTGAAGATATTCCTGATTGGATTGGTGATGATGATGAAGACATTAGGTCACTGGATGCGTTTAACGCATTTCAAGCATTCATATAAACTATTGGACAGGACTCCACAGACAAAAAATAATGACAATGATGATGATGAAATAATTCGTTTGTCATATCTGTTATCAGAATCAGGGTAGTCTAGATGTGTAACTATCAATAAGGCCAAAGTAATTAAATTATTTGTTTTGCGTCCCCACCAGCGTAGGTTTTTAAGGTTTCCATGAAAAACACACACAGTGTATTTGAATAGGAAATTTTAGGACATGACCGCTTAGCTTTTCTGAACTAAAATTTTGTTACAATTTTTTATTTGGCGCAATCAAATTACATTGTATTAATTTTCTCTTGTGTGTTTTTCAGCCGCTTAGACGCGTACCGTTTCCCGTTTAGAGTGGACGCAAAACAAAGAATTTAATTACTTTGGCCTAATGATTTAAACTACCAGGATTCAAAAAATAAACAAAATACTCACATCTAGTTTCAATACGGACTAGAACAGATAAGAAATGATGAGATAATGCCGTTAATATCAGTGGTACCAGAAGACACTGAATGTGTGCTTATCGATGAAGATTTGGATTACAAGACTTCCAAACACGAACGAGATATTCCCAAATAGTCACAGTACCGATAAGGAGAGGAATACAGATCGCAGCAGCTTTGATTATAGTCATCTGGTATCAGACATTGATCACACAGGAGACAATCTTCATAATGAAGACATTTCTGATGGTATAATCCCTCCACCTGGTTGCCTCACACCAACAACAGTAGATGACAGTCATTACAGCACGATTAACGGCTGTCATCAACCCAGATTTGACATGCATAGGTTTGACAGTAATGATTGATTAATCAACCACTGTGGATGCATAAAAACAATATTGGCAGGCAATGAAAACCAAACAGCATGCCAACGCAAAATTACCAAATATAAATTTCTTTAAAAATTTGAATTTGTACTGCGTCATTCTTCTTAAATTAAAGTTGAATTTCCCAAACCATTTGAAACATGGTTTTGAACATTCTGTATTTCCATGCAAGAATTCAGCAAATCTTGGTAATCGTGGATATTATCTGCACAAGTCGTTATAATTTGCAAGAGGCATACACGTAATCTTGGTATGTTTAATACTGTTACTGTAAATGACAGACAAGAATTTGCAAATTGTGTAACAAAATTTCAGCTGTGTGACTTCCTTTGCGTCAGAATTTTTTCCTTTGCGTCAGAAATGTTGCAGGAAAGCTCATATTTTGGGGTATTTGGGATATTTTCGGATGTGGGGACTTAAGGGAGGGGACTTAAATTTCTGATTAACATGAAATATGTGTTAGGTTCTTAATTTGAAGCCGTAACCTCTGGCTAATTTTTTATGGTTTTGTTTTGTGTATCCATTGCAGTTTCTTGTTCTACTCCCAAAGTGTGAAGAAGGTCAAGTTTTTTTTGCTTATCAAAACAGCCATATGTAGAGAGTCAGCATTGTTACTGTTTAAAAGTGAATTCAACTCTCGACTAGAATTTAATTGTCATCAGTAACAATGATTATTATCTTTACACATATACAGGGTATTTTGTCAAACAGAATGTTATTTGTTTTTCTAGCATGCTCTGTGGAGTAGAACAAGTAGGTGCAGTCGATACAAACAACAAAACATACAGAAAAATTGACCAAAAGGTACAGTTAACCCTCTGAGTGCTGTAATATTTCCGCCAAAGTTTCAGTGTGACATTTCACCAATTGTAATTTTCTGTATTGCTTTTATTATTTCGGAGCAAATGGACATAATTTGATATATTTTGTATCACAATTTTTGGCGAAAATCTGAAAAAAATTAACTGGGGTATAATCTATAAAGGCGACAAAGATTGACTTTGGCGCTCAAAGGGTTAATGTCCATTTTATAGAATGATGTTAATTATGTTCGGTTTTCGTGACAGGTCAGGGAAGGCATCTTGTTTTCAAAGCTTTTTTATGTGATTGCTAAAAGGACAATAGCTGTAATATTTACTGTCTTTTGTAGTTTGACTTGGTAAAGAGTGCACTATTATCGTTTATGAAACTTGTTTAACAAACTTACATATACTTACTACAGATATAGCAGGTTTTGTCAGGAAAATAGTTCATAGTTTAGCTGTAGACTACCATGAGAAGCGAAATAATACTTTGGGTGAAATTCCAATATAATAATTTGTTGTCCACATCTTCACTTTCAAACACCCTATTTGAATCACGTGCATTTGTAAGTTATGATACCTTTAATAACACAAGACTTTTAAAACACAAAAATCAATGTAGAGACCATTTCACCTCTAACTGCTAATTTAATACTTCAAAACTAAGTCCTATCTTGCTCCAAGATGTTATTGCTACGCTTAGATTATTTTCCATGTTGATTTGGAAATTATCTGCTCATTGTTAACTGGGGCTTTGACTGTCGTTTTTTTAACGTCTCATTTTATAGGGTTTTATATTGCACTGCACTATATGAGCCTGGCCAATTCACAGATTGAAAGATGGGTATTCGGGTCATACTACAATAAAAAATGACAAATACTTGTGAAAGCTGCTACATGTATTGATAACAACCACCCAAGCACCGTTCGCTGATTGCATTCTGTATACAAAGGTTTTGTGGCTGACTTTTGCCCCCATTTGAAATTCTGCGATTCATGCATTTAATGATTAAAACTTTGGATTAATGTTCGATTGTACTCCACCCACGCTGAATTCATCGAATTGCACTCAGTATAAACAGGTATCACAGCTGACTTTTGCCCCCTTCTCCTAAAATTTTATGAGATCGTTACATTAACCGACAAACGCATGAATCCGGATTGAATGCAGTTGCAGGTCAGTGAGTAAGGTCAATAGCCAAATCACGAAGCTGGCATGATGTCCTGAAAACAATACTGACGTCATCACTGTTACTCAGTTGTGCTCTGTTGGTATAGGAAAGCGTCAATTGAGCCGAAAAGTGACAGACATGGAGTAGGCAAGTCTTTAATGGTGTAAGGTTGAAAAGCTTAAACTTCTAAACACAAACGTTTTTGTATGTTTTCCTGTATATTCATTAAAAGTAATTATCCCTCAACATAAGAAACAACATATAATAAAGGAAATGATATGACGTTGCTTATTATTGTTTAAAAAGGTCTGTGAAATGCAAAAAATGTTAGATTTTTAAAAGGTTTTTGAAGAAAGGTATTGCGAATATTAAATAATTTTGACATAATCAGTGGTTGTTACACGAGCTTTATTGTGCAAAGGTATTGCGAATCTGCTAGCAATTTCATTTCAATAAATTTTGAAATTTGACCTAGTGTTATTGGATTATAGATTGGTATGATTCTGAGTTTTTTCTAGTGGTTGAAATATCTTACTATTTTCCAAGTGTGATTTTGGTGGAAAAATATCATCTGCTAGTCACGTGACTTGATTTAAATCACAAAAATTTGCAAAAAGTTCATTTCTATATACTAGGAAATGAATTCTTGTCTACTGTAAAGTCATTACCATCAGAACTTTTGACTCTGAAATGTCGAAGTCTCAGACCAATACCTTAACACACATGCGTCTTTCATCCATTCAGCGTGTTCTGAAAGGGCAACTAGCTGTAACTTTTTTACTATTTTTTTCTCACAAGATTTTTGGTTACCATTTGCAAGTTCTTGAACTCACAAAAAGCATGTTCAAACATCTTCAATTTAGCTTGCTGACGCAGGGTCCACGCATGCTAAATGCTCTTATTACTTTTGTTTGAAATTTAGTCCTGCCTAAAATTCACACATTAACAATAATTATGTAGTTTAAACTATTGCAGGCCAAGTTGACATGCTCAATACTGTGTATCTCAACGTGCTTTAGGAAGTACAGCAAGAAAATATGGTTGACATTATGAACAAAAGTAGTGAAAAGAATCATGAAAAGTTACAAGCAGAGGCCCTTCAAGCCAAACTCTAGTAAACAAGTTCTAGAAGAGTATTCGAATTGTCTGTATTGTTCTTGAAGCTCATGTGCATTACTGGAATTAATCATACGGAAATGCTGAAATTATAGAACTATAGTACCAAACTGACATTAAACCTTGTCGGAAGTTTAACATCAAAACAGTGAAAGCAAACTTCTTCAAAGAGGTTAACAGCTGTGTAATTCCCTTTTATATGAAACCACCAGTATCTCATTGTACAAGAAATGACATGTGACTAGGCCAATAGGTTTAGTTTGTATGAGTGGCCGTGATTGGAAAAGTAAATCTGCAAGTCTATATCATTCATGGCTTCTTTCAGGTTTTTCTGTTCATACTTTGAGATTTTGAGTATTTGTATCCTAATCATGAGGCAATGAGAATCTCGAGGACCTCATCAGCTATTTTTATTTATGACAACATATGATTGCTGTACCAAACTTTGATTAGCGTTGCTAGAGCATCGTTTATTTTTTTATTTTTAAGCAATTTGAATTAAGGGCCATTGTATTTTGGTTGGGTGCCATCATTGATTGGTCATTCTGTAATTCAATATGGTACCATGGTACCATCACAAGTGGTTGTTGGGTCCAATAAAAAAAACGGTAGATGATCATGGCAACCTTTTCCTCTTCTATCGAACAACAATGTCAAAGGCATCTTATCTTGAAGTAAACCATATACATGTATATGCATTTCTTATGGCATGTTCCAAATTTCGGCTCCATGCAAAAAAAATCTGAATGCCAAAAACCCGGACAGTGTAAGCTTAAGCATTTCACAATCGTTTGTCCCAAGTAGTGCCACTAACTGTTTGCCAACTGCTCATCTCAAACAATACATGAACCATCTTGATGATATTATGCAGGAAACTACAGAATGACAAGAGAAAACTAGAACAAAAGAAACATTCAAAAATGTAAAAAGCCATATAATTCATGAGATTCGCACCACCTCTGTAAGTGGAACAGAGTAAAGTCATGGCCAATATTATGAGGTCTTGTTGGACAAACATTTGTCTATTTGGACATACATTTGTCCATACCCTTTTCTTGGCAGTGTCCTTGCCATTGGGATTTAGTACCATGTGCACACAAATGACCTACGTCCCCATGGTCTTTAGAACATCACAAGATTGGTAGGTGTTAGTAAATCAAGATTTTACGTTTACCACAATTAGCGCGGTACAGCATTTTACCCATGTCAGCAACACACTAGTGCATTTTATGTGGCTCGAGGAATCTTGCAATGGTCTAAAAAATAACCAAATTCGATCCCGATTTTTTTAGAAGTTTGCTGTTGCCGAGAAATCTTTTCTCCGCTCTACAGGTTTTCATTGCCTATTGTCAGGTTGGGAAGACTTAAATAATATTACACATACGCACTGCCAGTTAACTCGTTTATACAGTCTTGTGTTGAAGAAAAAAGTGTTTATTAGACACTGAAGTATAAAGCTATGAAGATAATAACTATCACATCTGAGTCTATCTGTCGTCGTACGAGCAGGCTAGCAGCGACCAACCACAAACTTGTTTCAGTCACCCGGATTCTGCACCACTTAACACCATTGAGCCTATCGGTCGGCGTACGATCGAGTAGGGTACCAGAGATCAACCAGAGTAGTGGCTTGTCGATTATCATTTCTTTGGCAAAGATGCTTACAGAAGAGCCCGCTAATCACAAAGGCTGCTATACCAAAACTGCTACACTGCAAATTTTTCTGGTTTGTCGGCCAGTTAAATTCAAGCCAAAAATAAACCAGCTGGTTTGTCAGTTAACGGATTGTTTCGAGTTGTGAATTTTGGCTTATTTTGGCTTTCTGGCATGCCAAGTCTGGTTTCTGTGCATGCCAGTTTGATTTTTGATATGGCATATATACATGCCTAGCAAAGATCACTTCAGCTTGCCAGTAAGCCACTTAGTACTGAAAAATGATTTACAGACAATCCACTCTTATATGAAGTAGGCTTGCTAGCAAGCCATGTTTAAGATACTGTGGCTTGCCCATATACCAGATAATGCTGAACAGTGGCTTATTTATAAACCAATACCACACTTCACAACAGTAAGCAAATTCTGGTTCAATGTGGTTTGAAGATAAGCCAATCTTACTGCAATGTGGCTTACCGACAAACCAATTTCTGACCACTTTAAAGCCCGGCTCGAAATGGACCGGGATCAGGATTAGTGCCAAGTTTGGGTGGGCGTTTTGGGGCATGGTTCTGCATAATGAGTCTGTTGGCAACGGTTGCGCATATTATCTGCGTAATCTGTTTGCTCTCAAATCACACTCAGGCTTGGGTACGTACACTGCAGCCTTCGTTTCCCGGTTCGTTTCAGTTATGCCATGACAATACTCGAAAGAAAAAAGAAAGAAAGAAAAACTAGGAAGGAAAAGGAACATGTCAGGAAAATGGTAGGAAATAGGTAAACGGCGACGTCATGACCGATCGCAAAAAACAAAGGAAATTCACGGAAGGGTCGAGACTTCCTTGAATCTCGTGTATCACGAAATTTGTAATAGCGATCGCGGTCAGTTGCTCGGTTGCTTGGCGGCGGGGTGATATCGAAAAAATTATCACAAGTTATGTTTATTTTCGGAGTAATTGCAAGTTTTGCTCGAAACGTTTGTTAACCTTCAACTGGAATCAATGACAGACTGGGTTCCTCTCCGTCTTTCTTTCTACCTCCATGGTTATTGAAGGAATTAAAGTCCAGCTTTTGACGAAATATTATTACGATGTAGCGCGGAATCAATGAGCTGTCCTCAGACACGCGTATCCTAAAGCGTTTACAAGATTGGGTGATGGCGCTTACTTGCTCATCTTGAACTGAAAGATTGAATGTTTCAACTGTTCAAATATCTTACAATTTTTGTTAAATTTTCATCACAGAAGTCCAAATGTAACTGGGATAATCGATATGTCAAAACCTTACTAGTACCAGCCCTCCGAACGCGACATGTCATTTCCATGTGTAAAAACACGTGTACATACGGCCGTTTTCGGGGGCAGCATATATATCCCAAACAACTGTTCAGTACCGTCAAGTTCGGCCGTAGATTTGGAAGGGGGAAGTTGTTAAAAACGTGGATATAAAAATAATCGCAATCATACCAATCCATAATCCAATAACACTAGGTCAAAATTTGTAAGACAATAGTTGTAAACATAGACACAAAACAGCACAGAACAGACAGTAAATAGACGGTACAAACAAAGTCAAATTCATGAAAGAAAGATATATGGACCTCTGGCCAAAAGACCAAGAAGTGATGTCAGGTGCTTCGAAAATAGTAAGCGCATCCTGCCCCACATGTGGCACCCGCCATATATCAATCTGTAAGTCAGATAGGTAGTGGTCACTAACTAAGGCCCAATGTCACCGATGCCATCAGTGATCATTTGTCGAAGAGAGAGATATTGTATTTATCTACCAGCTTGCGATACCTGCCAAAAAAGCGTTTGAATGTAGAGACAAGTCTTGCTCTGGTGTAACCTTGATTTAACAGTTTGAAAGAGAGATGGCCATGTCTCTCTACAAAATCACCATATGAACTGCATGCTCTTGCATATCGTATAAGCTGGGAAATGTATACCCCATAAGCAGGTGAGAGTGGAATATTACTGATGAGGTGTGGAAAATTAATTATACTAAAGTTGAAATCATCTCTCTTGTCTTCGACTGACAATAATTAAATTGATCATGGAGGCTACCGCCATGTTTTGATGGTTATTTTCGATGCCATTCTCAGTGCAAACTACGGACTCTGCTTACGCGCTTTTCGCTAGAAAACATCGTACTACGGGTAAGCTTACGGACTAGTCCTCTTGCTAAGTCACGTCTGAAAATGGTTCACTTTCGTGATGTCATTGCACCATAAACGCTAGCAAAAGAGTTGATGGCAACACAAAGTTTCCATCTTTCACCCGCTGATATAAGTCTAAGTTTACATATAGTTTGTTTACATCGTAATTGTTCTCGTATGCACAGCAAATGTTTGACCAGTTTACGCCTCTGCGCGTCACCGAATGATTGACAATTGTTTGAATCATGGAACGACTGTCTCCTGAGGGCCATTCCCTTTGTTCAGAAAGCGATTTTTCCCCTAATTGTCGTAGTTTTAAAAAACTTTGTGAAACTTTGCAGATATACCTGTATGGCCTAGGTATTTATGAAACAGTCTATGTTCATGGTATGCCAATAATATATGTTTAAGAATCGTTTAGGCCGATTTTCACGGAGCGGTCTACCTAGCTATCGCCAGTTGTCACTCAAGCGCCATTATGAATTTTCAATAAGTTAGGGGCCTTTTATACCCCGCACACCGGTTTAAGGATTCCTCTGGTTTACCAACAAGCCATAACAAGCCGACTTGCTGACATGCCACTCTATGGCTTTTGTATGGCTTGCTGACAAACCAGTTCAATATGAACCATAATGGGGGAATAATTATTTCTATTACCATCCTTCAAATTTAAATTGGATTTCTTCATATTTTGTAGTCATGGGGAAGGATTATTATCCAATGAAATGGCTTATTGGGTCCTCTATGTGATGGAGCTACACAAAGCAGGACTGTAAAACATCTGAAATACAAACAACAGCAGAAGAAATTAGAAATCATGCTTGCAAGCTACATTAAAAAACAACAACAATCATCAAAATTAATTTCAGACTAACATAAAATGCAATTTACAAGAAATGAAACAGTAATTGTTGCAACATAATTAAATCTAATACTTACAAGTGTATACTCACTAAAATTGACATTCTTATGAATGCAACTTGTAAAATCATACTCATAACATAATTTGATGTTGTTATAAAATTTACCTCATGCATCTGATGCAAAATTGCTAGCCGTTTCACCAGGAAATCCCCTGCACATTACAGACCACTCATAATTGTCAGCACATTTACTTAACATCCCAGCTTTGTCAAGCCAAAAGTATTCTAAAAATTGACAAGTTCATTTCATACATCTAATGTAATCAAAGTTTGAAACCCTAGATAACTAAGCAAACCTAGAATAACATTCCATGCTGCAGAATATCTTCATAGATGAGCACACCTAAACAGGGCTGCTTTGCATCTCTTCCTCAGAAAGTGAGTTTTCCAGCATCCTGGAATATAAAAGATGTAAACATTGAAAATTTGAGGTACAAGATTAGATCGTGGTAAAACACTCAGTGCCAAGCTACTAGTACAATTAGGGCAAGGCCTATCTACTGGTATGTTTAGGGAACTTGTACAAGTATATTGGAATGTTCATTGGCAGCATTCTAAATTACAGTCATGTTCTTAAACACATATTTGACTGCAGGTACACACACAATGATCAAGTCTTTCTTGGTGCACCAATAATCTGACATGACTGCTCAGGGTAAATCTCTTGGTATGAAAAAGAAACTCTTACAAGTTATTGTCAATGTCATAGGCCTTGCGGCATCACTGCACTAGCAAATAAATGTGTAAAACTATGGTTTGAATGTCATGATAATGAATTTCAATTCCAGAATACCAAATTAATATATTACAAGACAAGATATATTAGAGTCACATTGCAATGTCCTTTTGAGACTTGCAAAGAAGTTGGAAAGACCTTTGAGAAAGTATTTATCACTCTGGCTATGCAACAATCATCATTGATGATATACTTCACATGTATGATGTAGTTTGAAATAAGTAAATGAGGCTCCATTAACTGTAACTTTTGGCTACTTCTTCAGTATTTCACTACTGTTTATCATCTACAATTTCTTGGCCTATTTTTCTCAGCATACTAAAATGCCAAGTATTATGTCTGTGAACACAGCCTGTATATTTTATAATTTTTATAATTGAAAAATAAATTATTGTCCGGCCCTAAATGAAATTTTCAACAATAACAATGTTACATGTACATATTGTACTGAGAAGCTAAACATTGGATATTTCATCATGCTTCAATGACTTGAATTGAAAACTGCAGTTGATAAGCAGAACAAAAATGCTGGCAGAAAGCCCCAAAGCTGTGGCTAATGGAGATCAGAACAACAAAACTAAGCCATAATCAACCAAGTAGACATATAATTCATGTGAATGGGAGTGTAATTGATGGACATATTGGCCTTTTTATCTTGAAAAAAATTGACAAATGCATGGCCATTTCCTTGTACAACATCCTGGCACAGCTTTGACGAGCTCTCATGCGCATCACCTTTGTACTTGACAAAACTGTAGCAGGGGTAATTTTATACACAGCCCTGACATAAGAATGTGTGCTGTAGGTATGTGACGTGCCCAGCACCATATGTATGTACCGGTAGTGCTGTTCACCTCTCTCTACCAGGACCTGTGTTCAGCATTAGAGGCACAGTGATGAACACATCCACATACCAGCTAGCCCTGTTGAAATTTTCAGCCCCTTTTTAACCTGGTCACATAAAAGCTGGTCACATAAAAGCTTACCTCCCATTACCAGCCTTATTGTAAACACACAGTGCAATTGTGCCTATGCAGACATTCATGTACTAGTTGTGTTGGAATTTCCCTATTACAGAACTGTACACATTGCTTCTACAGGGTTGATTTGGAAGCAAATTTTCAAGCTCATTTTTTCAAACCCATGATGCATGTACTATTTGCAAAACCACTGTACAGGACTGTTGGTATACTAGGGACATGGATGTGAAATGCAGCTGTGCTAGTTATTTTTCTGACTATGCTATACTGGGGATATTATTTTAATAGCTGGTTGTCTCTGTAGCTTCTCAGAGCTGGTACAGGTATGTTCACATCCCTGAACCAGCCCTCAGAATGTAACAGGGCTGTGAGGGATTTCCAGTGTAGGGTTACACGGACGTCGTTATACTGGATCTGACAGAAATAATAAATCCAGCATGATGATAGCTCCATCAGCTGTAGCCATTGGCAATTTCCGAGTAGTTTTGTTGTGTGTATATAGGCCCTACTGCAGTTTCTTGTTCTACTTCTTATGGCATGATGAATGTCCAACATACATTATCAACCCAGTTCATATGTGTATAGCATTGTTATTGTCAAAAATCTAATTTCAGTCTGGAATAGAATTCATTTGTCCACAATAACAATGGTTGTTAAACATGTACACAGTACATTGTCAAGCAGAATATTGGTATTCCAAGAGACTGTTATATAGCTATCAAAACTGCAGTTTGTACACAAAACAATGAAGATTGAAAATTGCTAAAACTTGCTGCTAATGTGCCTTGACTATAGTTTGCACTGAATCACAGTAAAAAAATTTTTCAACAAGCAATACTTAAGTCACAACTGTAAACCATTGTTCCAACTGCAGTTTTGCCACAAAGACACTCTTCAGAACCAAAAATGTAGGATGCCTGTTTAAAAATAAGGAAATGGCAAATTATGTTAATTCTGCTCTTGATACACCAGACTAAGATTCAATATCATAAACCAGGTGCAAGCAAGTGGCTCCTCTCATATGATTGATTATAACAATAATAAGTTTAAACATGTCTGTCTGTTGCGCGACTACAACAAAGTTATGTCACTTATATGTAATAACAGCTGAAATTTAAACAAAACCCAAAGTGTTTGTGTAATATGTGGAAATATGAGGAACATTCATGCTTGTAAGCTATGCCAATACGCGGGCAAAGCTTAAAACGAAGGGGGGAAGGGGGATTACGATGGGATTATGATATTCACATTCTAAGTAGATAAAACTTGGGTAAAACTATGGAAAATAAAATATTGTCCTGACTATGATAAATATGAAAATAAAGAAATATTATCCTCACACTTCAGGGACTTATGTTAGTAGACAAGGTGAGGGTGGCTTTATATGTACAATGCAATATAAAAGAACCATATGCATGATCAATAACTATCACTGATGCAGTGAAGTGGGATATGATATTGACAGTAATAGAAGAAAACTCTTTGATAGCGATATGCAAAAATGAAATATTGTCCGAACATTTAAGGAACTTATGTTATTTGCTGAACCCGGGGTTTATGTACAATACAATATATACAGGCACTCACACATGATGCTTAAGGCAGAACCAATAACTATCACTGAAGTCATGAAGAGGGACATGATATTCACAGTGTAAGTAGAAAAAAGTTTGATAAAAATTGAAAAATGAAATATTATTTTCACTCTTAAGAGTCGTATCTTTTAGCCCGAGGGGGTTTACATACAATGCAACCTGTACAAATACTACCGTCATACAGATTGGGGGCCCTATAACTATCACTGATGCCAACGAAGGGAGCATGATATTCTAAGATTTAATATTGAACACATCGACAACAAGATTCAAAAATGAAATATTGTCCTCAGGCATAGGGCACTTATGTTTTATAAAAAGGGTGGGAGGTCTTGTATATGATGTACAATAACTTTAAATAATGCCACGAAGGAGGACATGATATTCTCAGTGTCAGTAGAGAACACATTGATTGGACAAGATATTTTCAGCGTGAGTAGCGAAAAATTTGATAGAAACACGTAAAGTTAAATTATTGTCATCGGAAATAAGGGACTTATGCTATAGGACTGGGGAGGGTGGCTTTGCGTATAATGTATAATACGTAGGCACCAGAACCATACTATAAATAGGGCCTATAACTTGAAATCATACCACGAAGGGGGACACGATATTCTCAGCAGAGAACATATTGATTGCAAGATGCAAAAATGAAATATTGTCCTCAAGCTCAAGGGACTTATGTTATAGGACGAGGGGAGGCTTTGTGTATAATGCATAATATACAGCCACCACCACCACATACTGAGGACGGGGCCTATAACTTTAACTAATGTCAGGAAGGGGATCATGATATTCTTAGTGTCAGTAGGGAGCCCTTTGATAATAATATATAAAAAAAGAAATATTGCCCTCAGGCTTAAGGAAATGATGTTATAAGACGAGGGGGAGGGCTCTGTGTACAATGTATATAATATTTAATATACAGGCACCTCCACTATACTAAAGACATGGCTTATAACTTTAACTGATGGCATGTAGGGGACATGATATACTCAGGGTAAATAGACAACACTTTGATAATTATATGCAAAAAGGATTATTGTACTCAGGCTTAAGGAACTGATGTAATAGGTGTAATGAACTTGATGCAGCAGAGTATTTCGAAGTCAACAGCGCCCTCTGGTGTTGTTGTTGGTCATACTACAGATCGTAAAGTTTTCATAAGATTTATTAATATTTTCTAAAAGTTTGAAAATACATATATCGACCTAAAGCTATTTCATAGTAGTACATTAAACTTTTAGTGTTTAGTAGTGGTTTACCGCCAATTTGTTGTTCCCATGATTCAGCGGTAGCCATCTTTTTTCCTATATTCCATATGAATCAAGGCAGTAGTTCAAGTTCGCCGATAACATTCACCTAGAGTACCAACTAAATAGGCCCACGAGGTAATATATTTACGTAGTTTGTATTGCATGAGTTTATGAGAGACGTTTATTGCACTTGAAAGTAGTTTAGAGCATTTATTGATGAGATATATACGGAATCATTTTCACACAGTGCAGTGTACACGGACAATTTCACTATCACTGCAAATGCACTGTAGCAATGCCCATGGCACACTATCGGACAATGATCGGACAGCGATTAAGCTCATTTGCAACAATGGCGCTATGAAAGTTGAGATATCAGTTATATTCTGTACGTTGAGCACACCGTGTTTAGACTAGTAGTTTATTTGTTTTTATTTACTAGATCTTACGGTGTTGGTGTATGTAATACAGCAATAAAGGAGTCAGATATATATGCCACATCAGTCAAGTTTGTGTACGCCTAAGTGTTGAATGTTAGTTGGTGCTGTTACAGTAAGATCTCGGCCTTCCAAGGTGATGTACACAGTCAGGAGTATCAACCTAAGTGAGCTAAGGTGAGGTACAGAGCAAGGTGAAATTACAAGCTAACCGTCAGAGCAGTAATATCACCTCAAAGCCACATGGAAACAGAGAGAATTGCCCACAGAGAGAATTGCCCACCTAGAACACAAATTAGAGGAACTCCAAGACACTTTGGAAGTAGAAACTAGTGAAGCTGCAAGAGATGGAATTCTGCAACATATGCAAGAAATTCAAGATGAAATTATACAGCTCAGCACAGCAGCTGATAGCAGTAGCAAAGAACCTCGTAGGAGTGAGAGAGTTCATAATCTCAGTCGGAAAATGGCAGAGTTTCAGGAAACAGAGAGAGTGAAGAAAGAGAATCAACTGAGAAGGGCCTTCACTAAAAATTACGGAGCCTGTAAGTTAGCTACTAAATCAGTACGAACAACCTTAAAGAGCCATTGTACTCCAGAAACGCTCGACAGTCTTGAAACGTCACTGCACATGAAAAGGGATGAAGTCATCAAAACATATGAAGCCCTGCGTGACATTTTTGGCCCAGAATAAGAAATTCTGCGACAGACTGACACTTGTGCAGCTATTACAAATCAATTGCTTCAAGTGATCATAAACAAGAAAAAGGATACCGGTGAAGAAACCACTGATCGACAACTACATGACATGCTGCGACATGATTGCAACAGGTCCATCTTCAGCACAGAGCTATCGATGTCATCACATTTCTCTCTGTCTTCAGTAGAGAGACGAGCAGAGGCAGCTGCTGAACTCGCAGCCCAAAGGGCAGAGTTAGAACTGCTAAGAGTCAGGGATACTAAACAAGCAGAGCTGGACGAACTATAGCATCAAAGGGATCGAGCTCCTGCGTCATCAACAAGAGAAAAAGAAGAGCGAGATGGAACATATGGAGAAAGAGAAAGACATAGAGAAAGCTAGAGCAAAGTTCAGAGTGTATGACCAGTTATGTCAAGATGTCCACAGAGATGAAGATAATGCGGAGGACATTTTGACAAAGTATAATAACTCTGCTCCGCCTTCAAAGGATAGCACACCACAGCATACTGCACATCACAGTATGGATACTTCCTCCCTAGCTCACATTTTACAGAATAGCCCTTCAGTCAGCAGATTGCCAATGCCAGAGCCACCTATATTCACTGGTGACCCACTGCAGTATATTCAATGGAAAATCAACTTCAAGAGTCTTATTGAAAGCAAAGGTATCACAGCAGCAGAAAGAATGCACTATTTGAAGAGGTACGTGGGAGGCGAAGCACAGAAAGCAGTAGAAGGATTTTTCTACAATAATTCTGAGGGATCATACACAGCTGCATGGAACTTACTCGAAGAAAGGTATGGCCATACTTTCAAAGTACAGAAAGCCTTCAGAGACAAACTTTTCAAATGGCAGAAAATTGGCCCCAAAGATTCAGCTGGTCTACAAGAGTTTGCAGATTTCCTCAGAGCTTGCAAGGACGCAATTCCACACGTACCTGGACTGAAAATTCTGAACGACTGTGCAGAGAATCAGCGATTGTTAATGAAACTACCAGATTGAGCTACTTCACGTTGGAATCGTGAAGTGACACAAACGCTGGAGAGTTCTGGAGAGTATCCAAGCTTTGACGATTTCGTAAAATATGTAACAAAGGAAGCACGTATTGCCTGCAATCCCATTTCCTCATTGTATGCCATGAAGGAATCAAGCTTCACAGAAAAGAGAGAATCAAGTGATAAGGGAAGAAGAGGCAGCCGAAACAAAGGTACCACACTCACAACAGAGGCAAGAGAAGTCAACAAAGAATCATCTGGTGTGAAACAAACATCTGACGCAAAGACGTATGTACCAAAACCGTGCATGTTTTGTCTGATCATCAACTCAGCACATGCCTAGAATTTGAGAAAGGATGGCTGGAAGAGAAAAAGAAATATATTCAAGAAAACAGAGTATGTTTCAGCTGTCTCAAGAGAGGACATAATTCAAGAGAGTGTAGGCAAAAGTTAAAATGTGAAAAGTGCAAGAAAAGACACCCAACAAGTCTTCATGATGACTCCAAGGATCAAAAACCTCCCAACGAAACTTCAGAAGCATCAGCAGTGTCATGCAAGGCAGAGTTAGGAGATAGCAAGGGTACGTCTATGATAGTTCCAGTGTGGGTGTCTACCAAAGAGTCTCCCTCTAAAGAAGTCCTCACGTACGCATTGTTGGACACACAAAGTGACTCAACATTCATCCTGGAAGATATTGCGAAATCAGTCTCTAGCGAATGTCAACCAGTACGACTGAAACTGTCAACGATGTCTTCAGCATCATCCATCATTGACTTGAAGGTGATCTCAAATCTTATTGTCAGAGGTATGTCTTCATCTACTCGCATAGACATTCCACAATCATGTACCAGAGACTTCATTCCAACCGATAGATCTCACATCCCTCCCTCGAGCACAGCAAAGAGATGGTCTCATCTACATAGAATAGCCCATGAGCTTCCCCCATTACAAAGTTGTGAAGTAGGATTGCTCATTGGCTACAACTGCCCACAAGCACTGGCGCCAAGAGAGACTATAATTGGAAAGGGTGATGAACCGTACGCTGTCAAAAATGACCTGGGATGGAGCATTGTAGGCTATGAAGATTCAGCGATTCATAATGGCACGCATTTCTGCAACCGTGTCTCTGTAAAGGAGGTTCCTTTCTTGTCACCGAAACAAGTGATCAACACATTGGAAGCTGACTTCACTGAAAAGGCCCATGGAGAGAAAACCATTTCACAGGAGGATATCCAGTTCCTCAACATCTTAGAGACGGGCATACAACAGAGAGAAGATGGTCATTACTGTATGCCACTACCATTTAAGTCTGGAAAGCCATTACTGCCAGACAACAAGAGAGCAGCAGCAATTCGCCTGCAACATTTGAAGAAGAAGTTCATCAAGGATCCAAAGTATTATGCAGATTATAAGAAATTTATGAACGACGTCCTAGAGAAAGGTGATGCTGAGAAAGCAGACTCCAAAGTTGCCAAAGGACAAGTCTGGTACATACCGCACCATGGGGTGTACCACCCTCACAAACCTGAGAAGATAAGAGTAGTGTTTGATTGTTCAGCACGCCATGGAGGGACTTCCTTGAATGATCATCTACTCACAGGACCAGACTTGATAAACAATCTGATTGGTGTACTGTGTAGGTTCAGGAAATATCCTATTGCAGTCACCTGCGACAAAGAGAGGATGTTTCATCAATTCCTTGTACAGGATGAAGATCGCAATTACCTAAGGTTTTTACGGTGGGAGAACGGTGACATCAACACTGAACCCCAAGAATATCGCAGGAAAGTACATCTTTTGGAGCAGCATCGTCTCCTGGATGTGCAAATTATGGTATGAAACATCCAGTTAACGAGGACAAGACAGAGTTTCCCTCAGCAGCAAGCTTCTTACAAGAAGACTTCTACGTCGACGATGGTCTTACCAGTAAAGAATCAACAGATGAAGCAATCAAAGTCGTAAAAGAGGCACAAACAGTGTGTGCGAAGGGAGGATTACATCACAAGTTTATCTCGAACAGCCAAGAAGTAATGGACTCAATTCCCATCGATGAAAGAGCCAGTGGAATAAAAGACGTGGACTCGAGTCATGATAGTCTACCAATAGAGAGAGTACTTGGGATCCAGTGGTGCATAGAGACAGATACGTTTAAATTCAACATACAGGCCAATAAAGATAAACCTGCAACATGGCGTGGTATCCTGTCTACAGTAGTCTCCATTTATGATCCACTCGGATTCCTTGCTCCATTTGTGCTAATTGGCCAAAGAGTTCTATAAGAAATCTGTCAGAAGAACATTAGCTGGGATGACCCTCTACCCGACAACCTACACCCACTATGGGGTAAGTGGAAAGCTGAATTTGAGAATTTGAAGGAAATTCAAATACCAAGGAGCTACATACCACCAGATTTCGGACCAGTCCTGACCACCTAACTACATGACTTTTCAGACGCCAGTACCAGTGGCTATGGACAGTGCTCATACCTAAGACTCGTTGGTCAGAATCAAGTACACTGTTTGTTCATAGCAGGAAAGGCAAGAGTTGCTCCAATCAAAATAGTCACCATTCCACGTCTAGAGCTGACTGCAGTGGTAGTGTCCGCAAACATGAGCAGTAAACTTAAAGAGGAGTTAAACATCAATATTGATGAAGAGTACTTCTGGACAGACTCACAAGTAGTACTGAGGTACATCGCAAATGAAGCCAGAAGATTCCATGTACTCGTAGCTAATAGGATCCAAAGGATCAGACAAGTATCAGAGCACAGTAAGTGGCATTATGTGCCAACCAGAATGAATCCAGCAGACCACGCGTCTAAGGAGTCTGTGCAACAGAGTTACTAAACTCAAATTGGTTCAAAAAACCAGACTTTCTTTTGGAAAGAGAGTTGAAGTTGGTAAAGGAACTAGCCTATGAATTGAGTGTTGGCGATCCAGAGGTGAAAAATGTGATGACCTTTGCAAGTACCGTGACACAAGAATCACTCAATTTAGAGAATTGTATATCCCACTTCGGAGCATTATCACGCATTAGAAGAGTTGCAAGAAACAGAAAAGGTAGTAGCAATCCGTCCACTCCCAAAGAAAGACAGGAAACTGAAATATTCATAATCAAGTCGATCCAAGGTCAAGCCTTTGCCGAAGAGATCAAAGAGATAAAGAAGTAATCCAAGGTGAACAGAAACAGTAGCATCTACAATTTGAACCCATTTCTGGATGACAGCGGTGTATTGAGAGTCGGAGGTAGTTTGAAGAATGCAAAGAGTCCCGATGTCATCAAACATCTGGCAATTCTACCGAGAGATAGCCATGTCACAAGGTTAATTGTTTCGCACTTTCATGGTAAAGTTCAACATCAAGGAAGAGGTATGACACTCAACAGTATTAGAGCAAGTGGCTATTGGATTGTAAGAGGAGTCAAGGTTGTTTCCTCTTGCATTCACAAGTGTGTCACATGTCGTCGACTTCGCCGACCTGTAGAAGAGCAGAAGATGGCAGACCTGCCGGAAGATAGAGTACAGCCATCACCACCTTTCACATTTTGTGGTATGGACTGTTTTGGTCCCTTTATAGTTAAAGACGGAAGGAAACATCACAACAAGTATGGACTTCTGTTTACATGTATGTGTTCCAGAGCCATACACATCGAAATGCTTGATGATATGTCTACAGATTGCTTTATTAACAGCCTCAGAGAGATTCGCCTTTTCTCACCATCATAGTGCGATCGGTTTTACAGCTCTCCAGTATTACCCTGAAAGAGACCTCCTGTGTGTGGTCGAAACGTTGGTTTTTTAATAAAGGCTTAACCGTAGACTACCGGACTTGTCTCCTTTACCAAACTCAAGCCTCAGATGTTTCATCGCTGGTCCTGTGCAGCAACTATTGTCTGACCAGGGAAGCAATTTCCTTGGAGCCAAAAACGAGTTCCAAGAAACTATTAGAGAGTTAGACGCAGAGAGAATTGAAGTATTTCTCGCAGAGCAGCAATGTGAAATTTGTTATGAATTCCCCACATGCCAGTCACACAGATGGTGTATGGGATTAAAGGCAAATCAGGACAGTGAGAAGTGTCCTGTCCTCACTTTTACAGCAGTCTCCAGGTCGTCTAGATTCAGCATCCCTACGCACGTTTCTCTATGAAGTTATGGCCATTGTGAATAGCTGTCCACTGACAGCAGAGACTCTCAATGATCCCATGAGTCCTGAGCCATTAACGCCAAATCATTTACTCACGATGAAATCCTCATCAGCTCTACCCCCTCCTGGTAAATTTGTAAAGGAAGACCTGTACATCAGGAAACGCTGGAGGAGAGTGCAGCATCTTGCCGAACAGTTCTGGGGCAGATGGAGGAATGAGTATCTGACTACCCTCATAAAACAACAGAAATGGAATGTGCCCAGGCGAAATGTCATGGTGGGAGACATCGTCTTAATTGTGGATGACCAGTTTCATCATATGGATTGGCCAATAGGTGTAGTGGTTGAGACAATCGAAGGCAATGACAGTCTAGCAAGAAGGGCTAAGATTCAAGTTGGCACGAAAAAACTTGACAAGAAGGGAAGACGAAAGCACAAACTCGCTATACTTGAGAGACCAGTCCAGAAATTGATTGTTCTGATTGAAAAGGAGTGAACTTTGCGAACGCTCATGTACTGTTTCAGAGCATCACACAAAACTTTGAAATAACTGATAAATAAGTAATTTGGTGGGAGTGTGAACTTGATGCAGCAGAGTATTTCGAAGTCAACTGCGCCCTCTGGTGTTGTTGTTGGTCATACTACAGATCGTAAAGTTTTCATAAGATTTATTAACATTTTCTTGATTAGTAAAAGTTTGAAATTACATATATATCGACCTAAAGCTATTTCATAGTAGTACATTAAACTTTTAGTGTTTAGTAGTGGTTTACCGCCAATTTGTTGTTCCCATGATTCAGCGGTAGCCATCTTTTTTCCTATATTCCATATGAATCAAGGCAGTAGTTCAAGTTCGCCGATAACATTCACCTAGAGTACCAACTAAATAGGCCCACGAGGTAATATATTTACGTAGTTTGTATTGCATGAGTTTATGAGAGACGTTTATTGCACTTGAAAGTAGTTTAGAGCATTTATTGATGAGATATATACGGAATCATTTTCACACAGTGCAGTGTACACGGACAATTTCACTATCACTGCAAATGCACTGTAGCAATGCCCATGGCACACTATCAGACAATGATCGGACAGCGATTAAGCTCATTTGCAACAATGGCGCCATGAAAGTGGAGACATCAGTTATATTCTGTACGTTGAGCACACCGTCTTTAGACTAGTAGTTTATTTGTTTTTATTTACTAGATCTTACGGTGTTGGTGTATGTAATACAGCAATAAAGGAGTCAGATATGCCACATCAGTCAAGTCTGTGTACGCTTAAGTATTGAATGTTAGTTGGTGCTGTTACAATAGGTAGTAGGGGGAGGGCTTTGTGTATAATGCATAATATACAATATAATGTCCCCGATAATATAATATAATGTCCCCGAGGTTATCGTTCGCCCAGTTAAAGCGATGAAATTCGTTTCTTCGCTTCGATAAAGTGTGTATGTGCGATGTATGATAGTGAGCATGCGTGCGTGAGTGCTTCACAAACTCTACAACGTGTGGAGCGGTCTCAGTCAGAAAAATGTAACAACTTAGCCGGCTATTGAACCACTCTTTTTTGGGAGTGGAGATTTAGCCGAGTGGTTCTGTCTGTGGCCTCTCCGCTAGGCGACTGATGCCGTATGTTGTGGGTTCAAACCCGATTGAAAACTAGCCGTATTTTCTATCCTGGGTTGGTAACTCTGCTGGTGGACAGAATTGTGTCCGAGGTTATCGTTCGCCCAGTTAAAGCGATGAAATTCGTTTCTTTGCTTCGATAAAGTGTGTATGTGCGATGTATGATAGTGAGCATGCGTGCGTGAGTGCTTCACGAACTCTACAACGTGTGGAGCGGTCTCAGTCAGAAAAATGTAACTACTTAGCCGGCTGTTGAACCACTCTTTTTGGGAGTGGAGATTTAGCCGAGTGGTTCTGTCTGTGGCCTCTCTGCTAGGCGACTGATGCCGTATGTTGTGGGTTCGAACCCGATTGAAAACTAGCCGTATACAGACAAGAACACAATACTAAAATGGGGCCTATAACTTTCACTGATGCCCAAAAGGGGGACATTATATTCTCAGTATCAGTAGGAAACACTTCGATAATAACATACAAAAAAGAAATATTGTCCTCAGGCTTAAGGGACTGGTGTTATAAGACGAAAGGGGGGCTCTGTGTACAATAATCACAACCATACCAATCCATAATCCAATGACTAGGTCAGAATCGTAAGACAGTAGTTGTAAACATAGACACAAAACAGCACAGAACAGACAGTAAATAGACAGTACACAAACAGAACAGACAGTAAATAGACGGTACACAAACAAAGTCATATTTATGAAAGAAAGATATATGGACCTCTAGCCAGAAGACCAAGAAGTGTCTAATATACATGCAGGCACCTCCACCATACTGAAGACATGGCTTATAACTTTAACTGATGCCACGAAGGGGACATGATATTCTCAGTGTCAGTAGAGAACAGTTTGATAAACAGATGCAAAAAAAAATATTGTAGTCACCCTTAAGGGACTGATGTTATAGGGCGAAGGGGGAGGTCTTTGTGTATAATCAGTGTGTGAAATTAACTTGAAATGCATGCTGGTCCGAAGGACCAATAGCAAAGGGAATCTGCTGGTCCTTCTTGATGTATGTTGGTCCAACAAAAAACTGACTAAAAAAACTTCAAAAATGTACTTTCAATTGAAAAATTGAAAATAGCTGATGACATGGTACATTATCAGTCTCTCCTACTCTGGTGTTGTTATATAATATTGATACAAATAAATGAACAAATATATATTTCAATTTTTTGCTCAATAATATATGCCATGACCAGAGGTAGGTATCACCGAGAGCCAGATCTCTATGGGAAAAGGTTTTTACAGTTCATCCCAAAATTGACATGGGGAGAAAGTCTTTCAGTTTTCATTCCAAATTAATATGAAAAAAATTCTTTCAGTCCTCATTTCCAATTAACATGGGAAACAGTCTCAGTTTTCGTTTCTAATAAACATGCTGAAAAGTCTTTCAGTTTTCATTTTATATCTCTACTACATGGGAACAAGTCTCCAGTTTTCATTTACACCATCAGCTATTTCAAACAGATCATGGGCATCATCATTCTCAGAGTAGCTAGTCTTTAAACTCAAAGTCAGATTCATATTCTAATTCTACATCAGTATCCTGATCAGTACACTCAGTAGCAACTGCATTTGCAGCACCTGCCTCCATCTGCACAGTTTCCTGTTCCTGACTAGATGTAGATGCAGTGACTGTCACGGCATCTGTCAGTAACTCCTTTTTAACGGCGAGTGAAGCCATCCAGACAAAGTCTTTTGTAGGACGGTTATTCATACGTATAGCATGGGCATTACGGAACAGATACTGATAGTAGAGTTTTGTGAAGACCGCATTGTTCATTTTTTGCAATTTTAACTCAGCTGTGGCAGATTGCGGTTCTCAGCGTGTTAAACCTCTGACTGACTGTGTGAGGCTAAATTCGAGTGTCTAAAGTTGTTAGTGCCAACCACAAACTGACCCTTAGAATAAGTTGAGAAAGCAGACAAGATATGCGGCTACCTTATGGGCAGAGAGATCGCCGTATGTTCGTCGTCATGGCATGCTGTACATACATCTTCGACTCTATCAAATAACAACCAGTCGCAGAACTCATTCTGCCACGCATGCTGAAAAGATCGCGGTTTTCGTCTTTCTCGATGAGGCAAAAAAAATAAATAGTGCTGTTCCGATAAAATGGTTTTCAAAAATAGGGTAGGTAGGTCGGCAGGGATGTTTTTTCCAAAACATTATTATTTTCAAATACGCAATTTTCAGGGGTCCGGGGTGATCAAACACTGGCCACAACATTTCCAGAAAAACGTATCATACATATAAAAGGAATAAAAACATAAGAGACACCCTCGTTCAAGCAAAACTCAAATGCCAGGTAACGAACACGTTATTTTACGGGTTTTTTCTTTCTCATTTTTGCTTCCGTGTATATACGTAGCTCTTAAAAAAGTTTAGGGTCGGCAGGCAAAAAATAGGCCCTAGGGTAAGTCGGGTTATCGGAACAGTACAAATGTTTTCTTTGGCCTAATATTCCCTTCGTGCCTGTTGCTTCTCCTTGTGGTTTGTTTTTGTATTCTTCTTTGGGGGCTCATATCTTTCAAATACGCCGAATATTGGTAGGGCGATCAGCAACAGCGTAGTCAATGGAGTCAGGTCGCGCACGTGTGACAGCCGACTCGCAAGACCTATGACCTTTCTAACAAACTTTTTCAGTATAAAGAATTGTGATTGGTCAAAATAACAGCCTGCCCTTGAAATCGGCCAATTGCGTGCGTTATTTTAAAAAGTTTTAAGCTGTCTCTGCTGTCGTTCTCTGTCCGAAGAGTTGGTAATTCGTTGCTTATTGCAGTAGCAAAACTTGGAAAAACACTCATGCAAGAGAGGGGTTCGGACCGACAAATTGTTGGATATAGTCAAACAAATTCGGTTTTCAAAGTTATTATATGATTTTTGTGCTGGTCCGAAGGACCAGTGGTCTGGAAACACTGCTGGTCCGTCGGGAATTCTGTTGGTCTCGGACCAGTGGACCAGCGTTAATTTCGCACGCTGTGTATAATGTATAATATACAGGCACCACCACCATACTAAAATTTGGGCTTACAACTTTCACTGATGCCACAAAGGGGGACATGATATTCTCAGTGTTAGTAGAGAACACTTTGATAATAATATGTAAAAATAAATTATCGT
Source organism: Ptychodera flava (assembly GCF_041260155.1). Lineage (NCBI taxonomy): Eukaryota > Metazoa > Hemichordata > Enteropneusta > Ptychoderidae > Ptychodera > Ptychodera flava. The sequence continues at coordinate 3,729,736 of NC_091935.1, read as the reverse complement.
TGTCAGGGTTAAGGGAGTTATGTTATAGCAGGAGGGGGGGCCTTTGTGTCTTGTTATGTAGGTCATTTTCACACACTCATCATGACCTAAGTTCAATTAGTCTTGAACATTCTCAAGGTCACTGCCCTTAATGACCTCACAACCTTGAATTCGATTAGTCATGTTTGGAATGTTCTGGAAAGTTAATTAGTTGTGTAAGAGAGATAATTTTAGAACAGTAATTAGCATGTCAATAAAAGTTCTAGATTGTTCTTATATGCCTTTATGTAAGCACATGGGTATAAAAGGGACGTGCACAGCTTCCAGTCAGACTTTTGGGATCATGTCTCTTGTGTGTTACTACATTTGTTTGGAAACCCAGCAGTAGTCATTCTCAAGACTTTTCAAGACCTTCACTGCCAATGCTGGATTTATACTGTGGACTTTGTGCAGCTCCAAGCCTGCAAGCCAAAAGGACTGTTCATTCATCCGACTGACTGTTACAACTCTGAGACTGGAGCTTTGCCGTCCCAGCTGAGATAAGTAGTCTGTACACTTTTAAAGCTTGTACTCTATCCCTGACTTAGCAATTAGTTTTATTTTTATAATAATTTTTTTTTAAATGGAAACTGCTGAGTTCACCCTTTTGTTCGTTTTCTCTGCACGTAACAAAATTGGGGGCTCGTCCGAGAGACGAGCATTTTAAGCCATTTGATAACATTTTGCCAGCCTTTTCAAAAACTATTGTATACTGTGAACTCGGCGAAATTTAATCATGGCGGAAATTAAACCAGAGGAAATGGATGACCTTGATCAGGATACATTTGATTCCCTCAAAAAAGACAACCTCATCACACTGGCCGATTTTCTTAAAGTAGAAGTTAAACGATCTATGCGCAAGCGAGAAATACAGTTCAAGATTGCAAAACATTTTGTTAAATCAGGCCATTTTGACGAGTCTGCCTTAAAAGATTATGAGCCCGAGTCTACCTCTGAACTCAGAAAATTAGAATTAGAAATGCAGACAAATTTCGAGATCAAGAAACTAGAATTACAAATGAGAGTGAAAGAATTACAAATGGAAGAAAGACAGAGAGAAAAAGATAGGCAGGAAAGATTAGAAATGGAAGACAGACAGAAAGAGAGGGAATTGGAAATGAAAGAAAAAGAATTGCAAATGGAAGAAAGACAAAGGGAGAAAGAAAGAGAGGAAAAAGAAAAGGAAAGAGAATTAGCAGAACACCGACTGCAGTTAGAAATGAGATGTTTAGAGCTTGGAAAGTCAGTAAAATTCTTCCCTTCAGACAATTTTGACATCACTAAGCATTTCAGGTTAGTTCCCCCTTTCCAAGAAAAGGATGTTGATAAATATTTCCTTCATTTTGAGAAAATTGCCCAGAGTTTGAATTGGCCTAAGGAGTCCTGGTCTATGCTTTTGCAGAGTGCTTTGGTGGGTAAAGCCAGAGAAATTTATATTGAGTTGTCAGTAGAGCAGGCTTCAAATTATGATTCTGTGAAAGAATTGATTCTCGAGGGCTATGAGTTGGTGCCTGAAGCTTACTGTCAGAAATTTAGGGATTGTGAGAAGGTGAAGGATCAAACTTATGTTGAATTTGCTCGAACAAAAGAACAACTGTTCGACCGTTGGCGTTCTTCTGAAAAGGTCAGTCAGAATTATGACAAATTACAACAGCTTGTTTTGATTGAGGAATTTAAAAGGTGCATCCGGGGTGACATCAAGACATTTATCAATGAACAAAAGGCATATACATTCCTGTTCCTCTCCATAATGTCTATTTGTCTTCGGAGTTTATTTCTGGACCTGTGACTTTAGGTATTAGGCCTTTTTTGCCTTTTGAAGGGATTCACCTTCTTCTTGGAAACGACCTTGCTGGGGACAAGGTCATCACTAATCGACTTGTGACTGATAATCCTAGTTTAGATCAGAATCCAGAGCCAATAGAGGAAGAAATTCCCGGCCTTTTCCCTTCATGTGCTATTACTCGAGCCATGTCAAAGAAAACTTTTGAGAATCAAAATACTCTCAAAAATAATGTCACAGATGTTGACTTAAACGACATCTTTCTCAGTCAGGTGTTTGACACGGATCATTCCATTATCCCTCGTGGATTTGAAACTCCCAGTAAAACTTCTGCTGACAAAAGTCAGACATTTTCTAGATCAAATCTCATTGCAGAACAACACAAAGACCCAGATATTTTGTGTTTGTTTGACAGGGTAGATGATGAAGGTAAAACTTCAGATAGCTCTGTTTCCTATTATACAAAATCTGGTATTCTCATGCGTAAATGGAGACCTCTAGACGTTTTGGTTGATGACGATTGGGCTATAAAACATAAAATTGTGGTTCCAAAGCCCTACCGTGCTGAAATATTGCACCTGGCCCATGAAACGCCCTGGGCTGGTCATTTTGGAGTAAGGAAAACTTATCATAAAATTCTCAGTCACTTTTATTGGCCTAATCTCAGGCAGGATGTAACACATTTCTGTAAAACTTGTCACACATGTCAAATGGTAGGAAAGCCGAATCAGACCATTCCAAAGGCCCCTTTACAGCCAATTCCTGCATTTCAAGAACCATTTAGTAGGATACTAATAGACTGTGTTGGGCCCCTACCAAAAACAAGATCAGGAAATGAGTACATGCTGACAATAATGTGTACATCAACTCGGTTCCCCAAAGCCATACCACTGAGAAATATAAAGACAAAGACTATAGTGAGAGCTTTAGTCAAATTTTTCACTTTATTCGGCCTCCCTAAATGTGTCCAGTCCGATCAAGGCTCCAACTTTATGTCTGGTATTTTTCAACAAGTAATGGATCAGCTAGGCATTAAACAGTATGGGTCATCCGCCTATCATCCAGAAAGTCAGGGTGCTCTTGAACGATTTCATCAAACTTTGAAAAACATGGTTAGGACCTACTGTTTTGACACAGAGAAACAGTGGGATGAAAGGATTCATTTTCTGCTCTTTGCTGTTAGAGAGTCAATTCAAGAGTCTCTTGGTTTTAGCCCATTTGAGCTTGTATTTGGACATACAGTCCATGGCCCACTTAAGCTCGTTAAAGAGAAATTCCTATCAGACGATGATGATTGTCTGAATATTTTGCAATATGTGTCAGATTTTCGTACAAACTCTCTAAAGCATGTGAATTAGCCAGAGAAAATCTTGAGTCATCTCAGCAGTCATGAAAATCAATACGATAAAACACCTCAAACGGAAGTTTGAACCAGGTCAAAAAGTTCTTGTTCTACTTCCAATTCCTGGCAAACCACTCCATGCTCGTTACTTTGGGCCATACCTAATTGATAAGAAATTGAGTGATTTAAATTACATCATAAAACACCTGACAGGCGAAAACAAAAACAGCTATGTCACATAAATATGCTTAAGCCATATTTGGATAGGGATAATCCTACTATAACTCAGCCTGTCAGTGCAGTCAGTTCAAACCATTATGAAGATAGTGATACTGAAACTGACTTGAGTGAAAATACTCTAAACTCAAAGCTGGGCTCGGTCAAGCTTCAGAACTCAGAAATCCTGGAGAAGCTGGAGTCTACAAAGTTGGCACACCTCCAGCTAGAACAACAACAACAGCTGAAAGAACCAATCCATGAACATTTGTTCCAAGATGTTCCAACAAGGACAAACATCACCTATCACAACGAAGATGTCAGCGACAGTAATCCAGTGGAGCAACATCCAGACAGACTGAATCCTGCGAAAGCGGAATATCTCCAAGAGGAAGCCAAGTATTTGCCGAACAATGACTTTATCGAACTCAATAAAAATAACTGGACTTTGCAATGCATACTTTATGCCAAATTCAGTGCCATTTTAAGTTTTCCAATACCAAATTGCAAGAGGATAGTCACGGGACAGATCATCCTGTTTGCTATTTTTAACAAGTTTAGCAAAATTAACAAATCCCAGAGAAACTACTCTACAATTTAAAAAGAGTGTTTATCTTTGATATTAGCTTTACAGCATTTTGAAGTTTATGTTACTTCTTCAAATCAGCCAATAATGGTTTATATTGATCACAACCCTCTTGTTTTTCTGCAGAAATTTAAAGGCAAAAATCAGAGATTGCTAAGATGGAGTTTAATGTTACAGGAGTTTAATCTTGACATTAGACATATCAAAGGCAGAGACAATTTAATTGCAGACTGTCTGTGGTACGTATTTAGAGTTTATTGTTGTTCACACTTTTAAGATTACATTTGTAAAAGAAATTTTTTTCTTTGAAAAAATTTCCTTTTGAAGAGGGGGTGTGTTATGTAGGTCATTTTCACACACTCATCATGACCTGAGTTCAATTAGTCTTGAACATTCTCAAGGTCACTGCCCTTAATGACCTTACAACCTTGAATTCAATTAGTCATGTTTGGAATGTTCTGGAAAGTTAATTAGTTGTGTAAGAGAGATAATTTTAGAACAGTAATTAGCATGTCTATGAAAGTTCTAGATTGTTCTTATATGCCTTTATGTAAGCACATGGGTATAAAAGGGACGTGCACAGCTTCCAGTCAGACTTTTGGGATCGTGTCTCTTGTGTGTTACTACATTTGTTTGGAAACCCAGCAGTAGTCATTCTCAAGACATTTCAAGACCTTCACTGCCAACGCTGGATTTATACTGTGGACTTTGTGCAGCTCCAAGCCTGCAAGCCAAAAGGACTGTTCATTCACCCGACTGACTGTTACAACTCTGAGACTGGAGCTTTGCCGTCCCAGCTGAAATAAGTAGTCTGTACACTTTTAAAGCTTGTACTCTATTCCTGACTTAGCAATTAGTTTTATTTTCATAATAAATTTTGTTTAAATGGAAACTGCTGAGTTCACCCTTTTGTGCGTTTTCTCTGCATGTAACAGTCTTATGTATAATATACAGGCAAATGGTTATGATTGTCGAATATACACCATTTTGAATGCATGTTGTGTCATCACAGGAAGACTGTATGACATTATTGACAGTATTACAGTTAGAAGATGGGTGTCGACGCTAGTAATACGTCAATATGATCATATTTTTAAGTTCCTTAATCTATATCCGAAGAGCCATACCACAACCAATGCGATATGTACACGATACTGACGCAGCTATTTCGTGTAGGAGAAGAGCCCTAGAATTATTAATAGGCCCTAAGGAAATAATTCACCTGTTGTAAAGAAGACCTTATGCTGAATAGAAATTTGTCTGTTTGTCATGCAACAATATGTCCAGGGAAGTTATCATATACGGAGGAGATTATATGTTGTTCATGCAGAGAAGCTAAGATGTCATATTAGTTGTGTTTCGCTTAATCTCAACAATCACCAGTGTATTACAAATGTATGTAATGTAATTTTAAATATTTTTCATGTAGCAAATGTAAATATCCAAAGGTACGGCGCTGCAAAGTATTGCTTTTTTTTGGGGGGGGGGCTATAGCATATAGAGCAGCGTAATCAATCTTATTACATTAGTTAGAGTACTGTAGCCAGTCTCCATGTGAGAGCATGAAAACATACATTAAACTGATGTCCGTATAAACTAATGCATAACTGTGCATTACATGTATGCACTATGTGTACATCTGTATTTTTCATAAAAACGAGAGACCACAACATTGTGAACAATGTTGTGACTGTTATTTATATTAAGTACAAATAATGTAAATCTTTGTATGCGCATACACAAAATTTATAAGTCCCTTCATTTAGGTCACTTTACACGATCCTATGCACGAACACATAGAGAAGGTGACAACCTTTTGCCAAGAATATATATCCCAGAATCGTAAAAAACCATACTTCGGCATTCCGTAAATTTCACATATTGATCTCTAATACCTCTGTATATACCATCTTATCCGTCAGATTATAACTGCAAGTCATTTGCCACTACAGTCTTGCTTGTATATGGTGCATTGTGCACATAGCCCTCGCCATGTGTTTAATAAAATAAATATATGAAGTGTGAGCACAATATTTCATTCCTGCCTATTGTTATCAACACGATCTCTAACATAACTTTGAATATCATGTTCTTCAGGGCATTGATAGAAAGTAATTGCTCTCTTTAGTCTGGCGATTGTATATCATGCATTGTCCCTCACATCAGAGGACAATATTTCGTTTTCGAATCTTGTTATTAAAGTGTTCTCTACTTAAACATTAAAGATCATTTCCCCGTCATCGCATCAATGATTGTTATAGGCCCCACGATCTGTATGGTGCTAGAACTTTTACATATTGCATTGTATGTAGCCCCACCTCTTTCGTCCTACACCATAAGTCCATTAAGCATGAGGACAAAATTTTTCTTTTGCAAGTTTGAATCAACCTTTCTTTACTGACACTGTCAATATCATGTCTCCCTCCGAGGCATAATTTCTAGTTTATGGGCCCCGCAATTATTATGGTGGTGGTGCCTAAATATTAGACATAATACACGAAGACCTCCCCCTTTATCCCATAAGATAAGTTCCTTAAGCCTGATGACAATAATTAAACTTTGCACCGTTCCCTATTGAAACTGTTAATATCAGGTCCCCTTCGTGGCATAAATGAAAGTTATAGGTCCCATCCTTAGCATTGTGGTGGTGCCTGTATATTATACATTATGCACTAAGCCCTCCCCTTTCGCCTGACAATATAAGTGCATTAAGCCTGAGGACAAAAAATATCTTAAGCTTGAATATTTCTATGAAACAGTTCCCTACTGATACTGAGAATTCATGTCTCCCTTCGTGGTATAATTTAAAGTTATAGGTCCTGTCTTCAACATTGCGGTGGAGCCAGTATACTACACATTATGCACTTAGCCCCCCCCCTTCGTCACGTGAGATAAGTCCCTTAAGCACGAGTACAATATTTCAAACTTTTTATAAATATGTTCTCTACTGAAACTGAGAATATCATGTCCCCTCTTTGTGGCATCAGTGAAAGATATAGGCGCTGTCTTTCAGAGCATTCTAGTGGTGCCTGTATATTGCACATTATACACAAAGCCCTCCCCCTTCGCCCTATAACATCAGTCCCTTAAGCGTGAGCACAGTATTTCTATATTGAATCTTGTTACCGATATGTTCTCTTCTGAGACTGAGAATATCATGTCCCCCTTAATGGCATCAGTGAAAGTTATAGGTCCCATCTTCAGCAATGTGGTGGTGCCTGTATATTATACATTATGCACTAAGCCCCCCTTCGTCCTATAAAATAAGTCCCTTAAGCGAGAGCACAATATTTCACTTTTTAATCTTGTTATCAATATGTTCTCTTCTGACACTGAGAATATCATGTCTCCCTTCGCGGCATAAGTGAAAGTTATAGGTCCTATCTTCAGCAATGTGGTGGTGCCTGTATGTTATACATTATGCACTAAGCCCTTCGTCCTATTAGATAAGTCCCTTAAGCGTGAGCACAATATTTCACTTTTGAATCTTGTTATCAATATGTTCTCTCCTGACACTGAGAATAATAGAATCACACGAGTTGGGAATTCTGTCTCACACGAGCCGAAGGCGAGTGTGAGATTGAATTCCCCAACGAGTGTGACACATTCCATCCCAACCCATTGGGGTGTGGGATTATTTTTCTCACGTCCCTCCAATATCTTTAGAAAATCGCATTTTATTGTGGTAGGTTTATACTATCAAAAAACCAGCACTCGATTGCACTTGTTTCATTTGTATCATTCCGCAAAGAAAAATGAAGTTCCTTTCATTGATGAGCATATCAAACACGTTAACATGTATATTACCGATATGGCAATTTTGTTTTGTTGGTCAGCCACAAAATTCTCCAGGTCATCTGAGGAAAATGTTGCGAAACAGCTCTGGTGGCCATCTGTTGATGACATTGCGTGAAAGCTGTCGTCTGCTACAGCCTCGTGTGCAAATGGCTCGCTCATCTAAGTCTTTCGCTAACTGTATCGCTGTCAAGTCAGTTCTTCTCCAGAAAATATGTCGATGAGCGTAAATAGCCGATAGGTTTGTAATGGCCTAAATTCTCCCGTTACAACATAAAAGCGGTCATCCTCCGTGTATTTGTTGCCAACGCCGCGCTGACCGTAGGCCTACCCAAATCTAGAACAACCTGTTCACTCTGCGGTTCAGTCGTCTGTCCCCTATAGTGCCAGTTGTACATTACGCGATGTTCTATTCGTCAAATAATTCGTACAGAGAACTGGGCGCTGAGCAGAATTGACCAATCAACATACGTTTCACATACGAGGTGTTCGGTCGCGCAACAATACAGAGTGTGAGAACAAATTGTTCTCACACTATGTTCTCACACTCCCAGCGCACTGGGGACATGAGAATATCATGTCCCCCTTCGTGGCATAAGTGAAAGTTATAGGTCCTATCTTCAGCAATGTGATGGTGCCTGTATGTTATACATTATGCACTAAGCCCCCTTCGTCCTATAAGATAAGTCCCTTAAGCGTGAGCACAATATTTCACGTTTGAATCTTGTTATCAATATGTTCTCTTCTGACACTGAGAATAATAGAATCCCACACCCCAACGGGTTGGGATGGAATGTCTCACACGAGTTGGGGAATTCTGTCTCACACGAGCCGAAGGCGAGTGTGAGACAGAATTCCCCAACGAGTGTGAGACATTCCATCCCAACCCATTGGGGTGTGGGATTATTTTTCTCACGTCCCTCCAATATCTTTAGAAAATTGCATTTTATTGTGGTAGGTACAAGGTTTATACTATCAAAAAACCAGCACCCGATTGCTCTTGTTTCATTTGTATCATTCCGCACAGAAAAATGAAGTTCCTTTCATTGATAAGCATATCAAACACGTTAACATGTATATTACCGATATGGCAATTTTGTTTTGTTGGTCAGCCACAAAATTCTCTAGGTCATCTGAGGAAAATGTTGCGAAACAGCTCTGGTGGCCATCTGTTGATGACATTGCGTGAAAGCTGTCGTCTGCTACAGCCTCGTGTGCAAATGGCTCGCTCATCGAAGTCTTTCGCTAACTGTATCGCTGTCAAGTCAGTTCTTCTCCAGAAAATATGTCGACGAGCGTAAACAGCCGATAGGATTGTAATGGCCTGAATTCTCCCGTTACAACATAAAAGCGGTCATCCTCCGTGTATTTGTTGCCGACGCCGCGCTGACCGTACTCAAATCTAGAACAACCTGTTCACTCTGCGATTCAGTCGTCTGTCCGCTGTAGTGCCAGTTGTACATTACGCGATGTTCTATTCGTCAAATAATTCGTACAGGGAATTGGGCGCTGAGCAGAATTGACCAATCAACATACGTTTCACATACGAGGTGTTCGGTCGCGCAGCAATACAGAGTGTGAGAACAAATTGATCTCACACTGTGTTCTCACACTCCCAGCGCACTGGGGACGTGAGAATATCATGTCCCCCTTCGTGGCATAAGTGAAAGTTAAAGGTCCTGCCTAAGTATGGATGTGCTGCCTCTATATTATACATTATACACAAAGCCCTCCCCCTTCGTCCTATAAGATAAGTCCCTCAAGCGTGAGCACAATATTTCATTTTTGAATCTTGTTATCAATATGTTCTCTTCTGACACTGAGAATATCATGTCCCCCTTCATGGCATAAGTGAAAGTTATAGGTCCCATCTTCAGCATTGTGGTAATGCCAGTATATTGCACATTATACACAACGCCCTCCCCCTTCGTCCTATAAGATAAGTGTCTTAAGCGTGAGCACAATATTTCATTTTTTAATCTTTTTATCAATATGTTTTCTTCTGACACTGAGAATATCATGTCCCCTTCGTTGCATCGGTGAAAGTTATAGGCCCTGTCTTCAGCATTGTGGTAGTGCCTCCATATTATACATTATATGCTAAGCCCTCCCTCTCGTCGTATAACATAAATCCCTTAAGCGTGAGGGCAATAATTTAACTTTGCATGTTTCTATCAAACTGGTCTGTACTGACACTGTGAATATCATGTCCCCTTTTTTGCATCAGGGACTGTAATGGGCCAGATCAGTATGATGCTAGTGCTTGTGTATAGTGCACTATGCACAAAGCCCTCCGTTTTCGTCCAATAAGATAAGTACCTTAAACGAAAGGACAACTTTTCATTTTTGCATATTTTTATATGTGTTCTCTACTAACACAGTGCATATCATATCATAGCCCCTAAATGGTATCAGTGACAGTTATAGGTCCCCATCAGGTTCGTGCTAGTGCTGGTATATATTGCATTGTGCACAAAGCCCCAGCCCCGTCCTTCTTCTACTGACATAAGTCCCTTTAGCGTGAGGATAATATTTCATTTTTGCGTATTTTTATCAAAGTCAGGGCAATATTTCATTTTTGCATAGTGTTATCAAAATTTTATCGACTTAAAGAGAGAATATCGTAAGCCTTAGTATTCACCCTTCCCCCTTCCCCCTTCGTTTTTAGTTTTCCCCTGTTAATTTCAGTCTAGACTGAATGTTACAGTGCGGACGCAGATACCCGAGACGCGCAAAATCGATTTTCCTTCGTGGGTGGTATGGAACGCGAAAATGTCAAAAAAAAATCACTAAATCTAGCGCTACACATTGTAAAGAAATTTCGCCTATAGCTCACCGAGAATTCATTTTATGTTACTTATAACTAGGCGAATTGAAAGATAGATAGTTAGAATTACCAAATCGTGCATTATTTAGTGTCTTATTTGTTTATATTGCAGAAAAATCGCGAAGTCAAAATGTTGTCTCGTGCGTTTTGACAGAAAATACAACTCATTCACTCCTGAATTTTCCGGTCGTGCTCATTCCATGTGTCTTCTCCAAGTTTGATTTTGTCACTGTCCTTTTACACAGAAATCAAACTTTAACGCTGTGCCCTCAGTTTTGGCGATAAGGCCGTGAGACGGAAATGTTAACTTTAAAGGCGAAGTTCACCAAGGATGATTTTTACATATGTGCAAGCTTACCCAGGAAAAACTATTTTCGCCATTTATAACTTGCAAGATCTTTTACAAAAAACCATAGAAATAGTACAGGAAGTTGCCCATGTAATTTGAATCATGGGAAAAAGCGCCAAGCTTGGAGCTTGCATAATGTGATATGGAAGGGACCATTTTTCCATGGGTATGGCATTGTCCACTCACCCATGCTTAAACTCGGCTGTGCGTACTTACATAACTTTTGTTTATACTGAGTATCCTTGCATGAACGATGATTCACTTATAATAAACCGTCCACTGTCAGATTTTGTGTTGCTGTCTATTACCGTGTTACTGTGAGTGGACTATGTGTGGGGCCATACCAGTCCGGAGATGGTCCCTTCCAAACTTGGAGCTTTTTTCCCATGATTCAAATTACATGGGCAGCTTCCTGTACTATTTTTATCGTTTTTGTAAAAAATCTGGCGAGTTATAAATTGTGAAAATAGTTTTTCCTGGGTAAATGACCACAGAGCTACCACATATGTAAAAATCATCCTTGGTGAACTTCCCCTTTAATAAAACAGCACTGACTGGTACAGTTAGTCCTTGCAAATCCCGCAAACAACAGCTAAAGCGCAAGCGTGAAGGTTGCCCTCTGGCGACGATACTCATTGACGCGTTTCTCAAAGAATCTCATCCTCAACTTTTGCGCGGGAGAAAGTATCTCCCCTATAAAAGTGCAGAAAATTAAGCATATTTAAATAAGGCGATTCACTGAAGCCTTGTATCTCTGAAGTGGTTAATATAAATTTACTATAAACATAAATGGACTTTTACTGATTGTCACTGATTTTTCTGAAATGCACACTTGCATATTGAGCCAGAAAGGGAAAAAATTACAAGAATCACAGCTTCAAAGCTATACCTGAGTTCGATTATTTTAACAATTATTGTTCCAAAAGTACAGGCTAAATTGATGAGGTTATGCGATTAACCGAAACTAAAATTCGTATTATAAATCTTTTACAATTTGATGCAATAAATATCTTATAACAATACAACAACAATATAAACTTTATTTTAACTCTATAGCCATGATAGGTATACGCCTCTTTTCACAAAGGTCAAACACAAAGAAAACTTATATACAGAAGACAAAGTATCAGATGACAACAACATTACAACACAGACAGGTTTCATGTAAAAGTGTACAAAAAGCTTTGTCGATAAAATTTGTAACAAGCCTGCTTAAAAACTCTAACACTTGTACAACTTCTTATTGCTGTAGGCACATTGTTGTACAGGTAATTACTCGAAAAGACTGCTTTAATAATTCGGTTCTAGCAAATGGAGCTTGTAGAGCTTTATTACAAACAGATCTTAAAGATCTTTGTGGATCTTTGTACTTTGTTATCATATCCCGGATGTATGGAGGAGACTGGCCACAACATACCCTTGTAAACAGACACTACTAGGTTGTACTTATAGCGATGGGATAGCAGATACAATTGTAGAAGTGTAAACATTTTAATGGATGAGGTACCAATGTCACAAATTCAAAGTCAGTCGCATTGCCCGCTTTAAACGACAGTTCAAATGATCCATATCCTTTTGACTACAACAACTCCAAACACCGAGATCATAATCAAAATATGGTATAATGAAACTGTTATAAAACTGACGCCTTGCTGAAACTGGTAAAATGCTTAAATTCTGGCAAGAAGATACAGATTACTCTTTATTTTTTCACAATACTATCAACACGTGATGTCCATGTTAAATGACTCTGAATCTTCCACACCAAACAGCTTTTCGCTTTCTACATTTTTCAATATCATTGTCACAATCTTATGACGGAACTTTGAGTTCATTTTCAATCAAAATTCATAAAATTGCAGCAAATCTAGATTTTAATAAAACAAATGATTTATGTCTTCAGTGGCAATAGGCCTAAATCATTGTTGTAATGACATCTCAAAAAGAAATTTAAATGTTTCAGTCTTGTGGCAGTCACGCATCATGCTCACTGGCCGTCAGTTCATGTAGAGTTGATCTGAAAGAATAAGTTCACACCACTTATTAATATACATGCATATTAAAAACCAGGAAATTTATCATTTATTATACATATGTTTTAAAGTATTTGTCAATGATTATTCATCAAGTCCTCAGTCAATTGTTAGGTCACTTTAGTGCGTGAATTTTATAAAGAATGACACTCTTTGAAAATTATCTCTTCAGTGGATATACATGCATGATGTAGTAACATATATCAGTAGCAGATATTGTTACGTAAAACAAAGGATTTTTCTCTATCTCAAAACATCGTTCCATATCAGCTGTTCTGTGGAATCGTAATACTTAATGTCAGCATGCTCTCATTTGTCTATGATAGGATTTTATCACACAAACTTAATACACATCTGAACTCCCAATAGACTCCCTATACTTGAAATGAACTTCAGCGTACTTGGTATACATCATTGCCCTCTAGACTATCATACTCTCTAGTGTGTACAGGTGAAGCTAAAAAATAGTCACTGCTATGGCTAAAGACGCGGGTCATAGGAAGGGGACTTTGTTTTTTTCATGTTTAATACTACGTCACATTGTAGACACTCAGAGAAAAATCAAGAGAAGAATCGGAAATCGTACCCAAAAATGCAAGGAGATCTTTATTGATGATAGACTATAACAGGTGTGGATTCAGAGACGTATTGGACGCCATCGATGCTGGTTTATTAAGTAAACTATAGCTTTTTGTCAGGAAAATCCGTCTCCGAACTTGGCTGTACGTGCGTATAGCGGTTAGGGACGATTCAGAATTTACTTCCAGGGGGAGGGTGGAGGATTTTCTATTTTCTCGGTGATTTTTTTCCATGGCCCCCCTAGTAAATTATAGAAAAAATCTATGGCCCCCCTCATCTTTCCTGTTTTTTTTCCATGCCCCCCCCCTAATATATACATGCATGCTTATACGGTACATTATAGACATATCCAGTCTAACAAGTTGCAGGAACTGTAGGGCCTAGTGGACATTAATCGATGATATAACAAATCATTTCAGGGTTATGTGACTATAAAAAGAATGATTTGCAGGGACTGCAAGTGGCACACTTTTGGAAAGGGTAGCAATAAACATATCTGGTTGTAAATTTCTAAAGAAAAGTTAATTACTAAATATGAATACTTTTTTCGTTATGTCTCACTGATACATATGATGCACACAAAGACAAGCAAAGACGTCAGTTAGAAATGGTGAACAGAAAATCAGGGAGCAGATAATTGGCAAAGTGATATATATCTTGAAGTTTAATGGTACATCATTTGCAGATATCCAGATATTTCTGGAAAGTGAGATGTACATGTACATGCACACGTTCAGCATACATTTTCATTTGATGATGCTGAATATTTGCAGACTCACGGTGAAAGTTTTAAACATTAGGAATTAAAATTGGTGAAAGCCAACTTGTTTTTAATTTTCTCTTTTTTTTTCTAATTTGGTTATCATAAAACCAAGTAGCTGCCACTGAAAGCAAAAATGCTGAGGAATATTTTAGAACATTTCTTGGACAAAACACCTTATCCAAAACATGAATTCACATTTTATTCTGCTCATTCCATTCACAATCCAATGTTCATATTAAAATGCACACAATCCTGTGCAAGTCAAAATTCACATTTTGTCAGCAGTATTTTTCAAAATTGACAGAGCATGCATATTTCAAATTTTTTTAACAAACTTTAATTTTAAAATAGTCATGATGCGCATGTTTTCAGATGACACGAAACAATAAATGTTAATTTGTTTTTTTGCCTTTTCGCCTTTTCTGCCAGCCGCCACTGTGAAATCTTTGATTATACATATCAGAATGAATGGGACACATAAGTATTAGCATCAATACACAATGTGTAAGCCTATCCACATTTCTCCTAGCCTCATACTCACTGAGATCACTTCTTGGACTACAGCAAATTTCTTGTGTACACAATATTTCAACAATCCGACACCATAGCATTGGCGCAGTGCCACATGATCTTCTGGATGCACACAGGATTATTGGAAAATCAACCCTTTGTAAATTTTTCACCATATATTTTTGACAGTAATACATAATATTATTATTTTCAACATTAAAAAACTATTCGCTGAAAAGCACCTTGAAGATGAGACGGCCATAAATTTATTTTCAAAAAGTTTATAGTAGATGTAAGCACTGTAAAAAGTTATGTAGAACATTTAAAAAATTTAGAAAGGGTAAAATTGATGAGAATGAAACATAGAAAAAAGGAGCAGAAAAGAAGAGTAGCAGTAGCAGTAGTTTACTCAAAGGATGAAGTGGGTGTATATTTGGGGTAAAAAACCTCAATTTTTGTATTAATGATAAAAATTTATTTAAGTCAAAATCTAGACAGTATTTTCTGAAATGTAATATTTCATTTGAAAGGAGAGTATTCATGTAGAAAAAACAAGTATTTTATTTGGCATTATCCATCCTCATTTTAAAATTGTAGGGGTTTAAAGACTGACACTCTAATAATTGATTAAAATCATGATCAGCAAAATTAAAATGCCTCTTATTCAAAATGCCTCTTATTAAAAATGTAAGAGCTTTATTGCCAAACAAAACCAATTGATAGTTGTTGTGTTATATAGCATTTAAAAAACATAATGTGAAATTTCAGAAAATTTGACCCAGCCGGAGTGGAGTTAAATTCTTTGGAAATTTGAAATTGGGAGGCAAAAGAAGCCAAGAAATCGGTGATTTGCATACATTTGCATAATTAACACTTCTTTATCATGCAACTTTCAACTGCTTTACAAGCTACAAGGTAAACCCAACCTTAAAAAGACATTTGCTGTAATTTTTAGCATTTGTTCAATGTTCATCTCTGTGTATCAGCATTTGTTTGTTATTCTATCACTACATAGAACACCCAATGCTGTATTTAGCAACATACCAGTGTGAACATAAATGACCATTGTTATTGTTGATAAATGAATTCTAGTCTGGACTTGATCTGAGATCTCTTTTCAACAAAAACAACCCTGACTGTTCACTGTATGGTTTGTATTGACATGCTAAATACTGGACATTTAATAACGCTTCAGGGAGGAGAACAAGATACTGCTATAGATGCATAAAACAAACCACTGTGAATATTACCGAATTTGGCAGCTAAAGGAGTTTAACTAAACATGTTGAGTTTATCTGTCACCCAGGTAGCGTCTATGGTTCTCTTTTGTAGAGATCAGAAATTCTAGGCAAATATTGAATTGATGGTTTTTTTCCTTGGCCCCCCTAAAAGATTGTGGTATTTTTGTCTGCCCCCCCCCAAATTTTCTTGGGAAAAATGGGTGGCCCCCCTGAAAATCCTCCAACCCCCCCTGGAAGTAAATTCTGAATCGTCCCTTATTCCATTTCCCGACTTCCTATATTTCTAATGCATACCAAAGCGGCCACCACCGTATCTCGAACAGCAAGTGACTGTGGCTCGAGGGTAACTTGCATGGTATTGCTTTTGAAATACCGCGACGGTTATAGCTATTCTGCATGATAATACATTAAATAAGCGACAGAAGATTATCAACTTAATGCTTCCCTATAACAAATAACTGGATTAAACGACCGTGATACTAAATATGAATATTGTGAACGAAGTTATCATCAATTATATCACCTGGGAAGTTAATGTACTTCCGGTTTTCAGGTGTCTGCATTTCACATGCTATCATACTGTCAAATTACCTCCTCCAGAAGCGATATTAACAAAATCTATTCCTATACATAAAGTGTTACGGAAATTACCAAAAGTGTTCAAGATAAGGCCGTGAGACGAAAATGTTAACATCAGAAAGCAGGACATAATACCGACAACTTTCTCCTAACGATGCAATCCACTATCGTCAGTAATGTCAGTTTTCTTTGGGCATATTTACATTATTTAGAGGAGGATTACTGCATGAACGGTCAATTTTGATCGGAGACCAGTATTCTTAAAATAAGATTACTTAAAATATTTGATCTCAAACTTACTTGGCGAAATTAAACGAAAATTTGGAGAGCTCCACCTACCTGAACCGTCGCCAAGTCAGTCTGATGTTGCTCTAAAGCGCACGCCAGGACCCCTTGGCAACGATGGAATTTGGCATAATAACAACGGAAAAATCGCATATTTGCGTCCGCACTGTTATTGACAGTGCTGTGTAACGACGTCTGCCGCGAGTGTGCCGTCGTCTGTGAGTGCAGTGCAGGACGTCATTTTTCCTTTTTGTTCCCTAAAATATCTCAAAATCAGACGGCGATCGATAAAACCAAGAGCAACAATCCAAAACGAAAGGGGTGTAAGTTTTGAATATCAAGTCTATTGCGAAGCGAGCGTGAAAATCGCTCTCGGAAAAGGTCTACGAGAAAAGTGGCAGTTTCTCGTAGAAAACGACTGCCAAACGACAAGAGAACGTGTGACATCATCAGAACATGTTTAGAGCGCGCAGAAAGTGATGAGGTATCCGTTCTCGTTCCGTTCCCGTATGAACTAGAAAATAACGCAGCAGGGCAAGCTAAAGCTGCCCTGCTGTGTTATTTCACCTCTTAACTCTTAACACAGTTTGGCTTAGGAATACTTTGGCACATCACTATATCCCTATCCAAAGTGGTAAATTACCTACTTTGGTGTTAAAAAAACACATGTGTCAAGACTATAAAAAAAACCAGGTAACATGGAGAATCACCGCATTGATAACCTATATATTCTATAAAAAATAACCATGTCCCGTGTTAATGAAACGTAAAAACTATATGTGTATGTTCAGTTCAATACTGGTAATTTCAATATATTTTTAAGGGTTTGGAAAGGAAAATGGGTTCGATACATTATAAAAAATTGTAAAATAAAGATTTATTTAATTTATTTTGGCAAAAACATCTGAGGAAAAATATAGTTCATGCCTTACACATGAAACGTATTAAAAAAAAAGAGAAAGAGTTATAAAAATCACAATGAGTAATAATTACCAAGGACAAAACAAAAAGAAAACTTTTTTTTTTCATTGCCATATACTGTAGTGTACTGTGTTTCACTGAAATTTATTTTTGCTGAAAAAAAATCTGGACATCACAGTGATTTTATTTTCACTCTTCCTTGTCAGTCTATGTATAAAGAATGGGAAATATGAATATTGTCACTTGGATTTTACTTTAGTGGAAAAGTGAGTCAAGCAAAAATAATGAAAATAAATTCAAAGTGAAAATTATTGTTATTAAAAGAAATATAAATTATTATTATTATTATTATTATTATTATTATTATTATTATTATTATTATTATTAAAGAAATATGAAAATTGCAATAACCAATATCATATTCATCATGCAGCACCACTGGCAGTGTTGAAAATCCTACCAAAGTTCGTCCGCCTCATCTAAAGTACACGTACTATCCCCCCTAACTATAGTTAAATAGTGAAGGGTACTTTAGATGAGGCGGACGAACTTTGGTAGGATTTTCAATACTGCCAATGGTGCTGCATGATGATGGGGGTATTAGTGATATTTCTTTTATAATAATAGTAATAATAATAATAATTTTCATATTTCTTTATTAACATTAATGCCTTCTGAGTACCTTGTGGGTCACCTTAAGCATGGCTTCACTATGTGAAAAATACCAGAAATAGCAAGAAACAAACAACCGCTTTTTTTTTCATACAGTGGAATTTGATCGAGTGTCCGTTTTGCCTTGCAGAGCTCGACAAGTATACATGTTGCTTATCCTTAGAAAAGTAAACATTTGCAACAAATTGAGTATTTGGTGTTAGATTACAGCGCACGCGGCGAACGTTTCCCAGACACTGTCTCGTCTACAATAATGACAGTCGTTTCAGCATGCCACTCATGCACAACAAGCTTGACACCGCACTATAGCTATAGCACATCATCAAAGTTTTCTTTCAGCTACAGCTTTGTGTACTTTGAATTGGGAAATATAACTCAGACAAAACTCACTGGCATATTTTTCGAGGATCTATATCTCGAGGAAAGTCCTCAACATCAACCGGGCTGACTCTCGGCGTTTTATTACAGTGAAACATTGTATTTTTTCAGCAAGGTAAAGAATATTTTGAAGGCAGAGAGATATCATCGTCCCCTCCATGCTAACCCGTTGCCGTGTATGATGCCGTTCGGGAAATTAAGTGCCAAAATACGGTGAATTATTTCAGAAACACTTGGTGTGTTATTCAATGGCACAAAATGTACCGTGTTGATTGAATTGCACTTGCCTGTGCAAAATCAACACTTTTCTTCAAGTCTATTTTGTAGCTCAGAGAAGTGTCAATTCAGAGAGAAGTGTCAATTGAGAAAGTTTCATTTGCTGAGACAAAGAGAAAGCGGGATTAAAGTTTCATTGAGGAGTGTTTAGCATTTTCTGGTTGACAATATTCAGTGTTGTATCGTGTCAAACTTGTTGATAGAGTAGACTGCACTCGCAATGCTACAGACTGCATGCTGAAGGAACTGTTGTCGTGATTGCTGACATCGAGAGGAGAAGAAAGGTTTTTTTTTTAAAGAATTTACTTGTTTCTTCATAAAGTTCCCAATTTAAAGTAAACACCTAAAAGAAAACTGGTGAGGTGCATGTAGTGCAGTGTTATGCTTGTTGTCAGTGACATGCTGAAACGACTGCAGTGATCGTGACGAGACAGTGTATGGGAAACGTTTGCCGCGCGCTGTAATCTAACACCAACCAAAGACGAAGACTCAATTTGTTGCAAATGTTTACTTTTCTAATGATAAGCAACATGTAGACTCGTCGAGCTCTGCAAGGCAAACCGGACACTCAATCAAATTCCGCTGTATTTCAATTGCATTTGACCAGATTACTTCATTTATATTTCAAGAAGTGGTTTACACGTTTATCCTAAAGTTAACAAAACATCCATTACCCTCTGGCAACAAAAGTGGATGGTATAGGCCTACTTTGAAACGCCAAAGCGTTCAGCAACGTCTCGCATACAACACCTGTAACTTCTTTACCAAATAAAAATTAAAAACTGCTTGGTTGGCTCTACTGGTTGGTGACCTCCATTACTTGCCGGAGTTAAAAGTGGAGCGACGCTTTGAAAAACTATCTCAAAAGTCGTTCTGCATAGGCGAAAATGTTGCCGGAAATCATCAAGGTTGTAGGAAGGAATTACGGTTTCAGCGTAATCGATAATTTTGGGAACGTTCTCTCTCCTATTACAGTCTGTAAAGTAAAGAGTTATCACCATCGGTACTGTGCGACCGATGATGTCAAAAATAAC
Organism: Ptychodera flava; assembly: GCF_041260155.1. NCBI lineage: Eukaryota > Metazoa > Hemichordata > Enteropneusta > Ptychoderidae > Ptychodera > Ptychodera flava. The sequence goes on along the minus strand of NC_091935.1, from coordinate 3,709,549 downwards.
ATCATCGTGAAGAATTTCTTCAAGAAAATTAAAAAGTGCTACGCTCGTAATATCGTCGCCGATCATTACAGGCGCCGTCATATTGGAGAACAAAGTTGCTTTCGTTTTAGCGAACGTCACGAGAAAATGTATCGTATTGCAACGATGAGGGCGTGATTCCAATCGCAAGAACAGTGCACCCAAACGCACCCATAGATCTGCACCCATGCCATGCTTCCATTCACTCTGCCGAACTGTCACAACACAACGTCATGTCACCCACCCCCTGGGAGCGGACCAACAGGCAACACTCCTCGGCACCATCGATATCCATCCCCAGCTGAAATGCTGTTACCATACATCGATCAATCAAAGCTCAACGCCCTGGCTAACCTCGGTAAGTTCATCAAATGTGTTGATTTGCACCCTGATTTCCTAACACATGTTTATGATTTCGCGCCACAATGTTTCGAGTTTGGCGCGTTAACTTTTCATGTGACAAGTGCCTGACTGCTGATAAAAAGTTGCATTCAGACGCGCTGACGGGGATGATTATCTTTTCACGCATTGAACACTTCGTTGAACTGCGCAGTAACAGTGGGAAGGCTACTGGAGGGTCAGCACACCGTAGCTCTGCGGTGAGCTCGGCGGTCGGTGAGTTTTGGTTTTTGCGACATCGCTCACCAGTAGAGCGACAATGCCGAAGGCCCTCTAGCATACAAAATAAGCGCGCCACACATGGTGCGGCATTTTCATGTAAAATCCCACATATTTACTTACTGCATTTGGTCGTACCGATTCATCACTGCTGAAGACTAAACACTATACTACACTAAACTTGTCGTTTATGGGGTTTGGTAAAAGTAAAAGTAAAGTAAAGTAAGCCTTTATTGAAACCGTATCCCAGTTGGGATCTTGATCATAAAGTACAATAAAGGTTTTGCAAAAAACAACAATGAAAGAGTATATATAATATATATATAAAATATAAATATCTATACATGAGGTCAACATATTAAAGGTTCATAAATAGTTTACTTTGTCTTTTTCATTTTGTCTTGTCTGAGTTTAAAACATGTATGTATGTATTTTCCCAATTCACATAGTGATGCTTTAGCTGTCCTTGAAAAGATGCTTACAAGGTCTTGTGTGCCTCTGAATGCATTTTTACCAATGTTTAGTTTACTGAAAAAATCATGTCTAATGTCTGTGTATCCTTTGCAATGAAAAAGAAAATGTATCTCATCTTCTACTTTGTTTTGGCAAATTGGGCATGCTCTGTCTATGACATCAAGGTTTCTATATCTACCTGTTTCTATGTGTAGTATGTGTGCACTACTGCGTAACTTGCACAGGGCTGATCTGTGATCTGGGTTTTTTATAACATGAAGGTAGCTTTCGAGAGAGAAATCTTTTTTCAACTCTCTGTATGTGCGAAGTTTATTTTTATGGTGCCCTTGTCTGGTATCATCATGAATCAATTCAAATGCACATTTTTCAAAAGCTGTTTAACTTTTACATTGAAATTAGTTTTAAACTGTTTGTCATTTTCTATCTTTACATTCATGGCATCTCCAATATTTACGAGCAGCAACGATTGTTTAATTCCTGACACCCAATTGTCTGTATGTCAGGGCTCCCCCTAAGTCACCAAAATGATTAGCCAACTGATTAGCCAAATCAAAAATCTTGTAGCCACTTTGAGCAACTTTTAGCCAGTTTATGATCTCAATTAAGTGTGGCAATTACAGCTTTCTCCGCATTCAGGAGTTCCTAATTTTACAAATCGAGATGTTTTGTATGATGTTCCTGATACTTTTTACATTAAGGAAATATTTGTTCAGTTTGTATTGAACAATCTCTGTTTTTATGACATTTCCAGGATAGAAATAGTTTTTCATTTCAGATGGTAAACTTTTACCACCAGAAATAAAATAGGTATCAATTGAATTCTAAAAATCTGGTAGCAAAGTGAAGCGTATATTACAACAGGTAGAGAACATTTCTGCGGCATTCATTTAGTGTTCACAGTATGATAGCTTGTCATAAGCTACAGGCCTCTCATGCGGCAAATTTATGCAGTCTTCCATAACCAAAATGTTTTAGCCACAAGAATAAAAAAATGGTGTAGGAGAAAGCATTTAGTAGCACACTGGCAGTGTAGATACAATTGGCCCCGGTGTTACTTGTATGTCATAGTTGTGATCAAGCAGGCTGAATAGCATTTTGAGTATGAGTATTTTTCTTGAGACCAAAGGGTTTGGCAAAACACAACTCTTGTAAAACAATACACAATGATATATGTTCATTTAAATTACTCTCTGTTTGAGAGTATATTACATTGTTTTAATGATTATGATATCATTGTAACACAGATATATTTTCACTTGATATTTTGATATCATAAAGAAATGTCTGGTGATGTTTACTTCTACATCATTAAACTGGTCGAATCTGCAATTCAGAATCACATACTTCTTGTATAAGCTATAGCAGTTTGAAATAGACCGAATTAACAATTTTAATGAATTGTTGCTTTAATGTTTACATGCAAAATTGCAATTCACAAACTTTGATTTGACAATGGATATGCTTACTGCAATTACTGTTGACAATATCCCTTTCCAATGACTCTTAATAAATTTAATTTAAAACTGACAGTCAAGCTGAATGCCATTTAAACTGGAAGACACCAAAATTACCTTTTACCTATTGGACCATCCTAGGTCGCTCTTTTGAACCATAATTGTACACTTAAGGGGTCTTCATGCATAACATCAGATGATGAGATGACCTGGACTTGACCTTTCAGAAAACCTCAGTTTTTCTCCTCTTCCTTTGTATTATTGCTCGCTCCGTTTGTGAAATTCCCCTTTTAAAATACGGTTTTTACTATCAAACTGAGTAGCTGCAGGCTAAATTTTGATTCTAGCAAAGTAGGTAAAACTTCTAGATAGACGAACGGGACTCACGGAGGCAAAACAAAGCCTCTTATGTACTGCAGACGGAACAGCAACAATGTCTGCTCCACGTACCAGGGAATTTGTAACTAATTAGAAAGGAGAGTAAACTGTTTCAATACATTGCAACTTTGTAGGAAGGAGGGTAAACTGTTTCAACATCTTACAGATCTTACAACTTTTTTATTGTTAGCTGTACTTTTTTGTTGAGGTGGCACCTGGACAGGAAAAATTCATTAGCCACTATGTTCGCCAAACTGGAATTTTTGTAGCCATTTTTAAATTTCTTTCGCATTTGGCTAAGTGGCGATCGGGTAGCGGGAGCCCTGTATGTGCATTGTCCAGTTGACAACCCAGATCATAAGCCTCACGAGTCAGTGTTGTATCTGCTTTCTTACTTATTTTTAACAAATATTTGACCATTTGTGTTATGCTTGAAACAATTAGAGGATATCTACCCAGTTCCATTAAACATGCTATGTTGGATGCTTTATTATTCACTTTAAGTATGTGCTTGCAAAATTTAATGTGCAACTTTTCAATTGTGTTTAAGTTTGTGAGTATGGTTTTTGCATTTGCGCATATGTCCGCAGTCCATACTTCTGTACAGTATAGCAGAATAGGTTTTATCATGGCATCAAACATTTGTAAATGGACCTTAATTGGAATATTTGACTCTGCAAAGAGTAACTGTCTCAATTTAAAACATGCCTTCATAGCTCTGTTTTTCAAATCAATTTGTGCTCTGTTTAGTTTTCCTGTAATATTTAACTTTATGCCAAGGTAAGTATATGTTGACACATTTTCCAACTCATTACCATGTATAGTAAATTTAAATTTGTTGAAAATTTTCCCCGATTTGTTGAAAACCATGATTTTTGATTTGAGAATGTTTATGCCTAAATGCCATTTTTCACAATAATGCCCTATTGAATTTATAGCATTCTGTAGCCCCGTAGGTGTCTCAGATAGTAGAAGTAAGTCATCGGCATAAAGTAGACATGATAAAGTACTCCGTAATAAAGTTGGTGGGTCATTGGTGACACAATTAAGCGAATCTCTTATGTCATTAATGTATAGGTTAAAAAGCAGTTGGCTTAAGCCGTCACCTTGCCTTATTCCTCTCTCCATGGGAAACTGTTCAGTGAGTCCCTCTTTCACCCTTATGCAACCCTTCGGATTTAAATAAATTGACTTAATGATGTTATAAAATTTCCCTGTGATACCATACTTTATTAGTTTGTGTAGAAGCCCCACATGCCAAATTGAATCAAAGGCTTTCTGAAAGTCTATGAGGCAGCCAAAAATATATTTCCCCTTACTCAGATACTTTGTAAGTAATTGTTTTAAAACAAATATATGATCACATGTACTAAACTCTGGCATAAAGCCAATTTGTTCCCTAATAATAAGGTTTTCATTTTTAATATGAGTTATTAGTCTTTGTTTTAGAACTGAAGTAAAAAGTTTACTAATTGTACTTAGCAATGTTATCTCTGTAATTTCTCGGGTCATTTTTGTCTCCTTTTTTATATATCGGTATAATAATGCCTGTATTCCATGCATCAGGAAAGTGACCGCTAGCTAAAATTATGTTGAAAAGAGTTTTGATTTGTTTAATTAATACATGTCTACTTGCTTTTATCATTTCATTTGTTATTTTATCCATACCTGGGGCTTTCCTGTTCTTTAAAGTACTGATGGCTTTTTGAATTTCTAATTCAGAGATGGGTTTGTCCAAAGCTGAGATCTGTGTTCCCAGCCTCTGTTGATCTATCATGACATTCTCATCTATTAATGGCAAATCTACCTTTGTATTAAGTGCCTTAAAATGACTGTACCACCTTTCTTTTTCAATTGGTGTGTGTTCACTGCTATTATTTTGTGAATCTGATTTCAACTCATTAATCAGCTCCCAGTACTTATTTGGGTTTGATTTCCCCAAGCTGTCTAATTTGTTTAAAATCTGACTTTTAAATTCTCTTCTCTTTGTTTTAACTAGACGTTTATATTGTTTCTTTAAATTGTAGCACGAGCTCCGTAATTCAGTATTATATGGGTCTCTGCTCAACTTAGTTGATAATTTGTAAACATCATTTTTTAAATTACCAAGACCATTGGTATACAACTTTGGTTTCCTAGAGGTGCTTAACTTCTTGCCCTTTTGTTCCTTTTTTTTCCTTATAATGCGTTTATGGAGACTAGCTCCTGCTGTTTGTAGGAATATGTTTGATAACATTGCACAAGCTGTATTAACTGACTGTATTGTGGCATCAAAATTTGTTTTGTTAAAATTATTAATGAGTGATGCAATGTGTGGGTTATGTAATGCTTCATAAAAGTAATACCTAGAGTCGCTGTCCCATACAAAAGTAAAATCATCGCTATGTCTATCTTGATTAATTTTTATATTAGTATCTACATTATTTAAGTAGGCGTTAGTTTGTAACTGAAATTCAGTTTGGCAGTGAGGCCAAATAAAAAAATATGTGCTGTTCCGATTACATGGTTTTCAAAAATAGGGTAGGTAGGTAGGGAATTTTTTTTCAATTTTTTTTTTATTCCTCAATGTGCATTTTGTACGCGTTCAAACAAACTATCAGTAAATAATTTCCTCATGAAACACACTCAAATTGAATATCAAACTATTAAAATAAAATAAAATCGCGTGATTTCATGCGTTTCATGTTTTTTCATATAGTTATGCTTACTTCCTGGTTTATGAAGCTCAAAAAAGTCTAGGGTCGGAGGATAAAATTGGGGTAGGTCGGGTAATCGGAACAGCACATATTTTTTATTTTGGCCTGATCTGATATAGAAATGTTAAGTGGGTGAACCTTAAAAAATAGAATTTTGCTAAATAAGTTAGTACTGACGATACTATAGCAGGGTTTTACATCACTTTTTACTTTTGAGAGTCCCTGGGACCCCTGGTGTTAGAAAATGGGAGTCCTACATCAAAATATGGGGGTCCCAATTTATTTCAAAAGAATATTTTATTGTTTATCCATGCCATGGTCTTCACTGTGTTCAGTTAGTGTTATAACACACGGCAAATGGTTGCGCATTTCTTAAAATTATTCTTACATGAAAATTCTAGTTCATACTGAGGTCCCTCATTGATCAATTCAAAGAACACTATTCATAATTGAAATGATCTCATAACTTTAATGACAAGTTCACAAAGTTGTGAAATTTGAACAAGTATTCAAATTTGTCAAATTGACAAGAAGGTAAGTAATTTCATACTCTGAAATGGCATTCACCCAGCAAGTCCAGTAGGTTGAGTTCACACTCTGCCAGCAGCTCCTTCAGCAAATAACCTAGCATTGTTTATGAAGTCAAAATCATCTGTGATGGGGCCAACCAGACTTTTGATGAACATTAGTCTATTAAGCCTTTGAGGATTGAGTCTATTTCGTGCCCTCTGTTTGATGGCATTTTGTACTGAAAAGCCCCTTTCACATGGGGCAGAGGACACTGGTATGAAAAGAGCAATTTTAGCAAGAATGGCAAGATCAGGATACTCCTCTGTAAAATCAGTTAGCAACAGCTTGATATACATATCAAAATTCAGTGCGTCCCTATGAGATCTTGTGAAGTGTTTGTAAACAAGAAAGTGTGCCCTAGCTCTATCAGCATCATACCTGGTGTATTGTTATGATGATTCAACAGTTGATCAAGCTGGTTGACCCCATAGTCAGGTAGGTTGGCCAAATTTTCAGGATATCTGTGTGGGTTTAGAATTACATCAAAACATTCCAGAATATTCATCTCATCATCTGGAAATCTGCAATCTAAATTCTGCAGTAGTTTGTTGATATAATTTTCTCGTACACTACAGAAGCTCTGTCTGAGTGGCTGATTGTAAGTGATTTTAATGTTTTTGTATGTGTTTTTCTGACCATTGCCAGGAACATCACCCAAATCATTAAAGACTTCTCTGACAGTGTGTGAATCATTAGTAATTGTATTCAATGTGTCCCTAATAGACTGAACACTTTTTTGGATATGGGATAGGTTGACAGAATCTTTCTGAAATGTATAAGGCTCAAAATTCCAATCACAGTAAGGATATCAATCAATAAGGCAGTGAATAGCAGAAACAATGAATTGGAGACAAATTTCAACAGCCCATCAGCCTTTCCCCGTTTTTTGTCACTTGCAAGGGCCAAGGCAATTGGCTCAAAACTGATGAAAATCATCTTGACAGCTGATTCAACCGACAACCAGCGAACAGATGTAGGCTCAGTAATTTGTTTCGCCTTTCCATTCAACAGAGTTTGAATTTCTCTAAGTTTGTCATATCTCACACTAGAGTCATTAAAGTATTTATACAATGAATGGATTATATTATGATATTCTTTGCAATATTCAATATCTCTGCCTGCTTGAGAAGCAGCAAGATTCAATCGATGTGCAACACAATGCACTTGAACAAGGTTGGGATTTCTGGCTTTTAATTTTGCACCCAACCCGTTCAAACGACCGGTCATTACGGCCGCCCCGTCTGTTCCCAGTCCATATATTTTGTCTACGGCCGCGTCACAGATTTCTTTCCTAGTCAAAAATTCAATCAAGGCGTTTTCGATCCCTGCAGCAGTGGCAATTTGCTGGTTACCGAGGAAAGAAACATTCGCCTCGCCATTCTGAATATATCGAACATATATGGCAAGTTTCTTATGAACGGTTATGTATTGTCACAAGTCTCATCCAACATTATACCGATGAAATCACTTGCATGTATGCTATCAATCAGGGACTTCTCGATCACACGTTGAATACACTCTTCAAACTCCATAACTATCTGCGGACGTTTGTAATATTCAATGTCTAAGCCGTTCAGATTCTGTAGATGCATGATGTCAGTGAATACATCGCATGGAAGGTCACGTTTAGCGATCAGATAAACAGTACGTATAATTGTGCAGCGTACGCCTCGAGTTCGTTTACCCTGCACCTGCCGGTCCTCTGCAGATTTGCGAGCGGTAGTAAATTAATGTGACCTCAAGCTTATGATTTTAACACTTGAGAGATGACTTTTCGAGTCCTGATGACGAGTGAGAGTTGAATGTTGAAAATTAGAACAACCTTCCGTGAACGGGCATGTAACATTCGATTTCAAACATACATCGCATTCCATGACGTTTCGCTCTTCAGAATATCGAAGCCATTTAAATCTATTGAGCCAACTTCTGTTGAATGTTCGTAATTTTGCTGACTTGGCCGGGGGATCTGATGTATCAGTATCGCATGGCGTAGCTGCTGTTTCGGCCTCGACCAAACCTACATCGTGCTGGTTGCTGCGGCTGTCGAAAAACTTTCGCAGATCGGCTTGTTTTGGGTATTTGACACGATCCGCCATGATGCATATAAACGTGTATTGATCGCCGCAAACAAGAAATCGACCAATTAAGAATCAGTTTACATTTTGAAAGTCACTTTTTACGGTAGTAAAATTTGTTTCCGCGGGTACCATTGGTCATCAAACAGTGGAGGCCAATGCACTACGGAGCATTCTATTAAAGTATGGGGTCGGTAAGGTTTACTGGGATGTGTTTTACGTGTTCAGCAGCTTCGCGAGATATACACCAGCAACAGATATTTCTGCGTCCGAAGGGACGCGTAGTTTAGTTTTTGAGGGGTCCTGGGTCCGGTTTTATGCGTAAAGGACGCAGAAATGCGCGTCATGTAAAACCCTGCTATAGTCCACAGTACTGCTGCCATGCCTTTGGTGACAGGTGAATTTTCCAATACTGTCTCCAATACATCTCCAGGGTTTTACATGACGCGCATTTCTGCGTCCTTTACGCATAAAACCGGACGCAGGACCCCTCAAAAACTAAACCACGCGTCCCTTGGGACGCAGCAATATCTGTTGCTGGTGTACACCTTGCGAAGCTGCTGAACACGTAAAACACATCCCAGTAAACCTTACCGACCCCGTACTTTAACCCTTAAAGTGCCGCGTCGGTTTATAAACCGACACGGCATTCTCGCTCTCAGCGCCACGTCGGTATATAAACCGACAGTGATTGCGTTCTATGCTTATGCCTAACTTAGCTATGCATTGCCGAACTCAGCCAGAAGGAGGGTATTCCTGACCCTTTGAACCCAGTTTAGTACCATATAAGGACTAAAATAATGACATCATGCAGCCTAACAATCGAAAATTCCAGTAATTTATACGAACTTTCTTCAAAAGAGGTCAGCGGTTTTCATGAATATTTAATCAGGTCTGCAGTTTCACCCGTACGCGGATACGGCCACAGTGCACTGAACGAAACACGTACGTACGTTTTGAAAGCTTTACCATGCCGTAGACACGGAAGACAACTATATTATGCCAAGCTACTGCCCTCTGGGTGATAGAAATGATAGATTTTACAGTTTTTTTGAGAATATTTTATGGAAAATGACGCGATTTGGTGACCAAATCGATCGCGATAGTGAACTTCGAACGTATCGGCGGCCAAGATGGCGGCACTGTGTGATGCCTAACTCTCGACATGGAACCCGAGGTTAAGGTTTTCGAAGTCCAAAACATGCAAGATTGAGAAATTTGTAAGGATTCGGTTAAATTGAAGTGTATTTTGTGAATTTTCAAGCGTTTGACTGCCAAAAAGCCCCTTTAAACTGTTGATATTTGACCTCCGGCCGTCCTGAAGCGAGACGGCCATAACAGTCGACCCGGTTTGTAAATGAAATGTAGTTGTTCTGAACTGTTGACATTGCGAGACATTTCCTACGTGTTACGCATTTTTTTAACTGAAATAAACCGGACATGAAACTTTTTTCTCGATACTTAGTGGTTTCTTTCCATTTTGTGGCGGATTTTGTGGCGTGCTTGTCAAAAAATGTGATCAAACTTGGCGAACGGATTGACTAGTATGTATGGTAGTACGAGTCCGTGACTCGATAAGCCACAGATAGTTACACACGCGTACGTGAATTAAACTAATGTAAGTTGGGTCAAACACCAAAATTAATCGATAAAAAGGTTAGTGAAATGTGTTTTTGTCTTCAACTCTTCATTATAGTTATACAGGCGGTTCAAACTATACAGAGTCAGTTGAATATGCCCTATAGTTGTGTGCATGTGTTGCACAATAGTTACCCCTCCATGTACAATATGGAAACTTGTTGTCTCTGTGTATGCAAATTAATACTAATTGAACACAGTGAAGACCATGGCATTGATAAACTATAAAACATTTTTGTGAAATAAATTGGGACCCCCATATTTTGATGTAGGACTCCCATTTTCTAACACCAGGAGTCCCAGGGACTCTCAAAAGTTAAAAGTGATGTAAAACCCTGCATCTCCCATTAAGAATTACCATATCGGTGGCCATGCACAGATCTAAAAGTTGGTCACCATAATAATTTTTCATTGAAATATCCTGTGAATTTCGTTTTTTGAATGCAATGTCTGCATTTGATAAATGATAGTCGTCTTGTTCATAAATTGCAACCTCCTGTTTATTCTTAGTACGTGCATTGAAATCTCCAGTGAGAATAATTGCCCCCTTTTTTGAAAATTTTGCAATATCTTTTTCCAACAGCTGAAACTGGTTTGACTCTTTCCAGCTAAAAATACTTGACCCTTGTGGACTAAAATATAGGGTACAAATAAAGATATCATCATCTAAGTTAAAAAAGTTACTATCTAAACGAACCCAAATAAAATCTTCAGAACTACCTTCCATCCGCGTAATACCAGCACTAAAAATATCTCTAAAATAAAATGCAACTCCTCCAGAGGGTGAGCGTGCCTTTCTATGTTGTTTGGTTCTAGCCGAATGAAAATAACTATACTTTGAAATATTAATATTTGAGTCCACTCTTGTTTTTGTCTCTACTAGACTTAAAAAATCAAACCTTTCTAAACTACTTAAAAAAATGCTATCTCTAACTTTCTGTTCTAAATTTCCATAAATATTCCATGTAGTAAATTTCAGTGTACTTCTCGCTATTGAGGAACACACATGTCAAGAGTTCAAAAGTAGTGACAGTGAAGTTAAGTATTGTGACATAAGATACCTGATTCAAGGTCCTCACATATCTAAAGGACGGATGTCAATGATGTATTCATTGTTGATAAAATTCAATATGTTCGTCAAAAACTCCCTCACGAGGTGCTTTCCTTTATCGTTATTGCTGTTGCTGTTGTGATTGTTGTTTGCACTGTATTTGTAATTCCAGGAGCCATTAGTGTTATACTCTCTCCCTCGATTAGTGTATTTCTTTGGAATGTGCTCTTCTCCAATCCTTGGATTTGGCTGATTGTTACCCATCTGTGTCAGAATAACTTTGTAGATGCTTCTCTTCATGTTTGCCACTAGGAAAGCAGTGCCTTTGTAATTTGGATGTACTTCATCTTCAAACAACTCCAATCTAATATTATTCACTCTGTCAGAATCTGTCTTGGAAATTGTTTTGTATGAAGTGTAGGTTTTGTGAATTGTCACTCATGGAATGGAGAGTGTCATTAAATTCACTGCTGGCGTGATTGAAGGTATCATTGCCTAACCTCGGTAAAATGCTTGATATAAACACTTTACTTTTTGGATAGGTTGCTCTAGTTGTGTCGATTAGATCTTTATACTTCTTTTGGCACATGTCATGTGGTGTCCCGTTTGCAATGTTATTTGATCCAATGTGCAGCACAATGTTTTGTGGGTCTTTTAGTTTGGCAGCCTTGATGAAAGCATGGGCGTCATCTATTCCTTTTCCATGAAGTGTTTTCACAAACGTCTTTCTGATTGTTGAAAATTTCCGTGGCTCAATGTATTTAATGGTCGAATCACCTATAATTACCGTGTTGAAGCTCCCTTTCCTGGAATAAGCCAAAGAGTCTGAATGGGCTGGCCCAATTGATGTGTACTGTGTTGTGTTTGTACTTCCTCTGTGTGGATATGTCTTTCATTACACTCTGCTCTGTGGACAATGATGATGAACTATCTGAGTGTTCACTGAAGCCAGAAGGGTTCTCAGAATCATTTAAGATGTCATAGTAATTACTGACTGGAATATTAGCAGTAATTCTATCATCTGTGTCATCTGATGGAGTTCGGATCTCAAGCTCCATATTTTGCAAGTGTCTTTTCTCTTCACCACAATTCAGTTTTATTGTTTGAGTTGAGACATCAACATTGTCTCTTTTCTTCTGTATATTTTCATTGACAGTGGCCTTCAAGATGTCAAGAATAGTATTTTCATAATGTTCTTTTTAACCGTTCAAATGCGATGTCTTTGTTGGTATTATTAATAGATGTCTGCAGTTTTCCCAGAGCTGCTGTCACATCACTCATTTCTCGCTGACATGCTGCTGTTAATTTATTCTGAGACACCCACTTTGTATGTAGATCAAGCTTGTCTTGTTGAATGGAATCTAGTCTATGTGAGAGATCAATGTAGTTTGATTCAATACCCTCTATCGTTTCCATGAAGGAAGATTCTTTCCGCAAAGCAACACTTCTTGCTTTATGTAAGAGCACTGACTTGTTTGGTGAGAGGCGTGAGCTGACAGGCGTTTCAACACTTAATGATTAAAGATCAACTTGTCTTTCCCTTTCAGTCACGGTACCAGTCTCTCCATTACACTCCCCTGAGCTGCTTGCCAAAATAGCGGTAGTGTCAGTTACTGATTGTTCTGAATATCCGGTTTCTGAAATGGCGCCATTTCCAACGGCATACTGCTTACACTGATGGTCTCCATCTTGTGAAATTTGTTTTGATTTGTCCAAAGCACCATCCAAAAGACACTCGTGTTTACATTCACTATTTTCTCCTACCTTCTCAGCAATTAAACGATCCACTTCAGTTTTTAAGTTGTGGTACTCTTGATCACGCCATTTCTGAATATATTTACCCTGAATGAAAATTACGCCTGAGGTTGAATAGAAGCACACTGTAACTTGTTTACTGCCATCGCTGCTGTCCCCTTGATGTAGATCAACCCATTTCATTTGTGTGCCGCCCGGTATGCTGCTCCACTGAACTTCGATCTTGTTATTTGCAGCAAAAGTTTTATGGTATCTCAACTTGGCAGCTTCTACCCAGACCTTGATTCTCGCCTGTGTGGTTCTAAAACAAATGTCGTTGACCTTACGATGTTGACTGTTATTACTGTAGCGCCAATGGGTGACACTATCCGTTTCGTCGCTCAGGAGGTTCTTTGCTTTCCGTGTTGGTGGTTGCTCCGGCAGGAAATTGTCAGTCTCGTGATGTTTCTGAATGTCCCTGTTGATATCTGCTTCATATATAAAATCATTATTTTTTGTAGCAGCCTTTTTGAACACTCCAAGTACCACAGCTAGGTTACGGGAAGACGTCGTCGTTCCGATGTTTTTGTGATTGATAAATCGTCAATACATAAATAGAGTGAGTTGATCATGTATTACAAAGTTGTAAGTGATATTTTCAGACCTGAATCGGATCTTAAGTGCACAATACAACCTACTGAACACGGAGCAATTGAAACATGTGTGTTCAGTCAAGTTAACCGGAAGTTGTATATTAGTTCTATTGGTATTAGCACAGACACGTCGATCGCGTTCCATAAACATTGACAGGGATTACCCTGGCTCAAGAACGGCATGAGATAAAATCGCACATGAAAAAAAACAGTGGGAGAATTTCAAAGTCTGTGGGAACCGGACCTAATTTTCCCTGATTTTCTGCATATTGGTTAATTTGCATAACAATACACAGTGAGACAGTTTTCGGACGACCTCAGTTTTCAGACATATAATGACATGCTGTTCGTTATACGCCCTTCGCTCCGTTTTGATAGCGTTTTTTACAAGTCATGCTACAGCATATTAAGTCAGGTGACGCTGCCGTCCCGTTTTGGATTTTTTTGGGGGGTAAAAGCTATTTCGGGCGCTACAAACTTGGTGAAGTTAGCTACACCGTACGGTGTAGAACGCAATACACAGGGACAACCCGTGTACGACGTCTAGAAGCGCTATACACGTTGAAATATAGTTGCGTCGTCCATGGATTAAACGTAATTATCACGAAATATTTCCACATAGTTTGCTAAACACATCGAAATTGAAAATTGGGGTTCGAAGTTTCAAAATATTTTTCAATATTTAGCCCCTTATCACATTCAAAATACGACGTCCGATTATACTGTGATAGCAGTCCGATTACACGCGCTCAACATGGGGCAAAAATTTGGCAACTTTGACCCCCCTAAATGCCACTTCTGTCGGTGTTAACAGTTTGAGGATAAACGCAATAAAGTTTCGAAGGGTATGGTAATAAGATTTCGTTGTGCTCGTCATTCAAGTTTATGAAACGGCTTTGGGCGAAATTCACTACCCTGTCCGAAAACTGTCATTCTGAGTGTAGTTGTAATCGGAGGCGGTCGAATCCATACTTTCTAGTGCGGGAGTAACGGAAGTACAGTAGTGCATTTTCGTTTTTTTCTTCGCACTACCACTCGTACTGGACACGAATATTCCTTCGAAAGCGCCATTTTGAGCTACGACAACACACTGTACTTCAGCAATGAACACTTGCTGTATCGACTCCAATGATTTGTCAATGAACGCAAAACTTCCTGTTGGCAACCAATCACAAACGCTGTTGAAACGGGTAACTCTGCAACAGCTTTTTTCTAGCGTAATTATAGCGCTCTCTACGGCGACACAATGAGTGGTTCTGTACTGAAAACTGGCCAAATGTTACCGATGAATTTAGATCGCGTAAAGGTATCACGTACGCGCCATTTGAATTATCGGCGCGACTTTTTTGCCCAATTGATTTTTCTGAATGCGATTTTTCTGATTTTTGAGCGTAAATATCGCGTTATCGCGCCCCAAAGTGATCCCTGATTGAGCGTGTTTCTGGGAGCCGCCATTACCGGAAGTTGGTAATGGCGGCTCCAAGAAATGTTTTTGGAACGCGATCAACATGTTTGTGCTAATACCAAACCCCATAAACGACAAGTTTAGTGTAGTATAGTGTTTAGTCTTCAGCAGTGATGAATCGGTTTGGTATTAGCACAGACACGTCGATCGCGTTTCATAAACATTGAGCGTGTTTCTGGGAGCCGCCATTACCGGAAGTTGGTAATGGCGGCTCCAAGAAATGTTTTTGGAACGCGATCAACGTATTTGAACAAATACCAAACCCCATACACGACAAGGTTAGTGTAGTATAGTGTTTAATCTTCAAAAATGATAAATCGGTATGACCAAATGCAGTAAATATATGGGATTTTACATCAAAATGTACAGCGTGCTTATTTTGTATGCTTCAGGGCCTTCGGCATTGTAGCTCTTCTGGTGAGCGATGTCGCAAAAACCAAAACTCACCGACCGCCTCACCGTAGAGCTACAATTTTGCAGCTAAGCACACCGGTGTTCCTCAAGAATATTCCAAGATCTAGAAAATTATACTCCATTACCCTTTAAGGGCCGTTTCTTTTTGTGTGACACTGGAAAATATGGAGCACTCTATTCCACTTTCCTGTAACAAGAAAACTCGTTCAGTGATAAACTGTTTACAGTAATGCGTGGTGACCTTGCTGGCAGGGGGGAGAGGGGAGGGGGAAGGGAGGGGCACACTGAGCTGCCATACCACAGCCACTTGTGCCTGCGACCTGGCCATAATTTGGGGGTAATTGTCATGGGCCTGTAATGGGTGCCTATAGTAACATGTTGCCCGACGTGCAGCGGGATCCAATGAGGGACCTGCCCTTACCAAAATAGGAGTACATCAAAAATGCATCAACTATGCATGATGTGAACATCAGTCTGGTAAAAATTTACCGTTGATGTATGCATCATTAGTGCATTGTTGAACTTCTGATGTATACATTATGCAGTACAGATTTGGAACAAAATGAATGCATAATGTATCCATCTTTGGTGTACATCAATAGTGCATCAATTGTGAATGATATATGCATCGGTCTGTTAAAAATTTACAGTTGATGCATGCATCATTAGTACATTGATGACATTCTTATGTATGCATTATGCAGTACAGATTTGGAACAAAATGAATTGCATAATGTACCGGTATCCATCTTTGACAGCTGTGATGCACACAAAATGTACAGATGTCCCCATAATGCTGTACACATCAAAAGCACAGGTTTAGCACAAAATACATCATGTACAAGTCTTGAACAGTTGAATTTGAAAACTTGATTTCAGAGACAAATGATTTAAATTCTTTTTTACCCGTATTGTAGACGTTACTCTCAATCAACCGACTTTAGGTGGTTTTAATATATACATGTACCACACACCCTGGCCATGGTATACTTAAAAATGTAAATTCTTCAAGACCTAAACATACAGACATTACATTGACTAGTATCTAATGTGACATAACTAGTAAGTTGCTACCATGCAGGCGTACAGGAGACTGAGAAAGACAGATCACATTCCAGAGTTTACTTGTACAAGAGTTTTAACTTTGAGTGTTCAACTGTGTGACTTCCAGAATACAACAGAGCCTTGGTTTATAAAGCAGAAACTGTTTACTTCTACTATTTTTTGCATGAGTTCAATTATCAGATTCCATACCACTTCATTATTAACCCTTTTCCTGCCAAGTCGGTGAAAGTCCGCTTGAAATTCGGTGTAGCTAGAATCTGAGCAGCCACGGCCGTTATCCTGCCAAGGCGGTGGAAATCGGGCTACTTTTTGGTACCCCCTTTCCTGCCTAGTCGACGGCACTACGTGTAGCAAACCCTTGCTCACGCTAGGGGTCGTTCGACGACAGGTTTTGGGTGAGGAACGGCGTTTGCTCTCGAAATGGGTTCACAGGGAGTCCAACGACAGGGAAAGGTGCAGAAGCTACCCAGCCAGTCCACTACCCCGTTGGGGGACTGGTTTTTTGGGGGGACGAGTAGCGTACTTGGCAGGTTAGCACGGTGACGTATCCTAGCGGAGTTTGGGCTAACTTGGCTCTGAGGCACTACATAGATTGCGGCCGAAATTGACCGTCTCGGCAACGCTAATCTATAAGGCAACGGCCTAAGACCACCTCAGCTGGCGGTGCAATTTTTGCCAATGGTGCGAGACGAAAATCACGGACTTAGTCCTGATTGACGGGAAGTGCGGACGGATTTGACGGACTCGGCTTGATTAGTCCCTGACATGGAACTGATCCGAACGGACTTGAGCGACATTTGTGAAGGGTGACCACCGCTTTTAACCGACTTGTTATAGGGAGGCCAACTGAAATTTTGAAATGTTCAATCTGCATTTTAATTAATGTAGTTTTTTAGATTTCAATGAGAGAAGCTAAACATTTTTTTAATTTTCGAAATTGGATGAACGGTTACAATTTTATAGCTTTTTAAAACATTCACTTTTACTCTTTCTGTAGAAAGACAATACATATAATAACAATGGGAACAATGGGACAAAAATGAAGGAGTTTTAGCTGAAATTTACAGTAAATTTGCTGTAACTTTGTTAATAAAACATCTTTTTGTACCAAATTTGGCATGGAGATAGATTTCAATGGCACACACAAATGTATCCTAAAATTACGCGATTACGATGGTGGCCATATTGGATTTATCCATGGCAACGGATGAACGACACTTAACGAGAAATGACAAAATGAAATTAAAGCTGCAAGCAGCGTTGGCGGGGCCCAAGCGATTAACCTGGTTTCCAAATCTTCCACTGATTATATTATGTGCAAAATTTTAGCTTGAAAACAGTCAAGTTCTTGTAAAGAAGAATTTTGAACATCATCTCACATTTATCTGTTCCATGCAAAATACAATATGGCGGCAAAAACATGTGAGCGATCTAATTGCCTTTCACAAACCTGAAAGAGCTCTCACTAAGAATGACAAAAGTGGAATTTCACTTCCATCAGTGTTTTGGTTCAGGAGAAGAAGATTTGTAGAGATAAATTGCGATTTTCAAGAAATCAAATATGGCGTCTTAAACTGAGCACGGTGACCTACCAAAAAGTTTGTTTCAAAAGTACAAGACATATATGATTTAGATACTACTCAAAATTTACAATACGGGAAGGTTAAAATATTCCATCAAATAAATGTATTAATCTCTGAAATTTTTGGCGTAATAATTACAAATTTGGTTAAAAAATAAATAATTAGTCATATATTTTTTCATTTCATCTTTACTGTTTAAAGTTTTACTTTTGTATAATGTTTTGACAAAACTGAAAATTTAGAAAATCAAGCACGGTGACCCCCTCTCTTTTCTTTAATATTTGATTATTCTCATATGCTAGAATGCAAAAATTTTCATGTGTTCTTCCTTGTGTTGCTTTCTGGCCTGATCTTGTTTAGGTAATGTTTTACTGTCATGAGACACAAACTCTTCTTCAACTACAATGTATATCGGAGTCAGAGCTATCTCTGTCACTGCTCACGTATATACTACAGTAGCAGGGCGGTATCTGATAGTGACAGTTGCCCATAGGAAGAAGTTGTATTAACTTTGATAATTTTGACACTATTTTTGTTCAGTTTATCATACAACTGCGTTCTTGTTCTACTCTCTACAGCATGTTGAACTGTCCAGTATTCAGCTTGCTAGCACAGCCTGTGTATGTGTACCACGTATCAGTGCTGACAACGGACTGTCAGTCTGGACTCTAATCAAACTATCACCTAAATGCATATTTACAAACTGAACATTGTGTGTTTGAGCATGCTGTAGGGAGACAGCAGGAAACTGTAGTTGATATATTAGATAGATTGCAAAAATCATCAACGGTTGCAGCTTCTGCCCTGTTACTAGGCTCAAGTTAGATTTTTTTACGACAATCACACATGTTTAGATTTTTTCGAGATATAAGTCATGGAATGTGACAAAATGGTTCTAGATTCTGTTAAATTATTACTAACATAACAACATTTGAATGACATAAAAATGGTATTCACTTCATTAGATTACCTACAAAAAAACTTGGAATCGGAAAATGTAAAACATAAAAGGGAACCAATAAATTTTCAAGTGCCCCCTGCAGGTAGAGCAAAATTTTCAAGTCCCCCTCTACTACCCCCAAAATTTTCGATTTCCCCTTCCTGAATGAATACCTCCAGCCCCCCCCCCCCCCCCCCCCCACCTTTTTTTGTGAACGCAGCCTTTGTAAAAAACCTGCAATCGCTATCACTGCTGTACTGTACATATCGCACTATAACGGCACGAAACCTGTTTCAGCATACCAGTTTTTCAAACGAATTATACGTAGATATCCATTTTCATAGCTGTTCAAAAGTAAAATACTCAAAGACTTGACAAATTTGTGCATGTTAGACTTTCGATACATTTGCTTTACGCTTGAATTTAGCATGGAGCTTTGGTAGCAAGCGATGCTCGGACAGCGCACAGCGTATCGATGACACTTGGGTCAGGGGTCATCACCAAAAAAGTCAGTGCGTATCCACGGCCAGGTTGAATCATGCCACGGATCGCGGAAATCACGGATCATAAATCCAATGTTCATGTCTATTACTTAAACAGAACCCTAAAATATAAAACATATAATGTTTTGATATGGAGAAACATCTTTTTGATTCACTGACGATCAAGTTAAATGCTCAAATATCGCGACAAGACTTGCGGATTTGCACAATATGAATGCGGAAGTACGTCGACTGTACTCGGCGGACGAGCGGGCGCCTTCTCTGAAAATCTGTTTTCGATATAACGTCACAATAGCTGAAAAATCTTGCGAATTCATCTTCAAGGAAGCCAATTCACACAAGTTTCTAACATCAGTAAGGATATTTGCTTATTGGCAGCTATACACCATCAACATTTTCGCCGTTCAGGAGTGCCTTACTCGCTCTACCTTGTTAAAAAAGCCGTATGCTTTGGCCGTTTAAATTTACCCATGGAGATCGCCATTGTGAATCTCGCCGCAGAGACTCAAGTTAACCACAGACCGTTGCCGGGAAGAAACACACCTGAACGCAGGGCTACTTTTGCACTAATAAACTTCACAAATTAAGGAAGTACATGTTTACTGAGTGTTCCCACTGTAATAAGTTGTGCAAACAATTCTTCTGAACAGCTACACTATCAACTGAAATGGTCACACCTATTTAGACCTAGAACTATGGCAAGAGCGTCCAGCTTTGAATAGCAATTTTACCGACAGGCTGTGAGTAACAGCAGCCATTTTAAACCTAGTTTCCTTCCCAACTGACAACAATCAATAAACTATTTGTAGTTGGTAATTGCGGCCGCCTGCTAGCCGCATCGTAGACTGTGATTTGTGAATATTTTAGTGGGGTGAAGGCGATGTGAGATACCTGAGTGTGCACGTGGTGAACGCGATAGGCGGGGTGAGTGCTATATAATATCCCGGAATCCCGAGGACACCGCGACATTGCACTTTGATATGATATCCGATATTTACGGCTATTAGACTATACAATACCGAAGTTAGATTGGCTCGACTAGATCTATAAGATGGTGAAATCTCCAATCTATATCGGATATTCACCCTCGATTTGACAGAATCTAGTATCGCCTGGTATCGAAGTTACAGTCGGTCCTTCGCAGTCGGGTTTGTAAGGTAAGGTGATGAAATGTCCGATATATATATATATATATATATATATATATATATATATATATATATATATATATATATATATATATATATATATATATATATATATATATATATATGATATTTACCCGCGATTTGACAGAATCTAGTATCGCTTAGTATCGAAGTTAGAGTCAGTCCTTGGAAGTCGGATTTGTGAAAACCTGTAAGGTGGTGAAATCTCCAATATATATGTCGGATATTTACCCGCGATTTGACAGAATCTGGTATCGTCTAGTATCGAAGCTAGAGTCAGTCCTGGGGAGTCGGGTTTGACAAGAAGTGTAAGGTGGTGAAATGTCCGATATACATATCGGATATTTACCTGCGTTATGACAGAATCTGATATCGTTAAGTTTCGAAGCTATAGAGTCAGTCCTTGGAAGTCGGGTTTGACAAGAAGTGTAAGGTGGTGAAATCTCCGATATATATCGAACATTTACTGGCGATTTGAGAAAATCTAGTATCGTCTAGTAACGAAGCTAGAGTCAGTCCTTGGAAGTCGGGTTCGACCAGAACTGCATGTAAGGTGGTGTATTCTTCGATATATATCGGACATTTACCCGCGATTTGAGAAAATCTAGTATCGTCTATTATAGAAGCTAGAGTCAGTCCTTTGAAGTCGGGTTTGGCAAAACCTGTAATGTGGTGAAATCTCCGATATATACCGGATATTTACCCGCGATTTAACAGAAAGTATATAGTCTAGTATCGAAGCTAGAGTCAGTCATTGAAAGTCGGGTTTGACCAAAACTGTAAGGTAGTGAAATCTCCGATATCGGATATTTACCCTCGATTTGACAGAATCCAGTATCGTTCAGTATCGAATTTACAGTCAGTCCTTGGAAGTCGGGTTTGACCAGAACTGCAAGGTGGTGTATTCTTCGATATATATCGATATTTACCCGGGATTTGACAAAATCTAGTATCGTCTAGTATCAATATTGGAGTCCCCAAATCGCTGATAAATATCTGGTAAATATCGGCAATTTCACAGACCTTGTGTGCCGAGGCACAGGGCAAGTCATTCTAGTATTGTGTGCTATTTATATTAGAGTCCCCAAATTCCCGATAAACATGCAGTAAATATATCGACGATTTCACAGATCTGGCGTACCGATGCATAGGGCAAGTCATTCTACTATTGTCTAGTATCGATATTAGAGTCCCCGAATCGCTGATAAATAAAGGGTACATTTCGGCGGTCACAGACCGGGCGTGCAATGGCACACAGCAATTACAGTGAAGTTAGATCAAGCTGCAGAACTTCATTAAACAAGGTGTTGTTTTAATAGATGTGTATCAGCGATTTTTATGACATTTACAGCTGGGCTTGATGTGGTCTTGTTTACATTTTTAATCAGGTACATGCTCTCAGTTACACAACACACCAGGGCCACTCCATGCATGTCAGATAGAGAAACATAAACAAATCACCACACCTTGCAATGTCATGTATCTTTCTTTCTTATTAGTGATGAACAAGTGAGCGTGTATTGAGACACCTACATATAATATTACCCAAATAGCTTCATTTATGATCCTTGACACTCACATATCAGCTGTGCGTAGACCCCAGTAATTGTGCCCTGGCGGGACCTTGTCTCTTATTCAGTCAATCACAGCAGTCGGCCACCCCTTAAAGCTAGTGGCACACTCCTCTAAGTACTTCCGTGGCAGTATACTCGACAAAGTCACCCGGCGTACAAAAGCTGGTCGCCAAAGTTGCCTTAAACAAGGCGCCGATATTAGGGTTCGTGTGACTGCTAGCTGAATTTGACAGCGGGCATTGCAGTCTGTTGTGCCGTCTTTGACTTTCAAGTGTACAATATAACATACATCACTGATCGATCTTCTGACTGACGAGGTTTTATACTGCAGCCTTATGCACATTGTGTGACATTGTGCCGATCCAAATGCTTTTCGCAAACTTGAAAGTGCTCGCACTAAGAAAGATATGAGTAAAATTTCAGTTGAATCTGTGTGTTGGTTTTTGAGAAGAAGAGTTTTAATGATGAAATTGCGATTGTCGCTATATCCAATATGGCAAACAAACCACTTGACCGACCCCAACGCCTTTCACAAACTTGAAAGTACTCACACTAAGGGTGACAGAAGTAAAATTTCAGTTGGATCGGTGCGTTGGTTCTGGAAAGAATAGTTTTAAAGATGAAATTGCAATTTTTCACAAAATCCAATATAGCCCAAAGCACATGACCGATCCAAATGCCTTTCGCAAATGTAAAAGAACTGCCACTAGGGATAATGAGTGTAAAATTTTAGTTCAATCTGTACATTGGTTCTGGAGAAGAAGATTGCTAAGGATTAAACTGCGATGTACATAAAATCCAATATGGCGGCCAAATTACGTGACTGATCAAAATGTTTTTCTGAAACTTAAAAGGACTACCACTAAGGAAAATAAATGTGAAATTTTAGTTCAATTGGTGTATTTGTTCTGGGGAGAAGATTTTTAAAAATTGCATTACGATTTCACAAAATCCAATATGGCGGCCAAACCACGTGACCGATCGAAATTTTTTTTGCAAACTTGAAAGAGATCACCCTAAGGATGACTTGAGTAAAATTTGAGCTTAATCGGTGTTTTGGTTCTAGAGAAGAAGATTTTTAAAGATTAAATTACGATTTTTGCAAAATCCAATATGGCGGCCAAACCACGTGACCGATCCAAACGCTTTTTGCAAACTTGAAAGAGATCACACTTAAGATGATATATGTGGAATTTTAGTTGAATCGATGAATTTGTTCTGGAGAAGAAGATTTTTAGAGATTAAATTGTGATTTCACAAAATCAAATATGGCGACCAAACCACGTGACCGATCAGAATGATTTTTGCAAACTTGAAAGAGATCGTTCAAAGGATGACATGAGTAAAATTTGAGCTTAATCGGTGTTTTGGTTCTGGAGAAGAAGATTTTTAAAGATTCAATGAGTATTTTAGAAAATTCAATATGGCGGCCAAGGTCACGTGACCGCATGCGATTTTATGTGCAAATTATGAAGACCTTAGGTCATGCTTGCTATACAAAAAAATTCAAATCGACTAGACCCCTAGGTCTTCTGGAGAAGCCATCTTTAGGTTTTTGGAAAATCCAATATGGTCGCCAGGTCACGTGACCAATCAAAATTTCAAGGGTCAGGTGCACGAGTACTAATTAACACCTACTAGCTCTGCAAATTTGAGAAGTTTTCATTCAGCCGTTTAAGAGATCTAGGTCGACAAAGAATCGGCAGAAGAAGAAGAAAAAGAGGAAGTGGAGGAAGTAGTAGAACTTGAGCAATAACAATAGGGTCCCAGCCGGTCGGCTTGGGCCCCTAAATATTAAGCTCAAATGGCATAAGTGATATATCAAATTGAAGGTCTTTTTGAGCTGATGACACTTTTGAATAGCTCTACTGCATTAAAACTACCTACAAAAAGTATTTTATCCAAATAAAGGCTTTCAAATTATCACCACTGGGGCCATGTGGAGTTTTGACATTATTTGGTAAAGGCTTCTTCAATTTTATCAGTTTCTGAACAATTTGAAACTTAGAATTTAATTTAAGGATTATTTGTTAAAACTATGTTCCAAAATTATTGATCATCTTTAAAATTCAGGAGTAAATTGAATGAGAAGTCGATGTTTGGAGGTGCTAAAAATTGCATACTTGTCATGGTAAAGTTATCAGCAACTAAGATGGTCTCATCATACCACCTGTCAGACATGCAAATTTCCTTTGTTACAAACATTTAAAAAAATAAATACCCTTTCTTTTGCCAACACAGATGCAACTTATTCCCTTAGTTTCCTTAAAAATATTGTGTATGGCTGTCAAAAATCTATGTCGACAAAATCACAAAATTGCTCCTCTGGGCAAAAGGGATTGATCTTCTCATTATTCACCGTGAGAAATTAGAGAATTATGATTATCAAAACTATGGTCCCAGAATTTTGATATATGGACCGAGCTGTTCTGTGTACAGAAGAAATTTGCTCCAGTTCAATGAGTGATCTCCGTGTGTACGGATCATGGAGAATTGTGGGTAGCCTCACTTACTGTGAAGCGTGGTCAATATCTCCGTCAATAAATACGTGAGCTGTTAAAAATTTCTCATTTTTCTAGCAAAAATTCAAAAGAAATAATGATAAACTGCGTACTAGAGGACGTTTCACTGAGAGTTGGTCGGGTTAGGTCTCGGAAAAATCGCTCTCAATTTTTTGTCTCGGATTTGGTCATATACACTGCCCTATGTTGGTAAAGAACCTTATATCGCGAGAAAGAGCGAGATCTGCGCTTTCAAATGAGTATTCGATGTAAGGGATGTTTTGATTGGCTCACCTTCAAAAATGCGTTTCAAAATCGGCGATGTAAATATTAGGTGCTGCCATGTTTCAGATCGTTTCTAGCTCAATTTTGCAGTTTATTCAAAAAGTAAGTAGTTCATATAAAGAAATAAAAAACATATGAGAGAATAGCTGCATTTTCAATTTTTAGCCTCATGTATTTTTTTCCACAATTTTCTTTCCCGTTATCGATGTTTTTCAATTTTGAACATGACTAAGTCACTGGTGATTGAGTGTCAATTCAGCACCTCCTGGGCGTCCTGCTGGCCTCCCTACTTGTTACCTTCTCAAAAAGACTACCCACTCAGATGTCGGACGTTGTCGGCTGCACTTGGCTCTAGACGTTCAAGCCGTGCAACGAAACACACCGCCTCAGCCTTGCCATTCACGAACATGGCCTCAAAATTCGATCCCATTGTTCACCGACTTGGCGGCTGCGGTTAGGTGCGTGAACCGTTGTTCACCGACTTGTTACGCCTATGTTGTCCCTGTGAAGTTCGGCTAACGGCCGAGTCTAACGGGAGTTGGCAGACCTGTGTTTGGTTTATACCGTAGTATGACCGACTCAGGTAGAGGTACCTTTCGGTATATTCCGAGTTTTACGCACTCGGGCGTCAATGACGGGTCGTCATCACCGCTGATGACGTAGACGTGCTGGCCACGTTATTTGAAGGAGCCATTTTTGCCCAACGGATGAGGCCGAGACAGTTGTTGACAATTTTGGCATCCTTCATCTTTGACCGCCTTAGTTGGGTAAGCCGCTCGGAAGGCAACGGTTATGACCTAAACAAGCCGCTGAAACACTGTTCGTTGCCGTACAAGAACGAGATGGCCAGTCCATTACTGCTTAATGGGCGATCTGTCGGGTTGGCTTGTCACCGACTTGGATGACAATACGCCCTGCTCGCGCGTACTTAGAAGGGACATGAGGTTAAATATACGGGTTTCCCACCCGTACTGAACATGGGCTTGGGCCAACGTCCTTGGGTGGCAGGTGCGCATGCCACGTACCCAGCTGGACGGAATGTCAAGTTGAGATGCTAATGACATTGACTATGTTATGCTAAGTGCTCGAGGGATTTGCATTGCAAACGAGTATTATTAGCATATCAAATGGTACGGACAGGCAATTTACATGACGGGTAGGAATGTCAGCGCCGGTTGGTGGACTGATTGCCGTAGGTCCATTACAATAACAGGTGGCTGCATATATAAACACCCCTGCGTCCATCATGTCCAGGGCTTTGTTTCCCTGTGGCTTTAAAAGGGTGGGACCTGCTAGTCTGTCGACACTGTTCCAGACATGAGCTTAACAGACCGCAAAAGTTTTCTGAAGGCGAGCAGACGACTGAAGCTCAAAGATGCAGAGTCTCCGGGCGGTAGTGGTAGCGATCGTTGTGATGTCCCTAGTAAATGTTCTAAGAAGTCGGGCAAGAAACGCGCCCGTAAGGCGAAGCTATCTCCGGCTGAAAAACCCAGTGGTAAGCGTAAACGTAAGACTGATCGTTCTGCCGATGATGATGATGGTGGGTCACCGGTTGCCAGTGGTTCTCACCCGGCTGCTCCGGGAGAGACTACTTCACCTGCAGAGACATCTGCTGCTCTTGTGGGAGATACTTCACCTGCAGAGACTACATCTGCTATGGTGGGAGAGACTACATCTGCAGAGACTACGTCTGCTGCTGCTAGTGAGACAGTTAGTAACGAGACGGCTGATGCCATTGGTTCTCCCCCGGCTGCTCCGGGAGAGACACCACCTGTTGCGTTCACAATGAGCCCTCATCCTGCGTCAGGAGAGGTTCCTGTGCCCAGTGCGAAAGAGCTTGAGTCCTCGTCATCAGCAGAGGCTGCCCAGCCCGCTCCTGCCATAGTTTCGTGTGCTGCGATGTCCCCGCCGAAAAAGATAGTGCGGAGGGTTCGTTATCAGGATAGCCCACCTGATTTTGAGCCAGATATGATCCTTGATGCCGCTACGGGCGAGTTCAGGCCCAGACGCCCAGACGATGGTGATTTCACCGCTGAGTCCGAGTCGGAGGTTGACGAAGATGCGGCAGAGGACGATGACTTTTATGACAGGCAGTATGTAGGTGAGGCAAGCTCTGACGACGATGATGACGTTGCTGCTGTGTTGGCGGAGGACGACACCCCTCCTGTCTGGCGTATGTCAGAAACTACCGATGCTAATAAATTTGAGGAGACCGAGTTTGATCATGAAAGAGGACCGACCTTCACCTTGCCCAGCCACTCTCGTGAGATCGATTACTTTTTTAAGTTTATTCCTGCTACACTGATCAGATTGGCAAAAGACGAGACTAATAAATACGCCAAATTCCACCAGCGATATATCGCCAGAAAGATCGATAAAAACTGGCGTAACGCTGACTACCGAGAGGTTCAGGCGTTCATTGGCATCTTAGTCTGTATGGGTATCAACCGTAAATCATCAGTGGAGGATTATTGGTCTAGCCATCCATTTCTGAGAAACCAGGGTATTTCTACTCCTGTGATTACCCGCAGTCGCTTTCAGCAGCTTATGCGATATTTTCATCTGGCAGACCCAGAAAACGATCCACGTCGTGATCCTGATGAGGCACGCCACCGACGTCAGTGTCAGGAGGATCCCCTTTATAAAATCAATCCATGGATGGAGCCCATAGTTGACAAGTGCGTAAATAATTATAAGATGGGTAGAGAGATCTCCATCGACGAGGGCATGGTGCGATTTAAGGGCCGTTCTAAATTTAAGCAGAGATTACCGCATAA
This sequence comes from Ptychodera flava, assembly GCF_041260155.1. NCBI lineage: Eukaryota > Metazoa > Hemichordata > Enteropneusta > Ptychoderidae > Ptychodera > Ptychodera flava. Next base: position 3,681,914 of record NC_091935.1, on the reverse strand, counting down.
GCCTGACCGAGACGGTTTTAAGATATGGCAGCTTTGCAACTCCAGCACTGCATACATCGCTAACTTTGCACCGTACCTAGGTGTTAAATTTCGGGATCGGACTGATGGGAGACGGCAGGAGCGAGGTGTGGTGAAAAGAATTACGATGGAGCTTGTCCAGCCATTTTGTGGATATAATCACAGCCTATTTTGTGATAGCCTGTTTAGCACGGTCGTTACTGCTAGAGAGCTGATGGAGACTGGGATCTACATGGTCGGGAGTTTTAACCGCCGTAATCGTCGCACCATACCCCCTCAATTAATTCCGCCGGGTAAGAGGAAGCGCCTTCCTCTGTCTGTTGGGGATATGAAAGCCACGACCAGAACGGACTCTCGTCTTAACATCACTGCTTATCAGGATAGTAACGCTCAGGTGCTGATCTTGAATACGGTCTATCCACCCTTGGAGTGCGTGCCAGTGGGGGAGGGAGACGAGCAGCGACAAGTGCCTCTGTCGCTGTATAATTATCGCCGGTACATGGGAGATGTCGACCGAGCCAACCAGAAGCGCAAGTACTTTCACACTGGGCGCAAGAATCACAGATGGTGGACATATCTGGCATGTTACCTGATTGATGTTGCCCTGGTAAATGCATATATATGCTTCAAGCATGTACACCCTGATAGTTAGTCTCGCATGCCAGACCTCGAACCTGCATGCGACGCGAGCGGCGAAGCCGCGAGCAGCGAGTAACCGCAGGTTACGAGGTCTGGCAAGAACCAACTGCTCAGGAATGTGATGACGTCAAAAGTGGGCTGTCTTTCCTATGCTAATAAAAGTATAACTTTGGACCACCGCGTACAGACGGCCATAACGCATTTTCACTGTACTTGTCCACCACGTTTCACATATTTGTGCCGAAAAAACACTCAAGCGAAAATCTACGGCGAGAATTTATTTGTGAGGCCATGGCCATTTACCACCAGCTCATCGGCAGTTGAATGGGGCCAAAATCTGAGCTTCGTTTGAGCGGAGCAAAACGAAAAAGCAAACTCCATAGAGGATGTCGACGATCAACAAAATGCAATTGCAAGCATTGAAGCAAGGCCGGAGCAATCTTAGAATTAGAGATTGGCCATATCTTGTCGACAAATCCACGGAAACGTCGTCTCCGTCCAGATAATCTATCATGGCTACCTCCTGCTTCGGTTTCAGGCTGTCCATCACCACTTTCTTCGACGGCATAGATCATTTTTGCAGATTTTTTTCATCATGGCGACTGGCAGGTATGTAGGAGTATCTCAAACCATACATTCCGAGTTCCAACACCGAGTCGGACTTGCAAGTCCGAGTACTCGGACTTGCATACTCCGAGTAAAACTGCTTACTCAGACTTGTATACTCCGAGTACATGGCCTACTCAGACTTGAATACACCGATACGTGTTCCTATAAATGCATATTTTGCCATACCGTTCAAGAAACGATCTGTCGGAAAAAGGTACTTTATTTACTCACGGAGTTTTAATACGGCTAGCGCGGATCGATATGTCGAAAATCTGCTCTTTTGAAAAAAAGAATTTCATTTTCACGATGTCTTGTAATCTGTTGCGCAATGCATATTTAGCCACGGTCCCTCCACAAGGAGCGGCCATGATTTTACCCTCAGAAGAAAGCTGCTGCCACGGCCAGCAGCGAAGTTTTTTGAAAGATGACTTTAATAGACGTTACATTTACAGAAAACCAATAAACTTCAGGCAAGTCCAGCCAGTTACTCAGTTCGATATCACACAGTATCGTTCCATTAGCGAAATAAATGCCTGACATCACAGGTCAAGTCAGGTCATTGTTTACGACCAAGTGGTCACTCGCACTGGGTTCATACTATACACGAGCGCACTGTGCTCATTAGTCCCCGCGGACGAAGTCCGGCGGGGACTTATAGATTGGGTCCCGTCCGTGTGTCCGTCCGTCCGTCCGTCCGTCCGTCCGTCCGTCCGTCATCAACAGTTTCTCAGACACTGCTAAACTGATTTTGTTCAAACTTGGCACAAAGGCATAGGACTATGACCTACAGATGCACGTCGATTTATTTTGTGATACGATCCAATATGGGCGCGAGGCGGCCATTTTATTGCGATTTTTCATGTCTTTGGACCATAACTCAGACATCCTTGAGCACATTCTGCTCAAACTTGGCACAAAGGCATAACATTATGGCTTTCATATCCATGTCAAATTTTATTGCGATATGTTTCAATATGGGCGCGTGGCGGCCATTTTGTTGCGATTTTTCATGTCTTTGGACCATAACTCAGACATCCTTGAGCACATTCTGCTCAAACTTGGCACAAAAGCATAACACTATATGGCTTAAATATCCATGTCAAATTATTTTGCGATGTGTTTCAATATGGGTGCGTGGCGGCCATTTTGTTGCTATTTTTCATGTCTTTGGACCATAACTCAGACATCCTTGAACAGATTCTTATCAAACTTGCCACAAAGGTATAACACTATGGCTTACATATCCATGTCAAATTATTTTGTGATACAATCCAATATGGCCACGAGGCGGCCATTTTGTTTGCGATTTTTCGTGTCTTTGAACAATAACTAAAGATCCTTGAACCGATTCTGTTCAAACTTGACACAAAGGCATAACACTATGTCCTACATATGCACGTTGAATTATATTGCGATACGATCCAATATGGGCGTGAGGCGGCCATTTTGTTGCGATTTTTCATGTCTTTGAACCATAACTCAGACATCCTTGAACCGATTCTGTTCAAATTTGGCACAAAAGCAAAACATTATGCCCGTCATATGAACACCAATTTATTTCGTGATATGATCCAATATGGCTGACAGGCGGCCATTTTTTTTTGCGATTTTTTCATGTCTTCGAACCATATAACTCAAACATTTTTTGAACCAATTTGGTTCAAACTTGGCACAAAGGCAAAGCACTATGGCATACATACGCATGTATCAATTAAGCTCGCGATAGGATCAAATATGGCTGCAGAACTGCATGTCTTTGAATCGTAATTCAAAGGTCATTACACCCATTTTGTCCAAACTTGGCACAAAGATCAAGCACTATGGCATACATATACATGTCAATTTACTTTGTGACATGTTCCAATATGGCTGCCAGATTGTCATTTTTTTCCAATATTGCTGTCAGATGGTCATTTTTGGATTTTTTCATGTCTGTGAGGCTTAATCATATGCAAATATTCTTTAACCAATGTTGTTGAGACTTGGTACAAAGATAAAGTACTATGGCATACATATGCATGTCTACTAATTTTGTACTATGATCCATATGGTCAATAGACAGCCATTTGATTTAAATTTTGGTGTGATTTTTTTGTCTTTGAAACATAAACATAGGTCACTATCCCTCGATGGACTGATTTTGTTCAAACGTGATACGAAGATAAAATACTATGGCTGCATTTTTGTGTACATTAATTTGTTTCATTATATGATCCGAAATGGCTGATTACAACAACATACCCGATCCCATACCATTTCGAAAATTCCACCAAACCACCAAACCATGAGTATAGTATGTGCCATCATGACACTGGAGGCAGTAAGGGCATCATTATGGGTGATGTAATCAAAAGTTCCTTGAGTGGTCATTACCGGCAGAGATGAGTCATTTATTGAACGTTCCTCAGATTACTTTATTATGCAAGTCACAGGCCTAATGCACCGGTTGCATCAATGTCATTCCACAGCTACCCAGACCACAGCTACCTAGACACCAAAGATTATAACAAAATGGACAAGCGGGGACTGTGTCATCAACGATGACTTGTTTTATTTTGAAATATTATTAGTTTAATTATTTTATCAAGACATAAATATGCCTAAAATGCATGGGCAAGTCTATCACGGCCTCGCAACGCCAGCAAACCAAGGCCCTGACGTCACAGGTCGACAGGTCATTCGATAATGGCGTCCGTGTTCTGATACACGTAATTCGCCGCGATGCATCGCGTTGATCATGAAACTTGTTGTGACCAATTCAAGTCATGTACCAAATCAGGATCTGATCCGGTAATGAAACGAAAAGACAAGACAAACTAATAATTTGCGTGACGGTAGCTACACTCGACAACGACAATGACTTGAGTGTGTTGTACAAGATGGTATTTTACACAGATCAGAGAGATCGCTCTTTTCTCTGAGCGACTGAAAGTACATGTACTGTATACGCTGTTTGCAATTTTTTATCACAAGATCGAATATTTCCTCTGTTTTTCCAGTATTGTTTTTCTACAAGCAAGTGTAACTCGGCGTATTCAACTCCGAGTAGGTCATGTACTCGGAGTATACAAGTCTGAGTAGGCCATGCACTCGGAGTATACAAGTCCGAGTAAGCAGTTTTACTCGGAGTATGCAAGTCCGAGTACTCGGACTTGTAAGTCCGACTCGGTTTTTGAACTCGGAGTATGCTGTTGAAGGCACTCTTACATACCTCCTACTGGGGATAGCGTAAGGTTCCGTGATTTCATGAAGCCGTACTGTCTGAGGTCAACGTAAGGCAGTTTACTTCGAATGAAACATTTCTGGATGACTGACACAATCGTTCAGTCAAATTCAAAAGGCTATTTTTAGACGCTCCACCTACATTCATGAATAAACAACAGATGCACTCTTTCATCCAGCCGATTTTCGAAGCATTCTATAGGACAGTATATATAGCACGTCGGTTCTAGCCAGACCTCGTAACCTGCGGTAACTCGCTGCTCGCGGCTTCGCCGCTCGCGCCGCACGCAGGTTTCGAGGTCTGGCATGCGAGACTACCTGATAGTAAGCTGACTCATAATATGTTTCATCTGCGTGTCGGGAAACAACTCATTGGCGGTTATTGTGGGCGATCGCAGCCCAGTGTGAGAGAGGTCGAGGCCACCGTTTCTCTTGCCTCGTACATAAATCCACAAAATCAGCCGATGCACGTTGTCAGCCGTTTGGAGGGGCGGCAGAAATGCTGTAAAGTATGCAGCAGAGAGGGTAAGACCACTGCCAGCAGACGACTGTCTGAGACGTCCAAAGGATGTAGTCTGTGCGGGGTTCATCTTCACGAGGGTGAGTGTTTTGCGGCTTTTCATCATCGCATGATGCTACGAGGTAAGAGGAGCGTTGGCGTGCAGACCTCTACTCACACAGCCCCGACGACACCCATCAGCAAGAGAACCCGACGTAAATAACGGACAGGGGATAGCTTCGCCTCACAGTGGTGCTCTTCTTGACTGTATTCTTAACACGGACCATGATCACATTTTGAGCACGGTTGTGCTGTTTGTTTGTGCTTTACGATCCTGCTGATTGTAAATTGAAACACGGATTATTTTGTACAATCCCCCCGATTGTAATCTTTGTAACACGGACCATGCACTCGGACGTCGAGACAGACTCTGAGATTTATTGTTTGGCATGATGTAAATTATTCCCGAAAAGAATTGAAACACGGATTATTTTGTATTGTAATTTTTGTAACACGGATCTGCCACCCCGATTGTAATTTTTGAAACACGGACCATGCACTCGGACGTCGAGACAGACTCTGAGATTTATTGTTCGGCATAATGTAAATTATTCCCGAATAAAATACTATCTATGATCGCATATTTTCGTTCGTTTTGTTTTTACCCCCACTTTCGTTTTTGGCAGATCCGTAAGGACGCTATAGTAATGGATGAACGTGCGTTGTATCAAGTGGGAGGGGCACAGCCCAACGGAGGCTGTGCTCGTGCGACGTAGACGTTGTACCAACCATCTGTCGTTTTGGTTAGTGCATAGAGCAGTTGCACTGTCCAGAGCTAAGGCGGTACAAAACTGCACCTTAGTAACAACTGCACAACTAACCTGTTAGGAAACGGTAACACTAACGAGCTAAATGTGCACTGAACTGGCCAAACTACGTACACGCTTTCCTTCAAGTGACACAACCCAGGGGGAACAGGACAGGTTTGAGGGTGCTGCCGCACCCATAGCACTAACCCCTGGGTCTTCTACTAACTCACGAGCGAGGTGATGTTTCCCCGGTGTGGACGTGCGTGATGGGGAACGAGCTTTACTTCCGCAAAAGTAAGCTAGAAAAGGGCATAAAAGTGCACGTCCCCCGGGGCAAACAACGCTCAAGACCTCGTTATTTTCTCGACACAACCTCATCAGCGGTTGCCCCTCTATACGGGCATGCAAAAATTTTTGAAGTCTAACACGTATACGGTCGGTAATCGTACCCCGAAAATGCGGTATTTTCCCGCCAAATGCCTGGCAGGAAAGCGTGCAGGAGAGCCAGTCTTCTGTAGACACGGAAAAGGGGGCCGGTTTTGACCGACTTGGCAGGATAACGGACAGGGGCGCTCGGCAGGAAAAGGGTTAAATGAAAAAAAAGACATTCATAATATGATTCCTCTTCAATCTGTTTTTAGAGCTACTATAGACTATAGTCTATAGAAGCTATTGGGATGGGTATCCGTCCGGCGTCCGTCATCAGTCTGTATGTATGTATGTACCGGTATGTATGTACCGGGTATGTATGTCCGTTTGTGAGGCGTCCGTCCACTCAAATATCTTGAGAACCGCAGTACTTACTGATTTGATATTTGTTGTGTAGATGAAAAATATGATTTTGAGAAACAATTTTGTTTAATTTTTTGATATTATTGAAAATAGGCAAATTAATGCCAAAAAAGGCGTTTTTGGTAAAAAATCTTCTTCTTCATAACCACTGGTCAGACAGCTTTGTTATTTGGTAGGGGTAACCCAACTTAGATTTGTTCAAGTTGTGATGAAATATGCAAATCTGTATTTTTAAGGAATTTTTTGTCATTTTTGGTCATAATTTGACTTACATTGTATGTAATTCTTGTACTGTATAAACCCTATCAATTCACCCAGAAAAAAATAATTAATATGATTTTAAATAATTGAATTAATTAGGAAATCATCAAAGCCAAAATAATTTTATTGTAGAATTATCAGAAAGTTCAACTTTTTTTAACAGTTCATAGTGAAATGCTAAGTACCATCTTGGAGGATTAAAACATGTAAAGGCAACTTTCCTGAATCCCAACTTTGACATACCGGTATTCTGAACTGTCATATATTGTGTCCTGTATGTTTAATATCTATAGTATAAGAAATTGCTCAAAATAGTCGATAGAGATAGAGAAAGTTCTAATTTCCATTTATGGTTGACTTGGTAAGGATAAAATATAATTACTTTTTGAGGGAAGAAATAGAGTGATCAATTAAAAGAGTGGTCAAAGTGATAGGGTTTTTATGGTAAAGCTAGGCTGTAAGATTCCTCATGTGCTATTTATAGCAATTATGCAATCTGTGTAAACAGTGCAGTGAAACTTACATGATTCCTTATAATGCTTTTGATGACATTGAACTTCTTAAGTTTCAAACAGTTGTCTCTTCAGTGTGCTTTCTCTGAGTATGTACAGTCTCAACTTATTCAACAGAACTTAGTACAGGGTTCGAAATACCCGGTGGTCATGCGTCAAAAGACCACCAATTATCTAATTTGGACCACCAGATTCTATATTTGGTGGTCAATCTTGACCACCAAGTTTTTGGAGCAGTGTTTAGGCTGCGCGATTGCGCGATTCCCCCTCTTTGGTGTGCTGCGCGCCGCCAAGTGTACGTAGAAGGGGCGACCCATCGCGCACTGCACTGAGCTGGCTGGAATGGCATATCCAAATATCATAGGTGTCACACTTCGATGCATTTGACCCGTTATCGGCACCTGTTAATACTTTGGCAGCAGGCATTGTATAGTGTAGCAAGAAAATTTACGTGAAAGGAACTAATTTTAGTTCGATTTTGATACTTTTTGTACTTTCCGTAGCTGATTTTGCATATGAAAGCATGTCAGCCCATTGAGAGTTACGTTCACAAAAGTTCATTGCCCTTGTCTCATTATCTCTGCACGATCGAGAACAGGAGACAAACTGAAGTTTTTGTGCATAGTATGAATGTCCGTAACACTATGAAAATAATTCTGGTAGCAAAAATTGACTCGGAAATTTGACTCTACTGTTTACAGAAACGTTTTCAGTTCAGTGAATGGCATTGGCACTGTGACGGGATTGCATGCATGCAATGAGAGCCACAACAAGCTGTAGACAGTAGAGTCACTGTCAATGGGCCCGGTTTTTGAATTCAGTGAACAAACATTGACTTATTTTTCGGGCAAATAAACCCTAAAGTTAACTGTTGATGACAACCAACATTTCTGTTTGTTATTTTCCCACTGTAAAATGACTGACAAAAAGCAATTGGAGCGAATCTGACATCGAGAAACTCCACATTCAAAGCACGGCAGACAGAGACCTCCTAAGTTGTTCGTTTTAACTCTACTGAGTCTGCGCACAAGACTACAAGACCAGCTAGGTCACTAGAAAAATACAGCTAACAGGTTTGTATAGGGCAATCTTGATCCAAACTCTGTTGTGGTTAGGGATGATATAAGCACAGTAAAAAAGTGACAAACAAATATATATTATTTTTTCAGAAGATAGGAAAGCATTCCTTTATAACTACTAAAGATTTTTCTTGCTTTGTGTAAGTACACACAGTTCAGTTATAAAATGAAAAAAATCCCTTGAAGTTTCATGTACAGTGGAAATGGCTAGCTGTTAACAAACATACAGAATATTGTAGCATACAAATTACGCTACGTTTTCCAGGAATATTAATGCTTACCTGTGCTCTCCCTGGCTTTCGAAATTGTTAGTAAATTACGAATTTGGTTCAAAATAAATTAGTAAGCACAAATTATATAATGCTGAGCCCACCAATTTTCAACAAGCACTTCTGGTACTCAATAAATGATGTTAAGGGGATAGAAATGATGAATGATTTCATTATTGACAAAGGAAAGTGAAAAATCCCTTTTTAGTTTTTTTTTGACAATGAACACTCATATTTTGATACACATTTTGAAAAGACCCATTAAATAACACAATTACATCATGGGTCATGAGTGCTTCTAACATTGAAATTTCTTCCTTGTTTCAATAAAGTGTGTCATTTTGGTCAACGGCCCATGAATGTTATTCAATTAATCGATCTTTATTACACAACATAACATTTTCAAGTATATTGTGACACAAATCGTAACTCCCTTTGTGTGTGTAGTCAGTGGTTGATGATTATATATATTAATATATGAACTTGAAGTGGTCATTAATATTATCAGTGTTTGCACAAGTTTTAGATGCTGGAAAATCTCTCCCCTGTTTTTCATATTTGGAAAACTCTGTTACTTTGAAAGTATGCATGTCATTCATAGGTGTTAGGTGGTGCCTCTTGGTAGCTGCAGTCATTATGCCATGTTCATCTCTAAAATTCTATCAAACAACCACTGATCAGAACATTTTGCAGTCTGTGGTTTCGCACAAATTTTGTCTCATTATAACAGCAAATTTAAGTACGCGAACTGAGACTGGAGATCCTGCTAATGTTTTCTTAGAGACAGTTATACTTTTAAACGCTGCAGATGATCGTCATTTATTTTTTGTCTGGATAAACGTCACGGTTTTCGTCTTGGGACTGTGCACAGCTTTGTCTTTGGATCATCAAAGAAATCTATCAGTATTCATAACATTTGCTGAGACAGTTTCTTGTAAAATATTTTGAAGGAAACCTATTAAAATTGGCAAGTTCACTGAAAAAAATTCAATCTGCCGATCGTCATATGACAAATCTATGACAACTAGGATTTCCGGCTAAGATTTCCGGCTCGTTTCCATCTCCATGTACAGACAAACACTGGCGGTACGGTACATCGTTCAACCATGGGCGGTCCGGACTGCAGTTCGACTGTCTTTCCGGCTGACTGTCTTGATCTCTTCTCGGCGGTTTCATTGTTTCCAATTTTTTCATATCAGGTGCCGTTTTTATGCCAAACTTACTTTCCCAGCACCAGCTGAGGATGCTATCTATCTCATGTATCTGTAGCATTTGTAACTGCCCGCTTCCCTCGATCCGCTTCACCCGCGTCCATTCGGAAAATTGACAGCATGTGAGTGTTTGGGTATCTCGAAACTACCGTAATGCATGACATACCAGCATGAGAGTACACGACCCGGGGATCTTGAAACCTTTTCGCGCATGCTCATGTTAGCACAGGTCAAAGTCCAAAGCTATTACCATCGTCGATGCGCCGATGATAGGGGCAGAGTAGTTTTTGAAAGACGAGATATGACAGTATTTCCCGGAATTCATAATCTTGACCGAAAATCAGGCTTCAAAAATAACAAATTGTTCGTAAATGGCCGATTGGGCGTGTATTTTTTTTCGTAAATTTTCATTTTTTGTCGTAATTTACGAAAGTTACGAGCGACAGCGAGAGCACAGCTTACGAATATTAATGAGCCATCCGCCACTCTTCTAAGCTCTACATACATTCACAACAGAGATACTAAAATTTGTTGACTTTTGAAAACATCTTATATAGGATGGTTTTTGCAGCCAGCATCTTGGATTGTGAAAGCAAGTGATTTATGGTTTGTAGTATGTGTATCACAAGTGACATCATTGCAACATTAAAAGTTACCTGTAAAGCCATGGTTATATGTTTTAGTTAAATCCCCCCCAAAATTTTAAAATCCCCTCAAAAATTCCTGCAGAGGGGGACCAGTCCCCCCCTGGTGTAGCATCCTAGACGAAACACTGTTGGAGGTCACAATAGTGCACTGCAGAGCTGTAAATCTTACATGCCTCTCACAGTTTATTGCTAGGAGTATCTAGAAACAATATATTGTCCTCAGAGATAGATATTTTAGCAGTTATGTAGTACACGTCTTGTCTGTTCAATCACAGTCCACTGTTATTCAATGTCAGTCCTTCAACCCCACTCCAATCTACCCATGTGAGGTGTTCATTTGGATAGACAATGTATCTCTTTGTTTTACTGTTTATATACTGCTATGATTATTGTGATAAAATCTGCAAACGTTGAATAACATCTCCTAGCAAATTTCGTCTATAGTCATTAAAGTGACACATACAAAACTTCATAATAGTCCAAAAAAATGCAATAATTGTCATGTTATACAAGCAGTAATTGTCATTTCTTTATTACACAGTAATTCTGTCAAAACTTAAAATCTGTAACCTAAGTCCTTTGCATATAACCAGTCAGTCAGTCACTCATGCAGTAGTCAAGTTGATCTGTAAATGACTGAAAATTTTCCAGTGGATTTACTGGGCATCCACATACATGTAAACCAACTTAACATGTGTAGCAGCATGGTGAAATGGTTCCAAAACAGCATGTACAGCCACTATTCACCCCCATAGACCCCAACCTCCACAAGAATTACACTCTGATATCACTAATTTTTTGGACCACCAAATTTTGCAATTGACCACCAAAATTTGAATCTGGTGGTCAAACTTGACCACCAAACAAAAAAATTAATTTCGAACCCTGACTTACTTAATGTTAATTTGAAAGTTAAAATGTGCTTGGTTAATAGGATGAAAATACTGATACTTAATTTTGTATCCATGTCTATAGTAGCTTCAGGGACTTTATCCCTATGTTTGATAGACAGCATAAGTATAATGACAGGATGGATGGCTGGATGGGTAAAAGCTAAAATACCATGTGATACAACGTAATGGGAAGTGTTATTCAGAGAAAATCCAATAATATGAAGTTTGGAAGGGAACCCTCACCTCACAACCGATATTTTAGGCCTCTAGACTTGCAAACTGTTGCTTCAAATTTGCTGGAAGCTTTGCAGTAAATAATAGCAGCAAACTAATTGCTGCAAATATGAAGGTCTTTCATTTTTAAATTGTCAAATTTGGTTTCTTGTGAACTTTCTGCAAACATGCAGCAAACCTCTTACAGCTAATTTGCAGCAAACTTATAATTTGCATGTTGCTGCAAATTTTCCTGCAAACTACATGCACGAAATGTCCTTCAAAAGTTGGCATATTACTCTTCTGCAGTCTACTCTGGAATAAACACTTCATCAGTTTACAAGGACAAATACATCAGTAACAGCAAGAAAACTAAATATGCAGTAATTAACGTAGAACAGAGATGCTGAAAACAGAAGAAAGAATACACTCTAGTTACAGCAAAATTTGGCATTGTACCACAAGATTCAACGTTTTTATAATCTTCAACTATAACAAACTCAGGGTTCAAATATGTACACGGAAGTTGTAAAATCAGTTGTGCAGACTTGGCCTATAATATGATTGAGCGTGAATAGCTGACAAATCTTAAGGCAGTCTGTAGGAAGGGTAGATATCACACATTTTATCCAATCAAGTTCTGAAGTACTAGCTTCACAAGAATCAGAGGTGAATGCAAATAAAGTTATTGTTATAAAGACAACAGAGAAGCAAAATGTTAAATTCAATTTGTCAGTAAGATTTATTTTATCATGCCATGTTGATTCCATGCAACACAAATGTCTTTAAGAGATGTCTATTTGACCCGAGAAGTTTCATGTGACATTCACATTGTTGTCAAAGGCTGTGATTTGGCTTTCTGTTCCCTGAATTTCTTGTCCCTTTAGAGTACCAGCAACGAGTTCTGAAAAATCGTTCAGGGAAGAGTGTAAGTTGACCGAAAATTGTAACATCACAATTTGATGAAAGAAATCAATAAATCAATAATTGTCCGAAATGAAAACTATTAAAGTAGAGAAACCAAATGCAATAATTAAAATCAAAAGGACAGGCACACCTCAGCTGTATTATTTTTCACACCGGCGTACCACGGCGACAAACAATTTGCAACAGTCTCAGCAATTATTTCCCATACGTATCAGCACAGTGTGTAATGTAAGTGAATAAAGTATGAATCAGTACTAAAGGAAAACTTATCCTTGGTCAAACATAGCGATACAAATGTTGCAGAATGAATTGACTTACATTTGTGAAGGTCAAGGACTTGCAGACGCTAGACGGTTCCTGGATTCTGGTTGCTAGGTAGACCTCGATCTCTGTGCTGTTCGTTACTAAGAAAATGTCGGCATCGTTTCTGCATTTCACTTTCACAAATTTAGAACTAGGTTTGTTCCGGGTACTTAAAACACATTTATGCGGCACTGTGATATCATTTGGCTGGTAGTTCCATAGAAAGATCACAAAGTTGTGCACCAGATAATTCCCCAATCACAAATACGCAGCCGGCCGACAGTAACACTACAATAATATCTAACTTCGCGCCAATCGAGCCTTATGACCGTTCACGGAAGTGCAATCTATAAATCATTACGCGATTGATAAAGTAGTCCCATTTTTTAAACACTGAAATTGACTCTACATCTGCGCCTACACGCTACATTTCATACTAGATATGACAATTTATTAGTTTTATGAAAATGGTTATTAGTCCCCACGGACACCGTCCGGGGGGACTTATAGGTTTGGTCATGTCCGTGCGTGCGTGCGTGCGTCCATGCGTGCGTGCGTCCTTCCGTCCGTTCACGCAGATATCTCAGAGATGCCTGGAGCGATTTTTTTCAAACTTGGTAGGAGGATTACTTAATATGTCATACAGATGCACGTCAATTTGTTGTCTGATACGATCCAATATGGCCGCCAGGCGGCCATTTTATTACGATTTTTTCATGTACAGAGCCATAACTCGGACATGTTTCAACCGATTTTATTCAAAGTTGGTACAAGGATTTTGACCAATGTCATAGACATGCATGTCACTTTGTTTTGTGATACGATTCAATATGGCTGCCAGGCGGCCATTTTGTTACAATTTTTTCATGTACAGAGCCATAATAACTCAGGCATATCTCAACCGATTTTATTCAAACTTTGTATAAGGACATTGACCTACGTCATGCATATTCATGTTGATTTGTTACGTGATACAATTCAATATGGCCGCCAGGCGGCCATTTTATTTCGATTTTTTTCATGTACAGAGCCAAAACTCAGGCATATTTCAAACGATTTTATTCAAAGTTGGTACAAGGACTTTGACTAATGTCATAGATATGCATGTCAATTTGTTTTGTGATACGATCCAATATGGCCGCCAGGTGGCCATTTTGTTACGATTTTTTCATGTATAAGCCATAACTCAGACATATCTCAACCGATTTTATTCAAACTTGGTACAAGGACATTGATCTATGTCATTTATATGCATGTAGATTTGTTTTGTGATACAATCCAATATGGCCGCCAGATGGCCATTTTATTACAATTTTTTCATGTACAGCGCTATAACTCAGACATGTTTGAACCGATTTTATTCAAAAATGGTACAAGGACATTGACCAATGTTATACATATTCACGTTAATTTGATTTGTGTTATGATCCAATATGGCTGCTGTGCGGCCATTTTGTTACGATTTTTTTCGTGTACAGATCCATAACTGATTTTATTCAAAGTTGGTACAAAAACATTGACCTATGTCATACATATGCACATTGATTTGTTTTGTGATACGATCCAAAATGGCCGCCGTGTGGCCATTTCTTTACGATTTTCCATGTCCTAAACCATAACTCAGACATCTATCAAGCAAATTTATTCAAAGTTGATTCAAAGACATTGACTTATAGTATATATATGTACGTCGATTTGTTTCTCGATATGGTCCAATATGGCCACATGGTGGCAATTTTGTTATGGTTTTTTTCATGTTGGGAGCCATAACTCTGGCAAGTCTCAAGTGATTTTATTCAAAGTTTGTACCTGGACATTGACTTATGTCATACATGTACTTGTTGATATTTTAAACAGTAAGATCAAATATCGCTGCGTGGGGGCGATTTTGTTACGATTTTCTCATGTACTGATCGAGCCATAACTCAGACATGACGTGTTAGGATAGTATGAAAAAATGTTTTGCAACATCCTGCCAACTAATTCCCAGTTGACTCATTTAATGACCTTTAGGATAGTGGCCTACATTGGTTTTATGTTTTCATCACCATGGAACTCATGCTTGGCCATTGAGTACCACTGTATCAAAGTATTTTTATCACAGACCTAATGAAGATGACTCTATCCTCTCTGAGGACCTGTAATCAAAGTACCCATTAACAAGTGGGGACTGTGTCATCAACGATGACTTGTTTTTATCATAGAAAGACTTAAAACAGAATAACAATTCTTTCAGCACGAAGAATTAATATCAATGTGCGAACTGAACTTGATGAACTGTGACCTCAGTGTAACCGGCTGCTAACAGCTGGGCTGCAGACGTGTTGAATGTTGGCAAAGTAACATACTGGATTTTTGTACGGCGGCTCAGAATGGAGTACAATTGTAAACCTCAAATAAGTGGTCGGCAATATAGTTTTGCCTCTGAAAGTATGGACAAAATCCTAATTCACCTAAATCCAAGTCATCATAAGGCGAGATTTTGTCAGCAACATCGATGGGACACAGACGTCTGTACAGGTTTGCGGAAGTTCGCCTACAGCTGGAAGGCAATAGCGGTGCATACGTATAGTACATGAACATTTACTTGTCTGTTTCTACAATCAGACGTTCTCGTTTGTCGACATTTTAAAGGTACGAATTGATCGCAGTAACAAATGTCTGCTACCCGTTCTTGTTGCTCGTTTTCAATGGGTATACAGACGTCTTTCCTAACATCCGTGGTCGGCAGACGTACATTAATTGCGTTTTAAAAATGCATGCACTTTGGCCGGTGTTGGCAGAAACTTGCAATCAAAAGACAGACAAATCCTTCTTGTTTTCCTTAAAATTCAGCAGTCGATACAACCTTGATTTACTAAACCAGATCATCGAAGGCAATTGCTGTTGTATTGTCACAAGATGCACTCTCTGCATCCATACCAATGTTGCTGGGTTCTATCCCATTCAGCAGCTGATATTGAAGCTGCCCATGCCATATTGTCGAAAGCATGGCAAAGCAGTGCCAATGGTGAAATATACCTTGTGTAAAAAACCTAATGAACGTAAGGAATAGATGTGTGAATAAAACCATTCCTTTCATGTAAATAGGGATTTCAGTCACGTGACCTATGAGCGTAGACTCCGTACGCATAAGCCACGTACGACCTCATAAACTAAATTACCTGGCTGATTTCTCCAGCTTTTCTCGCGTTACAGACTTGAAATTTCACAGAAATTTAGCCAATTATATAGTTTCCACAAGTAGAAAGTTTCATATCAAAACACCGTATAGAAAAGTAGTTACGCTCGATCTCGTAACGTGTGGTCACCGACTACTCGCTTCCCACAGCAGGGCCATTGAGTAAACATGGTGCAATGCAAGACAAGAGCTCTGACGTAACAGGAAAATGCGTAGATATGCAAATAGCAATCCACCCACGAAAGTTCTACGCAAGCAATTTTTCTTCCTTAGATGTTCCCGGCCCAAATGGTGGTCGAAACTACGCGATCCGTCAATTTTTCGATATTTTTTGAGCAGTAAGAAGGTTCCGAAGTCAAGTATTTATTACATCTCTCAAATTAATCAAGTTGTTTCGCATTTCTTTTTAAAATATAACATATTTCAATCAATTTTCTGTTAAACCTTTCAAGATTTATTACATCTCTGGGTGCATATCTGTGACTTTAACCCCTGTATACGTACAGTGTACTGCACATCCGGGTGTTTCGGTGAGTTATTATGTATGGAAATTCCCAGCATGCATTGCGAAAAACCGGGTCCTTGTTTTTCATATTTTGCTTGTTTCTGATTGGTTTTAATGACTTTTCCACTCATGTTTGATCCAAGAAATCTTCATTTTTGTTGTATATTATAATTTCTTTGAGTTTGTTCTTTTAATTTTGAGAAATTGGCCTACAATCCTTTCTTAATTTCATGATGTTCAAAAATGTCATTAGAAAAAAGTTTCATAAATAATCTTTATTGTGACATGCTGAAAATCATGATAATGTGATCATGATGGCACACATAAATCAAACATAACTGTAAATGTGATGACACATCCTCAGATTGGTTGACGGAACAGTAACAAAGATAGCTACTCATAATGATGACCCCATGAAAATACAGTATAAAGTTCGGTATGACCTTGATCCATAAGACTTGTGGCATTTCAACCTGCTTCTGTCAGATTTAAAGAAATGAGATCTCATTGTGTGTAATCGATAAACTCAGGCAACGTACATTACATCATTTTTGCAAAACTTAATTGCATCAAAACACATTTTTCAGGTACAATTAACTACCGGTATAATGAATTCTATCTCCTTTACTCTACAGGGCAATAGGTGATAATCAATGAAATATCTTCCTCTTTTACAGGTCAACAGATCAGGGTCAAAGGTCAATATGCCTGTTTCCATGGAAACTTCGATTTATCTCAATGTTGTGATTGTTTTGTGTTTCAGGTGAAAATGTACTATTTATAACAAAGACATAGAAAAATGAAGTCTGGTTGTATGTGTTATAGTTTCCAAAAATAACATTTTTCTCCATTATGTTGCCATGGTAACCACAGTATTTCAATCTTGAGCGTTTACTGCACTGGTATTTGGAAGAAAATCTGTAATGAGATTGTTCTGACATCAAAATTATTTTAATAAATGATTTTTGTGTACAGTATCATAGTTTTGGTCAAATTTAAGTAGTTACCATGGAAACTGGTGATCAAAGAAATATGACATCATCATAATCAGCAAGAACTCACTGAATTACACATATCTGCCAATTTTCAGACTGATTGATTTTCAGGAATTTGAGATAACATCAATAATAACCCAGCTTTCTTATCAAATTAGGGTCTCAACGGTGCCATCACATGTTACCTTTAGCAGTATTGAATTACACACACCTGTCAAACGAAGTTCTGACTATAAATAGCCACTTGGCATATTTCTTCGAACTTCTGTAAAATCTACAAATTTCAACGGATTTTCATGGGATAAAAAGCATTGTGATCACAATTAACCAGGCTTTCTAGTGATATAAATATAATTAATGTCAGTGCATTCTTTGTAAATGTGACTAAAATCCCTAATGTAAAGAGATCAAATACATTGTTGTGTTTTCATGATTATGTGCATTTGGTTCAAAAGTGTGCCCATTTGTGCATTCTTTTGACTGTAAGTGGTGCACTTTTGATGTATTTACATCATATATTATGCACCTCTGTATGACAGCAATGGTCCTGTGATGTACTTTAGATGCATGCATTGTTTGTGCGTCTTTTTAACTTTACCATTTTGGCAAGAAAAGGAGTCAATCTGTGCTTTGACCAATACATCATATGTGCATTTTTTAAATGAAAACTCAAAGTCAGGATAATGGTTCTGTGATATCGATGCACTGTCGATGTATACATCATATGTGCATTCATATAGAAGTCATGTGGTTGATAAATATTTTTAGCTTCCTGTATACATCATATGTGCATCTTTTGATGAATGCATACATCGCCACCCTTTATTGAATACATAATGTATTCATTTATACCTCTTGTTTTGGTATAGTGTATGTACCGCCATCTATCCCACTGCACCACTTCGACACCCCTGCTGTGGCAGTACGTGCATCTTGGTGACAGGTTGCCCTCCTGGGCCCCACTCAAATCTGTGAGTGGCCTCGGGGGAAGGTAGTAACAACGCCTGGATGTACCATCGCCCTTGGGTGATTATGGCATTGCTATAATCATGGACAACGTCGGCGAATGACATGGAGAACAAGACCAGGACCATGGGCCCGAATAGGTCATCACGTAGCACTTTGTCGTACGACATACTCTAGACATAACCTAATCCGCCACCTCCTTCCCTCAATCACTGTTATCTAAACTACTTGCATCATCTCAGCTGAGTCATTATACCCATTTATCAATCCAATCAACCCTGCACATCAGCCATTTTAACTAAATTTGCCACACTCAAGTTCACCTCACAAAACTCCCACCCGCCCTCCACTGGAAAAAACCAAACAGAACTTATTTCCACTGCAGGACAGCAGATCACATGCAAAGTGAACTGTACTTATTTCTGTATTTCACCAGCTTATAACATAATAAATTTCCATGGGGGTTACTGTCACGGGCCTGTAGTTGGTGCCCGGTAACATGTTGCCCGTCGTGCGGTGGGATCCCATGAGGGACCCCGTACCGCCGTCCAGGCCGCTGCGACGCCGTGACACCCCTGACGTGCCAGTACGTGCATCTTGGTAACAGGCTGCCCTCCCCAGAGGCGACTTAAATCTGGGCGTGGCCTAGGGGATTAGGTAGTTACGACGCCTGGATGTACCGGTACCATCACTCCTGGATTTCAGCCAAAACCTGTCTCCGTGTCGTTTCCTTGCATTAAACTAGCAATAAGTTATAACATATAGTCAAATCACACTGTTCCCTTTCTTTCTTCAGATTTCAGAGATTCTGAAATTAATTCGAGCATACAACAATGTACCGGTACATGAGAAATCTGGAGCTAGCTGTAATTTTAATGGCATTGATAGGGATAAGAATAACGATACCGATCAAAGGTAAGTGTCAACAGCATGATAAAGGTATGCATGCAGTAGTGTCACATTGAGTTACAAGTCAAATTTTATGGAATTACTTTGCTCTTTAATAACCCTTTCCTGTCACTCCTTTGAACAAATGATGTAAAGAAAGTTTGTTTGTTTTCCAACCTAGGTATTTTAAAGAGGCACTCCCACTTGGTAACATTTTTAAAACACATTTTTTTAGTGCCAACGGTTGATATTTGACATGGCGACTGCACGCGGATCGCGAGATATCGATAAAAACATGTCATTTCCCGAGCGTATTTTTCACATCCCGAAGTTTTACGATCGTTTCTGATTTTGACCCGAAATCCCCCGAAGGTAAAATTGTTGTTGTGCTGATTGACGATATTCTAGGGAGTCTATAATAAGTTCGAACCACGCAATTAATTTACTTCCCATTGCAAAGACTTTATATACAACATTATGCCATTACCTCAGGTAAGTTTTGTAAAACTTCTCCTTAGTTTTTGTCGTTTTCATTATTCTAAATCAGTTGTACTATATTTTTAACCAATACCACATAAACATCAGTTTGTACGTGTCAAATATTAGCTGCCTCCGATGACTACATTTTGTCGTCTGCCACACAGTACGCCGCGCGCGTGGTATGCGTCTATGCATACCACTCGGCGGCCGCTATGTATCAACCGCACGTAACTGTGCTAGTCACCTATGCGAATTCTGGGGGAATCACACTTTGTTTCTGTTTTTTTCAGAGTCAGTAAGACTCGGCTTTCCCCCAGGGGACATGACCGATCACCGACGCGAGTGGTACTGTGGCATACAGCAGCGTAAGCGTAGACTCGTACTCCATAGCTTAGTTGACAATGGCCCCAGTGCCGAACGTTCGATGTTCGGAAGCTGAATTTAGGTGGGCCACCGGAATTCAAACTTTTACTTTTTTGAGGACATGTTTTTACCGATATCTCGCGATCTGCGCGCAGTCGCCACGTTAAATATAGACCATTGGCATTAAAAAATGTGCTTTAAAAATGTTACAAAGTGGGAGTGCCACTTTAAAATATATTGCGTTAAGCGACCTTACTTTTGTCCCAAAACACTGCCTGGACAATTAATCACAGGCATAAAATCATTGTCGCCTTTACTGGAAAAATAGTTTTGCAAGATTTCCACTTGATGGTACATCAGTGACTGTACGCATTTATAAGTCATGATCCAATATTATGCACTACAACTAAAGAAAAATTTAGTGAACTTCATCTTCAACTGCATTTTCCTTACTAGGAGTATGCAATTAATTTAACACAATTTATAAATCATGTTTATAGAGAATTAATGTATGCGCCCATGACAAGTACACTTTAGATTTCATATTGTATGTTCTTCTCTAAGTGTTATCTTTCTCATCTCATTTCTTTGACATAGTACCTCACAAAGATTCTGCAGTTGTGGAAAGGGGAACATGTGTTCGTCTGAAGTGTTCTGTGCGACCGAAGAAACCTCACACCTCTCATGACTTGGTGTGGTACCGTAATGGGGTAGAACTGCAAAACACAACGAAAACAACTTTTGAAGTGGGGAAAGATAATTTAAAAGCATTCCTCATCATAGGAAATGCAAACTATACTGATTCTGGTAACTACTCCTGTGGAGTTCCTGGGGATTCAGGAAGACATAATGGTGTGACAAAGATTACTGTTGGAAGTAAGTTTGTTAACATTTCGTATCAGAGTGCCGCGATGATGATGGGTTTACAAGAATCTTTTGTTTTTCCAGTCATACCTTTATCAATTTAGACCAGATCACTTTATTGGCAATTTGCAATTTAGATCATGATTTCCTTTACCTATTCACCAAAACTCCCTGTAAACATGCAGATCTTCACTATTCATTGGTAGCATTGATGGTTTCAATGCTTTTTGAACACCACTTTTTGGTGCTCAGCAGTTTTAATTGCCACATTTTGTCTTCAAACATTGTCAATACGAAATCGAGAGATATAAAAATAATGTACAATTTTCCAGGAGTGGTAGTGATAATGTATCACTAAAAGATGTAGCAAATCACTATAATATACGCTTGCATAAAGATGGCTGTCTTGTGACTTACATGTATACCCTATGCTATAGAAGCAGAAAGCTTGCAACTTTCATTGTTAGAATATGCAATATGCAAATGCCATTATGACAATAAATACCAGAAGGTTATTATTGTTATCATTATTATGTATTTCTACTCAGAAGTTTTGTTTTATGAACCATTTCTTGATGTATTCTGCAAGATAAAGTATGCCTCATTTAGCCTTATGGTGTGTCATCCCCTTACAAGAACTTTTAATTCACCTAATGTTGTACCTCATTCACTAGGCAAAAATAAATGAATATTCGCCTATCGAATGTCTCAGATATGTCTAAATATATGTCAACTTTATAGATTTAAGGTGAACTTGAATCATTTAACTATACTATAAATTCCCTTCATAATGAACCTGAATTTTACCTCCATGTTAGAGGCACCTGAGGAAATGAAATTCTGAAATGTTAAGATATGATGTCATGTTATCGGTAAATTGTATAACTTTAATAGACTGGCACAGAATTCAGTTAATTGAAAATCCTGTCTCTATGTTTTGCAGTTTCTATTCCATTGATATGTTTTTTTGTTTTTATCAGGAAAACCTTTTGCTACACTACATTGTAAATCATCAAATCTTCAAGAAATATGTTGTTTCTGGAATGAAACTTTCTCAAACCTACAATCAAACTTTACATTTTTTTGGAAATTAAGGTAAGAGAGAGAATTCCAGTACTATTCATCTTAAAAGATTTGTAGTGTTGATGTTTCGGTGTGTTCTGCTTATTAATGACTAAAATGTTATTCTTGTGCCTGAAACTTTGGGGATATTATCATTTTAGTGTACTGTACTTCTTATCTGAGGAATGTTTGTTTGAAAAAATAGTATTTCTGGCAAGGAGATGTGTAAATGTTTGAGAGATCATGATGGTTCATGTACATGTAGTTTACAGTATTTGTGTCACTTAAAGTTTATATTACAGGACATAAGTTGGAATTGTGCAGAGCTGTATACATATTAGAATAGCACATATCTCACACTTTCTCACTAAAAATGTCTATTTCCAAAGTGGAATGAACTCATAAATATTTTCAGAAGGCAAAATTCACATTGCCTTTCCTCTTTCGTAAATGTCATACATCTTATACAACAACTGGCCTCATACATACGGAAGGTAAATCCATCTCTCAACTACTAAAATGCCAAGGTGATCAATATTCCAGTTACTTTACTTTACATTTGCAATATAGGTCCTCAGGCTCAAGGCTAATAGTTTGCTCCTAGACCATTGTCTTTGTTCCTGTGCAGCATATTGTAAAGTTTGATACTAGCAAGGCAGCTAGTTCAAACTTTGCAATTCCAGTCATTATTGTACTACAGAAATGGTGATTGAGAGGGACTGTGTGGAGCTAATTCATCCCTGCTTCCGTATACAATTTAAGGCCTGTACAAGAGTTATTTCCAACAAACCTTAATCCTTCAAGACAGAAATAACAGGCGACATGCTGACCATTCCCTTACCAAACCTGCAGACCTGCCAGATGGCTGTTGCAGATCTTCGCAGCTCGGCTGTAGCAGATCACTTGCAGATATCTGCAAATGGTCTGATTTTGTGCATATATAATTAGCTTTGAGCTGCAAATTGCAGCTCATGGGGCATGGTATGCAGATCAATGACATACACATGACAGCTCAAATGCAGCCCGTGACTTTTGACCTGCAGACATACAGCAGCTCATAGCAGACAACTTTCAGCCCATGACTTTTGACCTGCGGACATGCCACAGCTCATTGCAGACAACTTTCAGCCCATGACTTTTGACCTGCAGACATACAGCAGCTCATATTAGACCACTTGAAGACATATAACAGCTCAAAATGGACATTGCTCATTCACCATTATCATACTGCATGTAATGGGTCATATTTTATTTGTACACACAAAAATATATTTATTTCTACCTCATGTCATACTCACTTCAATGGCTCACAACAATACAACACAAGCAGCTGGAGATCCTCGTCACCCTTAGATAAATGTGACACACCTCATCAAAGTTACCATACCAGTGAACTAGCTCACACGTGAGTAAAAAAAGATAACACCTGATGTAGGATGAAGAAACACTCATTTATTACTAAAGGTTACGGGAAAAATTGCATTGAATACAACAAAGGAAAAAAGTCTAAAACCTTTATGAAGCTAGCATAATGTTATATCAAAACTAGTACAAACTAGTCCAAGTTTACTGTCATGAACAACTGATGTTGGAGATATTTTGAGATGTTTACCTCAGCATTGTTTGATGAATCAAACTTCTTCTGAGAAATTGTGAAGAGTTAATCTCAGCATTGTAAAATAGATCAAAGTTCTTGTAGTTTATTCAAATATTTCCAGTACTTATCAATTCCAACAAAAGTTATTCTGATGTATAGAATAAATATAGGAAGCTTTGAACAAAAACCGGTAGTAGTAATGAAATTGAGATCCTCTATATGGAAAGGACATCAAACTATATATCAAGCAATACACATTTGTTTTGGCATTTAATGAGAAAGAAGAATCGCGAGGGTGTAATTTAAATAGATACAATTCACCCAGATGGACCATGGGAAATAAAAGTGTTACTTTATGTAAAATCACTTCGCAGCAAACATGTTTACAAATTCTGTTTACTCACTCAAACCAAGGATTTCCATGCTGAAACGACACAATGCTACATGTAGGGCTACGCTCTAAATTTAATCGCTCGCGTTTTTGATACTTTTATAGTGTAAAACTGTGAAGTTTTCCTTCAACGTGAAGCCTTAATACCAGTCATAGATGAACTCTGAAATGATAGAAGAATGAGAAACACAAGTTACTGAAATGTGAAAATATATGATTTACAGTGCTTAAGTGCAGACAAAAGGTTCACGTAGCTTTTAAAATCCAGTGAGAATTTACATTAGCGAACTTATCAATAAGCCAGTTAAGGCCTGTCGATGAAAAAGAAAGTGAAGCAAGGCTGCAGGCTGGCAAAGACTGAACCATATGTGTTTCATCTAGGATACTACACCAGGGTGGGGGGATTGGTCCCCTTCCACTGGAATTTTCGAGGGGATTTTAAAATTTTGGGGAACTGTAACTTGTACGGGTTTATTTGCCCCGAAAAATAAGTTTGTCTGTTCACTGAATTCAAAAACAGGACCCATTGTGTGGGCCATTGACACCACAGTTTGCTTGTGACTTTCATTGCATGCCGTCTGCACTGAACACGTTTCTGTGACAATGAAGTCCGATTGTTCGTGTCGATTTTGCTATCAGAATTATTTTCAGAGTGTTATGGACATCCATACAATGCATAAAAACTTCAGTTTGTCTCCTTTTCTCAATCGTACAGAGATAATGTGACACAGAAACCGTATCGGGCTAGGGCAATGAACTTTGTGAACGTACACGTAACTCTCAACTGGCAGGCTTTCATATGCAAAATCAGCGTACGGAAAATTTACGCGTGGTATATTGTTTCAACAGCATTTTCATGAAGCAGATCAAAAGCCTAGATGAAACACTGATTACATGGTGATCGAAAATCGGCAATTTTATTGATGACAATTGTGTTGGATTGACTGTGTATATAATTATTTCAGCACCCTGTCTTCTTGAACCGTACAATCGCAAATCGGCAGTTTTACTGATGCCTGGCTTGAACTTTGAAGCAACTAGTGTATCCTCGATATCCCGAATGTAATCTTCAGAAAAGTCTGTACAAATAAAAAACACATATGAAGGAGATATGTCAAAGTAACTTACCTGTAGTATTATTGGGATCGGTATGCGGTTTGCAATGCCGTTTGCAATTGCAGGCAATATATCCATGGTTTGACGTCATTTCTCCTGACGGCGAGACCTATTGGTACGTTGAATATGTCGTCAAGTATACTCGTTCAATTTGCTACCATTTTATCAAAGTTTGGATACCGTTTTCGGCGAAATTTCATCCAAAGTTTAGCAAAGAAACATGACAGAGTAACCCTGAAGCTAATTCAATACGTGTAGATTAACGGTCGATGTGTCTTGCCGCTAACACTTTGACCTGCGTGACCTGGGTCATTTAGCGAATCTGACCAATCGCGGACAACTTTTCACATGATAAATGACGTCATCATGCGTGATGCAGCCTAACCAACAACAACATGCAACGTACACGTTTTTCTCAAGCAAGGGTCTATGATTTGATGTACAGACCTGTGTGGAGTAGCAAAAGTAGCGGTGCTCGGACCTACAAATATCAAAGGTAAAACGGAGCACAGCCTAACATCGAATGAACAATGATTCTGAGGAAGACACGTTGATAATTATAAGGCAACTTCTCATTGATGCACAGGGCTTTCCCGGCGTTTTATATGTGTGCATATGTCCATAGGATTACGCTGATAGACTACATGTACACGTACATGCGTACTCGATCAATTTTCTGAGCCGAGATCGCAAAACGGACGCACGCAAATTTTAATTTGAAAATGGACTGAACTCATTAAATACCTGACCGTCCTTATAACTTCACTCTACTAGAAACGAAAACTCAACTACGGTGGTGCCTATATATATACCTTGACTGGCTCATGTTTTGCTGCCAGTGAACTGTTTCGAGCTGCCATAGAGCTGTGACAATTGTTGTGTCAACAAAGTTTTACTTCGAACGATTTTGAGCTGCATAACGGCTGTTGACCGATCGGCCAAGAGCTGCACAAGTCTGCATTTCGTCTTCCAGAGACACTCGAATCTGCAGCAGACAAATGACAGCTCCAAACGCTCTCTGCAGATCTGCATTAAAGCTGGTTTGAGCTGTCACAGCTCTGAAACCGATCTGCTGCAGATAAATGAAGATCTGCACGTTTCCTACGGGTTAACATTAATTAAGAGCGAGAGGAAAGCCAAAAGTTAACGGTCGAGACTTGACGAGCCCGTTTATTTTGGCTTTCCTCGAGCCCGCGCCCATAAATAAAGTTACTGGTAAGGGCGGAGTCTGTTATTTCCATCATATTATCAATGAACCCAAGAAAACCGTCAAAATTTGCGAAATTTCCCCAAGCAAACGACAACTGGGCCCAAAAACTGAGCAATACATGACGCACTGTCACTCGCGCTGTATAATTTTGACAAATCCGGAGATGTTTTTAGAAGAAAAGTACCTTAACTTGGCCCACAAGTGCTCCATTTTATTTTGTGATTGATTATTTTGTGATCATTTTGTGATTATGATTTATGTTTCAGCTGTAGAGTTACGATACTTTGAGTTGTTAATCTTATTATTCATATTCATGAGCATGTAAGCAAACCAATACTGTGTATTTATGGTCAGTCACGTGGTTCAGCTCGATCAATCAAAATGCGACGGGCAGGGCATGGTAATATAGTGTATAATATAGGTTGCATCAGTATTTTAAAATCCGACACTTTGGCTTTTAGGATATTATAATTATACTTATAACACAATCCGAAATAATTTCGGAAAATCCGATCAAATTTCAGAATTTTCTTTTGATTTCAAATTTTCTTGCCAGGTATTAATGTAACTATAACACTAAATATAATTGTACCATAATTTTCCAAATAAGATATTTCACATCCCAAAAAATGCCGTTTTATAATTCATATTTACTAAAAAATTCAGCTGAATTTTCGGATGAACACTTTATCCAGTAAAAAATTCAGCTTATTTTTTTAGATGAACACTTTGTTCAGTAAAAAATTCAGCTTAATTTTCAGAAGGATACATTGTTCAGTAAAAAATTTTGCTAAATTTTTGAAAATCGGGTGAAATTTTCAGCTGAATGGAATTGTTGAAAATTTCTAAAAAATCAGCTTAATTTTTGTCTAAAAACAAGATATGCAGCTTATTTTTCAGATCATATAAAAAAATCCAGCAGATTATTCTGTTAACCAAGATACCGGTATATTCACCAGAATTTTTCAACCGTGGAAAATAACTTGAAAAACCAGCTGAAATTTTGACGGATGAATGTGTTCCCCAGAAAATTCAGCTGAAATTTTCGCTGATCACATACTTTTGGAACGGTGTTTCACAAATTCTAGGATTAAAAATTTAAATCTAGGGACATATTTGTAAACTGCAAACCAACATAGGCTCATGACATTATGTGGATTCAAGTAAGAGTGGTATTATTTTTTGGACTTCGGAATTCCGAAATTAGTTCGGATTCTGTTTTATCAATATTATCAAGTGATGTTTGTCGTAGAGGTGCTTACAATTGCCACTTTGAAACAATACACACAAACAAGTAAATGATAACAACAGATAGAGTTTTCATGTATTTATCATGGAAAACATATTATAAACAACAAATGAAACATTTTATTTATTAAATTTATCAAAACAGCAACAAAATATTGAGCTCCTTAGGTTATCTGTAAGTTTACTGAGTTTGAATCCTCTTGCATGTTCAAACACTTTTTAGTCAACTTAAGTATGGTTGATCAATCTGCATATATTAATTGAAAGAGCTGATGGTAGACACCTTCATCATTGTCTTGTTCTTTATGATTGATAATATTGATTAAACTGTGATCTTTTCAGAGAGGCTACCATTTTAAAGCAACGCAGAATTTTACATTTTAAAGATCAAACACATTTTTTCACTTTCACTATAATTGTAGTACAGGCTAGTCCTAATTGACCCATTGTTTATGTATACTGTGCAATTTGGAACAGTGTATTCATTGCATGCGCATTATGTGCCTTAGGTGTCGTCTTTTGGACTCCCTAGAATGGTATCAGTGTGTAAAATAACATCACCATCAGAACACTCTACTGAGTATCATAAACAGTTGCGAGACGTCAAACTGTGTCTTGTTAAAATCATATACTCCTTTTTTTTCAGTTCAAATACTGCACATAATTTCAGGGTCAAATACAGTCATGTTGTCATCACAATATATGAATACTGTTGCATTTCACCATACTGAACATATGTATTGTGACGGAAGGAGCGTCATCATAATTGACATGATTTTAATCATTAATGTCATTAGCTCCCATAGCCATATGTACATATGGCAATGGAAGCTATTCTTATGGGCTAGGGAACTGTCTGTATGTCTGTGTGTCTGTACGTCTGTACGTCTGTATGTCTGTCCATCAACATCAAAAACTCCAAAACCGCTGCACATTTCATCTTGATATTTGGTGTGTACATGGATGATGGGCTGTAGATGAGATTTTGTTCAAAAGAAGTTGTCATTGCCAAAAATATGCAAATTAAGTGAAAAAATGTAAAAACAGTCAAAATTATAAAAACTCAATAACCACTGAGCACATGAAAAATTAGCATGTAAGTACTTTGGGCTGACTTGAAATGATTGTGCACATCTTGGGTCAGTATCTTGGCTTTGCTATTTTTCATGAATTTTTTTGTAATTTTCTCCCATTTTTGGTCAAAAAATCTTCTTCTCTGAAACCACAAGTCCGATTGATTTGAAACTTGGTATGGAAGTGCATAGGAGTGACCTTTCCCAAATTTGGGCAAATCGTGGTGAAATTTGCATATTTTTAGTTTACACGTCCATAGACTCCCATGTATAAGGCAGATCTCCATAGACTCCCATGTATAAGGCCACGAAAAATAAAAATTTAGTTTCTCATCATATTCATATTGCAAAAAGGATGCAGTGACACAATTTTTAGTCCCCACAGATGAAGTCCAGTGGGCTTATAGATTGGGTAATGTCCGTCTGTGAGTCCATCCTTGAGTCCATCCGTTCAAGTAGATATCACAGATAATTTTGACAAAATGTCATGTGACCTCGATGAACTTTTACCTCAAATATACATATTTGTCCATAACTCAGTAACCACAAGTGCTACCACCCTTCATATATGGTATGATTGGACACCTTATGACGCTACATATTGTACCTCATTAATTATGCACATATCTAATTTTGAGCGAGCCAATAGAGCTAGTAGTCTGATTTTTGGTATATAGGGATAACTTAGCAATACAATTTTTTTAACAAAATGTCACATGACCTCGGTGACGTTTGACCTCAAATATACATATTTGTCCATAACTCAGTAACCACAAGTGCTACACCCTTTATGTATGGTATGATGGGACACCTTATGATGCCACAATTTGTACCTCATTAATTATGCACATATCTAATTTTGAGCGAGCCAATAGAGCTAGTAGTCTGATTTTTGGTATATAGGGATAACTTAGCAATACAATTTTTTTAACAAAATGTCACATGACCTCGGTGACGTTTGACCTCAAATATACATATTTGTCCATAACTCAGTAACCACAAGTGCTACACCCTTTATGTATGGTATGATGGGACACCTTATGATGCCACAATTTGTACCTCATTAATTATGCACATATCTAATTTTGAGCGAGCCAATAGAGCTAGGGGATAACTTAGCAATACAATTTTTTTGACAAAATGTCACGTGACCTCGGTGACCTTTGACCTCAAATATACATATTTGTCCATAACTCAGTAACCACAAGTGCTACACCCTTCATGTATGGTATGATGGGACACCTTATGATGCCACAATTTGTACCTCATTAATTATGCACATATCTAATTTTGAGCGAGCCAATAGAGCTAGAGGTCTAATTTTTGGTATATAGGGATAACCTAGCAATACAATTTTTTTGACAAAATATCACATGACCTTGGTGACCTTTTACCTCAAATAGACATATTTGTCCATAACTCAGTAACCACAAGTGCTACACCCTTCATGTATGGTATCATGGGACACCCTATGACGCCACATATTGTACCTCATTAATTAAGCGCATATCTAATTTTAAGCGAGCCAATAGAGCTAGAAGTCTGATTTTTGGTATAGGGATGACTTATCAATACAATTTTTTTGACAAAATATCACGTGATCTCAGTGACCTTTGACCTCAAATATACATATTTGTCCATAACTCAGTAACCACAAGTGCTTAACCCTTCATATTTGGTATCATTGGACACCTTATGACACCACATACTGTACCTCATTAATTATGTACATATCTATTTCTGAGCAAGCCAAGAGCTGGATGTCTGATTTTTGGTATATAAGGATAACTATAGGAGAGAAATTTTTTGACCAAATGTCATGTGACCTCGATGTTCTTTTACCTAAAATAAATGTCAATAAATAAGTAACCACAAGTGCTATGTCCTATGTATTTAGTAGGATGGGAGACCTTATGAAAACACACGCTTTACCTCATTAATTATTCACATATCTAATTCTGGGCAAGCGAATAGAGCTAGAGGTTTGATTTTTTGGCTTATAGGGATTAATTAGCAATATAATTTTTTTTCAAAATGTCCTGTGACCTCGATGACCTTTGACCTTGATTATACATATATATGCATATCTCAGTAACCACAAGTTCTATACCCTCCAATTTTGATAGGATATTAGACCTTAAGATGTCACATCTTGTACCTCATTTATTATGCGCATATGTATTTCTTGGCTGGCCTATACTGCTAGAGGTCTGATCTTTTTTCCCGATTTAGAACCATAACTTAGACATGCCTCATGTGTTTCAAATTGGGAACAATGACGTAGACCTATGTGCCCATAGATCTCAACATATACACTCCCGTGATACTTCTTAATGACCACATTTCCCTGCCCCATCAAGACTAATACTCCTATTACAAGTGGGGACTATGTC
This sequence comes from Ptychodera flava, assembly GCF_041260155.1. NCBI lineage: Eukaryota > Metazoa > Hemichordata > Enteropneusta > Ptychoderidae > Ptychodera > Ptychodera flava. Next base: position 3,650,679 of record NC_091935.1, on the reverse strand, counting down.
ATTGTCAATGACTTGTTGAGTTAATGGTTGTATCACAGTATTCGATATTTCTAATCTTGTATTTTTTCCATTTTATATTCTGAATAAATACATTAAACATATTTCACTGTCTCCAGTACATTACATTTAAACAGGAACTTACAGGACCGCGGGCGCACAATAGAGCGATTATATTCATGACGCTCATAATTTACATACACTGGGCGGGATTTTTCAAAGTCACGTGTGGACGATGGTTAATGGAGGGGTAAACACTATCTGTTACCGATTAAGAGGGATTTAGAGCATTCAATTATCACCTTCTGTCTAAATGTAATGGAAACCTGAACAAGGGATTTGTTTCCACGGGTAAAATACACTGATCGCGATCATTTTATGGCCGCAGTAAACCCCGTCCCGGTCTGTCTAACTGCAGTCAGAGTGAACGTCGACTAAAACTTCGTTGTATACTACAGCATGATGACATATTATGAATAACTAATTCAGTTGTTACACAGAGGGACTGTGGTTGTTATAAGGAATGAATCAAAGGCAACATTTTCGCCTTCTATTTGAAAACATAAACAGTGCTGGCAGCGTCCGACAACTGCCGCAAATTCACAAACAATGGGACACAACACCGACCGGGACCATAACGAAGTGAAGCGTGACTGTCACTGGCAGGATTTTGACCCCGGGTGACGTAACTGAGGTGAAATGTATGTTGAGGTAACGTAAACTTTGACTGCATTGATGCGATAGGCCTACAGAAATTCGCACGATGCATAAATTTTGTGACAAACAGAACTTAAAGTTTTCCATTGACATTAAAACTAAGACTTGGAATACTGTAAATCCGAACTTTGATATTTTAATTTTCATGACGTCGTGGTGTAGTTCGCCACGATCGCGCAGGTAGGCCTAAGCTTGTTCGGATACATCGCCGTCAAGAGTTGTCTATACTCGCGAATGACGCTTGTCTGTCCATGCAGTTTTTGCATTTTCGTTTATCTGGTGACTTAAGTTCCGAAGCCTGATAACCTTTCGACACTGTCGAAAATGAAAAGACAGATGCGTATTTGCCTGCTTTCCGTCAATCACTAGTAACATTTGTCGACACGGATCGACTGGCTGTGACAGACGCAAAATGACTAGAAAAGCAGTGCTGCACTACTGAATTTCAACGATGTGCCAATAGTAACAATAGTGCACATGGTCTCAAATATACGGTAATGAAAGATAATGTAAGTCTTGAAATGACCATTGGTATCAAGTTTGATAAACGGTACAAAGAAGCACGGTCCCTCCAAGTTGGCAATCTATTGACGCAAGCTGAATGTGTGAATCGTTTCTGGAACATGTCCTGTGTCACGAGTAGGGTATCCACAGCTCACACATTTACATCTGTGTCTTGATTAGGGTACACAGGTGTAATTTGTTGTCTTAGACTAATAGACCGTGAGAAAATTGGACGTGAACGTAAAAGTCGAATGCCCAACAGCATCAGCTGGCAATGTCCTCCATATGGTACGAGAATACAGTGAAGTAGCACTTATATATTGTTTTTTTTTCTAGGCCTTACGTTTTTGTCATGCTATACCTCTGTAACTTTTATCTAGTAACGACAGGGTAAGACTTGCTGTCACATCTTGCAATAAAATCTGTGCAGTCTAAACGCTGATGAACAGCGAGCATGGAGCAACAAAGACTGATGTGGAGCCATGATTTCTAATTTTCCGCTAGCCGGACAATTTTTCCTGAATATTTATTCTGATGAATGAACGACAACTGGAGTAAACTGAGGCGACTCCAACCCAATTTGAAAAGATGGTCCACATTTTACTACCACTGACGTTTTCTACATGTCAGAGAAAACACACAGACAAATGTCATCATGATACTGCAGTATGATGACGTTACCGGGACTGACTTTTTTGAACGTGTTGATTTCATCATGGACGTGTAAGACAAAGATATCCATTTCTTGAACAAAAAAATTGAAAAAGTGAAATTTAAATATTATCAGTGGTTTCATCTAACTAGGAAACTTAAGTGATGGTTTTCCGTCTTTCTAAAAAACCATTGACGCTAACCACTGATATTGTCTATTGAAAAACAATATGGATAGTCGCTGGGGGTGTGTGTTGGGGAGGGAGGGGCAGAGGAGTCGGTCATACAGTGGATGACGGTGTGCTCGCTGTCATCGGAATTTCATCCGGACGTTTCTAATAGACGAATGGTGATGACAGTGGCACCGAATAAGAAAGATAAGATGTATACTGGCAATAACGATGGTAGCAATTTATCTGATTTATATTGAGCTACATGCTGCCATGTTTGTTCGGTTGATGCTGTCCTATATCCCTGCATACCATGCTGTTTGTTCCCGGCATTATACGGCCTCCCACTACACAACGTCATATTAGGGCTAACTGCCCCAGCTTCGTTGAAGCAACCACTTCGATAGGTGCAGACGTAGAAAACGTGATACCGCACCGTTCAAGCTCTTTCAGGATTTACCGTATTTTTGGTTTTTATTCTCAACTCATCATAATCAACTTTTGTTACAATAAGAATACAAACTGAATCTTTTGTTTTATTTGTGGAATTGATTGAATATGCGGTGTAGCTTCAATGAGGTTTAGCTTGGGTGTCCTGTCTGAAAAAAACCGTCATACCAGTGGGTATATACGTTTTTCTTGCGCAGCACAACAAAGAATCCAAGCTGACTCCGTTTTTTTAGCTCCCATAGCCATATGTATATATGGCAATGGAAGCTATTCTTATAGGCTAGGGAAATGTCTGTATGTATGTTTGTCTGTATGTCTGTATGTCTGTATGTCTGTCCGTCAACATCAAAAACTCCAAAACCGCTGTACATTTCATCTTGATATTTGGTGTGTACATGGATGATGGGCTGGAGATGAGATTTTGTTCAAATGAAGTTGTCATTGCCAAAAATATGCAAATTAAGTGAAAAAATGTAAAAACAGTCAAAATTGAAAAAACTCAATAACCACTGAGCAGATTACATGAAAAATTAGCATGTAAGTACTTTGGGCTGACATGAAATGATTGTGCACATCTTGGGTCAGTATCTTGGACTGGCTATATTTCATGAATTTTTTTGTAATTTTCTCCCATTTTTGGTTAAAAAATCTCCTGCTCTGAAACCACAAGTCCGATTGATTTGAAACTTGGTATGGAAGTGCATAGGAGTGACCTTTCCCAAATTTGGGCAAATCGTGGTGAAATTTGCATATTTTTAGTTGACACTTCCATAGACTCCCATGTATAAGGCAGATCTCCATAGACTCCCATGTATAAGGCCACGAAAAATAAAAATTTAGTTTCTCATCGTATTCATATTGCAAAAAGGATGCAGTGACACAATTTTTAGTCCCCACGGATGAAGTCCAGTGAGCTTATAGATTGGGTCATGTCCGTCTGTTCGTCCATCCGTGAGCCCATCCGTTCACGCTTATATCTCGGATATTTTGACAAAATGTCATGTGACCTTGATGACCTTTGATCTCAAATATACATATTTGTCCATAACTCAGTAACCACAAGTGCTACCACCCTTCATATATGGTATGATGGGACAAGCTGATGACGCCACATATTGTACCTCATTAATTATGCACATATCTAATTTTGAGCGAGCCAATAGAGCTAGAGGTCTGATTTTTGGTATATAGGGATAACTTAGCAAAACAATTTTTTTGACAAAATGTCACGTGACCTCAGTGACCTTTGACCTCAAATATACATATTTGTCAATAAATCAGTAACCACAAGTGCTACAGCCTTCATGTATGGTATGATGGGACACCTTATGACGCCACATATTGTACCTCATTAATTATGCGCATATCTAATTTTGAGCGAGCCAATAGAGCTAGAGGTCTGATTTTTGGTATATAGGGATAACTTAGCAACACAATTTTTTTGACTAAATGTCACGTGACCTCGGTGACCTTTGACCTCAAATATACATATTTGTCCATAACTCAGTAACCACAAGTGCTATAGCCTTCATGTATGGTATGATGGGACACCTTATGACGCCACATATTGTACCTCATTAATTATGCGCATATATAATTTTGAGCGAGCCAATAGAGCTAGAGGTCTGATTTTTGGTATATAGGGATAACTTAGCAATACAATTTTTTTTGACAAAATATCACGTGACCTAGGTGACCTTTGACCTCAAATATACATATTTGTCCATAACTCAGTAACCACAAGTGCTACAGCCTTCATGTATGGTATGATGGGACACCTTATGACGCCACATATTGTACCTCATTAATTATGCGCATATCTAATTTTGAGCGAGCCAATAGAGCTAGAGGTCTGATTTTTGGTATATAGGGATAACTTAGCAATACAATTTTTTTGACAAAATGTCACGTGACCTTGTTGACCTTTGGCCTCAAATATACATATTTGTCCATAACTCAGTAACCACAAGTGCTACACCCTTCATGTATGGTATGATGGGACAGCTTATGACGCCACATATTGTACCTCATTAACCCAAGTCCGATTGATTTGAAACTTGGTATGGAAGTGCATAGGAGTGACCTTTCCCAAATTTGGGCAAATCGTGGTGAAATTTGCATATTTTTAGTTTACACGTCCATAGACTCCCATGTATAAGGCAGATCTCCATAGACTCCCATGTATAAGGCCACGAAAAATAAAAATTTAGTTTCTCATCGTATTCATATTGCAAAAAGGATGCAGTGACACAATTTTTAGTCCCCACGGATGAAGTCCAGTGAGCTTATAGATTGGGTCATGTCCGCCATCCATAAGTCCATCCGTTCACGCATATATCTCGGATATTTTGACAAAATGTCATGTGACCTTGATGACCTTTGATCTCAAATATACATATTTGTCCATAACTCAGTAACCACAAGTGCTACCACCCTTCATATATGGTATGATGGGGCAGCTTATGACGCCACATATTGTACCTTATTAATTATGCGCATATCTAATTTTGAGCGAGCCAATAGAGCTAGAGGTCTGATTTTTGGTATATAGGGATAACTTAGTAAAACAATTTTTTTGACAAAATGTCACGTGACCTCGGTGACCTATGACCTCAAATATACATATTTGTCCATAACTCAGTAACAACAAGTGCTACAGCCTTCATGTATGGTATGATGGGACACCTTATGACGCCACATATTGTACCTCATTAATTATGCGCATATCTAATTTTGAGCGAGCCAATAGAGCTAGAGGTCTGATCCATAACTCAGTAACCACAAGTGCTACACCCTTCATGTATGGTATGATGGGACAGCTTATGACGCCACATATTGTACCTCATTAATTATGCACATATCTAATTTTGAGCGAGCCAATAGAGCTGGATGTCTGATTTTTGGTATATAGGGACAACTATAGGAGAGAAATTTTTCGACCAAATATCATGTGACCTTGATGACCTTTGACCTCGAATATACATATTTTTCCATAACTTGGTAACCACAAGTGCTACACCCTTCATGTTTGGTATGATTGGACACCTTATGACGCCACATATTGTACCTCATTAATTATGCGCATATCTAATTTTGAGCGAGCCAATAGAGCTAGAGGTCTGATCCATAACTCAGTAACCACAAGAGCTACACCCTTCATGTATGGTATGATGGGACAGCTTATGACGCCACATATTGTACCTCATTAATTATGCACATATCTAATTTTGAGCGAGCCAATAGAGCTGGATGTCTGATTTTTAGTATATAGGGACAACTATAGGAGAGAAATTTTTTGACCAAATATCATGTGACCTTGATGACCTTTGACCTCGAATATACATATTTTTCCATAACTTGGTAACCACAAGTGCTACACCCTTCATGTTTGGTATGATTGGACACCTTATGACGCCACATACTGTACCTCAATAATTATGCACATATCTCATTCTGAGCGAGCCAATAGAGCTGGATGTCTGATTTTTGGTATATAGGGACAACTATAGGAGAGAAATTTTTTGACCAAATATCATGTGACCCCGATGACCTTTTACCTAAAATATATGTTTATGTCAATAAATAAGTAACCACAAGTGCTATGTCCTTTGTATTTAGTAGGATGGGAGACCTTATGACAACACACGCTTTACCTCATTATGGGTGATTATGGCTTGCTATAATCATTGTTAACGTCTGGAGCGACACGGGGGGAAGGGTTTAGACCTTGACATGTATGGGTCACCATGCGTCACCTACCTTACACTTCTAGATACATTTGAGACGTAACCTAATCTACCAACAGCCCCGATTACCGTTATCTCAACAAATTACATCACCCTTTCCACGTCATTATCCATGCGCACATCAGTGTGTTCAAAGCTATTTTTCGTCCATTTCAATCTCTGCCACGCTCAAGTTCACATCGCAAAATTCGCCATGCCAAAATCGAAGAAAACCAAGGGCCGCGCCTACGCCCGGGCGGCCACCCGTACATCGACGAGGACAAAGAGACGCCCAGCGCACCTCGACAAATTCCTACTCCAGCCAGTACCGACGGAAACCACACCAACCAACCCTGCCGTCGACATGCCGACAACAGCCGCAGCGGCAGCCGACCCAAGTATATCAGACCACATCGCCAAACTGATAGAAACCGGCATTGCAAGCGCCATTGACTCAATCCGACGTGAACTATGGCAGCCAGATACCAGCAACGCCACAGCAACGGCGCCCATCCCGACGTCCAACTTGCAAGTCCAGCCAACTGATACAGCCGTTGGTGCACTATCACCTGCCTCAGTCGTCGTCGCTGGGCCGGCGACGCTCGCCGCTCCGTCCAGCTCGTACCTACCCAAGGCCACCCAAGTAATCATCCCGCTAATCACGTTAATGAATACCAACCCACCATCACAGCTACCCCACCAGCCTTGACCACCAGCGGTGGCGCTGCGCACATCCGGGATAACTCCACCGCTAGCGGCGCACCTCATAACAACAACACGAGCAATATGGCCGCGCCCTACAGTCAACTCGCCCAGCCAGCTGGTCACAACGCAACGCCATGGCGCCCACCGCCTAGAGCCGGACCAACGGGCAATACTTCAGCAGCAATACCCCCAGCCGACCTGCTCCTGCCGTACGTCGACCAGTCAACACTCAACGCCTTGGCTAACCTCGGTAAGTTCATCGAATTTGGTGACTTGCACCCTGATGCCCTAGCCCCCAACTCATCCAAGGCTACCAAGACACAAGTAGCTTTTGACCCAGACAACCGTGGCGTCGCCACGTTCACAACCGAGGTGAAGCGGAAAGCCATCGACGACTTTGACACCTGGTTACAGTGCTTCCTCGTCTTTTCCTCCTATCGTACATTCTACTACCCACATTTGGCGATCCCCATGGCCAACTACCTTCGTTTCCTCGCCTCCAAAGCTGCTGCCTACAAGCCGGAGGCCTGGCTAGCCTATGACAAACACTTCCGCCTGAACGCTTCCCGCTACCCAGATAGGGCCAACTGGAGCCAGCCAAACCAAGACCTCAACTTCCAGTACTTCCAAAACCAGCCACACCTCCTGCGTCCTACCTGCTTCGGCTGTGGCCAACATGGTCATGTGAAGACTGATTGCCCAAACCGACGCAGCAGCACCACCAACCCGTTCTACTGGGAGAGCCCAGCGAACAAGAAACAGTCTGACCAACCTCCGGTTTGTCGTTCTTTCAACCGAGGCACATGCAAGACACCCTGCAACTATGGCAGACTACACAAGTGCTCCGTGTGTAACTCGACCGAACACGGTGCTCAGCAACACCACCAACGCATCAAATCAGAGACCCCCCAGCCCTTTCGAGGGAGCGACCGTCCACCCAGCGACAATCGCCACGCTACAGCCGACAACGCCAATCAACCTAACTAAGCTCTCAGCTGCCCTGCACGACCACCCGCACAAACAATTCACAGCCAGCCTCATCCACGACCTCACTCATTGTGCCGACATCGGCTTCGGTGGGAACCGCGCACCACGCTACACTCGCAACGCCCAGTCCGCAATGACCGATCCGGATGCCGTCACCACCGCCATAACAAAAGAACTGCGCCTCGGCCACACAATTGGCCCGTTCACCGTGCCACCTCTGCCAAACTTCGTTGTAAACTCGCTTGGACTTCGGCCTAAAAAATCAGGCGGCCACCGCATAATAATGGACCTATCCCAACCACGAAACGATAGTGTCAACCACTACATCAACAAGGAAGACTACACCCTCACCTACTCCCGCGTTGACGATGCCGTCGCGATATTACAGAGACTTGGCCAAGGTGCACTCATCACAAAAGTGGACATTAAGCACGCGTTCCGACTGTGCCCGGTACGGAAGGCGGACTGGCACCTCCTCGGCTTTAAATGGCAAGGGCTGTTCTTCTTCGATCGCGTGCTCCCCTTTGGCCTTCGCTCTGCACCGTTCTTATTCAACCGCCTGGCCGAAGCACTCCTCTGGATCGTCAAAAACAGAGCAAACACTCAGGACTTACTGCACTACCTGGACGACTACTTTGGCGCTGGCCCCCCCAACTCCCCGCGATGCCAGTACCTCCTCGACACCATGCTCAACACATGCCGCGACCTCGCGATACCCATCGCCCCAGAAAAAGTCGAAGGCCCATCACCCACCATGACGTTCCTTGGCATCACGTTGGACACACTTACAATGACACTATGCTTACCCGACGACAAGCTACAGGACCTGCTTCAAACACTTCCCACTTGGCTCCACCGACACTCATGCACTAAACGGGAGTTGCTATCCCTCATCGGCACCCTCAGTTTTGCATGCAAGTGCATTCCCGCCGGTCGCATCGTCCTCCGCCGCATGATTGACTTAAGCACAACCGTACGCAAGTTGCGCGACACGATCACACTATCTGACGCTTTCCGCCTTGACGCGAAATGGTGGTGCGACTTCCTACCGACATGGAACGGCACGGCCTCATTCCTCGATACAAAGTGGACCCTCTCTCGCGACCTTGACCTCTACACCGACGCCTCGGGCACTGTAGGCTCCGGTGGCTACCACGCGGGCATTGGTTCACCGTTGCATGGCCTGACTCTCTCCAAGCCTCAATCGAATGGAAGGAGATGTACCCAATACTAGTCGCTTGTTCAATTTGGGGGCATCGTTGGCATGGCCGCCGAGTGCTGTTTCATTGCGACAATCAAACCGTCGTGCACATCTGGAAAAAAGGCACTACGAGATGCCCTGACATCATGCAACTAGTAAGGAGCATCTTTTATGAGGCAGCCAAAGGAAATTTCCATGTCATGATCGCCCACGTCAGTGGAATTGATAACTCAATTGCTGATGCACTTTCTCATTTACAGATGGAGAGGTTCCGAGCATTGGTGCCAGAAGCGGATGCCGGCCACACACCTGTACCAACGCGACTATGTCCATCCCGCTTGCTACACAACAACTGACGGAACTAGCAACTGCCTACATCCATAACAGTGTGGCCGGGAACACGCGACGCACATACCAGGTAGGACAAAAGTGTTACATGGATTTTGCTCGTCACACGGACTAGCAACCTTACCTGTCACGATCAGGACAGCCATACTCTTCGTTACGAACCTGGCAAATCGAGGACTAGCATATCGAACCATTAAGGTGTACCTAGCCGGGGTGATGCATCACCACGTTGAGCGCGGGTATGCCGACGACGTAACAACGCACGCTCTCCTGCAACGAACACTGCAAGGGATCAGGAGAAGCATTGGAGAAGTGCGCCGGCCACGACTACCAATCACCATTGACCTGCTCCGTCGCCTCAAGGAATGCCTGCGTCAGCGTGCCGACATGTGCAGCAACGACAAGCTCATGGTATGGGCAAGCTTCACGCTGGCATTCTACGGCTTTCTGAGGGTAAGCGAGTTCACCGCTCGATCACCTACAGAATTCGACGTAAACGCCACATTACTCGCCCGGGACATTGTGTTAACGGAAGTGATCGAAATCAGGATAAAGTCATCAAAGACTGACCCGTACGCGCGTGGGCACACCATCCGTATTGCTCCGACCGGGACCTCTGTGTGTGCGGTCCGCTCCTATTGGAAATATACCGGGAACCGCGGATACATGTGCCCTGAAGAACCGGCGTTCCAATTCGCGGACGGCACATGGCTTACGCGACAAAGACTGAACCTATGCCTGCGGGAACTGCTTACCCAGGCAGGGATTTCCGACGCTAAAATGTACGCGACACATAGTTTCCGCAGTGGTGCAGCCACAACTGCTGCCGAAGCCGGCTTGCCTGACTGGCTCATAAAGACACTTGGCAGATGGCGGAGTGACGCGTACCAGATCTACATCAAGACGCCGCGGGAGACCCTTGACGTAGTGCCGAAGGCACTCGCGACACGCCAGCAATTCGATATATGGGTGATTATGGCTTGCTATAATCATTGTTAACGTCTGGAGCGACACGGGGGGAAGGGTTTAGACCTTGACATGTATGGGTCACCATGCGTCACCTACCTTACACTTCTAGATACATTTGAGACGTAACCTAATCTACCAACCGCCCCGATTACCGTTATCTCAACAAATTACATCACCCTTTCCACGTCATTATCCATGCGCACATCAGTGTGTTCAAAGCTATTTTTCGTCCATTTCAATCTCTGCCACGCTCAAGTTCACATCGCAAAATTCCCACCCACCCTCCGCAAAAAAAAAGAAAAAAAAGAAAAAAAAAAAAGTGCCTCGCTGCAGGGTAGCAGCTCACAATAAAAGAGTATTGTATTCCACTAATTTGATGGATTTTTCACAATAAAGTTCCAGGGGGGTACTGTCATGGGCCTGTAGTGGGCGCCCGGTAGCACGTTGCCTGACGCACGGTGCCAGGAGTCTGGTACCGCCGTCCAGGCCGCCATGACGCCTTGACGCCCCCGCCGTGACGGTACATACATAACCCCGGATTTCGGCCAAACACTTGCCTCCGTGTCGTTTCTTTGCGTTAAATTATGTACACATCTAATTCTGGGCAAGCGAATAGAGCTAGAGGTCTGATTTTTTGGCATATAGGGATTAATTAGCAAAATAATTTTTTTTTCAAAATGTCATGTGACCTCGATGACCTTTGATCTTGATTATACATATATATGCATATTTCAGTTACCACAAGTTCTATACCCTCCAATTTTGATAGGATATTAGACCTTAAGATGTCACATCTTGTACCTCATTTATAATGCACATATGTATTTCTTGGCTGGCCAATACTGCTAGAGGTCTGATCTTTTTTCCCGATTTAGAACCATAACTTAGACATGCCTCATGTGTTTCAAATTGGGAACAACGACATAGACCTATGTGCCCATAGATCTCAACATATACACTCCAGTGATACTTCTTAATGACCACATTTCCCTGCCCCATCAAGACTAATACTCCTATTACAAGTGGGGATTATGTCATTGTAAATGACTTGTTGAGTTAATGGTTGTATCACAGTATTCGATATATCTAATTCTGTATTTTTTCCATTTTATGTTCTGAATAATTACATTAAACATATTTCACTGTCTCCAGTACATTTCATGTAAGTATTTTCACTTCATGCACTTTATCCCTTTCACACATGTTCAAATATCTGACCAGAGAACAAACACTAAATAATCCAGGATGGGAGCTACAGTGTCATTGACGCTATTTTTGCAGTACATGGCCAAATGTCTAAAGCCTGTTGCTGCAAAGTAACACGTTTCTATGTTGAATATTGCGTGCATTTGAAAATTGAATTTTCGTAACGACGCCGTTGGCTTTATCAGCATTATTTGTGAACAATTTCGGATGCATACCTGACTGAGACCTAAATAGGGTCATTATAACTTTGACCCTGAGCTCACATTTTATCGACCATTTAGGATGATTTCGGTGACATCGTCTAAGACTCGAGACTGGCAACTTTTAGGTCAAGCCCTGACGTCACATACTCTCAAACAGCTAGGCACTTTTTGTTCACTTCGATATTATGTACGCTATCATCAAGCTTACACTGTCAAACTCCGTGTGACAAGAAACCGTGACACGACCTCTGCTAGGATAATTTCCTATCATTTTGAACATATGATCTTAGACAGAACTAAGACTGTACACTTGTTTCGCACTTGCCATTGGTGGATGGAAATGACGAGAGTGCATGTTATCAGAACATATTTCAAGCCTTTTAGCACCCAAATATCTTGTCACAGGAAGAAGCAATGAAAAGTTGCGCAGTACATTATCTCCCTTTGCTGTCCGTTAGTGTGAAAAAATGGACGACTTTCTGGTGGGGTCCTGGGGCCGTCGTCCTAAGGCAAAAATTTTACGCATTGTTAGCATGACAAACTCATGGATGTGTTTAGGGACTGTGATTTTAGTGTCGGGTTATCTATAATACACCGACACCTCATTTTTGTTCACAGATATCAGTGAAATAAGAAATGAAAAAAAAGAGCGATTGGGCAGATCGACAGAACAGAAAGTGCTTCCTATTTGTCTGTAGACATGACCAAGCCGCAGCTGTTAGCACCTTTAGTCTTTGACATGAATATTGATGACTAGCTAGCCGTTGGGAAGTAGTTTCAGTGTCATTTCTTGTTGGTCGTTTGCAACGGTAACAACTATAGGCTATATGCCTATCCCACACACAGTTTTCCTATCCGAAGATCAAAAGGAAGCAACCCGCACTTTCTTTGCTCGATCAGGATGGGAGCTTTGTCCTATTGATTAACGCTCAAGTAAAGGTCAGAGACAGGCAGATGGAAACGTAGCAGACAGAGACTTTGCCTCCTACGGAAGTGCCAACACCAGAAGTACAGAGAGATGAAGGGCTGCCCGAATGTCAACATTGTTTTTGCCAGCCATCATCACAGCAAGGGAGCGGAAATGGCTCCTTCGCATCACAACCCTGGCCTGAGAAGAAGCATGTAAAAAGACTTTTGGCGGTTGATAGACAAATAGCAAGGCTGGAAAGACCCAAGATATCTGAAGAAGAAATGCCACAGAAACGACGTCTTGACCCGCAGGGAAATGCGCGACTGGGTGCCGACCAAAGTTCGAGGTTTATACCCAAATCCCCAAGGCGTTCCTTATTTGGGACACAGGTGGTATTATAACCACAAAAACGGACCTTCTCAGGACCAATGCCAAACGGTCCTTTTCAGGACCACTACATGATCCAAAAAGAGAAAACCGTGTATCGTTGACTCCTTCCCTGGATGTATGTATGCGTGTTAGTATTTGTTGTTTGTAATCTTTATCTAATTGCATTGCTCTCGGCAAGTGGGGTAAACATCGTTCTGACCACGTACGTGATAAATTTGAATAATCATGATTGACAGTGTCGTGACATTTGAAAATAGGGGTCAAATGCTTGTTCCAGAACACGCTGTTGAAAATATATGCTGGCTCTGACAAAAATTACGACATTTTCAAAGTTTATTTTCGACTCGACTGCATTTGCTGTATATTCATAGACAATATATGCGACATTTGGTGACATCAAACAGCTTGAACACGGTAAAATGACACGATTCTTGGACCAAACACGGCACGTCCGATCAGTAGCATGGCTTTTTGACATTTGCATAGAATTACTGTAATCCAGCATTTATAGGGGAAGTTCCTGTTTAAGTATTTTCACTTCATGCACTTTATCCCTTTCACACATGTTCAAATATCTGACCAGAGAACAAACACTAGATAGTCCAGGATGGGAGCTACGGTGTCATTGACGCTATTTTTATCATTCTGATTAAGTTTCAGACACAATTTTACAGAATGTGGACATCATACTGATATTTATGATATCAGAGAAGGATGCATTTGCAACCAAACTGCTAACAGTTGTTATTTTCCACAAAACTATGGCACCTCTCACATCATGATGTTAAAGCTGTCTAATGCTCTTGGAAAGAAGGACGTTAAGCTGGAGTTTAATCCTGACACAGAGAGTAAGAAAAAATAACGTATAAGAACTTATGCTGAACTAAATAGAAATTGTGTATTGAAAAATATACAATTTTTAGCTTTTTTTGTTAGCCCTAGTGGCCTTTGATAATACCTGTGTCTTAATTACAACTATCATAAAGACATTCTTGATATTCATAAGTTACATACACGAGACCTAGCATAACTAGGTCACTCTTCACTTATAGACACAACTTACTCTGTACTTTACAGGTCATGTTTTCACAAACATTTTGTAATATTGTATTATTAATATTAATTAATATTGTATTATTCTAGCTATACCCAACAAACCCAAATCAGTGAACGCTACAACATCAAGTTCTACTGCTACTGTAAAGTGGTCCCCTCCAACTGACTGGAAGGATTCATACCATTTAATGTACAAGACTGCTTACCAAAAATCAGATGAAATATCAACATGGAATGAGGTATATCTTTCAATTGTATTATCACTATGTACAACAATATTTCATGTAACGTTCTTTGAGTAGCTTGATTAACCTCAGGTTTCTGTAAACTATAGGAGTTGCTGTAGTGATCAGTCAGTCAAGGTGGACTGATCATCGTAACACTTTTAAGCAAATACAAGAATCAAAAGGACCATGAAGGACTTAAATCATAACAGATAAACAAAGACAATCTAGTGTACCTCATGATGTGCATCAAGGTTCAGAGCAGCAAGAACACAGTATGATTTTATCTGAATATTCTAGCATGATATTACAAAACACTCACAAGTTAATTTTTGCAAAAAGAAAAGTGATTGTGATTACATTTCACACAGATTTCTCCCATTTCCATTGCAAACAAATACAATGTTAGCTTGTTGTTAAGAAATATATTCTTGTATTACATCATTATTAGTACAGTGTCTTACTATAGATACTCTGATAGCATTCCTTTAAGACTAAGCTTCGAGGCACCGCTTCCTATCACTGTTTATTTTACCAACCAGAGATTCCATCTGCTGAGACAATATGCCTAATCCATCATGTGCCTTTCTCGTGACTCATAGACACTTTTCCCGCCAAAAGTGCTTTATCTTCGGGAACCTCGCCTTCCCTAATCAGAGACTTTTCCACCCTCGACAGAGACACTTCACGTCACTGGACTCTATGTACGGTCTCTCACCCAAGTGTTATGCTTCACTGTATTAGCCACTGTCTATTATATTAGTATAGAATAAAGTAGTCATTTATAGCATTAGACGACTTCGTCTCCCGACTGCTTACTCAGACCTGGTCATATTCCACACACTTGTTTAATTTTCAATTGATGATAACACATTTGCTTGAATTGTTTTTATCAATTTCATTATACTTGCGCTCTCAGATTATACTGGTAGATATGTTTGCTACAGAGTACACACACACATATATTAAGTTTTCTTATATCATCCCAATCCACTTTCCACTTGGGATAAACTGCTAACGTTCTATTGATAATATATATATAATATAAATATATATATATATATATATATATATATATATATATATATATATATATATATATATATATATATATATATATATATATATATATATATACACACACACCCATGGCAACTTTAGTGTTGTTCAAGTCCTCCTTGATACAGACAGAAATTCTGCTTGTATAAAGACAAAACAGACCCTGCCAAGGGTAGTAAATGAGAGCTAACAATTGGCACTCGGTGTCAAAAATTGAAACATAAGATACCATTTCCATTTATTAAAGCCTTGAGGCAACACACTTTTACGAGCTCACTCAGCATCAAGTAAAATTGTATGTCCCAATGCAGACAGTGTGTCTGGGGAAATTGAAATAAACGAGACGTATGGACCAGTGAATGGCACTGTATCGGGTATGTCAATCTTGAACACAGGGTGCCAATTGTAAACTCTCATTTACAACCAGTACAAGCAAAGTTTCTGTCTGTATCAAGTAGCCTTGATCAACACTAAAGTGGCCACAGGTGTATATAAGGGTTGCTGGAGAATTGATTTTACGATTTAATCTCTTACGTTGTTTTGTGAGACAATATATATATATATATATATATATATATATATATATATATATATATATATATATATATATATATATATATATATATATATATATATATATATATATATATATATATGTATAGGATAAAGCCCGAGTACGAGGGCTCTTCTGGTATATAAAGTCCAACCCAACGATAAAATGTCGAGGCCGCAGCAGCCGAGACATTTTATCGTAGGGTTGGACTTTATATACCAGAAGAGCCCGAGTACGAGGGTTTTATCCGACTTAAAAACTATCGCCCCTAACTGATATATTTTCGTTTTCAATGTGTTTACGTCAGCCGTCCCCTTGTCAATGTAACATGTTTAGGATATTAATTAAAACTTCTATTTGTGAAATAGCCTTCCAGTGTGATGGAACATCCTATAAATGCCCTAGGGCACATTATATAAATGCCCTAGGGCACAGCAGATTTGTGTTGCAGCTGGTTTCCACTGTGTTACCAAATTGAATATTAAAACGTATCAGATGTCTACAGAATATGACATGTTCACTTTTGATTGGACAGTACTTTACTACGGCGCTGTCATTCGTTTCTGGAATTTGGTGACCAAGGCTTTACGAGTAGATAAAACACCCTGAATTGAGCACTCTGATTGGTCAATCAACAGTAGATAGTTTTTAAATATATATATATATATATATATATATATATATATATATATATATATATATATATATATATATATAAAGATATATTTTATATATATGTGTTTGTGTCTGTCTGTGTGTGTCTGTGTCTGTGTCTGTGTCTGTATGTCTGTGTGTGTATCAATAGAACGTTAGCAGTTGATCCCCAGAGGAAAGTGGAATGGGATGATATAAGAAAACATGATTGAAGCACACTACCACCCGGTTTTTTGGTTGGTACCTATTTTATTGAACTTGAATATAACCTGTTGCTACAAAACTAGAGCTTCTTTAGGTGTACTGTATAATGGAGACTGCAGAGATTGTACTGATAGATAAATAACTGCTGAAATGATCTGTGATTTTGAGACTAATGTACATTAGTTTGAAATCACAGATCATAACTTCATCTTTGATTGACTTTGTAAAACAATTGCTTTTATTCCAAGTTCTGTGAAGCAGTGGTTTTCGTTATCATTTACAACATTTATTTATCAGTACAATATTTTAATGAACTTGCAACATAACGTTTTGTTCAATAAGGGGAGAGCCATTTGATTTCTGGGGGTGTGTGGAGGATTTTGAGAAAAAAAAATTGTCACCAGGTGAGATAGAAGAAAAAAAAATTGATTCTGTCATGGCCTTAGAAAAAAATTGTCATAACAGACAGAAGTAAAAAAAAATTGTCACAATGCACTGGCAAAATTTGGAAACCTTATTTTCATGTATTCTTTGCCGGCGCTCCGCCATAGGCAGCGCAAATGTTTTTACCACAAGCAATTCTTATGTTTTTTCCCAAGCGCTTATGATATAAGCATGCACTACATAGGTCTACTTTACACCTCAGTACACTCACTGTTTTCCTTCCCTTTTCTGACTCAAGAAATCATATTTCAGGATTTCTGTTGGAATATCTCAATGGCATAGGCACTATCTAAAGGGGACAATTTGACTTCTGTAAATTGTGAAAATTTAAAACACAAGACAGGAGTCAATAAACTAGTGTTAAGACACCGTTAAGACAAATCACTAAATCAACAAACTGGTTTACCGGGGACTGAGATCACATCACCAGGGTCAAAGCACTATCGATTCACCGGTGTCTCGCCATGTATTCAGAGAAATGTGAGGGGGAGGGGGTCACTAAAAAAATTGAAAACTTCAAAATGTGGAGAGGAAGAAGGGGGGTGGGGTTACTCAACTTTTTGTGCGAAATAAATTGAAACATCTCAGATTGCACCATTGCACACATCCATTTCTTAAAATTGTCAATGCGAGAGGGGGGCACCCCCTCTCGAGCTCTCCCCCTTGGGTCTTCTAACAGTTTTACTGGTTAAAGACAAATTGAAAATACCTCTAGGATTGCACTACACTGCACCGTGGCACACATCAATTTCTCACAATTTTCACAGGATCTAGGACAAAACTGAATTGAACTGAACTGTTGTGAATTCATCCTTTGTTATCACAGAAACATGTTTTAATTTACCTCAGTTCAATGACCATTTTGACAGTTAAACATACCATATTCCAGCTTTTCATTAGAAGCTGGCAGCTGGAGAAGTGACACAAGAAGGTCACAGATTTTCCGTTCCTGTATATTCATTTGTCTTCAGTCTCTGGCAAACAGAACTGTTTTTCACAAATTGTATTGTCATTGTTTGGTTGATGAATATTCTGACCCAAACACTGATCATGCAAAAAATCTAAAAAATATCAGTGTTCAATATCATTTTCAAACAGTTTTACCGAGTGCAAAATAAACTGAAACTCCTCTCAGATTGCACCATTAAACATATCAATTTCTCAAAATTTTCAATACGGGAGGGGGAACCCCCTCTCGTGCTCTCCCCCTTGGGGTATTCTAACAGTTTCACTGAGTTAAAAAATTAAAAAAAAACCTCTCAGATTGCACCAGACTGCACCATTGCACACATCAATATCTTAAAAATTTCCTTGCAAGATAGGGGTGACACTTCCCCCTAAGCCTCTTGCGTGTTCTCGCCCTGTACTTTCAAATTCTGCCGGTCAGATATCCTAGTGAAAACCCTGTCATAATACCCATCCAAATTAAACAATATACTATATGGTTAGATACTGCGTGAGCTTTTATATCTTTATTTTATTGTGTCTTTGAATTTTATTTTGATGGGTTCACCTTTTTTGAACCATCATGAGATAACTGATGATAGTCTAGCAGGGTACATCAGGATTTGAAAGGTCTTTACTGTTGCTGTATTTTGTAAATTTTACAATTACATGTATTGGTATTTAACTTTTCTGAGTGGGGGATCAGTCACAATTTCAGAGTTAACCTCCCTCTCTATAGAGAGGGAGGTTACTCAAATTCATCATGGTTGGCGAGGGGGGGGGGGTCACTCAAAATTTCGGAGTTTCAGGCTGTAAATAATTACGGCTCCCTTATATACAATGCATTACAAACTTGATGACCAATGTAAAAAAATTTGCACTGCTACTCCATTTGGAAAAAAAAAATTGATGCAGGTCTGACAGTAGAAAAAAATAATTGCTGTCACTCTGACAGGAAAAAAAAAATTGCTCCCATACCCACTTCCTCCATACCCCCCCCCCCACACGAAATCAAATGGTTCTCCCCTATGTACCGGTAGAGCTTCTTCAGGTGCACTGCATAATGGAAAACACAGAGATTGAAGTGATTGAAGAATGCATTTTTATGCAAATTATGCAACTTAACTGTAAATTAATGTGGGGATAGATATGTTTTTACATATTCTATATTCTCTTAGTAGTTTTGAAATTTGCAATGTCCACTGAGCTGCTATGATCTACATGTATTTTTCTTTTATTGACAGGAACTACTAACTGATGAAGACCAAACCAGAAAGGAATTAAACGGACTCAGCCCATTTACCAAGTACCACTTCAAGGTTGCATGTCTATCTAACTATATTTGTGAGAAAGTGACCATATTGAACAATAGCATAAGTAAATGGAGCGAATGGTCAGAAACTGTTGATGCTACAACACAAGAAGCAGGTAGGTGTTTAATAATAATAATAATAATAATAATAACAACAATAATGGTTTTTTTTACCAAACGTTTGTGACCACCTGGTCAAATGGGAATGGTTTACATAATTAAAAAACTTTATCAGAAATTATATTTACAAAGAATTAACAAAGGGTCAACCGGCAGTAAAAATAAACCCGCCCTTAAAACACTAAAAATCCTTTAAAAAACACTAAATGTTATTTTAAAAGACATTACCAGACCAAGAAACATACTCTAAAAAGAAGACTCTAGCACTTACCAGAGATTAACACTGTGCACAATGGTACTGTTGTCCTTATGCTTTGTTCTGCTATTGAATGTTACCCTCTGACTACGACGTGTTTGGTATTTGTGACAATGAATATAGGGAATGAAAAAAGGCAATTTGTGATTTGACTTTAAAACATTTAAAGCATAATTTTTGAATAGATGTTGACGTCTGGTCTCCAAAGTATTTAGGTTTAACAAATCAAGTGCCTCACTGTAGGGAATAAAAGGGTAGATGATTCTCAATGCTCTTTTCTGCACGTTTTCAATTGCAGACCTGAGTTTATCAGTTAGACCTCCCTGCCAAACAAGGCATGAATATTCAATGCAGGATCGTACTTTGGTGATGTAAATGAGCTTTAACTCATCTTTACTAGCTCCATACCTACTCAAAATTCAAATACATAGTTGAATAAATAGTTGGTGTTTCGTGTAACAGAAGCAGGTGAATTGTATGTAAGTTCTTTGACATTAATGTCACTCAATGTAAGCTAGGCCATTACAAATTTATGCACGTGTTGAATATGTATACACAGATCGGTTATACAAGTTCACCTTGTACTTTATAATTTAGTACAACCAAAATGTCTGTAGAAGCTATTGATTTCCTGAAAGGTTTGGTCATGAAAATGAGAGGCATCTTCCTCCATAATTGTGTTAAGTTAAGAAAACTTTAAGCAAAGCCAAAGCTTTAAGCAAAGGAATAACAATTTGACAGATTTTTAAGGAGAATTGGATTATGTTACAACTTGTTCAGTTTCTTAAGAGTTGCCTTCCCGAAATGAGAGTCTGATTGACTTCATTGCATAGTCAAAAAGTGTTCATATATTTCAGCTCCAAATGGCACAGTGAACATCACTGATATCCGTCAGCTTGAATTCGATGAATTTGAAAACAGGGTGTACAGAGTTGAATGGGAGGTAAGATCATTCTATAAAAAGTCAAAACTTCTAATCAGTTGTTTGAGTGCAGTATAGTTTGCAAAGTACCCTTACCGAAACTTATTTCTACTGCAAATTTGCCGTAAGTTTGCTGCAAATATGCAGCAAGCATATAGCTTGCAGGAAGGAGTTGCAGAAGTTTGCAGGTAGATGTGACCCTCCTGCAAACCCTTAAGTCAGTTTGCAGCAAATTTGCGGTAAACGACTAAGTTGCTGCAAATTTGCAGCAAACCAGATTATTGCTGCAAATATGCAGCAACACATGATTGACATATTTCCCACTATTTCATTACCAGGGAGTACACACTACACACTGAGTACTGTTGCACTTCGTGACCAGTCATGTGTAAGCAACATAAAATTGATCTTTCATTCATATTTTATGTTCATTTATTTCATAACAGACAATCCACTTTTTAAATTATAATAACTGGTAATGCTAGATAATGAACAGCTTCAGTTATGCTGGTGAAAGCATTGCATGGATATAGAGTGCATCTATAGTATATACTGTAGTGACATGATGTAATAAAAGTGCCCTTTGAAAGTTTGACAATCTGGTTGGGTAAATTATGGTTGGATCGAAAACTGAATTTTAGGGAAACAAATTTTTGAAACAGGGACTTGTCTGTCTTGCAAGTTACACCCTGTATTTTCTGCGAATGATACCAAAATGCAAACAGTTTCGAACGAAATGTGCGTTTGATGATGGTCTGTAAGGACACGTCGTAGACTTTTGTTACTGCAAATCTGTACAGTAATGTTTCCGCTACTACCTCCAAGCAGAGTAGTGGCTGTGCTCCAAGCTATTCATCCCATCAATATAGTACATGTATACGGTACGTACAATGCACTGCAGCTTACAGTCTGTCCCATCGATGCCGCTGACAAAATCTCGCCTTCTGATAACATGGGTCGAGGTAAAAGGCTTTTGTCCATGTTTTCAGCGTTAGAGTTATATTGCCGAGCAAATATTTGAGGTTTAGGATTACACTCCATCCCGAGTCGCTGTACGAAAATTCAAAGTGCCGCTTCACCAACGTCCAACACGTCCTATGTATCAGCTGCGAGCAGCCGACATGTTTACACTCTCTGGTCACGGTTCATCAAGGTCAGTTCGCGCATTGATATTGATTCTTTGTGCTGAAAGAATTTTTACTCTCTTTTTAGTCTTTCTATGATATAAATAACCATTTTCATTAAACTAATAAATTAAATGCTTATATTAAGTATGAAATATAACGGATTGGTGCAGATGTAGAGTCAATTCCAGCTAAAACGGGACTACTTTATCAATCGCGTAATGATTTATAGATCGCACTTCCGTTATCGTCATGAGGCTTGATCGGCGCGAAGTTAGATTTAGTACCATCGGCCAGTGTCGGCTGCCTACTTGTGAGCAGGGAGTTTTCTAGTGGACAATTTCGTGATCTTTCTATGGAATCGCCAGCCAAATGATATCACAGTGTTGGAAAAACGTGTATACAGTACCAGAGACAGGCGGAGTTCTAAATTTGTGAACGCGAGCGGCAGTAAAGATGCCGACTATATTTTCTTAGTACGGTATTTACACACAGCACGGTGAGACCTGCAACCGAACCGGGAATCGTCCAGCGTCTGCGAGCCGTTCAGAAATGTAAGTCAATGTATCGTTCGTCTGTACATCGATCGCTATAATTAAGTTCTGTAATCGTTGTATTGCAATCTTTACCTAAAGATAAATTTTCGTTGAGTACTGTTTATACTGAATTCACTTTCGTTTCACAACAGTTACTTACAGTAAGTGCTGAGATTTTTGCAGATTGTCGCCGTCGTGTATGTAAACAACATACGGCGAGTTGTCCGCTGTCGGACATTTTAATCATTATTAATTTAATTTCGATCATGAATATTTATGCATTTTCTGCTTCAATTTTTCAACTTGATTTTGTCTCATTTTCAAATAATTATCGATTTCTTTCATGAAATTTACAATGTTTGGTCAAACGGTAAAGACTTACACTCTTCCCTGAACGATTTATATTTTTCAGAATCCATTGCTGGTACACTAAAGGGGACAAGAAATTCAGAGAACAGAAAGCCAAATCGCAGCCTTTGACAGTAATGTAAATGTTACATGAAACTTCTCAAGTCGAAAGAAAATCTTGACATGATCATGACACTTATGTGGCATGAAATGAACATGGCATATAAAATAAATTGTACCACAATTGAATTTAACCTTTTTTTCTCTGTCTCTTTTTGTTTATAATAACTTTATTTGCGCTGACCATTTTTTCTTGTGAAACTGGTATTTCAGTGTTTAGTTGGATAAATAATATTTATATATTGGCGGACTGTGAACAGCACAAGATGTGTTTTATCCAACTAAACTCTGAAATACCAGTTTCACGAGAAACAATGGTCAGCGCAAATAAAATAATTTGCTGTATGGAGTTTGCGGCAAATTTTCAGTAACATTCAAATTAATTTGCCGCAAGTTTGCTGCAAGGATTGTGCCGCAAATTTGCTGCAAAGAGTTTGCAGCAACATTGCGGCAGGGAGTTTGCTGCATATTTGCAGCAAGTTCACAAGAAACCTAATTTGCATCTGAAAAATGAACCACCCGCATATTTGCCGCAAATAGTTTGCTGCAAATTTACTGCAAAGCTTGCGGCAAATTTGCAGTAACAGTTTGCGGGAGGCCTAAAATTTCGGTAAGGGTATGCAGCAGGGCTCGACGCAAGGTCAAATCATCCACTAGCCCGAAGGACTAGTAGCAGTTCATTTTTAGTAGTCCTAAATGAAATCTACTAGTCCTGCTAAAGCAAAGCCAAATGTTGCTGTCATGTTGTAAAGAGGTGTATATGACCATTCTCATATTTTTTGTCGCAAAGGTTTTTAAACCCAATGACTAACTTTCATGCAAGACTAGCACATTTGCTTACTGCAAAATGTTTAACTTTGAATCATATATAAACCACAAAAATAACCTGAATGAAATGTCCTGTGTAGGAGGAGAGGTCATGAAAATGGCCTATTGCCATCAAGAATAAAATCAGACGTAGGAATGAATTTGTTGGAAAATTCTTCATAGCTCAGGTAGTGCGCCATTAATTTGCAAAGAACATGTTTGTTCATAATGGGGACAGATTTGTTTCTCCAGAACTGAAATTCATACAGCCATTCACAAATGTTCCTGTGGAGTGCCTTCATATTTTGACATATATCACATTTTAAAATTGACCAGCTTGTGGGGAGGACCTCTCATTTGTAATAATGGTTTGTGAAAAATTTTGTTTTTAATAGTAAAAATGTTGCATTTTACCATTTCATGTGCTTGTGTCTTTTATGAGTTTTTGCCAGTTACTGGTAACAAAATGTGATTAGCACAAAAATAACCAATGACTCCCAGAAGTGATTGGATACAACAGTCTGATACACCCATTTCATACGTTGTTTTTTCACTACTGTTTTAAGGTTCACTTCACTATTATTGCCCCAATAATTTACACTTTTCCATTAAAATGGCAAAACAATAAGTTGCTAGCACCAAGTTATTATCGGGTGAGGAATTCCCTCACCTGTACAAGCAGTAGCAACTTGCCATAGCACTGTTTTGGCAAGCTGGATGGCTCTTTTTAAGATCAGCTTCAATCAAGCTAGGGGGTCTTGACTATATATGGAGGTCAGCATGTGGAAGGCATTCTAAAGCAGGGTCAAGCTGGCTACGAACTATCGGAGGTGTTGTTTGGGAATGCCCCTGAAGAAATCTTTAGAAAAATCTTCTTTGAAAGGCAAGGATACAGTGTTTGAACGAAATTGTGGGGTTGCTCATGGTTTTAGGCGAAGTGATGAGCTTCAAGCAAACCAAAATACACGACGTGCAGACAATTCCGTTTGATGCTCAGCGTTGAGCCATGTTTCCCGGGGCCATGTTACTATGGCGTGTACAGTATACACATATTGACTTGCCATGAGGCCGTAGGCCGAGGGAAACAGTCTGTTTTTTGGGGTGACTCACAGGCCCGAGGGGTTAAAGACGTATGCTGTTGCCCCCATGGCCAGTCAATATGTGTTTTGTAACGCACCTCCTCCGTAGCCATGCATAAGAACGTTCTATACACAAAACTTGTCGCATGTAGGCCTACGATGTAATATGTTGGAGTGGTTCTAAGAAAAAGTTTTTCCCAAAAGAATCTGCAAAACGTTCAATACACCGTTGATTATTATAGTTTTTGTCCGTATCGAGTCCTTGTTGGAAACCAAAGCATTCAATTCTTCTTCAGAAAGTAGGATAAACCAAGAAATTTCTCGACTATCGTTTCGATCGGCCGCAGACGACATCTTTGTTTACATTCCGGTCCGCGTTCGCATCAATGTCGTTTTTGACGTCAGCGGGCATCATTTTTCGGAACTGATGCCTGGCAGGCAACAGTTCAAACAAATGATGCCTGATGACGTCGTTTACGTGGATCAGCACAAAAAGAATGCATCCCACGTGACTATCAATTGGCGAATCAGAATACAGACTGCGGATGAGGTGTGTTACAATACAATTTGATTCTCCGTAGCAGGTAAACAGTTTCATTTTAAGTTGGTGATCAATAAAGTTTGCTTCACTGTTTCACTGTCCAATTTGTTTGGGTAAAAGTTAGTTTATTTTTATATAAAATGATCGAGGCTTGGTTCATTCTTATCGAATGAGTGGCCCGGCGTCCCATTAGTTTTGTAGCGATAAACTTTCCTGGACAACTACGGAACTTGAAAATTGCACTAGTCCGCAGGACTACCTCCGAAGACATTTTTACTAGTCCTCTTGAAAATTTACTAGCCTCGGGCTAGTGGGCTAGCGCTTATGTCGAGCCCTGTGCAGTAATATGAGTGATACATTTTTGCCAATATAAAGTTTTTAGCTCTCATTTGGTACACCAAAGAGAGCTTTTCGTATAAGGTGAATCAGTTCATTTGCATCACATTTACATGTTGTCTGTATGTCTGTATGTATGTATGTATGTATATGTATGTATGACTGTATGTACATATGTATGACTGTATGTATGTATGTATGTATGTATGATTGTATGTGTGTATGTATGTATGTGTGTATGTATGTATGTGTGTGTGTATGTGTGTATGTATGTATGTATGTATGTCTGTCCGTACAGATCAAAAACTCCAAAACAGCAGCAGCTACCGTCTTAGTATTTGGTATATAGGTGCACCCAGGGGTGGAGATGTGAATTCGTTCAAATGAACATGTCAGTGTCAAAATATGCAAATGAGGGAAAAGAAGAAAAAATCCTGCAAACTGCTAAAACTCAGTAACCGTTGGTTAGATTTTGGTTTATACTAGGTATGTAGTTCCTGTAGATATTCTAAACTTATGTGTGTACAACTAGGTATGTAGTTCCTGTAGGTGTTCTAAACTTATATGTGTACAACTGTGGATGAAATTTGCATGTTTGTATTTTTGGGGTAATCTTTTTTAGTTTTTAGTCAAAAAGTATTCTTCTCTGAAACAGCTTGTCCAATTGCTTTGAAAGTTGGTATCCATGTTCCTCGGGATGACCTCAGTCAAGTTTGTGAAAATTGTAGTAAATGTTTTTTTGTCATTTTGGTGCAATTTCCCCTATTTTCGGTCAATTTTTTTTTTTCTCCAAAAACTGCTCACCTGGTTGCTCAAGATGTGATGGCTCAAGATGTGATCTATTCAAATTCTTATGAAATTTGCAATTTTGTATTTTTGGGCAATTTCTTTCATTTTTGGTCAAAAAATGTATTTCTCAAAAAGTACTCATTTGGTAACTTTGATATTTGGTTCCTAGGGTTTATCTTAATATGATACATTGAAATCAGGATGAAATCTGCAATTTTGTATTTTTTGGTCAATTTTTACCATTTTGGTCAACACTTTGTTTCACAAAATGTATACTACTTTAAATAGCTTTGATATTGAGTAGAAATATCCCTATGGACGATCTTAATTTAATATGTTCAAATTATAGCTTCTTCAATTACACATTTTTGCAACTGTTTTTGCCAGTTCGGCCTGGCTGACCTGAAGTGGGCTGTCAAAGATTTCCTCCTACATTAACACGTGTCACAAAAAGTTATTCTCTACATAACACAAAGGAGCTTTATCTGCTGCCAGGTCGCTTGTTTTAAATATACAGAGAAATATCTTCAATTTCCTATTTTTGTGAAGCTTCCTTATTTTTGATGGAAAAAAACTTACAGAAATAGTCCACTGTATCGATTCCATAAACTTTTCAGGTTGTGTTGATATGAACAAAATTAATAAATATCATTTTGTGAAAAGATTTTCTGATTTTTGGCAATTTTATTCCTACAGGAATTAAGAATACATAATGTGGTGATTTAGTGAGCATTTCATGTGGTAAACTTGATTGGTGTTAAAATGAGGTAAAAGAATCAATAGAAAGCACAGCTGAAGGTGATTTTAGCATGTTTGGTTTTGTGTATAGTCCAAAGTTTTTTTAATGTGTTAGAGTATCAAGGTTGTAAATAGCTCATAAACTTCCTGTCATTGTATCTCATCATGTAAATATTGTTGATAACAAAGGGTAGACCATTGATATCCTGATGGGTGATCTGGAACATTAAAGATTCCAAGCAAATGTCAGTGATAAATGAATCTGCCAGAAAAGGCTTGTTTAAAAGCAGGGCTTGACAATTTTTTTTCCAGTTCACTTGTCCGTCGGACAAGTGGAGTTTCAATTTCACTTGTCCTCTCAAAAATTTTACTTGTCCTCCATTTGTAATAATCAAGACCAAAATACTTGCGACTAATTCTGTAGCGGCTTTCAGGGCTGTCTTATTTTGGTAATTTTTGCTGATGTTTATGCCGATTTTTCTCAAAAGTTTACATTGAAGTACACAAGAGGCCGTATAACGCCGGGAACACACAGACCTGTACGCAGGGCTAACATTGAATTTGAAGGTACCGTACATATCATACATCAGCTTCCTGTGTTTGGCAAGCATAAATGCTGTCGTAAAAAGATTGGTCAGTTTCTGTCGCTGTCGTCGTCATTCGGTTCACGCATTGCGAGTGCATGCAATCGGGGTGTTGGCAAGTGAAACCGTATCGGGCTCAATGGGACCCACAGAATTTCCACAATGCTTGTCCCCGTCACGATCTCATCTGCGATGCGCCAAACAGCCCAAATGTGGTTGACTAAACTCGTGAGACCTGAAACATGTTGCATCCGTCAAGAAAAGCATTTCGCTTGGTTTGGCCATGGAGGTAGTCTCTTCTTACCTCCATGGTTTGGCAATGGTGGGGTATTTGAGACAAGACGTACACATACATAATATTTTGGAACCGTCATATTTCAACCAAGGCCACTGAATAAAAGGAAAGGTGGAAGAGTGGAAAAAATACTGTACAGTGGATCAGGTAGAAACTAATGCTAGCTCATCGATCTTCAGACTCCCAAGAATATCAAATGGTCCACCCCCATGTCTTTGTGCACACATTTCACAATGCAGTGTATCTCAGTATCTCAGTTGAAGATTCCAAGTCAGGTCAGATGTGAAAGGAATAGTCAAGTGCACCACAGCCACCACCCTTGTGACATATTGGTTTTATAATATGGATAGTTTTCAATCGGGTGCGAACTCACAACATAGGGCATCAGTCGCCTAATGGACAGGCAACAGACTGAACCGCTCGGCTAAATTCCCACTCTCAAAAAGGAGTGGTTCAATAAACGGCTAAGTTGTTACATTTTTCTGACAATAAGTTATTCCAAAAGTGGATGCACCAGTTGCACTGGAAGAAAACGATGTTTACTTTTCCCTGTGTAGGGTTTCTGAGTTAATGGTTGTATGTGGAAATCTCTTAATGTATCTGGTGTATGTGTGACTGCCATCAATAAAAATACCGTCAAGGACACTATGTGCTCACATTCGGTTTGAATTGGTCCATTCAAGAAATATTTAAACCAGGAAAAACAAGAATGACAAAAGCAAATAAGGTATCCAACTTAGGTACTGGAGGTTATCTTTAGGAACATGCATATCAACTTCTATAGCAATGGGAGAAGCAGATCCTAAATACATAAGCAAATGTCAACAACAAAAAACAGAGAAGGCTTGATAAAAAGAAAAGGTGGGAGTGGGCAAAAAATGCACAAGGGATCTGGTAAAAAAGTAATGCTACATCATCAATCTTCTAGACCCTATCCCCTCCTGAATATCAAATGTTCCAACCCTTGGTATTACATAAGACCAAATGACAGGAAGTACATGTACAACCTTGGAGATTTTTTAATTAATGTCATGAGTGTTATCATTCTAATGTAAACAGCACTTAAGGTAGTTACAGATAGTGAAATGCCTTCAACTGTGGGCAGTGATTACAACATCTGGAATTATCCTGGATCCAAATTTCTCATCAGTTCTTGTATGTCTTACATAGAAAAGTTGCAAAAATTGGTCCAAAATGGAAAAAATCACCTCAGCTTTGTTTTCTGGATCAAAGTTTCCTACAAATTGATACCAAATATGACAAAATTATGTTCACAGCCTTCAAAATTGTCTCACAACATATCCTGGGTTGGTGTAGGTCATTTAAAGGTCTGGTGAAATGCCCATGTTGCAAAATCACAGAAATACAGTTGATGGTCTATAAAACAGTTACATTCATTTTTTTTTTCGTTTAGCGCGCGTGATTATGAAATATGGCAAAAGAAAAATGCAATGTGGGCGTGTCCCCCGAGCCTCTCCAGTCGACTTTTTTCGGCTTTCCGAAGTTTGCCCGACGCCGTATCTCATAACGGGAAGTAAGGTATTTCACACCTCCGTAAGCTCCCTACGGGGGGTAACTTCTAGGGTTTCCGCTTACGCGATCAGGACAGTGTCCTCCTTCACAATGGGAGAACGTTGTTCTTTTGGTGGCTGTGACAGCGGCAAGAACATGAACGGCTCAACTGTAAACTTTTTCAAGTTCCCGTCAAGTGTTGAGTGTTTGAACCATAATGTGCTTGTCTCTGCTGGTTCGTACGATCGGCCACGGTCCCTCGGCTGAGCCTGCCTCGCTACTCGCTACACAGAAGGTTGGGACCGCATGAACACCAACATGAACACCAACACTGAACGTTGTGACTGCCATTAAAATGCACTTGTCTACAACACGGACAGTAACTTAAAACGTAAATGGGACTGTGATTAAAATGCACTACAACCACAACACGGAAGGTGGTTGGGACCACTATGCAAATCAGCTGCATGAACAGCAACACGGAATGTTGAGACTACCATTAAAACGAACAACAACACGGAACGTAGAGATCGCGATACAAATCGTGGAGGTAGAGTCCTCCATGATACAAATCGACAGCAACACCGAACGCGTCATTGGGACGGCAATTAAATTGAAGAACAACGGGGAATACCGGACCACAAGAACCGCGATGCAAATCGACCGCAACATGGAATGTTGAAGACCGTGATTAAAATGCACAACACAGAACATCAAGACCGCAATGTAAATCAACTGCAACACCGAACCGTGTTGCCTCGATTAAAATGCGTATGTCTGCTATGTATAGCAAAAGTTTCAATTCTCGCGAGCGAGCGTTCCTAAGCCCGCTGTACACTAGACAAAATGACGTCAAATTTATCGCGAGGGCTCGATTGCGTGTGTCTAAGTTTCACTTCTCGCGAGAGCCATTTATGCATGCTGTACACCACTAGACTAAATGACGTCAAATCTCTCGCGAGACTTGGCTCGATTGCAAATATGTACGACAGAAAGAACGCAATAATATACGGAAGTAGACACAGTTTTTGCGAATCGCCAAGAGAGAAGCACAGATTAAACAAAAGACTAAAAAACCCATGTTTTTTCTTTATTTTACCATATTTTTTAAACAAAAATCAGTTTCGCCGCTGTGGCGAATTAGGATCGAATTTTTTTTTCGCCACTTTGGATTTCGATTCGCATTGGCGAACGTGGCAAATGGGCAGCGCGAATAGTGTTTTGTTAGCGGATACCTGGCAGAGATAAGGCGGCGTTGGACCACTATTCGATGTAAATGAACACACCTGTGACGTCACAGACGGCCAACCATTATCCCCGCTATGGGCGTGACCTGAGTGTCGCAAAATGACCCTATGAAAGCCGCGCATAGAAATATCAAAAAAATTAACACTTGCGCGTACTTAAAGGTTGCAATTCTGTCGCGAGTGTAATAGTATTGACCTCCTGGAAGATATTCAGTCACACGAACGGGACCATTTCACCAGACCTTTAAGGTCACAAACTGAGAAAATTACCTAAAATATACGAATTTTAGGGTGTCCCAACACTTTGAGCAGAAAATTTATCTAATAACATCTTTCGGGACTTAATACCAAATTACAAAGCTATCAAACAAGGGACTTTATACCAAATTACAAAGCTATCAAACAAGTAATTTTGAGATAAAGTTTTCTTGACTGAAAATGACAATATTGTCTTAAAAATACAAATTTTTATCTTTCAGGACAATTTCCACATATCTAACTATTGTCATCTCTGTACGTCTGTGTATCGAATATGAAAGCTGTCTGTCCAGGAGTTTTAAAAAGGAAACACTGTTTAAGATTTTTTGACCAAAAATGACAGAATTGCTCAAAAATAGTAATTTTCCCAATTTTGTCATAATGTCAACAAATTAGAAGAGTAGTACCCTTGCAAAGAGACAACCAAAATTTGAGAGCGATTGGGTTGGCCGTTTCAGAGAAGAAGAATTTTTACTGAAAATGAGAAAAATCACCAAAAAATTCAGCAAAAATACAAAATTAAGGATATCTTCACAATATTCATGAAACTGTATAAGATTCACCTAGGGTACTTGCACACAAATTTTAAAAGCAATCAAAAAAGCTGTTCTTGAGTTATTTATTCTTAACCATTTTCACATTTTGTAAGCTCATTTGCATAATTTTGGCAATGCAAACTTCATTTGAACAAAATCCCATCTATAACCCGGATGCATCCACACACCAAATAACAAGCTGAAACGTGCAGCGGTTTGTGTGTTTTTGATGTTGACGGACATACTGTACGTACATACATACATACACACATACATACAGACGCCATTGACTTCAGCCTATACGATAAACTCACATTGGTATCACCAAATGTGAGCTAAAAAGGAAAGAAAACAGGGCAGTCATGTTGAGGGCGCTGCACAGGCAAGCACCATTTCACCTCTTTCCTTGTGGACAAAGCCGCCTCTCAGAAATTAGTTCTATTTTCTATATGGGTTTTGATGTGTCAGATTCTCATTTTTACTCAGAAAGTGATGCTTGAAGTTGAATAAGAATTTTTCCAAAACAGATTGTTGTACTTCGTAACTTAATCCGTGTCAAAGATGATACACGTGGTTTACTTCAGATTTGTACTGTATTCCTACGCCTTTGCCACTACAGGACAGAGAAAGCTGAAGAAACTTTGTACTCGTCAAACTTTCTCCTCGTATCAGAATTGTCCTGATTCCAAGGCCTTACAGGTCGCCAGCGAGTTTTTACTGTGATTGCCAAAGCCTTATCGAATAAAGCAAGTCTGAGACGAGTTCTTGTATACTGATCTGATGTCAATTCTGGTTTATTACGATGACAAACACGAAGTTGTACATAGATGATTGTACCGTTGAAAGTGATGTCTACACGTTTCGAAGAACCAGAAATATGCTTTGAATTTATAGATCATTAGGCTGTCAGACCTTCAGACCAGTAACATAGAACGCTATTGCTTTACACAGTTACAAGTGTGACTTTTCTGCACATTTAGACTGATGACATTAAGACACTGCAAACTTGAAATATTTTCTGTTGCATTCCATATGATGCCCCCTTTTAGTGGATATACTAAACAGTACATAAATTTATGTTTGACACATTAAACGAACATTCTCAGGATTTTACAATTGTGTCAAATCTTTCTGTACTACTGGAAGTATAATTCATTGAAACCCACATTTTCTAATTTTACCCTTTCTGTAAATTGATATTGGCCTCTGTCAAAATTTATCACTTAGCTGCCTGCGTGCACACACCCCTGGAATTTTGGTAACAAACGTAGATCAATCTTTACTCCAGCCATTGATCTTAATTGGGCTCTTTGCTCACTAACTGGATACAATCATGGCAGAGAATAATGGAACAGTGCCACCTACAGGCAATGAAGGTAAGCACACTGAAACTATGCAGACTTCTTTATTTTCTGAGGTCCCAGAGACGGATTCTAAAATTGCAAAATTAGGTACGGAGAGCGATCCTGGATTACGCAGATCAAAATGGGTGCCTATACTTTCAATGAAAGCAAAAGAAGGTAAGTTATTCATTCTCACAAAAGGTTTCTTGAAATCACATGATCAATTGTTACCACATGTCGCTCATCCAGAGCTATTAAATAAGGAGTCTGTTGAATCCCTCAATGCATTTTTGAAAGAAATTAAGGCAAGTCACGCTAAAATGCTGGAAAAGTATGATCAGATCTGGGCTATATCACAAACACCAGCCAAGGATATTTTGAAAGCTGTTGACCGGATAACTTCAAGTGTTGATAAAGTCGTCATTCATGCAAGATGTCTCCTTGAACGCGCAGAAACTCAAGAGTGTTTTCTTGATCAGCCAAATATTTTGTCACGGTACAGAGTCAAACATGTCTTCCCACTCAAGATCATCAAAGCGATCAAGTACGTCATCGATCCGAAAGGCTGCTGCAATCAAAGCAGCTGCTCTTGAAGCAGAACTGAGAGTGAGAGAAGAGGAAGCTGCTAGAGAAGAAGAATTACAACAACTAGAGCTCAGAGAGAAGGCCCGAGAATTAGAGCGACAGAGGATAGCGAGAGAACTTCGTGTTGAGCAAACCAAAGTAGCAGCCTGTGAGAGAGAAGAATTGCTTGATATCACCCCAGTGATGGAGACAGTCCCGCCAATTTCATCGGTAACACCACCACAGCCAGCAGCTACAATTCCAACATCCATTGTGAAAACTGAACTGGTGAGCCAACCAGCAAAAACTTACACAGCACCTCCATCAGTTATAAAGACAGAGCCAGCTAAACCAACATTTGCTGATTCAGACAAACGTAAAAGGATAATTTATTCCATCAAACAGGGAAACAACAACATACAAAACTAAACAAGGACAGCCTACAAGTATTGGTTGAGAATTTGGCTTCATCTGTATCATTGAGCCGACTGCCAACACCTGAACCACCAATATTCACAGGAGACCCGTTAGCCTATCCAGATTGGTTATCATCCTTTACCACCTTAGTTGAATTACGCGGCATATCACCTCTTGAAAGAATCCACTACTTGAAAAAATATCTAGGAGGCCCAGCCTAAGAAGCCGTAGGAGGATGTTTTCTCCTAAGAAGCGAACAGGCATACGAAGAAGCTAAGGCTATTCTCAACGAAAGGTATGGAAACCCATTCACAGTAACAGAAGCTTTCAGAAACAAAATAGAAACCTGACCAAGAATTTCAGGCAAGGACAGCATGGCATTACGAAAATTTTCAGATTTTCTCAAGCAGTGTCAAGTAGCCATGAAAGATATACCAGACCTAGCAGTCTTGAATGATGTGAGAGAAACAGAAAAATGCTCCAAAAGCTACGATGGGGTTGTTAATCGATGGAGTCGAGTGGTCGCAAGGGTAAAGAAACTTACAAATACGCACCCGCCATTTGAGAACTTTGTTGGGTTCATACAGGAAGAGGCAGATATTGCATGTGATCCATTAACATCACTTGGATCTCTGAGACTATCAACTGACAAGGATCAACAAGGAACTTCAAATATGGCACGACCAGAAAGCGAAAACCAGGTGGACACACTTTATCCACTTCATCAAAGCCGACAACAGATACTGAATCATGTCAGTTCTGTAAGAAAGATGGACATACCATCCAAGAATGTGAAGCATTCAAAGCAAAGCCAATGACAGAAAGGCAAGATTTTGTCAAGAAAGGCGGCTATTGTTTTGGTTGCTTGGGTAAAGGTCATGTGCACGTATCAAGGAACTGCCCTGCTCACTGCAAGTATAAGAAATGCGGTAAGAAGCATCCAACCAGCTTGCACAGTGAAGAGAAAATGTCAATTCCAAAGACGAAGCCCCGCACGAACAAAGCTGATGATGTTGCTCAAGTGCAAAATCCTGACAGGGAGGATAACGGTGAAACAAAGCCGGTTGCTATGGCTTCACTCGTCCTCAAGGCAAACCCATTTTGTCAATGATTGTTCCCGTGTGGATTTCCAGCCATGAGGAACCAAATAAAGAGATACTAGTATATGCACTGTTGGACACCCAGTCAGATACTACATTTGTACTAAATCACGTCGGACAACAGCTGAACACAGCATCGGAAACGACTAATCTCAGATTAACCACTATGACAACAAGCAACAGAGCAGTAACTTGTCGACGTGGATTCGATTCACACAGTGATATCATTACCTACAACATATTCACTTGATTGTATTCCCATAGAGGAATCACACATACCCACTCCTGACATTGCCAATGAATGGCCTCGTCTCAGACAAATTGCTCATCTCGTACAGCCTTTGAAGAAATGTGAAGTAGGTCTACTGATCGGCTATGATTGCCCACAGGCCCTGGCACCTCGCAGCTGCATTACCGGGGAGGGCAATCAGCCATTTGCAGTAGAAACGGACCTCGGATGGAGCATCGTTGGACAACTAACTCAGTCTGAGGACGATAAAGATGTTTTCAGTGTAACTCATCAAATACTTATGAAGACAATACCAGATAACATGCAACCCATTGTCAACAGGGACGGGCATCTTCCACAGGACGTTTGCTATGCCTTTAAGACTTCAGCAGGAAAACAGTTCATCAAACCTTCGGACATTGTGAAAATACTCGAATCAGACTTTGACGAAACCCGAGCTGAAGATGTTACCATGTCACAGGAGGACATTCATTTCATGAGGATCATTGAAAATAGCATCTCCAAGGAGACGGATGGTTTCTATACCATGCCACTTACATTTAAACGAGACAAACCACCACTTCCGAACAATAAATCTATGGCAGAACAACGACTGCAGTACTTTAGACGTCAATTCAAGTCGAATCCTAAATACCGAAATGACTACATGCAATTCATGCAAGATATTATCACAGCGGGAGATGCAGAGTTAGTTAATGAACAAGAGCAGGAGGATGGATCAACATGGTATTTACCTCACCACGGTGTGTACCACCCCAAAAAACTTGGCAAGATTCGTGTCATATTTGACTGCAGTGCACGATGTAGAGGAACCAGCCTTAATGACCACTTACTGCAGGGACCAGATCAGATGAACCCCCTGATTGGTGTACTTTGCCGATTTCGAAAGGAAAATGTGGCTATTATGTGTGACATTGAACGGATGTTCCACAGATTTAGAGTAAATGAAGATGATAGAGACTATCTTTGATTCCTTTGGTGGAAAGATAGTGATTTTGACTCTAAACCAGCCACATACAGGATGAAAGTTCGCCTTTTCAGCACTGTATCCTCACCAGGATGTGCAAACTATGGACTTAAACTAGTGGCAAAGGATAATCCTCAATACGGAGAGAAAGCAGTCAACTTTGTCTCCAGAAATTTCTATGTAGACGATGGACTCGAAAGTTTAGAGTCCTCACAAGAAGCCATTCAACTAATCAAGGATGTTTGCAACCTGTGTGCAAAGGGAAATCTTTGATTACACAAATTCATATCGAATGACAGAACCACAATGGAATCTGTACCCATATCAGAGCGCGCCAAGAATGTCAAGGATCTAGACTTGTCCTTCAATGAACTTCCCATAGAGAGAGCTCGGGAATTGAGTGGTGTGCTGAGTCAGACACATTCCACTTCTCGCCAGTTGTTAAGGAGCACACATCTACTCGACACGGAATATTATCTGCGGTAGCCTCAGTATTCGACCCACTCGGTTTTCGCGCCACTTTATACTTTGAGGAAAGCGAATACTACAAGAAATGTGTAAGAAGGGAACATAATGGGATGACCCCTTACCAGATGACCTACTACCGAAGTGGGAATCATTGCTTTCTGAACTTCGAGAGTTAGATGAACTTCAGATAAGATGTTTCAAACCAGACAGTTTTGGAACTGTTAAGAAGATTGAGCTTCACCATTTTTCGGATGCAAGCCTGACAGGCTATGGACAAAGCTCCTATTTAAGGCTTGTCGATTGTAAGGACAACATTCATTGTTCATTCGTGATGGGGAAGTCAAGAGTCGCCCCCTTGAAACCCGTAACAATTCCAAGATTCGAGCTTCAAGCAGCACTCGTCTCAGTTCAAGTCAGTAACTTCTTGAATAAGGAATTAGATTACGAAACCATTGAGAACTTCTTCTGGACAGACTCAAAGATAGTTCTCGACTATCTGAACAATTATGCACGTTGCTTCCACATATTTGTGGCCAATCTCATACAAAGAATCAAAGAATCATCTCAGCCAGAGCAATGGCATTATATCAGCACCAAGGAAAACCCAGCAGACCATGCACCTCGTGGACTTGGTGTAAAGGACATGATACATTCGAATTGGTTCAAGGGACCAACCTTTTTATGGGACAAGGAATTTACCGCACCCAGCCATACGAGTAGGGATATTCCTGCATACGATCCAGAGTTAAAGAGTACGAGAACGTTAGCGACCACACAGCAAACATTTTCATCAATGATAGAGCGTATAGAAAGGTTTTCAGATTGGAATAGAGCAATAACTGCAGTTGCAGTATTGTACAGATACATCGTCAAGAAAGGAAACAAAGAAAGTGCTACGCCAGGAGAAGCTAAACAGAAAGCAACCATGGCAATAGTCAAATGGACTCAACAAGAAGTGTTTGTTGAAGAAATACATGCTCTGAAGAAACCTACCCTAGAAGGCAAAGAGACCAAGATAGTGAAGAGAAATAGTCATTTACTCCCGTTGAGCCCGTATTTGGACGACAAGCAGATACTCAGAGTTGGAGGGAGACTTGACAGATCTCCGATGCTTGACCACGTCAAGCATCCTGTCATCCTTCCTCGTAGGAGTCATGTGACAACACTGATCACCAAATGGTGTCATGAACAAGTACCCCACCAGGGTCGCGGCATGACAGTAAACAAAATAAGATCATTCAAGTGGATTCTGGATAGTAAGTTGTAGTTCTGCAGTAGCATCATTCATCTACAAATGTGTTCAATGTATAAAGTTCAGAGGAAAGGCCAACACTCAAAGAATGGCAGATTTGCCAAAGGATCGTCTTGAACCTTCACCTCCATTCATATACTGTGGTATGGATTGCTTTGGTCCTTTCATCGTCAGGGAACGTCGTAGTAAGGTAAAACGATATGGAATCATTTTCACATGTTTATCACTGAGAGCCATACACACCAAAATCTTGGAAGAAGTGACAACAGATGCATTTCTGAATTGTCTTCGTATCTTTATCGCAATCAGAGGTCCTGTGAGACACATATGTTGTGATCGAGGAGCCAAAAATGAGCTTCAAGGTGAATTACAGTCCATGGATGAAGGAAAAATTAAGGATGAGTTATCCAGACGTCAGTGTGATTTCATCTTCAATTCTCCTGACGCTAGCCACATGGGTGGTGTCTGGGAACGCCAGATAGAATCAGTCAGAAGCGTGTTAGCAGGAATCTTGGACCAAAATGGAACAAGACTAAAACCTCGGCTCTTCACACATTCCTGTACGAAGCCATGGCAATTGAGAACAGTCGGCCATTGACTGTAGAGAACTTGAACGACCCCACTGGACCTACACCTCACACCCCAAACCAACTCTTGACCATGAAATCGGATGTGATTCTACCACCTCCAGGGAATTTCGTCAAAGAAGACTTGTATGCCAAGAAGAGATGGCGTGTAGTTCAGTATCTCGCTAATGTATTTTGGTTAAGATGGCGGAAGGAATATTTGTTGAACCTTCAAGCCAAAAGGAAGTGGCAAGACATGAAAAGAAATCTTAAGGTAGGAGATGTAGTGCTCCTTAGGGAGGATGATGCTTTCAGAAATCAATGGAAGTTAGCAAGAGTGATTGAAACTCTATGTGATGATGACGGTTTGATCCGTCGCATAAAAATTCTCATGGGTGATCGTCACCTATAGAAACAAAGTAAGAGATTGAACAAAGAGGTAATTTTAGAAAGACCCATACATAAGCTTGTTTACTCATTGAGAACGCTGACCAAGATGAATTTTAAAGTAAGTTAACTCACAGTGAGTGGGAGCCAGACAGATCTCTGGCTGTTTCAAGTTTGAAAAAATTCACCGTCATGTTGTTTGTCAGTTTGTGTTGGAAAATCAAAGTGATTTTCAAGGGGGGAGTGTGACTGCCATCAATAAAAAGGAAAGAAAACAGGGCAGTCATGTTGAGGGCGCTGCACAGGCAAGCACCATTTCCAGGTATGTAAGGGTAGCTCAAACCCTGAACTGGGACCGCCAACTGGGACTCCCAGTTGGCTTAAAATACACTCTAGGACCGGTCCCAGTTCGTTTCTGGGACCGGTCCCAGAAGTGAACTGGGACTGGTCCCAGTTCGCTTCTAGGACCGGTCCCAGAAGCGAACTGGGACTGGTCCCAGTTGGCCTCTAGGACCGGTCCCAGAAGCGAACTGGGACTGGTCCCAGTTGGTCTCTAGGACCGGTCCCAGAAGCGTAGCTCGACGTAACTGGGACCATTATGATTGCGGGGAAACGCACTTGTATCGAATGAACTGTACCATGGAGGCATTGGAGGTAAGGTACCTCCATGCTGCAATGACGAAACCATAATATTGATGGGAAAGAAGTTTCCCATCCCACTATATGTCTTTTGTAGCAATTGTATGCACTTGTTTTATTCATGTTCTCTGTGCTGTTGTGAAAATTATGTATGTTTTTTGTGTGGGAACCGTGTTTCAATTCTGGGACTCGTAGCTCCATAGAGCTATGACAGACATACAGACTGAAATAGAAACCACTGAGACAGCATATGCTACATAGCTACTAGCTGTCAATGAAGTTTTGAAGCAGTGCATATTGTTAACTTGTATATTCAAAACCCTTTGTCTTAAAATGTGATGGGACGTACTATTATCACCTCATTGATGTCTATTTTTTCCTCGCATAACAATGACATGATTCTGCTGTATCAGTACATGCATGCACTAATGGTTGCCCCTCTCCTATTTATGTCTATCTGTCCAGAAATATAAATAGATCCAAATTAAGATATCACTCATATACTGCAAATGAACTGCAATTCTATTAAAACACAGCGAGTTTTCCTTAAATGATTTGTTTGCTGTTTTTAATGTAAATTTGAATGCCTTGATGAGTTGCTAGTCTTGCACAGTTATTTTCATCTCCTTTTTTCATCAGTACACGGTCTCTCTATCAAGGTGATTTATGTAGTAAGATTTCAACACACCATAGCACAGGACTTACTAGTGCTAAGAATGAGTACATCGCAGTAAGGCCAAAGTAATCAAATTCTTTGTTTATCGCCCACTCAAATGTTTCGAAACATGAGCGGGAAGTCAGTACTAAAACACATACAAGAAAATTAAAACACACGTTATATTTTCTTGACTATTTCCATGTAACAACATAAGTGTCTATACAAAAATCATCAGAAACTTCCTTTCATCGTGATCATCATAAGTTATACTATAAAATGTGAAATTTTGTAAACAAAGTATTATAGGCAGGAAAGCTACTCAATAAAGTCCTATTCAAACCATTGGCAGTAGAAAAACCCTTGTATGTTTGCACACAGATGCAAAACAAAGAATTAAATTACTTTGGCATGTAATAGTTAGAATCTATTAAATATGGCGTATACCTACAGTTATGGCAGAGTAAAAAGATAAAAACATTAACAGATTGTTAGTATGAAGTACCAGTAACTGGGTTTTTTCATAGTGTCCCAGTTCACAAATTGGATGTGTCCCTGATGAAGTGTACTGGGACTGATCCTGGAGGCCAACTAGGACCGGTCCTAGAGTTAATTTTGAAGCCAACTGGGACTGGTCCTGGAAGCCAACTGGGACTGGTCCTGGAAGCCAACTGGGTCCAGTCCCAGAAGCCAACTGGGACCGGTCCTGGAAGCCAACTGGATCCAGTCCCAGAAGCCAACTGGGACCTGTCCCAGAGTGCATTTTGAGCCAACTGGGAGTCCCTGTTGGTGGTCCCAGTTAGGGGTTTGAGCTACCCTTACATACCTTCAATTTCACCTCTTTCCTTGAGACAAAGCCGCCTCTCAGAAATTAGTTCTATTTTCTATATGGGTTTTGATGTGTCAGACTCTCATTTTTACTCAGAAAGTGATGCTTGAAGTTGAATAAGAATTTTTCCAAAACAGATTGTCGTACTTCGTAACTTAATCCGTGTCAAAGATGATACACGTGGTTTACTTCAGATTTGTACTGTATTCCTACGCTTTTGCCACTACAGGACAGAGAAAGCTGCATGAAGAAACTTTGTACTCGTCAAACTTTCTCCTTGTATCAGAATTGTCCTGATTCCAAGGCCTTACAGGTCGCCAGCGAGTTTTTACTGTGATTGCCAAAGCCTTATCGAATAAAGCAAGTC
Source organism: Ptychodera flava (assembly GCF_041260155.1). Taxonomy (NCBI): domain Eukaryota; kingdom Metazoa; phylum Hemichordata; class Enteropneusta; family Ptychoderidae; genus Ptychodera; species Ptychodera flava. The sequence continues at coordinate 3,609,143 of NC_091935.1, read as the reverse complement.
TGAGACGAGTTCTTGTATACTGATCTGATGTCAATTCTGGTTTATTACGATGACAAACACGAAGTTGTACATAGACGATTGTACCGTTGAAAGTGATGTCTACACGTTTCGAAGAACCAGAAATATGCTTCGACTTTATAGATCATTAGGCCGTCAGACCTTCAGAAAATGTAAACATTATTGGTTGCATGTTAAGCATTTCAGTCAACGTCATCTATTGTTCATGAAAATCAAGAATAGGTAGCTGTTTGCCTTTATTTGTGTACACATAACTGCCTTGCGGATTGTCTTAAACATTAATAAGTAGAAAGAGGACAAGAAATTAATCAAATTGATGTATAATATTCACCCTGAGTGCCTGTATATATAACTGTTTTATCATTACATCCAGCTGTTTGTTGTATCTTTATCACTGTCCATGGGCCAAAGCACACTAAGGAACCAATGTCATCACCGCCAGTCTGTGTATGTCAGTCTGTCTGTATGTCCATTCATTCGCCAGTCTTTCTGGAGACCAAGTTTGTGGAGCTCATAACTGAATAATTTCCATATTAAATGTAGCCAGTTTTGGAATGCTTAGATGGTTACCTATAATCCAATGGAATCTTGTAGGCGTTGATAAAGAATAAGAAAAAATATCATTTTTCATATTCTGCAAGTTATATTGATAAGACAGTGATTACTTTATTATTTGGTACGAATGTTAGGAGGAACAATGTATGCAATATTTTGACGGAAAAGCATAAAATTCGTACATATGTATTTTTGAGTTTTTTACCAATTTTTGTCAAAAGTCTTGTTTTCGAGAGTCACATGTCAGATACCAGGGATCAAATTTGGATTTTAAGTTCTAAGGATCATTGGATCACCATATATCAAAATATTGATGAAATTTGTATAAGTAAATATGAGCAAATTGGAAGGCAGAAGTTTACAGTGCAGCTGACACACTGTTTAACCAATAAATTAGCATGGAACTATCTATATGTTGTGTTTAAAGAAGTTTTGGGGTACCATGTTTGGCATGTTTTATTTTTTTTAATGCCAAATATGATGTTCTTGGAATCCCTGGTCCAATTGCAAAAGATTGAGAATGGCTGCACATTTTACCTGTGTATTTGTGGTTGATACGTGTACCGGTACATGCTCAACTGCAAATTAATATTTGTTCAAATGAAGTCAGCGTTACTATAAAAGTGCAACAAAAGTGAAAACTTGGGGACAATCTCAATAAACATTGGTCAGATTGTCTTAGCAAGGCAGCTAACATACCATATTGTACAAAAATGTTGCAATTAAGTCGCTATGAGTGAATCTAAAAGACGTTATGGTATACAGATCTTGTAAACAGCCAGTCTTTCATTTTCAAGATGCAGGATAATATAAGTACATTCATAATAAGTGTCATCTGTATTATAGTCAGTAAACTTTGGTGCTTAATCTAACAAGATCAGGTTATAAGTTACCAACATCTTACAACTGTGGATGTAAATATAACAATTTTGTGTGAAAAAAGTGTTCTAACTTTGGTTTAAAAGGATTTTTTGTCATTGTCATATTGTATATTTATGGAATTGTTTGTTTGTGTAAGTCAAGTAATGGCTTCTAGACAAATCCCTGGTTTCATGCTTAGAAATTTGGATAGAATAGTTTTTAACAGATGTACATATCTGGTGCTTCAGGCGTCTTGCTATTTATGTTTGTGTTTGGAAGTTTCCCCATTTGTCTATGACACTGCAATGCGTGTTTAACTTGGTGTCAGTTTGGGACATACCATTATCATGTAGGTGTGGCAGCTTCATTAATAGTAGAAACTTCATTAACAGTAAAAGCTGAGGAATGCCCAGTATTACATCTTACCTTAGTCTTTGATTGTGCAACCATAGACCGTAGAGAGACCAAATATTGTCTACATTAATATTATGCATTGCAATATTATAAGAGACACCTTTAGTTTGGTATGGCTGATTTTATCACTAGTTATGATGTACTAGGTTACATGGTGTCGCGGAATCTCCACGATATTACTTGTGTGGACATTTCCAGTGTGGATAGTATTGTGAAATAAGTTGGCTCTGAGTAACTAAACTTGTAAATATTCATGAACTCTGTGTAACTTCTATGCGCCTGAACTTTGACTCTTTTCTAATGATATGCACAAAATTTGCATGCTCATTTAGATCATTTGCATAAGTCCAAATCTTTTCTAATTTCTTGTCTAGTTTTTTCTCTATTTTGATTGTAAATAAGATAAAGATGGTTTTGTCACAATACAAGAAAACAAACTATACAACTGGATATGAGATTGGAACTCCTGGAAGTAGAAATATTTGACTCTGCCGATTCTCAAAGATGTCAACTGCACAAAGATTTTTGTCTGTGCCAAACAAGACAGTTTACTAACTGTAATGTATAGGAGTTCTTTCTAAGTGAATTAAAGTTGTTGCTGCATTATCAACTTTCGTCACGTGATTAACTACGCTGCCCTCAACTGCTGACCTGTGATGCTGCCAAAACTTAACTGACTTCCCAACACATGGTATTGTGAAAGTGTATGTGATCAACAGTTGCAAGTCGCTAACCATTTCGTACATCAATGGACGGTGCATCAAAATTTGTTCAAATGCACTTGACTACGAATATCACAAGCTAAAACTAATCCATATCTAAAGTAGACTGACTCTCACATCTTTTATCTTAGTAATGATTGTCAATTGGTCACCTAGTTAGTCGGTTAGAAGTTTATTGCGTTTTAAGGCCACCGACCCATATGCAAGGGTTTTACAGAAGTTAGAAAATACAGAAAGATTGCCAACCACTCAGAAAACTTTACATTTCATAGAAAATATAAATATACCCATACATAGGAAAGGCACATAGCGAGCTAAACTATAAAGAATGAAAAGGGAACATTTTAGATTGATGCGGGAATTTCTTAATTCAATTGCTTTATAAATAAACTTTCAGAGGTTTACTGAAGTTGATGTTATCATGAATCTTTGAAATTTATCATAATTTGGTTCAATGTATGTATCACCTATTAAATATTCAGCTCTGAGATTGTTATAATTGTACAAATCAATGGGAAATGGTATTTATCTTCCACATCTCCACTATTGAACAATTTGCATAATCTAAGATTCGAAGCAATACCCAGATATCTTCCATCCTGTATTGCAAAAGGAAGGGTGGAACATAGGAAACGTGCCAGAGCATTGATGAATTTGCTATTGCAGTTTAGATTTAGATTCCTCTCCGTTTCTAGTAGATCCTTACAAGTAGTATGAAAATGTAATTTTGGTTTACTCCTTACATTCAATGACCATGTTTGTGTGCATTACATCTATTACTCTGGAGATAAATGATGACAAAAACATTCTCTTATCTCCTATTTCTTGTGATATCCAGACGTACCCATAACCATATGAAAATAAAATGTTGATTGTTGTAACTCACTTGTGTCAAGCTAAGGGAGCATTCAGTTATTACGGCCAGGGGTGGGCTGGCAAAATGCAGGGGGGGGGTCACTTTAAATTGACAACTTCAGAGGGGTCATGTATTTTTCATACAGTTCAGAGGGGGGGGGGGTCACTTAATTTTTATAAGTATCCGTCCAGTCAGAAATATTCTGAGAGATAAAAATGATTCGCTGCATGATTTCATTCTCTGAAGTCATTTAACTGTAAATCTGAACAAAAGACTATAATAATTACCTGTCACATGAACATCTTGCCTTGGCAACTCTGAGGCTTGTCTTATTGTGGAGCGAGCTCACTGAATGAACGATTCCTATTACTTACACATGTGAAATTACCATATTATAATTGTTTCCCACATCTGAACTATCAAATACCCTATTTGAATCAAGTACATTGGTATCAATTGTCAAACACCTATAAAAGCACAGATTAAGTGAGTTTAACATTGTAAAAAAATATTCATTGTTTTCTCATAGACTGTAATGTATAGTGAATCAACATTTCGGTGAAATTCCAAACTCAAGTTTGTTGCACACATTTGCACACATATCCATTTGTAACCACCCTAGTCTAATCAAGTACATTTATATGAATAATCAAGAGTACATAAATACACAGATGTACCTATTTTGTGTATTGGAAAAGAATTATTCATAGTTTCCTCCTAGACTGCCATGTAAAGTGAATCTACTTTTCAGTGAAATTCAAAAATCCAATTTCTGGCACACACATCCACTAACAACGACCCTAGTCTAATCAAGTACATTAAAATGAACCATCAAACATCTATAAATACACAAATTCAGCTTGTTTTGTACAGGGAAAACATTATTCAATGTATAGTGGATGAACATTTTCAGTGAAATTCGAAAATCAGATTTCTTGTACTCATAATGTGCACCTTTAACCATCGTATTCTAATCAAGTACAATTATGTTAATTATCTAACATCTGTATTTGCACAAGTATAGCAAGTTCTTCATTGGAAAAATATTATTCACAATTTTATCATAGCCTCTCATGTATAGTGGATGAACATTTTTGGTGAATGTCTAATGTCACATTTTTGAACACATACTAATTGTAACAACCCCATTCCAATTAAGTACATTCATGTCAATTTTAAGCGTCTATAAATGCATATATATTTGCTAGTTTTGTATTAAAAGTATTGCATATTTTCTCATAAACTACCATGTATAGTGATTCAACATTTTCAACAGCTGATTATCAATTAAATTGAAATATCAAAAGTTTGTACACACACGCTTGTGCAAAAAATATTGCAATCCACCTGTAATTTTTGTCCAATCCCTTTGAGGGGATAATTTCAAAATTATAGCAAGTCAGAAGGGGAAATTTGTACCATAACACCTTGCGATTTTGTAAGAGGGTCATTTGATAAAACCTGAGAATATTTTTTTTTTATTCTATCGCCCCTCCCTCCAGAGGTGTTAGTGTGTGCAGCTTTACTCAAGCAATGTGGGGGAGGGGGGGTCATGAAATTTTTGTAATCCTATTTTGACTGATGCGCAGGAAGAATTTGCAAGCCCACCCCCGGCCGTAATAACGGAATGCTCCCTAAGTTACATAACATAACATGAGATAAACACAATGGGGAAGTCTGTCAAGTGGCATCCTCCAGGAGTTTAAGGGGGAGACCCACATTCGCAGACACTTATCTTTAACCTGATTTTTCACCATTAAAATGAATCTTTAACCCGACATGTAGTATATGTTTGGGTAGCTTGACAATTGAAGATCATAAAAATTGTCAGAATATTTCAAAATCTGTTTGCGTGTGTTTGTTTTGCTCAAAAATTTGTGTTTTTGAGTTTTTTCACTTAAAAAAGTGTAAGTACGAGAGGGTGATGGCCATTGATTTTTGATACTCCTTTTTGTTTTTGCACAATTAGCCTTGAAAGTGAGAAGTGGTGGATTCTGAATAAATTGACGGCTTTTGTCCACGTTTGTCACGATATCTTTTGTTTCTGGAACATTATCGGAATTCTGAGACACGGTTTTGTAGAAACAGTCACTAACTACAACCTGTGCAAAGATGAGGCTAATCCGTCAACGTGGCGCCAAGTTACACTCTCCAGAAGTTGCGATACATTGCCAAAAACGGAACGGAGTAAATCGCAGAAGTGTGTATGCGACCCTTGGAGTCGCACAAAGTCAGCTAAAATTCCGGTTCGCTCACATTTTCCGTGGAAATTCCCAGCCCATAATGAAGTACAGGACTTTTTACACAATTGTCTGAATTTGTGGTATGAATGAAATGATACATGACGTGAAAATTGGAAGAAAACGAACACTGAAACGGCCAGTTCGCGGCGTAAGCATTAGGCTTTATTTACACAACTGTCATTCCGAGCTAAATCTGGGGATAATCTTCTTGCTAAATACAAACTAGCGTATTAACTGTGCACTGTAGTGTACCAGTTAAAATTTGATTATCAGACAAGCGAAGAAATGGCTGGCTGCGTATATTCTTCGTAAAAATTATGTGATTTTGCATGCCAAGTCCGATGACATTGTGTTTTTCTCTCTTTTAGTTGCGCAATCGTCACCGCATTTTCAGCTTCCTGCCCGGAGAGAGACACGTGACAATGAATTTACAATGTGGTACATACCGACAAAGACGAAGTTCATTCAGACGCCGTGTTGCGTACGTTAGCTTTTACGTTCCGTACTACATGTTGAAGTACGACCACAGTCCACCTTGAACATAGCAAGGAGCTAAAAACGGATAGCTCAGGGCCTGAAAATTTCCCTTTTTTCCCACTGGTCCCAGGACCAGTGACCTGTTTTTTTTCACTGGTCCCATGATAAAATCCACTGGTCCTCAAAAATTTGCATAACAATACGAGAATGATTCATTTCTCGTACTCATGTTATATTTGCATTTCTATCAGATTTGCTTGGGATTTACATACAGCAAAAACTGTCAATCTTTGTTAAATAATCGCAATCATACCAATCCATAATCCAATAACACTAGGTCAAAATTTGTAAGACAATAGTTGTAAACATAGACACAAAACAGCACAGAACAGACAGTAAATAGACGGTACAAATAAAGTCAAAGTAATATAGACACTCTGCATAAACATTTACTTGGTAGACTTCTCAAGTTCTGGTACACACACTTAACATTTTATTTTTACTATAGCTATAAAGTTCATTTTATAATTGCCCAGCGATTGATTCTTTTCCATTTAAAATGCTAAAAAAAGGTTGAAAACACCAAATATCTGAGAAGAACTTTTTCCTTTGATATCAATAGCAAATTGCCATAAAGCTGTTTTGACAAGCTAGGCGGTTCTTGTTAAGGTCAGCTACAATCGAACTAGGGGGTCTTGACTATATAAGGAAGTCAGCATGGTGACCTCCTAAACTCTGAAGCTTGCTTGCTTGCTACGGACGATCGGAAACTTATAATGAGACTCCTTCCAGAGAAATTTACTGCAAAATACTACTTTGATAGACAGAGATATAATATTTTCACACAATTTTGGGGTTGCCGATATTTTTAGGTGAGACTACGGTCTGGTTTTTGCCACGTTACATTTTACATGTAAGATGAGTTCATGGCCCAGTGCAGTGGCTAGTGCATAGTGGACGCACATCGCCTTGCTCATATCATGAATCGCTACAGAGTAACTGATTTCGTAGCTAGAAGACGTAGTCTCACAATGGACTCTTGGTGTCAGTGAAATTCTAGGCCTGATTTTAGTGCGTCCCAGTTACTCCCGTATTTTGGGGGACGTACCGGTAGTTTCCAATTTTGCGTCAAAAGACACAAGAACACAATCTTGGAAAAACACTGGAAACTCCCTTGCGAAGTAAATTGACTCCCGTTTCTACTGGTCCGCGGACTTTTAAGGGGTAATTTTATACTGGTCCGGGATAAAAAATCACTGGTCCGGGACCTCGGACCAGCGTAATTTTCTGGCCCTGTAGCTACATGAACGCGGTTTCCGACCTCAGAAGCACCAGTGCCAGGCTAACTTTGTGTTGTGCCATGTTAGAACCCATGGTTAGGCTAAACTAAATATAACACCTGACAATATCTGGTATCTAAAACGATTTCCTAATAGCAAGATAAAAAGTTGGCGAAAAACTGAAATAAATCGATACTGACACGAAACTTGAACAATTCTAAAAGCGACTTGTTTCGGCTTCGCGAGTACCATGGAGGCGAGTACCTAAAAACAGATGTGAATCTGTGACCACGCTGATATTAAAGGTATACTGTCACCTGTTCCAATTTTGCCACAGTTACCATGGAAAGAGGAAATCTAACCAATCACGGATTTTAAGCGGGTGGCCGCTTTTTAAAACAAGCGCCCTCACAAGGGTATTTTGAATACCAAGGAACGCCCCTTTGACCATATATGGGCTTATTTAGATTATAGGTGACCGTATACCTTTAAATTGAATGCGTCATTCTAAAATCGCGACGGTCGAATTTTGTACAAGTAATGAAATGCGTGAAACTTCAGTCAAAAAGTTGAATAACGCGTTGGCTGATATGTGGAAACGAGCATTCGTCGTTCTCCGGTGGCATAATAATGACGATAGACAGACCAGCAGCATGCTGTTTTTCAGCGTGATTGAGTTAATCCACAGGAGAAAGTAGTTGCTGATTCGAACAAAGCACATTCATGGTTGTTTAATTTTTTTCAAGTTCATGGAAATTATTCTATCATTTTCAATTTTGGTTTCTTTAAATTTACCGCAGAAGTTTATAATTACCTAATAACAATTCAATCGCAATGATTTTAAAGCTATACCGACATGAATTTGTGCTGTGAAATATCGCATACTTTTCAATCGAGATTGATTTCGACCCTGGACTTCGAGTCACTTCATGAGCAGTCCGCCAAATAAAAGTTCAGTTGATCGACACAAATTATGTCTGCTATATGATTAGCTCCGGTACAGATTGAAAACAAATCACGGCATCATTTTAATGTAATATAGCATAACTGTACGTGCGTTATCCACATCACATTCCCTCTGTGCCCGTATAGAATTTACAGAACAATAGGCTTAGGTTTCCAAACCGGGCAGAGCAGCCACCGGTGCGATTTTCTCGTTATAAAATTTCGAACTATTGTCATATTTCTAATTTCTACTGAGAGGAATGTTGCTCGCCCAACTGTCGAAACAAAAAGACGTCGCAACCATTTTCACCAAAAATATAGAAAACTTGTGGTGACGTACAGGAACGTAATCTTCATGCATGCTTTACGTGTAAACCGTAACGTAAGCAGGGCCGGTAACAGTTTTGGTTGCCGGATTTCACTGGGCATTTGCAGACGTAAAAAAATCATCTGACATTTTTATCATCAGTCGCAATTAGTTCGGAGCGGGATCAATTTTGAATGTCGGACTTCATTAGGTGCAGACAAACATGTAAACTGTTATCAGAAAAAGACGTAATTTTTGGATTTTTGGAGTTGCCTAGTTTGATTGGGGCGGGGTCAGTTTTGAATGTCAGACTATACTTTGCATTGAGTCCACGTCATTTGTTAGCGGACACAAATGTACGTTTTGGTTTTCGGCGGTGATTAACTTTGAGTGCTGGACTTTATTTGGCAAACATGTAAAGACAAAGACCTACTACTAGTATTTGGATTTTTGGCCGTTATTTGTTTTATACGGGAACAGTTTTATTAAATACGTGTAATAGGAAAGCGAGGTAAAAATATCATAAACTACAACGAGCAGCCTCTCAGTTGTGCGCAAGATGTATCACAAGTTTTTATTCGAAGCTAAGTTTAGTCATAGACCCTTTAGAAAAACGGGACAGGCAACTTGTTGAATGAGTAAGCGTCTGCGTTACATGCAGTCCTCCCTTGCGACCATTTCCAGTTTACACCTTTTCAACGCATCGGAAACTGGAGTTTTAAGCCTGACTGTAACTCTGACAATTTTAACTGTTCTCTCATTCCCGGCCATATGCTTGATAATTTCGCTTTTGTGGACCATGCTTTTGTAATCGACGGCTACCTTCAGCATGTTCAGTAGCCGCGACATACTTCCTGCCGGCAGCTGGGAAGAAGACTGACGCATGGGCACTCCTCCGGATGGAATTAACCTAATCTACTTACGCTCTTGAGATAGCCTTGACTAATCTGGAAACCGTTAAGACATAAGAAAAACACGGCACGCGAACTGGCCTACAATGTTAATTTTTGTTAAAATCTAACTCATTTCCGAGTATGTTATGGTTTCAAACTTATCATCCACTCAAAGGCCATAGTAGACAGATTCAAAATTTACCATAAAACAAAAAATGACCAAAATCACTCAAGGAAGGTGGGTCTACCCCTCAAACCAGTAACTCATGCAACGTTGCAAAGTGTAGATACAAATACAGAGATACGACCACATTCTCCTGCGACTGCTTCATTTCCATCATTACTGGACACTGCAAGCAGTCAACAACACCATTTTCTTTGTACTTTTTCAATCATGTCATAGTACTGAAAACCCCATATCTCTGCACTGTAACATAAAATAGGCATGATCATGGAACCGAACATTTTAAAATGGCTGCTATGAAATATTATAGACTCTGTCCGTTATGTCGCCAATTCTGTTAAACCTGGCTATAGTTGCATACAAGAAACAGAGCAAAACAATTTCTTTCAAAGGGCTTCTGAATCATAGACACATCATTGGCATAGACAGTCTGGGCTACAGTCTAAGGAGCAATACATGACACACACCAGGAGAACTTAATGTAACAAAATAATTTAATGAACAAAAAAATAAATTTCAACTAAATGCTCAATCTCCTAAATACTCTGTCAACAGACTTTAAAGTATCTCATCACTAGAGGGCTGAGAACCCAACCCTCATCAATATGTTGCAACAGATACAATCTCCAAAATACACGTGTAAATTTAATACACCCGGGTAATGATTACTCTCTGATGTTGAAAATTATAAACACAGAAATATGATATCAAATACTCATCAATTGGTACTAAAGGGAGACACTGATTACAGTAAACAGGGTATAGGGTGTAAATTACAAAGCGCTCAAACTTTACAGAAATTCTCTACAGTCCTGGCAGTAGCCACGAGAAATTCCTTCCAGTTCTGATAACCGCAACTGATCGTTGTTCAGTCCCAGCGACATTCCCTTGACGTTCCTGTACCACGAGGCAATGACGTCACTCATGGAAAATTCCAGATTACACGTGGATGCAGATCTGCACTAACAATGGTCAATTTCTTTCTATCAACCCTACAGATCACTACTTTCACAACAGACTTGTTTCACAGTCCTCCTGCAATCGTTGGGTCTCTCCTCTCAATTTGCAAAAGTGCACACTCATTGTGCTCTTTTCCAGCGAACTATTCTCACACAGAAAGTTCTGGATCTAACATACCGTACTTGACGTATAACAGAGTGTCGCCATCCAGACAGTTTTCTCAAAGTTCTCAACATTTTGAAGACGACGGGAAATGTTCAGTTCTTACCTGATTCTCTGAAAATTATCGCCAGCAAAGGCCTTAACACTTCAACTGTCCATGCAAGAAAGGTAGAATCTCTGGTCCATCGATTTAAAAAGACTTTGGTATCACTTTCGATGTGTGCGCACTTTGGTCTTGACCATGTCCTTCGCCATTGAAACCCAACTCTCCCACACACAAAGAAAATTACCCTTAGCTTACTGATAATTAACAGCGTGGCATAAGGCACAAACTCTCTCTTATCATGACTAAAGAACCACTCAATAAAACCTGTTACTGTGGCCCACTAATCCAAGCACTCTGCAAGGAAAATATTTGAAAGCACATACTATAATATTAATATGCAGTAGTGACGGCATCATGTCAATTTTGTCTCGTGTATCAGCTTTATACACGGAATATCCATGACAGTTTCATGAGGGTGCCAAACTGACATATTCCAATTAACTAAATTTTGAAACGGCCACACTTACAATGAATAAGACCCAGTAACATTAATGGAGAGCTCAAATTACACTTACCTACAAGTCATCGTTGATGACACAGTCCCCGCTTGTCCATTTTGTCATAATCTTTGGTGTCTAGGTAGCTGTGGTCTCGGTCACTGGGGAATGACAATGATGCAACAGATGCATCAGGCCTATGACTTGCATAATAAAGTAATCTGAGGAACGTTCAATAAAATTGACCCATCTCTGCTGGTGATGACCACTGAAGGAACTTTTGATTACATCGCACATAATGATGCCCTCACTGCCTCTAGTGTCATGATGGCACATACCGGGTACTATACACATGGTTTGGTGGAATTTTCGAAATGCTATGGGATCGGGTATGTTGTTTTAATCAGCCATCAGCCATTTCGAATCATATAATGAAACAAATTAATGTGCACAAGCAGGGTTTTACAGTGATTTTATTTTCTGGGAGTCCCTGGGATGCAAGATGTTTGAACAAGGGGGTCCCATCTACAAATCTGGGAGTCCTCAGATATAAGGGAGGGTGGGTATCAAAAGACAATTTTGTAACTGCCTTAATTCCCTTAAAACAATGTACTTGCATTTGGGTTACGGCCTTTCAACTTAGCGCCCAGTCAATTCAAATGACCAGTCTTGACAGCGGCGCCGTCAGTGCCAAGTCCGTATACTTTATGGATATTTTCATCGCAGATTCCCTTTCTAATCAAATAGTCAATCAGTGCAGTTTCAACTCCAGCAGCGGTACAGTCCGTGAAATGTTCATTACCTAGAAACGAAACCATCGCTTCACCATTTTCTATGTACCTTACGTGGATGGCGAACTGTGAATTGTGATATCGCATGTCTCGTCCAACATTATACCAATGTAGTCACTCGCACTGATGCTATCCATTAGCCCTGCGTACGATGCACAGCATCGTACGCAGGGCTAGCTATCCATCAGAGACTTGGAAATTACGCGTTAGATGCACTCCTCAAATTCCATGACTATTTGAGGTCGTTTATAGTAGTCAATATTCAAACCATTCAGGTTTTGGGCATGCATTAAATCTGTACACACGTCGTTTGGGAGATCGCGTTTTGCTATGAGGTAAACGGTACGCAACTGGGCGACATACGACTTCATACTATCGCTCTGACCTCGGGACTTCAAGTCATCTGCGGCTTTACAAGCAGAGGCAAAGTTAGACTTAAATGACAGAATCTGGATGCTCTGAACACGATTTCTTGAATATTGGTGCCGAGGAAGGGTAGAGTTCTGAAAATTAGAACATCCATCCGTAAAAGGGTTCTTTGAATTAGCTTTCATACATACGTCGCACGTCATTACATTTCCATCTTCGAAATAACGCAATCATTTAAACTTGTCTAGCCAACTTTTTTGGAATGTACGGCCCTTCTTTGGCAAATTCGGTAGGGTTCCATCAGTTTTATCCGAATCGCCTGGCGTCGCTGCTTTCTCCGATACCATATCTGAATTATGAAGCCGGCCTCTGCTGGTACCAGCACTACCGCCTAAGAATTTTCTGAGATCGGACTGATGTGGTTGTTTTGCAACCGCAATGATTAAAACATGCCTGATTCTTTGTTATGGACAATTGTCCAATCAAAGGGCGGTTTTCACAGCGAAAGCAGTCCCAATATCAGAACGCGTGCATGATACATGTGATAGGCATTGACCGTTGGTGATGTATGTTACAAGGTATCCGATTGGTAATTTGAAACAGCAGCCGAAATCTATCATGCGTCATAGTACCGCGATTTTACATATAAGGAAGTTGCATTTTGAACAGACCAATGGTCTTTGCAAATGTTTGGACATTCCATTTCATGGAGGGACGGCCAGTGACTGTACGGATGTGCATGTGTGCGTTTATTTTCTGCGTCCAATGGGACGCAACATTTATTTTTTTAGCGTACGGGTCGAGGTTTTATGCGTCAGAGACGCAATATCTTGCGTCATGTAAAACCCTGGCACAAGAGTGCAGCCATATTATTTTATCTTCGTATCATGTTTGAACAAAATCAGTCCATCGAGGGACAGTGACCTATGTTTATGTTTCAAAGACATAAAAAAATCACACCAAAATTGAAATCAAATGGCTGTCTATTGACCATATGGAGCATAGCACAAAATTAGTAGACAAGCATATGTATGCCACAGTAGTTTATCTTTGTACCAAGTCTCAACAACATTGGTTAAGGAATATTTGCATATGATTAAGCCTCAAAGACATGAAAAAATCCAAAAATGACCATCGGGCAGCGATATTGGAAAAAAATGACAATCTGGCAGTCATATTGGAACATGTCACGAAGTAAATTGACATGTATGCCATAGTGCTTGATCTTTGTGCCAAGTTTGGACAAAATGGGTGTAATGATCGACCTTTAAATTACGCTTCAAAGACATGCAAAATTCCAACAAAATGGCAGTTTTGCAGCCATATTGGATCCTATTGCAAGGGTAATTGATACATGCATATGCATGCCATAGTATGTGCTTTGCCTTTGTGCCAAGTTTGAACAAAATCGGTTCAAGAATGTTTGAGTTATGGTTCAAAGACATGAAAAAATCGCAAAAAAATGGCCGCCTGTCAGCCATATTGGATCATTTCACAAAATAAATTGGTGTTCATATGAAGGGCATACTGTTTTGCTTTTGTGCCAAATTTGAACAGAATTGGTTCAAGGATGTCTGAGTTATGGTCCAAAGACATGAAAAATCACAACAAAATGGCCACCTCACGCCCATATTAGATTGTATCGCAATATAATTTGACATGCATCTGTAGGTCATAGTGCTATGCCTTTGTGCCAAGTTTGAACAGAATCAGTTCAAGGATGTTTGAGTTATGTTTCAAAGACACAAGAAATCGCAAACAAAATGGCCGCCTTGTGGCCATATTGGATCGTATTGCAAACTAATTTGACAAGCACATGTATGCCTTTGTGTCAAGTTTGAACAGAATCTGTTCAAGGATGTCTGAGTTATGGTCCAAAGACATGAAAAATTGCAACAAAATGGCCGCCTCGCGCCTATATTGGATCATATCGCAAAATTATTTGACATGGATATGAAAGCCATAGTGTTATGCCTTTGTGCCAAGTTTGAACAGAATCTGCTCAAGGATGTCTGAGTTATGGTCCAAAGACATGAAAAATCGCAACAAAATGGCCGCCTCGCGGTAAAATTTGATCGTATCACAAAATAAATCAAAGCGCATCTGTAGGTCATAGTGCTATGCCTTTGTGCCAAGTTTGAACGAAATTGGTTCAGCAGTGTCTGAGAAACTGTTGATGACGGACGGACGGACGGATGGACGCACAGACGGGACCCAATCTATAAGTCCCGCCGGACTTCGTCCGCGGGGACTAAAAAGCACCAGTAGTGACAAGCAAAGCTTTAATGTATCCAAATTATGTGTGTAACCCAGGTAGTTAAACTGTCAGTCAACTAAACCTGGACCCAAGTTCATATTATCCAATTAACAACAAAGGAAAGAATGATTATCGTACAATTTGAGTTGCAGTTGATGTTGAGGTTTATTTTACTACACGCTAATGGTGATAAAAAGTCTACAATGATTAGCCGGCAATACTGTTTAAACATTCAGAAACTCTAGACACGCCCCTATCCAAGTTCATATCAATTACAGTGTTCACTCAATAGACACTCTCCAGAATTGTTCAAGGTTCAGAGTCCACGTCGATCCTGTTGCTATGGTTACAAATTCCGTGTTGTAACCTCTTCCAGTTCGGGTGGGAAACTGATTCACACAAAAGGTCCTCCAGACAGTTCTCCTTTGGGGTTAACTCATTAGCAGTCCAAACGCTTCAGTCAATGGGTTGGTATGTCGGGAAACTAGAAGTTCATCAAGCCATGCAAAAAGAGAAGAGCACTTACAAGTTACATAAGCTCTTTGAGTCAGTAGATCGTGATATCAACAGGATCTTTATCCATGGCATGGCAATGCCATTCTAGTCACTATGTCCAGTTGAACAAGTTCATTTTCTGTGGAACTATTGGTATTCAAAAATCAAAACAAAAAGTACAAAACTACTAAACAAATCAATCTATTGCTGTGGAAGCTTGAGATTCAGAATGGCTCACAGTCCAATCGGGAAAGCACATGGCCTCTCCAATTTGCCTCACAATGGGTGTGGTCTCAAACTTCAAAAAATACACCATGAAAACACGTAACAAATTCAGTATTGTAACAAATGTGAAAACCTACCTAGAAGTTCATAAGCCATGCAGAAAGACCAACCACGTCGTCTTGGTTACTGGCAAGAAGAACTAATTCCCTTAGACCGAGTCTCTGCCCGCACAACCACACCACTCCACGCAGTATCTGTCTGCTCGCAGTGCATTGTGGGAGATAACGGCAATCAAGGAATTCCATCTGATTACTTAACTGTCAGATGGGATGGAAGATCAAATCATGTGACTTACTTCGTAACCTGGGTTACACATTCCCCTCAGAAGCTTACACACTCCGGGTGTAAGTGAACTCCTTTGACAGATAATCACAACTCAATAATGCAAATTCCAAAGCAGAAACCAGAAAGGAAGGTCACTTGACCTACGGAACACCAAGTGAAACAAACGAAAAGCCATACAACTCTCACAAATGGAGGTGTTGATGTTTACATGCCATGAAAACGTGCAACAAAGTTCCTATTCTCCTCAGGAATCACATGTCATGTGTAATCCTCCATTGCACTTTTTCTCTTCATCCCAATACTCCCTCCATCTACACTATATAAAACTAACAATTAAACAAGGCATTGACACAATGATTACTTTACCACTGGTGCCGATGTTGCGGTTGCTTCAACACTATCACAGATAGCGGTGTAATTTGTACTGGCACTCGGCGTTTTCCCCTTTCGGGCTCTGTTCTTAGCTTTCTCTTCTTGACGTGCTTCCTCCTTCCTTACCATCTGCATTAACTCGATGTAACCTGCCGGTTGGTTGAGCTTCGTGTCGAGTTGCAACAATGACAAGTGGCTTTCATTGTACAACACTCCATCGGTGAACTGTTTCAGGCGAAGGTAATCAGCCTCATACTCTTTGACACTGCCTTGTCGTATTGCTCGTTGCAACAGAGTCTGTAATTCCTGCAAGTACTGAGAATGTGACCATTCTTCTTTCTGATAACACGACTGAAATGCCTTCAAAGACTCGGCAGGGGTAAGTCTTGTGCCATACGAACCCTCAAGGGCATCAAGGTAATCACGTACTGTCAAATTGGGTGCTGGGGTCAATGACCTAATAGTGTTCATAGCAGGTCCGGCTAAGCTTTCAGCGATACGTTTCTTCTTTTCTGCATCTGATACATTCCACTCTTTGATAATTTGTTCTGCTTGCTCTGCCCAACTTTCGTTGTCGTCTTCATTTACTGGTACTGGCAGCCTACCGGAGAAAACTCTCAGTTTACGATACCACCCAGACTCATTAGTCCTTGGTTGCAGGTTAGTCACAAGTTTCTCCATCATATCCATCCAAGCAGCATCAGGACCAGCGTGGCGTTGTGGTGGTGATCTGCTTGGGGGTCTTTCTCTCGGCTGGTAAGGCGTACTATTCCTGGGAGGGGTAGGCAATGAAACATATTCTGCTGGTTCTCTGTCCTGTACATCATCGTAGCCGTCAAATCCAGCCAATTGTGCTGGGGTCAACGGTGGTGGAGACTTGATTGCCGTCCGCCAATCACCCAAATCCTCCTTTATAGGTTCCGGTCCCTCCCTCATCCAGCGGTAAGGTGCTCCATCGCTGCTGGCCATATGCAGGGAAGCCTCCTCTCTGACTTTGACCGAATGGGGGAACCTTAGCGTTTTAAAAACCGAGGCAACAGGAGTGAACATCCCAACACTAGTGTCGGCTCCACTCTTTTCATATGCCAAGAATCAGCCCATTCCCTCTTTGTGGCTGAGTGGCAAATCACACCTATCCCCCCTTCACATCTTAATATTTCTGTCTTTATATTCTCTGGTAATAAACTGCAATAAATCACTCACATCATTAATAGTTCCATGGGAAACCCAGAAAACTAATCCATGTCTGAGATCAATACCGTTCTTATCATATACTTCAACTGCTTTTCTCTCAAGCTCAGCTCATCCATTTTTCGTCAACAACAAACAAAACAAACAATGCAATGCAATACTGATATCAACGGGGTTGGTCTTTTGTAATCTATATTCTTAACTGTTAAAACACTACTGCAACATTAACTGTACGATAAATAACTCATTCAATCCAATATCACAACCACAATCCCGGACGAGCCCCCAATTTTGTAACCGGGTAATTAAACTGACCTTGAATGTAGCCAGATAATTAAACCCGACCAAGGTTCATATCACACAAAAAACAAACCAGGAAAGAATGATTATCGTACAATTAGTGTTGCAGTTTATATTAAGGGTTTATTTCACTACAGCTAAAATCTCTACTACTAATGATAATAATAATAAAAGAATAAAAACACTGGTCTACAATGCATAAAACTAATAGCAGTATTACTGGAAAATAATTTCCAGGCGCAAAATCTAAAGTTCATCCACCATAATAAAGTTCCAGATAATTCTAAAATGGCTGTTGTCTTGGGTTCATTCACTTAGCTATTGTTCATATGGCTGTAAAATGGCCTCTCCGTAAGTTGTAGGTCAATGTCCGTCCTGTTGCTATGACAATGACAGTCTATCCAATAGGAAACTACGTTACACACACTGAGTCCTTCCAGACGATTCTCCCTGGGGATTTGTCCAACCCTGGTAGCAATACTCGAGTTGATGATTGACTCGAACAATTCCAGGCACTCCTTGCTGGCTCCTCAATCAGGCCACACACTAGGACACACACAGTCTACCAGTAATTCATTAACTGGATCTCCTCTGTAAACACAGTCATGTAAAAGACCAATGGCAGTTATGTAAGCGTTTCCTTCTGTTTACACTATCTCATTCAGGATGAGACTAAGTCAACATGATAGCAAATACACTGTACAAAAATCCCATGAAACAAAGAACTAAGAATCACAGAAAATTTCCTTCAAAATCACAAACCCAAATTTCAACATGTTAAATAAAACTTCACTACTATCATAAAGTACTACTAAATTCAAACTAACTACAGAATAACAACTTAGAAACTTTTCCACGGTAATTGGGAAACACATGGTCCTTCCACGTTTTCAACTTGAGAGGTGTGTCTCACACTCTGAGACTTTTAAAAGTTCATTGTTTTCAATACCAAAGCGTTCAAATACACATACCTGTAAACACAGTCATGTAAAAGACCAACCACGTTGTCTTGGAATTTTTTCTTGGCAGTAAAACGGATAATAATTCCTAAACGTACATCCACACCAAGTACTGTCTTCAAGCAGTGAAAATCAGTAGAGCATTGCAATGCATTGTGGGCGAAGACGCTATCAATGAAATTCCACACATGTGTCATCACACTCAAACAACACGCAGTAGACCTGATCACATGACTCACAATCGTAACCGGGGTTACATGTGTATATTAGACAAGACAATTATCTTCACTATTATGGTTAGCTCATGTTCTTGCCCTAAGTTAAATTTTGATAACTGTAACTTAATTTCACTTTGTTTTTCCTACATGTGTAATAGCCACTCTCTAAAAATGAAGCTAATGGTATCATACTGGGATATAAGATCCATATAAGACAAATTAATTCACCACATCAGGAAACTGACCTCAACACAACAGAGGAATCAACAACATTTGTTGAAACCCCACTGGAAACTTACAATGACTATGTACCAAATAATCAAACTAGCTATACTGTTAAAGGTGAGTGAATTCAAAAGTTTGAACTTATGAGCTTACTTTTGAGATTGCTCCTGCATTGGTCACTCACATTATTGAGAGTAAACTGAGATGTGTAGACTGTTATTGAGTTTTTATAAATGTATCAATGACATAAATACAATGACTAAAATTGAGTGCAATTCGCCAGAGGAAAAAAGTATGTCTTATTTTGCCTCTGATTTCTTATGTGTATATTAGACAAGACAATTATCTTCACTATTATCATTTCATGTAATAGTACTGGAAACAAAATTTTAAGCTGAATTCTGTCATTACTGGTTTAACATGATGTGCATGTTATAACAATGCATAACCTATATACTAAAAACAGTATAAGCACCAAAGAAGAAATTTTGTTCTGACTGATAGACTGAATCTGTAGGATATTTTCAAAACACCTGACATCACTTCTTGGTCTTCTGACCAGAGGTATATATATATATATATATATATATATATATATATATATATATATATATATATATATATATATATATATATATATATATATATATATATATATATATCTTTCTTTCATGAATATGACTTTGTTTGTGTACCGTCTATTTACTGTCTGTTCTGTGTTGTTTTGTGTCTATGTTTGCAACTATTGTCTTACGAATTCTGACCTACTGTCATTGGATTATGGATTGGTATGATTGCGATTATCTTAACTGAACGTTGTATCCTTATCATAGGTCTACGAGCTGATCAAAGGTACAGTCTTGACATTGTGGCCTATAACAGCATTGCTGAGTCTCATCCAGCCTATGTGAAAATTCCAGATGTTCCAGGTAAAGAATCACCATAGTTGAAGTGCCTAATTTTTATTAAATCTCAATTAATTCTTGTTCTAACGCCCATTTGATCTCAGTCGTCAATTTTGTTTAAATATGGATAGTTTAACACTATATACCCTTTCTAAGTCTTCTGTACCCAATTTGACTTTAAAGCACTCAAGTCACTGGCTTAACAGTGTCTTCGGTTATGTTGCAGTGCAACTATACCAAGTACATTTGTCTGATATGTTAGTGTAAACAATTATTTCTGTGCAAAGGCACTGGCAAACTTTGACAGGTGCGATTACTTGTTGCTTTGTTCTGAGAAATCCTTTGTGGTTCCTAAAGACCTCTGAAATGTTATTCTTATTTCTTACATATAAACTAATATTTCTAATATATATATTTATTATGAATTATTTAAACAGTTTCTTTGTCTCTATGTAGGAAAAAACAACAAACTTCACTTAGCAATCTCCATCACAGTTGACGCAGCAGTAGCAATACCCATCACAATTGGAGCAGCTATATTGTTAATATTTTGTGGTTCAATGGGTCGACCCCTCTACAGGAAACTCAGGGGAACTGGTTTCTGTGATACTGTAGCAAGAGTCCGGCTTCCTAGTGATTCTGAAGCAAGTATTATTGGTATTCTCTTCCTATGTGAAAATAAAAAGACATCTTTACGTATAATATTCCAAATTATGAAGTTTTAGATAAGATTATTACATCTGATTTAAAATTTATGTTAAAGTCTTTTAGATAGTTATCAACAAGTTAATTTTATATACTGACAAGTGTAACAAACCATGTACAGCATGAATTTAATTTTTTTTTGGTTACAATTTATATCCGAAAATGGTTAATTGAAAATCAATGCCAAACACACAAAGGTATAGTTCTTTTAATAAATGGAAAATATACAGAGTTACAGGTTTAACATTACAGATATGGTATTGTTCATTTAGGAGGAATAGTCAAAGTTATTAATAGCATTGAATTTCACACATATTGTTAAGCAGATAACATTTTGGGCAAGACTCAAGAAGACTGGGCCGTCAGTGAACAGAATGCTAGGGGTTAATTTGCCACAAAATGCATTAGGAGTACCCCTGAATGCTACATTGTTAGCTCACATTTGGTTATACCAATGTGAGTTTATCGTATAAGCTGAAGTCGATGGCGTCTGTATGTATGTGTGTATGTATGTATGTATGTATGTATGTATGTATGTATGTATGTATGTGTACATACAGTATGTCCGTCACAGGGCTCGAAATTCGTTTTTTTTCTTGGTAGCCCACATGGGCTACTAGTATCAAAATTTGGTAGCCCCAGGGGAAAGACTGGTAGCCCAAATGTGTACATTGCTAATTAATAACATGTTTTAGTGTGGACATATCAGTGCTTGAATAAAATATTACCAATAAATATTATTTATGTAATGAGTATTGACTCTTCACTCTTTTACATGTTTTTGTTTATTGCAAAACGAAGATTGTTAGAACAAAGTCTGTCATTCAGATAGCATGTGTCACACTATGGGAGGTAGAAAAAATTACTCCAGAAAGATTTTACACAATATGAATTTGGCCCAGTTTATCCATTGTCATATCAGAAATTGCAGAAGTAACAAAGTTTGATGAATGCAGAGTTTGAAAGTTTTAGAACATCTGGTTCAATACAACAATAAAGCTCAACGAGTCAAAGGTAGCTGCATGTAGTCCGGTTCCCTGCCCCATTTCTGCCGATGGCTGTGCTGTCGTGGAGACGAGACGGAGGCAGGGTCATGACCTTTCAATGTGTTTACACACTCGTGATATACCGTGCATGTCGATGTCCGATACGCGACTGCTGAAAGAATTTCAGTTCGGGGACTAAAACAGTACTAATGATCGTCATGACCGGAGTCTTCATTCACATTTCTAGGCCCGTATGGCTCTATGTAAGGACGACGTGTGTATTGTCCTCCTTCATACCACATTTCAATCGGCCGCCTTGCGTCAAACTCGCCCATACGAGGCCCATCGAGGACGACCCTCATCAGATGACTCATGGTTTCCGTATTTAGAGGGGCCCTCCAATCAGATTTTATGCGACCCATCAACGAAAAGCCTCGCTCGCATTCTGACGTATGGATCGGTATCAACAGGGTGATTTTCACAAGCCATAAAATACTGCGATACTCATGCAAATTTTGGCGGAGAATTCTCTGCCATACGTCAAGATACCGAAGTTGGGGATTTTCAGCCGTGATATCCCTGACCACCGATTTCAACCCGGTCCACTCAAGCAGGACATCGTGTTCGTCAAAATGCTCTTGTCGCTGTAGCAAGACCAGGAAATGACGCGTGAGGATGGTGATCTGTTCTCGCCCGTAATTTTGTAAATCATCGCATGGCCAATTTGATGGGTCAAAAACTCGCATGGCAGAAAGTATGGGGTCGTCGTCAAACGATCTAAACCTATCATTTATCTGTCTAATGCAAGCATTGATCAAATCCGCTTTCGAGGTCTCGTCGGCATTACGACCATGATCATCAGTTAATTGAATATCACCTCGGAAAATGCTATTGACAGTACTTTCATGAAAATGACGCTCACTCTGACCCGGTTCGCGGGCAAGTAACTGCAAGTTGTCGACTGCCTGAGAAAGTCCATATTTAACTGATTCGATCGAAGTATCATTTCTCTGGAACAGTAATGAAAGGCGGCTCAAAACTCGGTATATGTCTAATAAGACAAATACACGTTCCATGAATTTAAACTGCGTCAATTTCTGCAAAATCCTCGAGCTTTACTTTTAGAGTCATTGGTGTGATCGCTTCCTGGCGTCACGATATCCTGCATATGCATCGTCATCGGCAACCAATCACGATCTAGGGCTTCAAGGGCGCGCTTATGGTGTTCAATCCACCGCGTACCGAGAACGTTGCCCGTTTTAACACAGTTACTCCGTAGCATTTCCTGACTCCCGGAGTGCTGCATAATTGCGAGGGGAGTTCGTATAAAATTTGAAAATGTTGATCAGAAAATCTTCTATGTTTCGATACATGGCAAACTCCTTTAAAGCCGATTTCAAACACAACTCCAATCGGTGAGCTGTACAATGGACATTTACTAAATGTTGAACGTCTTGACGAACTCGTGTTGTTACGCCTCCTCGTGCTCCGATCATTACAGAAGCGCCATCTGATGCCATTCCGACTAGGTTTTGTTTCCATTGATTAGGTTCGATGGTCAGTTCAGCACAAAAAGCTCTGTCTATGGCATTGATTATTGACTCCGCATTACCCCGTGGCATCGGCTGCAAGCTTAGAAACTTGGTGACTGGGCGACCATCGCGAAGTATGCGTACGTACACTATCTCCTCCTCGACAGTCGATCTGTCCGTAGATGAATCGTTGAGCACAGAGTACAGCTTACTTTCGGTTATTTCCTTCACTAAATCCTCGCGAAGTGCTTCGGCCATGAAAGAGATGAAATAAGCTGCTTGCTTGTCATTTCTATATGAATTGCCAACTTTGACACGGTTCTGTTCTTGTAATGCCAACAAACCGGCGAAATCACTGAATGGCTTTTCATTTTTCGCTATATAGTATGCAGTATTGAAGAGCACAGTCAATCGTTCGTACTGCAGTTTGTCCATATTCATTACCGATGTAACAATGGGACGTGGGACGGCGCTACTTTCGATTATTTTTCTGTCACTGATGCTCTGTGGGGCTACTCGACTCGTGTTTTCTCAATGAATCGATCCGAAAATTAATGCATCCAGTTCCGGTAAAGGCCGACGTTCCAGATGGACATATTTTACAAAACATAGCTCGTTTACTTTTGTCATATCGAAGCCACGATTCCCTGCCTTGAAGCCATGAAGTTTGAAAGGTTCGCTCACGTCCAGTTTTTACCTTCTTTGACGGCGATGGCTCATCATCCTGTGATGTCGACGGCACTATAGCTTGTTTGTCTTCCTCATCTTGAGCATCAAATTTCGAATGAGTACTGCCACTGGTATCATTTTGATTTTTTCGGAAATAATTCAGAAGGCTCATGGTTTCAAGTTGAACTGAATCGTTCTTGAGTTGACCAGCAAGTCAGTGCGTACGTGTGTAAAATGAATAAAGCTCAAAATAATCAGTCGCAATATATCGGTACGTTTGAAAAAATGTTACAATGTTTGTTACACAAAAAAACTATACAAATTCCAGAAATGACAGTCAACACCTGCCATTCGGATGATTTTACAATCCAGTGCACCTTGACTGGCAGCTTCGTGTGACTATCACGTGCATGGACAATAACATGAACGTAAAATGTAGCTACATGTTAGGTAAAAGGCTGTCATAGTTTCATTCAAAACTTGGTAGCCCGGTCGGGCTACCACTCACGTCACCTTGGTAGCCTGGGGGCAAAGTTGGTAGTCTGTGGACGTGGGGCTACCGGGAATTTTGAGCCCTGCGTCAACATCAAAAACACGCAAACCGCTGCACGTTTCAGCTTGGTATTTGGTGTGTGGATGCATCCTGGGCTATAGATGGGATTTTGTTCAAATGAAGTCTGCATTGCCAAAATTATGCAAATGAGCTTACAAAATGTGAAAATGGTCAAGTATTAATATCTCGAGAACCGCTGTTTTGATTGCTTTGAAAATTTGTGTGCAAGTACCTTAGGTAAACCTTATACATTTTTATGAATATTGTGAAGATATCCTTAATTTTGTATTTTTGCTGAATTTTTTGGTGATTTTTCTCATTTTCAGTAAAAATTCTTCTTCTCTGAAACCGCCAGCCCAATCGCTCTCAAATTTAGGTTGGATCTTTGCGGAGGTGTTACTCTTCTATTTTGTTGAAATTATGACTAAAATTGGGAAAATTACTATTTTGGAGCAATTTTGTCATTTTTGGTCAAAAAATCTTAATCAGTATTTTCTTTTTAAAACCCCTGGACAGACAGCTTTTATATTTGGTACACAGATGTACAGAGATGACAATAGTTAGATACGTGGAAATTGTCCTGAAATATACAAATTTGTATTTTTAAGACAATATTGTCATTTTTGGTCAAGAAAACTTGTTCTCAAAATTACTTGTTTGATAACTTTGAAATTTGGTATAACGTCCAGAGGGATGTTATTAGATAAATTTTCTGCTCAAAGTGTTGGGAAACCCCCAAATTTGTATATTTTAGGTAATTTTCTCTGTTTGTGACCTTAAATGACCTACACCAACCCAGTATATGTTGTGAGACAGTTTCGAAGGCTGTGAACATAATTTTGTCATATTTGGTATCAATTTGTAGGAAAATTTGATCCAGAAAACAAAGCTGAGGTGAATTTTTTCATTGCGGACCAATTCTTTCAACTTTTCTATGTAAGACATACAAGAACTGATGAGAAATTTCGATCCAAGATAATTCCAGATGTTGTAATCACCACCCACAGTGGAAGGCATTTCACTATCTGTAACTAACTTAAGTGCTGTTTACATTAGAATGATAACACTCATCGCATTGATTAAAAACTCCCCAAGGTTATAAATATATTTCCTGTCATCTGGCGTCATGTAATACCAAGGGATGGAACATTTGATATTCAGGAGGGGGTAGGGTCTAGAAGATTGATGAGGTAGCATTACTTTTTTACCAGATCCCTTGTACATTTTTTTACCCACTCCCACCTTTTCTTTTTATCAAACCTTCTCTGTATATTTTTTGTTGTTGACATTTGCTTATGTATTTAGGATCTGCTTGTCCCATTGCTATAGAAGTTGATATGCATGTTCCTAAAGATGACCTCCAGTATCAAAGTTGGAGACCTTATTTGCTTTTGTCATTCTTGTTTTTCCTGGTTTAAATATTTCTCGAATGGACCAATTCAAACCGAATGTGAGCACACTGTCCTTGACGGTATTTTTTAGATAACGAAGATTTGGGCAGGTATTCTTTTATTGCAATAAATTTTCTTTAGATTTAAATATCATTGAATGTTTACGAAAGTAATGAAAATGAGACTTTCAATCATCTTGATTTCCAGGAAAACAATTGTGCAGTTCTTACCAGAGAAAGAGAAGGCCAACAGAACTGTGAAGTCTATGATGATCTTTTAACACACACAGGGGAGCCAATACCTGGACAGGCCAACAGCGGTACACAGCCAGTCGAAAGTAGAATGGAGGATAGAAGCTGTGCCGACAACATTGCAGACACAAACGCAAGTTGCAGCACTGCATATATTTGCAACGACAGAAGGGATGCTGAGAATATTTCTGAAAGAACTGAAATCATTCTTGATTGGAGTGGTGGCAATGATGAAGACAGTGGGTCACTTGATGCATTGAACGCACTTCAAGAATTCATATCAGCTATAGGACAGGATTCCACAGACAAAAACAATAATGATGGTGATGATGAAATGATTGAATTGTCGTGGCTGATGTCAGAATCAGAGCAGTCTGAATATGTCGCCATTAATAAGGATTCACAATACCAAGGGGATTTAGAAAGTAAACAAAATATTTCCAACCAGTTTCAATATGGACAAGAACAGATGAGCCATGATGAGATAGTGACATATCCATTTGGGGTACCTGAAGAGACTGAACCCTTATATGCCAATGAGCATTTGGACTATCAGACTTCCAAACGCGAACGAGATATTCCAAAGTACTCTCAAAATGGAGTGAAGGACTTACAGACATCCAAAAGCGAACGAGATATTCCCAAACACTCTCCATACAGAGTGGAACAGCTCAACCATGATGAGATAATGCCATTGATGCCATTAGCAATACCAGAAGAGACTGAACCCATAGTTACCGATGAGGCTTTGTACTACCATACTTCAATAGGTGAACAAGATATTCCCAAACAGTCTCAAAATCAAGTGGAAAGGAAAAACCATGATGAGATAATGTCATTACCATTAGCAATACCAGAAGATACTGAATGCATAGTTACCAATCAGGATTTCGAAGACAAGCCTTCCAAAACTAAATAGGATATTCCCAAACAGTCTAAATATCAAGTGGCACAGATCAACCAGAAAACTCATTCAGGGTAGTATAGCCACTGAAATTGATGATGTCACCAATATTTGAAAATTTACGTACAACGCAGAATACCAAACACCTGACAGATACTGATGACAATAAGGAAAGAAATACAGATTGCATCAGCTTTGATTGTAGTCACCATGGTATCAGAAGCTGATCATGCAAGACATTATTAATAATGAAGACAGTGCTGATGTTACAATCCTTCCACCTGGTTGGCTCTGACCTACAACAGTTGATAACAGTCATATATCACAGCACATTTTATAGCTGTCATCAACCCAGATTTGACAATCATAGGTTTGACAGTAATAATTGATGAATCAACCACTGTGGATACATAAAAATATATATGGGCAGGCAAAGAACACCAAACAGCACACCAAACAGCTTGCCCACTCAAATTGCCCAACAAAAATTTCTTCAAACTGGTGAGGGAGGGTGGGTGCAAAATTGAAATGTGCACAGTGTAAGAAAAATAAAGAGCAGACTTATACGTTAGTTTGGATGGGACTGTATATAAAGTTAGAGTTGTGAAAGTCAATGGTTGAAGCATAAAGGCGGGCATTAATGATTAAGATATATCACAGAAGAGGTGTGAAAGTCGATTAAAGGCTTTAACAAACAAAGAGGGGCATTGTGGATTAAGATATCGAGGTACATCTGTGAAAGTCACAGGCCAATGAACAAATAAGATGGGCATGGCAAAATAGGACATCAAGAGAGAGGTGCAAAGGTCAAACTGAACGAGGACCATGGAAGATTGAGATAGGTTGATAACAGGGGAGAGAAGAACATGAAAAAACAGTCAAGAAAAGAAAGAAAGACAAGAGAAAACAGACTGGTGCATAAGGAATGTTAAAGGTCACCAGCTGGTAGCCCATCAACTTAAAATGGACAGGGCAGTTGTGAAGGGACAATGGAATAGCTGGCCCTCCAGGAGCATTAACTCAGAAAGGCATACCATAATCAGTTGAAGCCATTATTTGTCGGTGGGGCAAGTTGGTACTTACCCACCAATTTAGCTAGCCATAAACCAATATACCAAGGGAACTTCCGAAGCCAAACTGTGTTTTCCTATCCAAGCGGCAAGATGAGATCTGAACATACACAGCAGGCAACAAATTTTACAGCCACCAATAGACCTTATTCTTAAATGGCGGACGAGATCTCGTTTAGCCCGAGAAAGCACGCGAGTTGTGCTTTGGGGGGCAACTTTACTTCCGGTTCGTGAATACAAGCATGGTTTACAAGTCATGCATGGCGTACGACAATGATAAGCAGAACGCAGCCGATCTTCCTAAAATTATGCTCGGAAACAGGACGGGTACATCAGTCAAAGCCGGATTTTGCATGGCAGCTAAGGAAACCGGCTTTTCTTTCTTAGAAGCATGCAATGTACTGCATACTGCTTATGCTCGCTTTGTTCTGAGATTTTCGCCCTCTCGGCCATAAAAACGTCATTGAGCTGCCAAAAATATGATAGTTCAGTCGCGTGAATCTGTGTATATATATATGATATATTATTTTATCAATCCTAAAACTCAACTACCTAACGCATCAAACAAGGGTCATGTCAGGTTCAGGCGTAGGACGTTCTCCAAAAGACATAATCGATTAGTGTCGCGGAATGATTTTCACCAGGTTTTAGAACAATAAATAACTGGTCATCAGTAAGTCTTCGCATACCAAATCGACAAGTAACTTAGTGGGATCACATCCTTTACTGTAAAGTTGTTTTTATATAAAAACAAATTTTCGAGATATGTACTCCGACCTACAAAATACTGAAACGGTGGAAGGCGTCTGAGCTAAAAGCATTAAAGGATCGCAATATATATCTCTCTACGGTTCGATCCTATCGACTGTTCCATGCAGGCTACGTACAAAATATAGAAGATAACAATCAAACTAGATTTTGAATGTAATAAAGGGAAAGCGGCTCCACGCATCGCCTACACTATTTTTACGTTCTCTGTTTTCATGTTTGATTTTGTGTGTGTTCGGCTATTGGTGTAGATATAAGCCATGGCGAGATGTAGCCGTAATCGGGCTGTCGAATGACAGTGTGATCATTTGATGCTACGTTTCGAAACCAAATATTTCTGTCCTACATAACAAACTATATATCGGGTATAATATTGATACTAGACAGCACAGGAAAGACTTGCTTTGTGTCGTGGCACGCCAGATTTGCGAAATTGCCGATATTTTACCTCAGGCTGGGACTCTAATAATCTATAGACAATTCCAAACTGACTTTGCCTTGCGTCTTGACACACCCGATCTGTGAAATCACAGATATTTACTTCATCTTTATCGGCAATTGGGACTCTAATATCGATACTAGAATGACTTGCCTTGTGTCTCCGGCACGTCTGGTCTATGTAAAATTGCCGATAAATATTTGGAACTCTATTGATACTAGTTGATTCTAGACTGTCATATCGCGGGTAAATATCAAATAATATATATGAGATTTTACCATCTCACAGATCTTGACAAGCCCGACTTCCTCAATCCGACTATTACTTTGATACTAGACGATACTATACTTGTCAAATTGCAGGTAAATATTCGATGTATATCTGGGATTTAACTACATTAGAGATCTAGCCCAGCGGTCTGGCCGAGCCCGATTTCCGTAGTCCGACTATACGATACTAGACTTGTCTAAAACTGTTGATAAATATCCTATATTGGAAATTTCACCAACTCACATAACAATTCTAATTTCGATACTGTGTTGT
This sequence comes from Ptychodera flava, assembly GCF_041260155.1. Taxonomy (NCBI): domain Eukaryota; kingdom Metazoa; phylum Hemichordata; class Enteropneusta; family Ptychoderidae; genus Ptychodera; species Ptychodera flava. The sequence goes on along the minus strand of NC_091935.1, from coordinate 3,579,260 downwards.
CTAGTTGCTGTCAGTATACGATAAGCTTATAATATTAAAGGGCAATGTCGCTGTGTCCTTGAAATCCAGTTTACCTCGACACGGTCGACACGCTAAACAAGGACTCTGACCACAACAAGATTTCACGCATGCTTCATAAATGGGGAACATATTGAATAGCGTTCTACTCTCGCGACAAAAAATGAGGTAAGGTCTTTCGCCTATAGCTAGATGCAGTACCGATCAGTCTGTTAAGTTTTTATTTGCGAATTCCATAGTTTGCAAATCTCTTGAAAAAAATAAATTTTGTGTCTTTGAATAATTTTGTAATGTATTAAGCTTAGCAAAACGTTTGGGTAAACTTCTTTCCATATAGCGAAAGTTACTGGCCATTGTCTTTAGGAACAGCAGGACATCCCTCAGGAGTCACTGGTCCGGCATGAAAATAGCTGGTCTCGGGCTATCGGGTTGGCGTGAATTTCACACGCTGTGTACTTGTACATTTATGAGTGTGTCGGTAGTGTTGCGTAATTTGTTTCTGCACTTATGTTTGATATTTCTTGTTGTGAATATTCTCGTTCTATTAACTTTTCCTTAAATGTTGTTAAAGTCCTCTTCATTGTAACATGTCCTCATGATCAGGCCCTTGAAGGTTGATTTTGGATGACATGATTTTCTCTGTAAGAACTTAAATGTATCTGTTGGTTTTGTGTGTGTTCTCGTGTCCAGTATGTTTTTGTTGTTGTAAATGACTAGATCAAGATGTGTTATTTTGTGTGAAGAACTTTCATATGAAATTTGAAAGTAGGATGCATGTTTAATTAGTGTTATGAATTCGTGGAGTTCGTGTTCTGTTCCAATGAAGATCAGGAAAATATCGTCTCTGAATCTACACCATAGTGATATTTTTGTTGTGTGTTGACGTATGATTTTCAGGCATTACAGTCAACTCGCACCTTTTCCAAACCGCCCAGAACCAACTCGCCCGATTCCAACTCACCTGAAAACCAACTCGCCCAAAGCCAACTCGCCCGTTGTTTGAGATGGGGTGTAGTTGTAGATTCCATGTACGCTAACCCGACGGCCCGAGGTCAGCTATTTTCATGCCGGGCCAGACGTGAAAGACGTGAAAGACTGTCCTGCAGTTCCTAAAGACGTGAGCCAGTAACTGCAGTAACTATCCCTATACGTAAAGAAGTCAAACGAAATTTAAGCTTATTCTTTCAAGAGATTTGTAAAACGTGAAATTCGCAAATAAAAACTTGTCCGTGTTGGCACATATTTCAAGCCGGCACCCGTGGTTCTCCATGTCAGCAATATTTGTTGTCAGAAATAAAAGGTACTCAAAACATTGCAAAATAGTATCGGGCGAGTTGGCATCGGGCGAGATGGAATCGGGCGAGTTGGTATTGGGCGAGTTTGAATTGGGTGAGTTGGTTGTGGGCGGGTTGTTTTTCAGAATATTAAAAAGTTTATAATTTGGTTTATGACATATAAGACTAATCTCTTCTTTTAAAATAGCCGTATGCGCTACAGGAACCGTGTCCACCCATAACTTCCATATGCACTGTACGCACGCATGGCTTCCCGGAAGTAAAGTTGCCCCCCAAAGCACAACTCACACGCTTTCTCGGGCTAAACGAGATCTCGTCCGCCATTTAAGAATAAGGTCTATTATGATCTGATAACTGAGATGAACCATTCTGTTACGTAATTCTGATTGCCGGCTGGTTTTGGCTGCTATCAAAGGTTTCTTCACCCACAAAAACTTAGGCAACCAGTAGTGCAATTCATGTCAAATTTTTAGCTCCCATAGCCATATGTATATATGGCAATGGAAGCTATTCTTATAGGCTAGGGAAATGTCTGTATGTATGTATGTCTGTATGTCTGTACGTCTGTATGTCTGTATGTCTGTATGTCTGTCCGTCAACATCAAAAACTCCAAAACCGCTGTACATTTCATCTTGATATATGGTGTGTACATGGATGATGGGCTGTAGATGAGATTTTGTTCAAATGAAGTTGTCATTGCCAAAAATATGCAAATTAAGTGAAAAATTGTAAAAACAGTCAAAATTGAAAAAACTCAATAACCACTTAGCAGATTACATGAAAAATTAGCATGTAAGTACTTTGGGCTGACATGAAATGATTGTGCACATCTTGGGTCAGTATCTTGGACTTGCTATTTTTCATGAATTTTTTTGAAATTTTCTCCCATTTTTGGTCAAAAAATCTCCTGCTCTGAAACCACAAGTCCGATTGATTTGAAACTTGGTATGGAAGTGCATAGGAGTGACCTTTCCCAAATTTCGGCAAATCGTGGTGAAATTTGCATATTTTTAGTTTACACGTCCATAGACTCCCATGTATAAGGCCACGAAAAATAAAAATTTAGTTTCTCATCGTATTCATATTGCAAAAAGGATACAGTGACACAATTTTTAGTCCCCACGGATGAAGTCCAGTGAGCTTATAGATTGGGTCATGTCCGTCTGTTCGTCCATCCGTGAGTCCATCCGTTCACGCAGATATCTCGGATATTTTGACAAAATGTCATGTGACCTTGATGACCTTTGATCTCAAATATACATATTTGTCCATAACTCAGTAACCACAAGTGCTACCACCCTTCATGTATGGTATGATGGGACAGCTTATGACGCCACATATTGTACCTCATTAATTATGCGCATATCTAATTTTGAGCGAGCCAATAGAGCTAGAGGTCTGATTTTTGGTATATAGGGATAACTAAGCAAAACAATTTTTTGACAAAATGTCACGTGACCTCGGTGACCTTTGACCTCAAATATACATATTTGTCCATAACTCAGTAACCACAAGTGCTACAGCCTTCATGTATGGTATGACGGGACACCTTATGACGCCACATACTGTACCTCAATAATTATGCGCATATCTCATTCTGAGCGAGCCAACAGAGCTAGAGGTCTGATTTTTGGTATATAGGGATAACTTAACAATACAATTTTTTGACCAAATGTCATGTGACCTCGATGACCTTTTACCTAAAATATATGTTTATGTCAATAAATAAGTAACCACAAGTGCCATGTCCTTTGTATTTAGTAGGATGAGAGACCTTATGACAACACACGCTTTACCTCATTAATTATGTACACATCTAATTCTGGGTAAGCGAATAGAGCTAGAGATCTGATTTTTTGGCTTATAGGGATTAATTAGCAATATAATTTTTTTTTTCAAAATGTCATGTGACCTAGATGACCTTTGACCTTGATTATACATATATATGCATATTTCAGTAACCACAAGTTTATACCCTCCAATTTTGATAGGATATTAGACCTTAAGATGTCACATCTTGTACCTCATTTATAATGCGCATATGTATTTCTTGGCTGGCCAATACTGCTAGAGGTCTGATCTTTTTCCCGATTTAGAACCATTACTTAGACATGCCTCATGTGTTTCAAATTGGGAACAACGACATAGACCTATGTGCCCATAGAACTCAACATATACACTCCAGTGATACTTCTTAATGACCACATTTTCCTGCCCCGTCAAGACTAATACTCCTATTACAAGTGGGGACTATGTCATTGTAAATGACTTGTTGCGTTAATGGTTGTATCACAGTATTCGATATATCTAATTCTGTATTTTTTCCATTTTATATTCTGAATAATTACATTAAACATATTTCACTGTCTCCAGTACATTTCATTAAGTATTTTCACTTCATGCACTTTATCCCTTTCACACATGTTCAAATATCTGACCAGAGAACAAACACTAAATAGTCCAGGATGGGAGCTACAGTGTCATTGACGCTATTTTTTGATTGTGGCCTTCCAGGATGTTTTGGGCATTGGTACTGAGAGTGAGATAGGCGATGACATGCTGAAATGCTGTCTGTACTGCATTTATTCTCTGAGCGATATTTACCATGATAGTTTCAACTTCATGTAGCTTTGTACAATTATTTTGCTTGTTAAAATTTCAACAGATTTTGTCATCTTGTCTCGAAGTTTGATCGAGCTTTCAAGACAGACTGAAAGCTGAGTTTTTATGAGTCACTGAGTGCTTTTGAATTAGACTCTTGTGAACCACAAACAACTTTCCTATAGCCGTATAACTTTCTATAGAGGGGAGGTTAATGAGCAATGATGTAATTTTTTTGAAGAGCGCTGCCATCGGCTCATGCGGACAGGTTTTGCTTGTCTTGGAATCACATTCGATTCTGAATCAATAACTGGTTGAAAACATTCTGCACATGCGCAAATCGCAAGACAGAAAGATAACATTGTAAACAGTGAAAACCCGGAGGAATTCTGTCATTTCGTTCTAAAATTACATATTTTTGAAAATCGCTCTCAAAAATTTGTGATTTTCCGAAGTTTTCTGCACATTTTTTCTGCCCTTTTTAGAGCACCTGGAGAAGATGAATGAGATTTTTTCATGTGGAAACCACTAATTTTCCCAGTGACATGAATACATCACCTAACATTTCCCCCCACAACCAAGTCGGGAACTCAACTGTAAATGTATGGAACGGGATTTCCGTCTTTTGACAATTAGGATTGGCTTGTTTGACCTAGAAAATGGAGGAGGTGAGCGGTGATAGACCCTCTGAGGAGAAGCGTATCTCCATGCTGACACGTTAATGCTGTGTGTGTTGCACACAAGACCTAAAAAAGCCTGCAAATTGTTATGTAGGTCATTTCCCCCACACTCATCATGACCTGAATTCAATTAGTCTAGAACATTCTCAAGGTCACTGCCCTTAATGACCTCACAACCTTGAATTCAATTAGTCATGTTTGGAATGTTCTGGAAATTTAATTAGTTGTGTAAGAGAGATAATTTTAGAGCAGTAATTAGCATGTCAATAAAAGTTCTAGATTGTTCTTATATGCTTATGTAAGCACACAAGTATAAATACTGGGACAGCAGGCTCGCAGTCAGACTTTTGGGATCGTGTCTCTTGTGTGTTACTAAACTCCAGCCGTAGTAATTTTCAAGACTTTTCAAGACCTTCACTGTCAACGCTGGATTTATACTGTGGACTTTGTGCAGCTTCAAGCCTGCAAGCCAAAGGACTGTTCATTCATCCGACTGACCGTTACAACTCTGAGACTGGAGCTTTGCCGTCCCAGCTGAGATAAGTAGTCTGTACACTTTTAAAGCTTGTACTCTATCCCTGACTTAGCAATTAGTTTTATTTTCGTAATAAATTTTGTTTAAACGTTAACTGCTGAGTTCACCCTTTTGTTCATTTTCTCTGCACGTAACAAAATTGGGGGCTCGTCCGGGAGACGAATATTTTGAGCCGTTTGACAACATTTTGCCTGCCTTTTCAAAACTACTGTATACTGTGAACTCAGCGAAATTCAATCATGGCAGAATTTAAACCAGACGATTTTATGGATGACCTTGATCAGGACACATTTAATTCCCTCAGAAAAGACAACCTCATAGCACTGGCAAATTTCCTTAAAGTAGATGTCAAAAGATCTATGCGCAAGCGAGAAATACAGTTCAAGATTGCAAAACATTTAGTTAATTCTGGCCATTTTGAGGAGTCTGCCTTAAAAGATTATGAGCCTGAGTCTTCCTTCGAACTCAAAAAATTAGAATTAGAAATACAGGCAGATTTGGAGCTGAAGAAATTGGAATTAGAAAAGGAAAAATTAAAAATGGAAGAAAGACAGACAGAAAAAGAAAGGCAGGAAAGATTAGAAATGGAAGAAAGACAGAGAGAACAAGAATTGCGATTAGAAGAACAGCGATTACAGGTAGAAATAAAACGTTTAGAGCTTGGACAGTCAGAAAAATTCTTCCCTTCAGACAAGTTTGACATCACTAAGCATTTCAGGTTAGTTCCCCCTTTCCAAGAAAAGGATGTTGATAAATATTTCCTTCATTTTGAGAAAATTGCTCAGAGTCTGAATTGGCCTAAGGAGTCCTGGTCTATGCTTTTGCAGAGTGCTTTGGTGGGTAAAGCCAGAGAAATTACATTCAGTTGTCAGTAGAGCAGGCTTCAAATTATGATTCTGTGAAGGAATAATTCTCAAGGGCTATGAATTGGTGCCTGAAGCTTACCGTCAGAAATTTAGGGATTGTGAGAAGGTGAAGGATCAAACTTATGTTGAATTTGCTCGAACAAAAGAACAACTGTTTGATCGTTGGTGTTCTTCTGAAAAGGTCAGTCAGAATTATGACAAATTACGACAGCTTGTTTTGATTGAGGAATTTAAAAGGTGCATCCGGATTGACATCAAGACGTTTATCAATGAACAAAAGGCAGATACATTAGAGGTTGCTGCACGTTTGGCCGATGATTATTCATTGACCCACAAATCTTCATTTCTCAACAAACCATCCCAGTCCTTTTCATACAGAAACAATGCAGGTAAATTTAACTCCTCCTTTTCATCCAAGAATTTCTCAAAGGATAGTAGAAAATCAAATGACAACAGTTCACAAAATTCAAGTAACACTTCCACATCATCAGATTCCAAGTCTCAATCTCCTTCTGACAAACAGTTCGGTACACTTTCTTGTAATTATTGTAAGAAAGACGGCCATTTAATGTCAGATTGTTTCAAATTGAAAAGAAAACGTGAAGGTCAAAGTGGTCAAAGTGGATCTAAGCCCACCGGCTTTATTTCTTCATCAACTCAATTAGAGTCTAATAATGTGTGCAACACATTTTCTGAGGTTAAACCCCTCTCATCCCCAATTAATGACGTCAAGGTCAATTCTTCTCAAGATAGCATCATGGGTATTTTCGAACCATTTATTCATGATGGTTTTATATCACTTTCTAGTGATTTTTCTTCCGCTACCCCTGTCAAAATTTTAAGAGATACCGGGGCTTCCCAGTCTCTTTTGTTGGCAGATACCCTGCCGTTTTCTGAAAAGTCATTTTCAGGTTCTAAAGTTCTTATTAAAGGGGTAGATTGCAATGACTTTATTCCTGTTCCTCTCCATAATGTCTATTTGTCTTTGGACTTTGTTTCTGGACCTGTGACTTTAGGTATTAGGCCTTTTTTGCCTTTTGAAGGGATTCACCTTCTTCTTGGAAACGACCTTGCTGGGGACAAGGTCATTACTAATCCACTTGTGACTGATAATCCTAGTTTAGATCAGGATCCGGAGCCAATTGAACAAGAGATACCTGATTTATTTCCTTCTTGTGCTATTACTCGAGCCATGTCCAAGAAAACTTCTGAGAATCAAAATACTCTCAAAAATAATGTCACAGATGTTGACTTAAATGACACCTTTCTCAGTCAGGTGTTTGACACGGATCATTCCGTTATCCCTCGTGGATTTGAAACTTCCAGTAAAACTTCTGCTGACCAAAATCAGACATTTTCTAGATCAAATCTCATTGCAGAACAACACAAAGACCCAGATATTTTGTCTTTTTTTGACAGGGTAGATGATGAAGGTAAAACTTCAGATAGCTCTGTTTCCTATTATACAAAATCTGGTATTCTCATGCGTAAATGGAGACCTCCAGACGTTTTGGTTGATGACGATCGGGCTATAAAACATCAAATTGTGGTTCCAAAGCCCTACCGTGCTGAAATATTGCGCCTGGCCCATGAAACCCCCTGGGCTGGTCACTTTGGAGTCAGGAAAACTTATCATAAAATTCTCAGTCACTTTTATTGGCCTAATCTCAGGCAGGATGTAACACATTTCTGTAAAACTTGTCACACATGTCAAATGGTAGGAAAGCCGAATAAGACCATTCCAAAGGCCCCTTTACAGCCAATTCCTGCATTTCAAGAACCATTTAGTAGGATACTAATAGACTGTGTTGGGCCCCTACCATAAACAAGATCAGGAAATGAGTACATGTTGACAATTATGTGTACATCAACTCGGTTCCCAGAAGCCATACCACTGAGAAACATAAAGACAAAGACTATTGTGAGAGCTTTAGTCAAATTTTTCACTTTATTCGGCCTCCCTAAAAGTGTCCAGTCCGATCAAGGCTCCAACTTTATGTCTGGTATTTTTCAACAAGTAATGGATCAGCTAGGCATTAAACAGTACAGGTCATCCGCCTATCATCCAGAAAGTCAGGGTGCTCTTGAGCGATTTCATCAAACTTTGAAAAACATGGTTAGGACCTACTGTTTTGACACAGAGAAGCAGTGGGATGAAGGAATTCATTTTCTGCTCTTTGCTGTTAGAGAGTCAATTCAAGAGTCTCTTGGTTTTAGCCCATTTGAGCTTGTATTTGGACACACAGTCCGTGGCCCACTTAAGCTTCTTAAAGAGCAATTCCTATCAGACGATGATGATTGTCTGAATATTTTGCAATATGTGTCAGATTTTCGTACAAAACTTTCTAAAGCATGTGAATTAGCCAGAGAAAATCTTGAGTCATCTCAGCAGTCAAAGAAAACCAAATATGATAAAAACACCTCAAAACGGAAGTTTGAACCAGGTCAAAAAGTTCTTGTTCTACTTCCAATTCCTGGCAAACCACTCCATGCTCGTTACTTTGGGCCTTACCTAATTGATAAGAAATTGAGTGATTTAAATTACATCATAATAACACCTGACAGGCGAAAACAAAAACAGCTATGTCACATAAATATGCTTAAGCCATATTTGGATAGGGATAATCCTACTATAACTCAGCCTGTCAGTGCAGTCAGTTCAAACCATTATGAAGATAGTGATACTGAAACTGACTTGAGTGATAATACTCTAAACTCAAAGCTGGGCTCGGTCAAGCTTCAGAACTCAGAAATCCTGGAGAAGCTGGAGTCTACAAAGTTGGCACACCTCCAGCCAGAACAACAACAACAGGTGAAAGAACTGCTCCATGAATATAAACACCTGTTTCAAGATGTTCCAACGAGGACAAACGTCATCTATCACGACGTTGATGTTGGGGACAGTAAGCCTGTAAAACAACATCCATACAGACTGAATCCAACAAAAGCGAAATATCTCCAGGAAGAATTCAAATACCTGCTGGACAATGACTATATAGAACCCAGTAAAAGTAACTGGAGTTCGCCGTGCATACTTGTTCCCAAATCAGATCACAGTTATCGTATGTGCACGGACTTTAGGAAGGTCAACACTTTAACAAAGACAGACACTTTCCCAATCCCGAGGATTGATGACTGCATCGACCGAGTGGGAAAAGCCAAGTATGTGACGAAATTTGACCTACTGAAGAGATTTTGGCAAGTCCCTCTGACAGATCGTGCTCGTGAAATATCCGCCTTTGTTACACCAGACGGATTGTTCCAGTACAAGGTGATGCCATTCGGAATGAAGAACTCTCCGGCAACGTTCCAACGGATGATCAACGACGTCATATCCGGGCTAGACGGGTGTGCAGCTTACGTTGACGACGTCGTCCTGTATAGTGACACCTGGGAGGAACACATCAAGCTCATGCGAAAGTTCTTTGAGAGACTGAGCAAAGCAATGTTGACTGTCAACCTTGCCAAATCTGAGTTTGGTTGGGCGAGGGTGACTTACCTCGGACATACTGTAGGACAAGGTGAGGTAAAACCTGTTGATGCCAAAATCAGTGCCATTTCAAGTTTTCCCATACCAAACTGCAAACGACAACTGATGCGCTTTCTCGGTATGGCTGGTTACTACAGAAAATTCTGTCCAAATTTCTCCACAATTACTGAGCCTTTGACTAACTTACTTAAAAAGAAAGTAAAGTTTGTTTGGTCAGAGCAATGCCAACAGGCATTTGATACACTTAAAGCCATACTGCAAAGTGCTCCAGTGTTGTCTGCACCAGATTTCACTTTGCCATTCAAATTAGCTGTAGACGCTAGTGATACGGCTGCTGGTGCTGTTTTATTGCAAGAGGATAGTCATGGTGTAGATCATCCTGTTTGCTATTTTTCACGCAAATTTAACAAATCCCAGAGAAACTACTCTACAATTGAAAAAGAGTGTTTATCTTTGATATTAGCTTTACAGCATTTTGAAGTTTATGTTACTTCTTCAAATCTGCCAATAGTGGTTTATATTGATCACAACCCTCTTGTTTTTCTGCAGAAATTTAAAGGCAAAAATCAGAGATTGCTAAGATGGAGTTTAATGTTACAGGAGTCTAATCTTGATATTAGACATATCAAAGGCAGAGACAATTTAATTGCAGACTGTCTCTCTCGTATTTAGAGTTTATTGTTGTTCACTTTCAAGAAGTTTTACTTTAGAGTAAAAAAAAAAATTTGAGTACTTAAATCTTTTTCAAGATTACATATGCAAAAGAAAGATTTTTCTTTGAAATTTTTTTTTTTTTGAAGAGGGGGTGTGTTATGTAGGTCATTTCCCCCACACTCATCATGACCTGAATTCAATTAGTCTAGAACATTCTCAAGGTCACTGCCCTTAATGACCTCACAACCTTGAATTCAATTAGTCATGTTTGGAATGTTCTGGAAATTTAATTAGTTGTGTAAGAGAGATAATTTTAGAGCAGTAATTAGCATGTCAATAAAAGTTCTAGATTGTTCTTATATGCTTATGTAAGCACACAAGTATAAATACTGGGACAGCAGGCTCGCAGTCAGACTTTTGGGATCGTGTCTCTTGTGTGTTACTAAACTCCAGCCGTAGTAATTTTCAAGACTTTTCAAGACCTTCACTGTCAACGCTGGATTTATACTGTGGACTTTGTGCAGCTTCAAGCCTGCAAGCCAAAGGACTGTTCATTCATCCGACTGACCGTTACAACTCTGAGACTGGAGCTTTGCCGTCCCAGCTGAGATAAGTAGTCTGTACACTTTTAAAGCTTGTACTCTATCCCTGACTTAGCACTTAGTTTTATTTTCGTAATAAATTTTGTTTAAACGTTAACTGCTGAGTTCACCCTTTTGTTCGTTTTCTCTGCACGTAACAAAATGTCAACTTATATGCCAATGAACACATGAAGGTGTGCCAGTGCCATCACAATGTTGATAACGTCCGTCCAGGCCTTACCAACACCCCGATCCCCCCATTGGCAGTACGTACGTACGCGTACGGCAAATCGTCGGCATACGACCACAAAATTACCTCTGAAAACTGTTTCACGCTGCACAATTCGATGACCCTCTGCTGGGAAGTAGTTATCCGACTGCTGCAGTCTTTTTGTTGAGGCTTTACGTTTATTCTCTATTGCCTTTATCAAGGCGAAATGTTTTGCCGTCGCCAGCCATTGTTTAGGGGCCGTGGATAATTAAAACATGCGCACGGTAAACGAAACTAAGTGTGTTTGGCCTCAACCCCTCCCCCTCCCCTAAACGAAAGTTTGGAAGTGCGAAAATTCAACCAAGCCTCATTCTGTATCTGCATCCAATATTACATAATTACGTTGCTATGAAATCAAGCATACTCTACCGACCGCCCCCTCCCACACATACCCCCTTTAAAATAAATCTCTGTTCGGCGCCAACTCAACAACGACACAACCAATAGAATAAAATGAAACTATGTATACAAAATAATCGTTACGTTATTTTTCTCGTGCACTAATCATCACATGTATGTCAGAAGAATGCTGGTGTAGCGCCGGTGCCGCACTGGCCTGGTACATGCCAAACTATATAGAAGGATATTTTGCGATACAGAAAAAAGTGTAACGAGATGTTGCGATAGGAAAACTTGTAGTGCGATTTTTGCGCACGGTAATCGAAATACAGCCAAACCCCCTCCCCCCTAAACACAGAAGTTGCGTTTACTGTGTGCGTGTTTTAATTATCCACGGCCCCTTATGTATTGATTTTGAAATTCGCTGGATATTGCGGGGTCAAGTCAGGTTGTAAGCCATGTGCGCATGAGCTCCAAATTTACCCAGCAGCCTCGGCGAAAAGTTATACGGCCATAGGGCTCTATGGGGAAAGTTGTTTGTGTGAACCACACAGTAAAGACCGGCTTTCGAAAGATCAATGTACATGGGGTGATGTCAAACCTTTGTACAAAATACCATTGCTCATTAACAGCTTTTTCTAACCTAGTTATGTGTAAAATTTATCAAAAAGAATTCAAGGTACGATACGATTCCTTGTAGTTTTCATTCCCAATCTTGTCCCCTTTTGATGAACCTACATGAAAATGGTTCATCCCGGTTATCAGATCACCATTGCTGGCTGTAAAATTCATTACCCGCTGTGTTTGTTTAGATCTCATCTTACCAACTTGCCCCACTGAAGAATAATGGCCTCAACTGTAATGCTTTATAGATATGACACAGGAAACAGTTGATGCGCATCCCCCCTTAAAGGGGGGATGCGAAGGTATGACCAGCAGCCATTGTAGTTTGACTCACCTCGTAATGAAACTATGCACTCGGGTGGCATCATGAAGTGGTAACGTCTTACCTGAGTAAACCTGCTGAATACAGACCTTTATGAAAAATAGTCTGCAGAAAGTCTTTTGAAGTTAAAAGATTTCTGTAGACATCTGTGGACTTTTTATAGAAATGTGATAGAAATGTGATTCTATTGGCATTCCACTTACAATTTTCCTCAGTATTCTACAGAATATCTTTTGATTTTATATCGACGCTTAAGTTGTTCAGAAGGTTTGAAGAATTCTAAACCTATTGAAGTTTGACAGAAACTGTTTTCTATAGAAGATTAGAGAATGAAAATAGTTTCTATTGAATTTTTCAGGTCCCATACATTTTGTGAAAAATATAAGTTCATAATTTGTATCAAACAAAGCTTGAATGGAAAGTCAGTAGCGTCTTTATGTATATCCATCTACATCAAAATCTTTTAAACCACAGCACCTTCCATCTTCATAGTTATTGTTCTGATGAATCTAGGGGTGTCAGCAATATGAAAATAATTAAACGCAATTTTGAAAAACTCCTTCAAAGGATGGAGCACAAATGTACAAATAGTACAAATGTGAGTAAAACATAGCAGATTTCGCCACAGCTTAGAGAACAACAACAGTAACAAATTAACTTTAAATTGTGAGATATCCCACTGATCGAAAGAAAGCTAAACTCTTCCGGTGTAATTTCAGTGTTTCCGTGACAGCTCAAAGAACACACCCTCCGACTGTAATTAGTCCAGTGTAATCTGAGGAGAGATATCCTCACTTTTAAGAGACCTCGCTGTTTATGTAAGATTAAAACACCATGTGTTCTGTGCACACAATGTGTGCATACCAGACATTGAGTTTGGCTGTGTCTAAAACATCAACTCGACTTGTGGACTGGACCTGTGGACCGGTCTCGTGAACTGGATGCAGTCCACGGGTCCAGTCCGTACAACAATCTACGAGCTGTGAAAGAGGTGAATACTATGCAAGTCCAGTCCATGAGTCTTTTTTTCAACTTTTTTTAACTATCAATTTTTAACATAGCCGTATATCCGTGTAATTATATTATCAATAATTTCAGTCTTCGTTCGTATCAAGTTAAAAATGTTCGTTTCAGGGCTTTCATGTACGGTGTATACTGCCTGAATATCTAGAGTGACTATAGTGTAAAAGAGATGAATAGCCATGTATCCGTGTAATTATATTATCAATAATTTCAGTCTTTGTTCGTATCAAGTTGAAAATGTTCGTTTAAGGGTTTTCATGTACAGTGTATACTGCCTGAATATCTGGAGTGACTATAGTGTAAAACTTGGTTGAACATCACTACCTTCGTAAGATATTATCTTGTGGACCCAAGTTCAGAGAACCTCGCAGGATCAACTGGAACCATAATTTTAAGATCATTATGGACTCTGTTGAAGAATATGCCAGGAAATGGGCTAAAAGGGAGGATGTAGAGCTGGACACACTGTCAGAATGGGTCAAATCTGTGAGGAAAATAGTGCGTGGCCATATTGGTCGACTAAGATCACATGTTTGCAGAAGACCCTATTCTGTATTTAAAGATCCTGATGCTGTTAAGTGTTTGAATGATATCCATGACAAATATGTTGTCGTCCCTGCTGATAAAGCAGCCAATAACATTGTATTTGTCTGTAAGAAGTATTATTTTGAATGTCTTATAGACGAACTTGGTGTAACTAAGACCTCCACCAACTCCACTTACAGACAATCAATGTTCAACAAATCTGGAATTTTGGCAAACCATAAGTCATTCATGGATAATTTTAATATTACAACAAAGGATGACCATAATAAGTTGCCTAGCTTATACTGGATACCAAAGCTCCACAAAACACCTTACAAAGCTAGGTTTATCGCAGGATCTTCAAAATGTTCAACAACAGAGTTATCGAAGATACTGACTTCTGTTCTTTGTACTGTTAAACGGGGACTTCAAGCGTACTGTGATGTTGTCTTTTCTTGAAGGTGGTATAAATCAAATGTGGATATTAAAAAATTCGAAGGAACTCTTGGAAAATTTGAAATCAAGATCTGTTTCAAAAATAACATCTATTAAAACTTTCGATTTTTCCACATTGTATACCACAATACCACATGATAAATTGAAAGAACGCTTGAAAAACATCATCAACCAAGCATTTTTCTACAAAAACGGTTCACGCCGTTACAAATATGTGGTATTAGGGTATAATTCTACATATTTTGTTAAAAATATTACTAACGCTAAAGTGTTTTATACCAAGAAAGACATTATCAGTATGCTTGATTTCCTCATTGACAACATATTTGTTGAATTTGGAGGACACATTTACCAACAATGTATAGGAATTCCCATGGGCACTAACTGTGCTCCCTTACTTACCGACTTATTTCTGTTCTCATACAAGGCAGAATTTATCCAGAACCTTATCAAGCAGAAAAAGGTCTCTGTAGCTCGTACTTTCAACCTTACATTTAGATACATAGACGATGTTATTTCATTGAATAACTCTGAATTCAGTAAATATCTCGCTATGATTTATCCTCCAGAATTGGAGATTAAAGAAACTACAGAAACGGCCTCTTCTGCTTCATATCTGGACATTTTACTTGAATTTAACTCTAATGGTCAGCTTTCTACTAGGCTATATGACAAGAGAGATGATTTCAACTTTAGTATACTCAATTTTCCACACCTCATCAGTAATATTCCATTCTCACCTGCTTATGGGGTATACATTTCCCAGCTTATTCAATATGCAAGAGCATGCAGTTCATATGGTGATTTTGTAGAGAGACATGGCCATCTCTCATACAAACTGTTAAATCAAGGTTACACCAGAGCAAGACTTGTCTCTACATTCAAACGCTTTTTTGGCAGGTATTGCAAGCTGGTAGATGAATACAATATCTCTCTTCGACAAATGATCACTGATGGCATCGGTGACATGGGGCCTTAGTTAATGACCACTACCTATCTGACTTACAGATTGATATATGGTGGGTGCCACATGTGGCGCAGGTTGCGCTTACTATTTTCGAAACACCTGACATCACTTCTTGATCTTTTGGCCAGAGGTCCATATATCTTTCTTTCATGAATTTGACTTTGTTTGTGTACTGTCTATTTACTGTCTGTTCTGTGCTGTTTTGTGTCTATGTTTACAACTATTGTCTTACAAATTTTGACCTAGTGTTATTTGATTATGGATTGGTATGATTGCGATTATTTTTTTTCAACTTAAATTTACCTGTATTATTAGCAATATCTGTGTTAAGTACGACTTTTCTACTGGATTTAGAGGCGGAGCCTCCCTTTAAAAGGGCGCCAACCTATGGCGGCGTTCACTGTGTAAGTGGACACGAAACAGGCAACACGAGGGCACACGCTTAAGAAAATGCCACTTTTTAGTTTTTTCCGACCGCAAAAATGCTGACAGACTGCCAAGCAGTCAGCACGAAGCTGCTGCCGATCGAACCCTGTGGTTATATTCAATTTCTAACGTGACTGGAAGACGTTTTTTAAGTAAATTTGAGTGTGTTGCTTGGGAATAAATGACCGTTTGCAATTTGAACCGACCGTCAATCAAACGGTTATATAAACTCTATTTGCAGGATTAGCAAAAGGTGACAAAAGACTGAAATCAGTTTGTGTAATGAATGTAATAGAAATCAAACATTGTACTGGCCATGTGTTTTACTGGGAGGAAAACTCCACTAATGCGAGAACCGGGGATTGAAAAGTGCGGCTTTAAATTATAGTCTGTTCCATCATAAACATTTTGAAATCGGCAAGTGAGAAGTACAATCATTTTAGAAACTGTTTTGCAATACTATTGGTGAACTCACAGGTAATCGACTCGATGCAGGTGAACTGCCAAAGTGTCACTCACAGCCTGTGAGTAAAATGTTTAACCAAAGCTGGACACTCTATAGTTCTAGGTCTAAATAGGTACGACTGTCTCAGTAGTTAGTGTAGCTGTTCAGAACGTTTGTTTGCACAGCTCATTACAGTGGTAAGACTCCTTAAACATTTTACATACAAGGCCTTGTGCCCTGTACATGAATACATGAATGCTCTCTTTTACCTCCATGGTCAGTATATATATATATATTGCATTCACCAGACCATCGACCGCCTGCCGCCAGGTACATGGTAAACAGCATGGGTTTCTCTGCATGCCCCATGCCAGAGTAGTAATTGTAAGCTTAAAGTTTGTGTTCATGTGTTGAGCATGCCTGGTAGCATGACTTTGCATGTCCGTGAGTTAGCATATATTGATTACTCGCTGTTTGACCTGTACTAACAACGTTAGTTGTCATCTACCGCCCCACTTCTGCACACAGGCATCGATGTGAAGTCTCAAGATATTCAATTTTATATGATTTATATGACACTAAATTCAAATATTTTGGTATAATTTCAAGGAAACTGTTAAAAGACAATACAAGTCACATTCGTTAGGTAGTGTTAATGCATGTTGACAAAACAATATCATGTTGTTTCATAGAGTGTAGCTGTGATATCGCAGCAGTGCTAGCAAAGGGTTCAACAGTCAGTCCCCTTGGGTGGGGGAAGGGTGGGGAGGGATGTTTCTTGTGAAACAGTTTTTTATTTGATTTTATTAATTTTGACTGATATATTTCAAATAAAGATTTTGACTCCAAACCGTCTGACTACCAAATGCTGTACCCTGTGGTGCTAGTGGCGTCTATCGAATGAGCTCGGGTAAAGGGTCACTGCCACAGTACCACTGCGAGCCAACCCACAGGCTTTTTTGATAGATTACAATGACACCAATCGTTGTCGTTGATTCTGACAAGTTATGTTGCTGCTGAATTCTTAATTCAGAAATAGAATGCCAACGTTAACAGAGCAAATTCAAGATCGAAAATTTGTCCAATTGTAAATGGTCAAGTTGAGCCGATGAAATCATGAAATTTGCCCATATTTCGACTTTCATTCTCTGAATTCAGGGTGTAAAAATGGTTGGTCGAATAATGTCACGGATTTACTATCTTTTTTTACTTGTACTACATTTGTCATTTCTTTCTTTTTTTAGTTGTACTACATTTTGTTAGCTAGTTGTACAATCTTTCTTAAGTTGTACTACAATTTTTAGTAAGTTAGCCCTACATGGTCTTCATTAGTTCTGCAATATTTCATCAGTTCTTATTTACACTGGAATTTGTTCATTTATTTGCTTTCTACAACTTTCTTATAATATATTTACTAAGCAGATATCTGCATCTCAATATAGTATTTAGTTATATCGCTTATTTTACCGAGTCTTATTATTTGTGTTGATTTTTACCAATCATTCTGCTCCAGAGCAGCATTAATACAAATTTTCCCGATTTTACATTCCACTCTTCTGTAAACTCAGTTTGTCACCAAATCTCCTGAACTATATATATCTGTCATTTTTTCTCAGTATTTGTTTAATATTGAGACTGTTGACTACTGTTTCCTAGTACTCTTTTAGAAGACATAACCCATATATTTTCCAATATTTTTCTACATTTCCATTCCGCACATGTTGAACCCTTACGAAAATAGTCTGTAGATATTCTATTGAACTCTGATATTCTATAGAAATTCTGTATATTTTATGGAAATCTGATGGAAATATGATTCTGTTGAAATTCAATTGAAAATTTTCAATACAACTCTGTAGAAAAATTTAAATGTTATAGTATTTTAATGTGTATAGAAACTTTAAATTCTATTGAAGTTTGCTGATAATTTTCTGTAGAAAATCTGCAGAAATTAAACATATTTTTTATGGAATTTTTCGGTTCCATAGCTTTTGTGGAAATTTTTTTTCTGTTTTTTTTTCCCACAGTTTACACTGTTTCAGACTTAAGTTCATGTTTTTGCATGTTGGCATGAGCTTTGATAAGAACTCAGTGACATATATATAGCTGGTTTCAATATGGAAGAGGTAGTGACATT
Organism: Ptychodera flava; assembly: GCF_041260155.1. Taxonomy (NCBI): domain Eukaryota; kingdom Metazoa; phylum Hemichordata; class Enteropneusta; family Ptychoderidae; genus Ptychodera; species Ptychodera flava. Next base: position 3,561,004 of record NC_091935.1, on the reverse strand, counting down.
TACCTATGGAGAGTTCTAAGCACATTCTCGTGTACCCTTTAATTCTGAAAAGCTATTTTCATTTACACACACATCCCAGGAAAATGTATATAGTTTCAATTGTACCATTCCTTTTACCATTGCTTATTTGTACATTTCATGACTGTACACAGACCAACAAGACTCTCTTTGTTTGATCCTAAGTCAAGTGAGCTGACCTGTGCCTTTGCTTTGTTATGCAAATAGTTTCCTGCCTTTACAATGGGCTGATTACATAATAGTGTAGCCACGCATTATTCATTTGAACTTGAGGCAGTCCACAGTGCACATGGCTCTTATGAAAAGTACTAAAGTTCAACTCCAAATTGCATGGAACATTAGGATCCAAGGTCCATTAGCAAGATTCTAACAGTGTTATGAAGAAGGGAGCTCACTAATATGTCACAACTGTAAGGATCCACATTGCAGCATCAACTGAAAATTATGTGAGTTAAGATACACAACACTTTAATTATGCACTTGGCTGAGGTCAAAACTGCTAGACTGGAGAGGTAGGCCTTGCATTCATATGTGTAGGTTGCTTTATATTTTGTAGTCCCTGTATGTTTCATCAAGTTTTGATTGATTGTTAATCATAATTCTTTTAGAAATAAACTACATGTTTATAATTTACTTGCTGACTGATTTTTTGTGAGTTTTGCAGTAATTCATTGCATTGGTATCTATGGCAATATCATAAGGTGGTATTCCTTACTTAGTAAAAGTTTAACACATATTGTTGTTATACCTTCTAAGAGATTGAACTCGTATAAGACAAACAAACTTCTGTAAAAGAGTGCAAAAATTAAATACAGTTCTACAGAAATTCTACATAAAAATTCTGTAGAATGTGGTAGAATATCAATATAGTGCTACAGATACTCTGTAGAACGTGTATTGAATTTACATAGAAATTCTGTAAATTCTACAGAAATGATAGAAATTCTGTTGAATTTCTACAGAAAAAGGGGGCCAAAACTCCGTTAAACTCCGTTAATTTCCATAAAGGTTCAGTAGAATTTCTGTAGAAATTCTGTATCACTTTAATTGAATTTTGTCATCAAATTTGATAGAATTTCTACAGAAAATTTTCATAAGGGAACTGCCTTTTAATATTTTTTATCAGTATATCAAATAAATTACCATCCTCACTACTTCACAATGTCAGCTACATTCCTTTTACAAATAATTGCTTTTTCCAATCAAACCAGAAAAAACTATAATAACCACAGCATACTATTAAAAATTATTTTCAACAAAAAATCATTCAAACTCAACTTAGTGTTAGCACTTTCAACTTTGCCAAAGGCATTTGGATCGGTCACATGCTTTGGCTGCCATATTGAATTTCGCACACAATCCAATTTAATCTTCAAAAATCTTCTCCAGAGCCAACACACCCATTGCAATGGACTTTTACTCGTGTCATCCTTACTGTGAGCTCTTTCAAATTTGCCAAAGGCATGTGGATCGGTGACATGGTTTGGCCGCCATATTGGATTTTGCGAAAAATTCGATCCTCTTCTCCAAACCATTGCACCAATTGAACTTAAATTTTACTTGTGTCCTTTTTTAGTGTGAGCACTTTCAAATTGCAAAACTCATTTGTATAGGCCACATGGTTGGGCCGCCACATTTTGCAATCCCAATTTAACATTTAAAATTCTTCTTCTCAAGAACCGCCCACGCCGAGTATTGGGTTGCTCCCAGTATATTAAGGTCTTGCGGCTGGCTACTGCCCTATTCCTCCTTGAAATTTTGCGAAGTTTCAGTTACATGAATCAATAAAGGCATGGATCGGATCCGCTTGCATGACAAACAGGTCAGTGAGTGTGCTGAATAGCTACATCACGAAGCTTGTGGTTTCAATACCAGACCAACGTCATCACTGTTACTTATGTGCAGTCTGTTGGAAAAGGAAAGCATCAATTATGCCAAGAAGTTAAAGGCGTGGAGTTGGCAAGTCTAGGATTATGGCGTTGAATGGCTGCCAAAATTAAGCTATGCCATTTGTAATTACGACATGCCTTTCGCAATTACGACATGACATGATGAGATGCAAAATGCAAATATTTGGACATGCGAACTTGACATTCGTAATTACATGAAGACTTGACATTTGTAATGACGACATGCCATGATGAGGTACAAAATGCGAATATTTGGACATGGAGACTCGACATTCGTAATGACGACATGCCATGATTAGGTGCAAAATGCGAATATTTGGACATGGAGACTTGACATTCGTAATGACGACATGCCATGATCAGGTGCAAAATGCGAATATTTTGACATGAAATCTTGACATTCGTAATGACGACATGCCATGATGAGGTGCAAAATGCGAATATTTGGATATGAAGACTTGACATTCGTAAGGGACGGTTCAGAATTTACTTCGGGGGGCTGGAGGATTTTCGGGGGGCAACCCATTTTTCCCAAGTAAAATTAGGGGGGGCCAGACAAAAATACCACAATCTTTTAGGGGGCCAAGGAAAAAAAAACATCAATTCAATATTTGCCCAGAATTTCTGATCTCTACAAAAGAGAACCATAGATGCTACCTGGGTGACCATTAAACTCAACATGTTTAGTTAAACTCCTTTAGCTGCCAAATTCGGTAATATTCACAGTGGTTTGTTTTATGCGTCTACTGCAGTATCTTGTTCTCCTTCCTGAAGCGTCATGAAATGTCCAGTATTTAGCATGTCAACACAAACCATACAGTGAACAGGCAGGGTTGTTTTTGTTGAAAGAGATCTCGGATCAAATCCAGACTAGAATTCATTTGTCAACAATAACAATGGTCATTTATGTTCACACTGGTATGATGCTAAATACAGCTTTGGGTGTTCTATGTAGTGATAGAATAACAAACAAATGCTGATACACAGAGATGAACAAATGCTTAATATTACAGCAAATGTCTTTTAAGGTTGGATTTACCTCAATTGTAGCTTGTAAAGCAGCTGAAATTTGGGTGATAAAGAAGTGTTAATTTATGCAAATCTATACAAATCACCCGATTTCTTGGCTTCTTTTTCTTCCAAATTTCAAAATTTCAAAAGAATTTAACTCTTCTCCAGCTGGGCCTTGTGCCCTTTACATGAATGCTCTCTTTTACCTCCATGGTCGGTATATATATATATATATATATATATATATATATATATTATATATATATATATATATATATATGATTTACTATGATTTACTATGATTGCCATGGAAAAAAAACCATGGCAAGAAAGGGAAGGAAGCCTTAAAGGCTTATATAATCCCTCATTCTGTTAATATGCTGGTCCAGTCTTATTTTAAAGTCACACACAGTTTTGGCTTGAATAACATGCTCAGGTAAGTCATTCCAGTGGGATACAGTCCGTTGAGTGAAAAAATGTTTCCTAGTGTCCAATCTGACGGTTGATTTGGCAAGCTTTAGTGAGTGTCCTCTGGTTTTGCTTGAATGGGCAAATGTAAATAGTTTGTCTACAGCTACTTTATCCCATCCTTGTAGAATCCGAAAGACCTGAATCATGTCCCCACGACGACGTCTTTCCTCCAATGTAGTTAAGTTCAAAGCCTTTAACCTGTCTTTATAACACAAATGCTGCAGCTCTGGTATTAACTTGGTAGCTCTTCTTTGTATGTTTTCAAGTAGATCTATGTCCTTCCTGTAATATGGGTTCCAACATTGAATTGCATACTCCAAGTGTGGCCTGACAAGAGATTTGTATAGTTTCATGATGATATATTTTGATTTGAACGTTATGTTCCTTTTAATCATTCCAAGTGTTCTGTTTGCTTTCATTGCTGCTGCTGCACATTGATTGCTTGGCTTTAGTGAGTTATGAATTAAAACACCCAAGTCCTTTTCTTCTGTTGCAACTTTCAGCCGAATGTCATTCATTGTGAAGTCATATGCTGGATTTGTTCTGCCAATGTGCATTACTTTACACTTGTCAACATTAAAGGCCATTTGCCAATCAGAAGACCATTCTGTTAACTTAATTAAATCCTCTTGGAAATTGTTCTTATCATCAATGGAATTTACAATTGTACAGAGTTTAGTGTCATCAGCAAACTTCAACATGAATGAATTTACAGCATTGTCAATGTCATTAATATAGATCAAAAACAGAACTGGTCCCAACACAGATCCTTGAGGAACACCACTTGTAACCGGTAACCATTGTGATTCCGCTCCTCTTAGTACTGTTCGCTGATATCTATTTGATAGCCAATTATTTATCCAGCATCCAATATGTCCTGTGATACCATGGGCTTTCAGTTTCGCAGCCAGTCTTACATGGGGAACTTTATCGAAAGCCTTGCTAAAGTCTAGATATGCAATGTCTACTGGATCACCATCATCAATAGCCTTTGTTACATAGTCTAAAAATACCAATAAATTTGTCACACATGACAGACCAGAAGTAAATCCATGTTGGCTGTCCTTAATAAGTGTAAACTTTTCTAAGTGGTTGACTATGGAATCTCTAATTATCGTCTCCAGAACTTTACAAAGCACAGCTGTAAGGCTAACTGGTCTGTAGTTTCCTGCACTGTGTTTAGGGCCTTTTTTGTATACCGGTGAAACATTTGCTCTTCTCCAAGCCTCTGGGATGACTCCATGCTTCAGTGATAGATTATAAATGACTGCAATTGGTGATGAAATTTCTTCAGCAAGTTCCCGTAAGACTCTTGGGTGGATGCTATCTGGACCTGGAGTTTTGTGTGGATTTAGCTTCATTAACTCTTTGTATACATCATCAGCTGTTATAATAATGTCAGTTAGCCAGTCGTTTGTCTCTGCTACTGCATTGAATTTCACACCAGATGCTTTCTTCAAACCCACCATTAGACAGGTCATCTCGAGGGGTAATAACAAAATTGTCCTTAACATAGAGTAGTACACCACCACTTCTTCTTCCAGCTCTGTCTCTTCTTAACATGTTATACCCAGGTAGATTAAGTTCAGCATTTGAAATATCTTCTCCAGCCCAAGATTCTGTTATTCCAACAATGTCTGCTACGACGGCTTCAAAGTCACTAAATTTGTTTAACAGACTTCGTGCGTTAGTACACATACACTTTAAGTTTCTTACAGACTTGTCTTGACACTTTGACAAATAAATATTATTTACATTATGTACAGATCTCTTCTGGCTGCTTTCATTTAATCGTTTTTTGTTGATTCATTGCCAGACTCAGAGTCATCTGTTTGTTGAGACACATGTACAATTCTTCCCTTGAAGATCTTTAAATTCTTTTCTCCTTTTCCTTTCCTTTTCCTCAATTCTTCTCTTAGTTTCCTATCTTGTTCACGTTGCTCATAAGTTAAATCCGGTGATATATAGACTTCTTTGTAAACCGGGCTTTTAGATTTTGACAGATTCTTAGCCCTTTGAAGTACCAGCAACTTCGATTTCATGTCTTTAAATTTGACTCTTAGAAGTCTTGGTGGCTTTGAATCACTGGGTTTACCATGGCTGACAGACAGTCTCTCCACCTCTGCTATGTTTACGTCTCTGATATCAAGCTCTTCTAGAAGACCAGCGACCTGATTATCATCACTCGAACCCTGTGACATGGCGTGACTGTTCTCTGGTTCCGGTAAATTTCTAATTATCACATTCAGTTTTCTTTTGTCCGCTTGAATTGCTTGCGTTATCATATGATTGATCTCAGTTCTTCCACATGAATTCTCTCTGTGACAATCAAATTCTTCCTTTAACTCACTAACTTCCTTTTCTAGTTTCTCTTGACGCATTTGTATATTGTTCATCACGTTAAACAGCTTCACGGCTCCTTTGTTGCATGCACTGCAAAACCAATGTAACGAAGTATTGGCTTTACTTGCAGCCATGACCGTATAAATTTCATTACTCACACCTTCACAAGCAATATGGAATACGTTCATGCATACTTCACATTGTAGAAATTCTTCCTTATTGATGACTTCTTTTTGACAAGCACCGCAGTTCTGGACTACCTTGGTCCCTTTCTTCGACACACTGTCTTTTCGTGGGCCTTTGGGCGCCATCAGTTCAGTTCAGTTCAGTTTGGTTGTTCCAGCCGTTGTATGTCGGCTCTAAAAAAGGATTAAAAAGACAAAAACAAAACATAGGTACAAACATAGGTACAAACATAAACAAAAGGCTCTATAATCCCCGGTCACCGGATTGTTTTCTGCTTAGGAATGTATTCCTCATCACATGGATACTATAACAGTACTGTCTGCTGATCTGTTCAATCATATGTAGGGCTTGGGTTGGTAACCGGTAAGCGATCTCAGGAATGGCGGTACAGTCAAGTGTAAGCTGGGTAATCACTTTTGGGTCTGATATGTTAATGTCATGCAGATTGAGAGACGCAAATTTGTCAATAAACTTCTTCCGGGTGGTTTCATAGAAACTGCAGTTACTAATGAAGTGTTCTCTGGTTTCTGGATTTTTGCTGCACAGGGGACAAGTGGGATCGATGGTAAACTGGTTGAATTTTGCTCTGTTTGATTGGAGTCTGTATGTTCCTGTTAATAATCTGGTCTTGATGATGGCACGTTGAGTGTCTCTCACATTGTTGGCCATACTGGACCAGCACAGATGGGGACCGTTGTTTATTCTCTTCTGAGTGTTCATATATTTTAGTGTTGATTTCGCTAAGGAATCATTTTGGAGTTGAGACTGCCAGTAATTGTTCACTGTAGCTTTGACTAATTTTTTCCAATGGAACAGCTTTGGCGGGGTTCTAAAGTAGTGGTAGATACTGGATAATTTATATTTTTGTAGAAGGAATTTTGTTTCAATGAACCAACTGTTACTTCTGAAGTCTTTCACGGCTAGTTGTCTTTCAGCTAAATGGTATTCAGTGGAGGTGTTATTTTGTAGAATTCTTCCAAATAGAGTAAGTTTTCTGTAGTCCAGTTCTGCTTCGATTGGTCGTAGACCAGATAGTAGGAAAAGGGCTTCATTAGCTACATTGTTTGAGAGTGATAGAGTTTGTTTGAGGAGTAGTCTTTGAGTTAATTCCAATTTGACAATGTCGTTTCTTGTCAATTTTACTGTTTCTAGACCATAAAGTAGTCTGGGGAGAATGTAAATGGTCCACATCTGGATGATTATCTTCGGACTGAGTCCATTTTTGCCATGGCAGCCAGCACCAAAGAGTGAGTAGGTTGTTTTTCTGGCAGTTGCAATGTTGGTTTCAATGTCACTTTTCGAGCTAGTGTTGCGCTGAATACCAAGATGAACTGTTGACGTATTGATAGGTATTTCACGTTTATGTAAATATAACTGGTCATCTAGTGACTTATTATGAAGAATGGGTGTAACACAGCATTTGTCCAAGTTGAAGGTGTATCTTTCATATTGTGAATAGGTGTTGACACAGTGGAGTATTTCCTGAGCTTCATCATGTTTTTCGGCAAGTAGAGCGGTATGATCAGCAAATGTTGGGCACGCACACTTAGTACAACCAATATAGCAGCCAATTCCCAGATTGCATATATCGTTTAGTAAGTCGTTAATGAAGATTTTATAGAGGCATGCTGACAGAATTCCACCTTGGCGAACACCTTGCTGAATTGTGAATTCCTTGGACACTTTGCCATCCCATTTAACACAGGAGGTTGCATTGTTGTATAACCGGATAATGCTAGTAATAATGTCTTGGGGGATGTTGTATTGATAGAGTTTCCTGAACAGAGAGTTATGCCATACTACGTCGAAGGCTTTACTGGCGTCAAGTGTGATGTGTACATCTTGGACGTACGTTGTACGATGACGGTAACTCACACCGACTCAGCACGCTTCCGTTAGACGGCCGGGGGGCATCAAGACCATTTCAAGTAACATAAATATGGGATGTAGGTATTCAAACACCCAAAAACAGTCTAGTTGACAATTGTGGATGCTCTAAACGCCGAATTTGTTATGACTTTGCAGACACGAAACTCTCGGCCGATGTCACTCGGGCGAGCGCCCTCTATCATTTGCATATATATATATATATATATATATATATATATATATATATATATATATATATATATATATATATATATATATATATATATATATATATATATATTCTTTATGTTGCCAAACGTTTGCCCCTTTGTTTGCTGTGTTGACAGGTTAGTTGCATTCACCAGATCATCGACCGCCTGGTACATGGTAAACAGCATGGGTTTCTGTGCATGCCCCATGCCAGAGTAGTAATTGTAAGCTTAAAGCTTGTGTTCATGTGTTGAGCATGCCTGGTAGCATGACTATGCATGTCCGTGAGTTAACATATATTGATTACTCGCTGTTTGACCTGTACTAACAACGCTAGTTGTCATCTACTGCCCCACTTCTGCACACAGGCATTGATGTGAAGTCTCAAGATATTCAATTTTATATGATTTATATGACACTAAATTGAAATATTTTGGTATAATTTCAAGGAAACCGTTAAAAGACAATACAAGTCACATTCGGTAAGTAGTGTTAATGCATGTTGACAAAACAATATCATGTTGTTTCATAGAGTGTAGCTGTGATATCGCAGCAGTGCTAGCAAAGGGTTCAACAGTCAGTCCCCTTGGGTGGGGGAAGGGTGGGGAGGGATGTTTCTTGTGAAACAGTTTACTTTATTTGATTTTATTAATTTTGACTGATTTATTTCAAATAAAGATTTCGACTCCAAACCGTCTGACTACCAAATGCTGTACCCTGTGGTGCTAGTGGCGTCTATCGAATGCGCTCGGGTAAAGGGTCACTGCCACTGTACCGCTGCGAGCCAACCCACAGGCTTTTTTAATAGATTACAATGACACCAATCGTTGTCGTTGATTCTGACAAGTTATGTTGCTGCTGAATTCTTAATTCAGAAATAGAATGCCAACGTTAACAGAGCAAATTCAAGATCGAAAATTTGTCCAATTGTAATGTAAATGGTCAAGTGAACCGATGAAATCATGAAATTTGCCCATATTTCGACTTTCATTCTCTGAATTCAGGGTGTAAAAATGGTTGGTCGAATAATGTCACGGATTTACTATCTTTTTTACTTGTACTACATTTTGTCATTTCTTTCTTTTTTTTAGTTGTACTACATTTTGTTAGCTAGTTGTACTATCTTTCTTAAGTTAGTTGTACTACAATTTTTAGTAAGTTAGCCCTACATGGTCTTCGTTAGTTCTGCAATATTTCAGCAGTTCTTATTTACACTGGAATTTGTTCATTTATTTGCTTTCTACAACTTTCTTATAATATACTTACTAAGCAGATATCTGCATCTCAATATAGTATTTAGTTATATCGCTTATTTTACCGAGTCTTATTATTTGTGTTGAATTTTACCAATCATTCTGCTCCAGAGCAGCATTAATACAAATTTTCCCGATTTTACATTCCACTCTTCCGTAAACTCAGTTTGCCACCAAATCTCCTGAACTATATATATCTGTCATTTTTTCTCAGTATTTGTTTAATATTGAGACTGTTGACTACTGTTTCCTAGTACTCTTTTAGAAGACATAACCCGTATATTTTCCAATATTTTTCTACATTTCCATTCCGCACATGTTGAACTGCCTTATAGTATTTTTATCAGTATATCAAATAAATTACCATCCTCACTACTTCACAATGTCAGCTACATTCCTTTTACAAATAATTGCTTTTTCCAATCAAACCAGAAAAACTATAATAATCACAGCATACTATTAAAAATTATTTTCAACAAAAAATCATTCAAACTCAACTTAGTGTTAGCACTTTCAACTTTGCCAAAGGCATTTGGATCGGTCACATGCTTTGGCTGCCATATTGAATTTCGCACACAATCCAATTTAATCTTCAAAAATCTTCTCCAGAGCCAACACATCCATTGCAATGGACTTTTACTAGTGTCATCCTTACTGTGAGCTCTTTCAAATTTGCCAAAGGCATGTGGATCGGTGACATGGTTTGGCCGCCATATTGGATTTTGCGAAAAATTCGATCCTCTTCTCCAAACCATTGCACCAATTGAACTTAAATTTTACTTGTGTCCTTTTTTAGTGTGAGCACTTTCAAATTGCAAAACTCATTTGTATAGGCCACATGGTTGGGTCGCCACATTTTGCAATGCAAATTTAACATTTAAAAATCTTCTCCTCAAGAACCAACACAACAATTGACCTGAAATTTTTACTCTAGCCATCCTTAGTTTGAGCACTTTCAAGTTTTCAAAGGCATTTGGATCAGTTACATTGTTTGGCAGCTATGTTGGGTTTTGTGGTAAACCTACCATTACCACCAAAACCTAAAATAACACATCAGAATTCATCTTTAGAAGAAACAAAAGCCATTTAAACTTTGCACATAGTATCATCATTGCAAGCATCTGAAACCATGGCAACTGCTTGTAATTGTAATTGTAATGAAAGCTCGGCCCTTCACAGTTATGCAGTGTTTGTCAGAAGACTAATACACATTTTCTTTCTTTGGATAAAAGATTAGCATTTTCAGAAACAAATCATACTTCTCACTTATAAGCATTTTTAGGATAATCCTATTATTAGTATTGAATTTTTGATTTTGCGATGTTCAAAAAGGCTGTAACTCAGATTGTCAGTGTTTTTATGTATTCCCTTTTCAAAGCATAGCGCTTGTAAAGCAATAGAAATGTGACGAATTAGTGCCAGAGCTGTAGCAATAACAACCACCCACGCACATTTGACCGAATTGCACTCTGTATATAAACGTCTTGCGGCTGACGTTTTCGACATTTAAAATTTTACGATATGTCTTTAAGGATTAAGACTCTTTGAGTGATGTTGGATTGTATAAAATATTGTGTAAAATATATTACCTGTGATTGTACATAACTGTAGCAATAACATCCGCCCACGCGCAGTATCGGATTGCTTCCAGTATATTAAGGTCTTACGGCTGGCTATTGCCCTATTCCTCCTTGAAATTTTGCGAAGTTCCGGTTACATGAATCAATAAAGGCATGGATCGGATCCGGTTGCATGACAAACAGGTCAGTGAGTGTGCTGAATAGCTACATCACGAAGCTTGTGGTTTAAATACCAGACCAACGTCATCACTGTTACTTAGGTGTAGTCTGTTGGAAAAGGAAAGCATCAATTATGCCAAGACGTTGAAGGCATAGAGTTGGCAAGTCTAGGATTATGGCTTTGAATGGCTGCCAAAATTAAGCTATGCCATTTGTAATTACGACATGCCTTTCGCAATCACGACATGACATGATGAGATGCAAAATGCAAATATTTGGACATGCGAATTTGACATTCGTAATTACATGAAGACTTGACATTCGTAATTACGACATGCCATGATCAGGTGCAAAATGCGAATATTTGGACATGAAGACTTGACATTCGTAATGACGACATGCCATGATGAGGTACAAAATGCGAATATTTGGACATGGAGACTTGGCATTCGTAATGACGACATGCCATGATGAAGTACAAAATGCGAATATTTGGACATGAAGACTTGACATTCGTAATGACGACATGCCATGATGAGGTACAAAATGCGAATATTTGGACATGAAAACTTGACATTCGTAAGGGACGGTTCAGAATTTACTTCGGGGAGCTGGAGAATTTTCGGGGGCCACCCATTTGTCCCAAGTAAAACTAGGGGGGGGCAGACAAAAATACCACAATCTTTTAGGGGGGCCAAGGCAAAAAAACCATCAATTCAATTTTTGCCCAGAATTTCTGATCTCTACAAAAGAGAACCATAGACGCTACCTGGGTGACCGATAAACTCAATATGTTTAGTTAAAATCCTTTAGCTGCCAAATTCGGTAATATTCGCAGTGGTTTGTTGTATGCATCTACTGCAGTATCTTGTTCTCCTACCTGAAGCGTCATGAAATGTCCAGTATTTAGCATGTCAACACAAACCATACAGTGAACAGTCAGGGTTGATTTTGTTGAAAAGAGATCTCGGATCAAGTCCAGACTAGAATTCATTTGTCAACAATAACAATGGTCATTTATGTTCACACTGGTATGTTGCTAAATACAGCATTGGGTGTTCTATGTAGCGATAGAATAACAAACAAATGCTGATACACAGAGATGAACATTGAACAAATTCTAAAAATTACAGCAAATGTCTTTTAAGGTTGGATTTACCTTGTAGCTTGTAAAGCAGCTGAAATTTGGGTGATAAAGAAGTGTTAATTTATGCAAATCTATACAAATCACCCGATTTCTTGGCTTCTTTTTCTTCCCAATTTCAAAATTTCCAAAGAATTTAACTCCACTCCAGCTGGGCCTTGTGCCCTGTACATGAATGCTCTCTGTTACCTCCATGGTCGGTATATATATATATATATATATATATATATATATATATATATATATATATATATATATATATATATATATATATATATATATATATATATATATTCCTTATGTTGCCCAACTTTGTCCCTTTGTTTGCCGTGTTTACAGGTTAGTTGCATTCACCAGACCATCGACCGCCTGGTACATGGTAAACAGCATGGGTTTCTGTGCATGCCCCATGCCAGAGTAGTAATTGTAAGCTTAAAGCTTTTGCTCATGTGTTGAGCATGCCTGGTAGCATGACTTTGCATGTCCGTGAGTTAACATATATTGATTACTCGCTGTTGGACCTGTACTAACAACGTTAGTTGTCATCTACCGCCCCACTTCTGTGCATAGACATCGATGTGGATCAACTGGAACCATAATTTTAAGATCATTATGGACTCAGTTGAGGAATATGCCAGGAAATGGGCTAAAAGGGAGGATGTAGAGCTGGACACACTGTCAGAATGGGTCAAATCTGTGAGGAAAATAGTGCGTGGCCGTATTGGTCGACTAAGATCACATGTTTGCAGAAGACCCTATTCTGTATTTAAAGATCCTGATGCTGTTAAGTGTTTGAATGATATCCATGACAAATATGTTGTCGTCCCTGCTGATAAAGCTGCCAATAACATTGTATTTGTCTGTAATAAGTATTATTTTGAATGTCTTATAGACGAACTTGGTGTAACTAAGACCTCTACCAACTCCACTTACAGACAATCAATGTTCAACAAATCTGGAATTTTGGCAAACCATAAGTCATTCATGGATAATTTTAATATTACAACAAAGGATGACCATAATAAGTTGCCTAGCTTATACTGGATACCAAAGCTCCACAAAACACCTTACAAAGCTAGGTTTATCGCAGGATCTTCAAAATGTTCAACAACAGAGTTATCGAAGATACTGACTTCTGTTCTTTGTACTGTTAAACGGGGACTTCAAGCGTACTGTGATGTTGTCTTTTCTCGGAGTGGTATAAATCAAATGTGGATATTAAAAAATTCGAAGGGACTCTTGGAAAATTTGAAATCAAGATCTGTTTCAAAAATAACATCTATTAAAACTTTCGATTTTTCCACATTGTATACCACAATACCACATGATAAATTGAAAGAGCGCTTGAAAAACATCATCAACCAAGCATTTTTCTACAAAAACGGTTCATGCCGTTACAAATATGTGGTATTAGGGTATAATTCTACATATTTTGTTAAAAATACAACTAACGCTAAAGTGTTTTATACTGAGAAAGACATTATCAGTATGCTTGATTTCCTCATTGACAACATATTTGTTGAATTTGGAGGACACATTTTCCAACAGTGTTTTGGAATTCCCATGGGCACTAACTGTGCTCCCTTACTTGCCGACTTATTTCTGTTCTCATACGAGGCAGAATTTATCCAGAACCTTATCAAGCAGAAAAAGGTCTCTGTAGCTCGTACTTTCAACCTTACATTTAGATACATAGACGATGTTATTTCATTGAATAACTCTGAATTCAGTAAATATCTCGCTATGATTTATCCTCCAGAATTGGAGATTAAAGAGACTACAGAAACGGCCTCTTCTGCTTCATATCTGGACATTTTACTTGAATTTGACTCTAATGGTCACCTTTCTACTAGGCTATATGACAAGAGGGATGATTTCAACTTTAGTATAATTAATTTTCCACACCTCATCAGTAATATTCCACTCTCACCTGCTTATGGGGTATACATTTCCCAGCTTATTCGATATGCAAGAGCATGAAGTTCATATGGTGATTTTGTAGAGAGACATGGCCATCTCTCGTTCAAACTGTTAAATCAAGGTTACACCAGAGCAAGACTTGTCTCTACATTCAAACGCTTTTTTGGCAGGTATCGCAAGCTGGTTGATAAATACGATATCTCTCTTCGACAAATGATCACTGATGGCATCGGTGACATGGGGCCTTAGTTAGTGACCACTACCTATCTGACTTACAGATTGATATATGGCGGGTGCCACATGTGGGGCAGGATGCGCTTACTATTTTCGAAACACCTGACATCACTTCTTGGTCTTCTGGCCAGAGGTCCATATATCTTTTTTTCATGAATATGACTTTGTTTGTGTACCGTCTATTTACTGTCTGTTCTGTGCTGTTTTGTGTCTATGTTTACAACTATTGTCTTACAAATTTTGACCTAGTGTTATTGGATTATAGATTGGTATGATTGCGATTATTTTTCTCAAGATATTCAATTTTATATGATTTATATGACATTAAATTGAAATATTTTGGTATAATTTCAAGGAAATCGTTAAAAGACAATACAAGTCACATTCGGTAGGTAGTGTTAATGCATGTTGACAAAACAATATCATGTTGTTTCATAGAGTGTAGCTGTGATATCGCAGCAGTGCTAGCAAAGGGTTCAACAGTCAGTCCCCTTGGGTGGGGGAAGGGTGGGGAGGGATGTTTCTTGTGAAACAGTTTACTTTATTTGATTTTATTAATTTTGACTGAGATATTTCAAATAAGATTTCGACTCCAAACCGTCTGACTACCAAATGCTGTACCCTGTGGTGCTAGTGGCGTCTATCGAATGCGCTCGGGTAAAGGGTCACTGCCACAGTACCGCTGCGAGCCAACCCACAGGCTTTTTTAATAGATTACTATGACACCAATCGTTGTCGTTGATTCTGACGAGTTATGTTGCTGCTGAATTCTTAATTCAGAAATAGAATGCCAACGTTAACAGAGCAAATTCAAGATCGAAAATTTGTCCAATTGTAATGTAAATGGTCAAGTGAACCGATGAAATCATGAAATTTGCCCATATTTCGACTTTCATTCTCTGAATTCAGGGTGTAAAAACGGTCGGTCGAATAATGTCACGGATTTGCTATCTTTTTTTTGCTTGTACTACATTTTGTCATTTCTTTCTTTTTTTTAGTTGTACTACATTTTGTTAGCTAGATGTACTATCTTTCTTAAGTTAGTTGTACTACATTTTTTAGTAAGTTAGCCCTACATGGTCTTCGTTAGTTCTGCAATATTTCATCAGTTCTTATTTCCACTGGAATTTGTTCATTTATTTGCTTTCTACAACTTTCTTATAATATATTTACTAAGCAGATATCTGCATCTCAATATAGTATTTAGCTATATCGCTTATTTTACCAAGTCTTATTATTTGTGTTGATTTTTACCAATCATTCTGCTCCAGAGCAGCATTAATACAAATTTTCCCGATTTTTCATTCCACTCTTCTGTAAACTCAATTTGTCACCAAATCTCCTGAACTATATATATCTGTTATCTTTTCTCAGTATTTGTTTAATATTGAGACTGTTGACTACTGTTTCCTAGTACTCTTTTAGAAGACATAACCCGTATATTTTCCAATATTTTTCTACATTTCCATTCCGCACATGTTGAACTGCCTTTAAGTTATAGTATTTTTTATCAGTATATCAAATAAATTACCATCCTCACTAAATCACAATGCCAGCTACATTCCTTTTACAAATAATTAGTTTTTCCAATCGAACCAGAAAAAACTATAATAACCACATACTATTAAACATTTTTTTCAACAAAAAATCATTCAAACTCAACTTAGTGTTAGCACTTTCAACTTTGCCAAAGGCATTTGGATCGGTCACTTGCTTTGGCTGCCATATTGAATTTCGCACACAATCCAATTTAATCTTCAAAAATCTTCTCCAGAGCCAACAACCCATTGCAATGGACCTTTACTCGTGTCATCCTTACTGTGAGCTCTTTCAAATTTGCCAAAGGCATATTGTGGATCGGTGACATGGTTTGGCCGCCATATTGGAATTTGCGAAAAATTCGATCCTCTTCTCCAAACCATTGCACCAATTGAACTTAAATTTTACTTGTGTCCTTTTTTAGTGTGAGCACTTTCAAATTGAAAAACTCATTTGTATAGGCCACATGGTTGGGCCGCCACATTTTGCAATCCAAATTTAACATTTAAAAATCTTCTTCTCAAGAACCAACACAACAGTTGACCTCAAATTTTACTCGTGCCATCCTTAGTTTGAGCACTTTCAAGTTTTCAAAGGCATTTGGATCAGTTACATTGTTTGGCAGCCATGTTGGATTTTGTGGTAAACCTACCATTACCACCGAAACCTAAAATAACACATCAGAATTCATCTTTAGAAGAAACAAAAACCATTTCAACTTTGCACATAGTATCATCATTGCAAGCATCTGAAAGCATGGCAACTGCTTGTAATTGTAATTGTAATGAAAGCTCTCCCTTCAAAGTTATGCAGTGTTTGTCAGAAGACTAATACATATTTTCTTTCTTTGTATAAAAGATCAGCATTTTCAGAGACAAGTCCTACTTCTCACTTATAAGCATTTTTAGGATGATCCTATATTTAGTATTGAATTTTTGATTTTGGGATGTTCAAAAAGGCTGTAACTCAGATTGTCAGTGTTTTTATGTATTCCCTTTTCAAAGCATAGCGCTTGCAAAGCAATAGAAATGTGACGAGTTCGTGCAAGAGCTGTAGCAATAACAACCACCCACGCACATTTGACCGAATTGCACTCTGTATATAAACGTCTTGCGGCTGACGTTTGCGACATTTAAAATTTTACGATATGTCTTTAAGGATTAAAACTCTTTGAGTGATGTTGGATTGTATAAAATATTGTGTAAAATATATTACCTGTGATTGTACATAACTGTAGCAATATCATCCGCCCACGCGGAGTATCGGATTGCTCCCGGTATATTAAGGTCTTACGGCTAGCTATTGCCCTATTCCTCCTTGAAATTTTGCGAAGTTTCAGTTACATGAATCAATAAAGGCATGGATCGGATCCGGTTGCATGCCAAACAGGTCAGTGAGTGTGCTGAATAGCTACATCACGAAGCTTGTGGTTTCAATAAGAGACCAACGTCATCAATGTTACTTAGGTGGAGTCTGTTGAAAAAGGAAAGCATCAATTATGCCAAGACGTTGAAGGCATAGAGTTGGCAAGTCTAGGATTATGGCTTTGAATGGCTGCCAAAATTAAGCTATGCCATTTGTAATTACGACATGCCTTTCGCAATCACGACATGACATGATGAGATGCAAAATGCAAATATTTGGACATGCGAATTTGACATTCGTAATTACATGAAGACTTGACATTCGTAATTACGACATGCCATGATCAGGTGCAAAATGCGAATATTTGGACATGAAGACTTGACATTCGTAATGACGACATGCCATGATGAGGTACAAAATGCGAATATTTGGACATGGAGACTTGACATTCGTAATGACGACATGCCATGATGAGGTACAAAATGCGAATATTTGGACATGAAGACTTGACATTCGTAATGACGACATGCCATGATGAGGTACAAAATGCGAATATTTGGACATGAAAACTTGACATTCGTAAGGGACGGTTCAGAATTTACTTCGGGGGGCTGGAGAATTTCGGGGGGGGCGCCACCCATTTGTCCCAAGTAAAATTAGGGGGGCCAGACAAAAATACCACAATCTTTTAGGGGGGGGCCAAGGAAAAAAAACCATCAATTCAATTTTTGCCCAGAATTTCTGATCTCTACAAAAGAGAACCATAGACGCTACCTGGGTGACCGATAAACTCAACATGTTTAGTTAAAATCCTTTAGCTGCCAAATTCGGTAATATTCACAGTGGTTTGTTGTATGCATCTACTGCAGTATCTTGTTCTCCTACCTGAAGCGTCATGAAATGTCCAGTATTTAGCATGTCAACACGAACCATACAGTGAACAGTCAGGGTTGTTTTTGTTGAAAAGAGATCTCGGATCAAGTCCAGACTAGAATTCATTTGTCAACAATAACAATGGTCATTTATGTTCACACTGGTATGTTGCTAAATACAGCATTGGGTGTTCTATGTAGTGATAGAATAACAAACAAATGCTGATACACAGAGATGAACATTGAACAAATGCTAAAAATTACAGCAAATGTCTTGTAATGCTAGATTTACCTTGTAGCTTGTAAAGCAGCTGAAATTTGGGTGATAAAGAAGTGTTAATTTATGCAAATCTATACAAATCACCCGATTTCTTGGCTTCTTTTTCTTCCAAATTTCAAAATTTCCTAAGAATTTAACTCCACTCCAGGTGGGTCAAATTTTCTGAAATTTTCACATTATGTTTTTTAAATGCTATGTAACAAAACGACTAGCAATTGGTTTTGTTTGGCAATAAAGCTCTTACATTTTTAATAAGAGGCATTTTGAATAAGAGGCATTTTGAATAAGAGGCATTTTAATTTTGCTGATTATGATTTTAATCAATTATAAGAGTGTCAGTCTTTAAACCCCTTCAATTTTAAAATGAGGATGGATCATATAGGATGGATAATGCTAAATAAAATAGTTGTTTTTTTCTACATATACTATCCTTTCAAGAGAAATATTACATTTCAGAAAATACTGTCTAGTTTTTGACTTAAATTAATTTATCATTAATACCAAAATTGAGGTTTTTTACCCCAAATATACACCCACTTCATCTTTTGAGTAAACTACTGCTACCATACTAAACTTTAGAGTCTCTGCTTTTTGAAAATATATGGTATGAGGGGGTTTCCTTGTCATCTTTGATGAGAAATATTGCTTTGAAAAAAACAGTGTTAGCAACATGCAGCTCCACCTTAATTCAAAACAAAACGACTTGCTACTCTGTCATTACTTAAAGTAACATAGTCACGTTCGTTCTCTGTGATTTTGTCAGTGTCAGTGTCTGTGTCACTATCATATTCAGAACCACCACCATCATCATCACTCCATTGACAGAGGTTTCCAATTCAGAGTCAATGCTATCTGACTCTGACTCATCTGTGACATAAGTTGTTACAATATCTTTCCCTGACAGTTTTCTAAAATTGAATGAAGGTTGTGCATGTATATGTGCGGTTATAATTTGAACTTTTTCAGCTTTCATTTGTTTGTTTCGGTAATTTATGTTTATCAAGGTATTTATCTAATTCTTTTACGTTTAAATTTGAAGGTTCCCACTGAAGAGCAACTTTAACCAGTCATAGTCCTCGTATTTTTTATCCTCTCTTCTTTTCTGCTCCTTTTTTCTATGTTTTATTCTCATTAATTTTACCCTTTCTAAATTTTTAAAATGTTATACATAACTTTTTACAGTGCTTACATCTACAATAAACTTTTTTGAAAATAAATTTATGGCCGTCTCATCTTCAAGTTGCTTTTCAGCGAATAGTTTTTTAATGTTGAAAATAAATATTTTATGTATTACTGTCAAAAATATATGGTGAAAAATTTACAAAAGGGTTGATTTTCCAATAATCCTGTATGTGCATGCAGAAGATCATGTGGCACTGCATCAATGCTATGATGTCGGATTGTTGAAATATTGTGTACACAAGAGATTTGCTGTAGTCCAAGAAGTGATCTCAGTGTGTATGAGGCTAGGAGAAATGTGGATAGGCTTACACATTGTGTATTGATGCTAACATTTAAAAAGGCAAAAAAACAAAACAACAAAACAAATTAACATGTATTGTTTCGTGTCATCTGAAAACATGCGCATCATGACTATTTTAAAATTAAAGTTTGTTAAAAAAAATTTGAAATATGAATGCTATGTCAATTTTGAAAAATACTGCTGACGAAATGTGAACTTTGACTTACACACGGTTATCTGCATTTTAATATGAACATTGGATTGTGAATGGAATGAGCAGAATAACACGTGAATTCATGTTTTGGATAAGGTGGTTTGTTAAAAAAATTTCTAAAATATTCCTCAGCATTGTTGCTTTCAGTAGCAGCAACTTGGTTTTATGACAACCAAATTAGAAAAAAAGAGAAAAGTAAAAACAAGTTGGCTTTCACCAATTTTAATTCCTAATGTTTAAAACTTTCACTGTGAGCCTGCAAATATTCAGCATCATCAAATGAAAATGTATGCTGAACTTGTGCATGTACATGTACATCTCACTTTCCAGAAATATCTGGATATCTGCAAATGATGTACCATTAAACTTCAAGATATATATCACTTTGCCAATTATCTTCTCCTCTGATTTTCTGTTCACCATTTCTAACTGACATCTTTGTTTGTCTTTATGTACATCATATGTATCAGTGAGACATAACGAAAAAAGTATTCGTATTAAGTAATTAACTTTTCTTCAGAAATTTACAACCAGATATGTTTATTGCTACCCTTTCCAAAAGTGTGCCACTTGCAGTCCCTGCAAATCATTCTTTTTATAGTCACATAACCCTGAAATGATTTGTTATATCATCGATTAAATGTCCACTACAGTTCCTGCAACTTGTTAGACTGGATATGTCTATAGTGTGTAAGCATGCATGTATATATTGGGGGGTGCATGGAAAAAAAACAGGAAAGATGAGGGGGCATAGATTTGTTCTATAATTTACTGGGGGGGGGGGGGCGTGGAAAAAATCACCCAGAAAATAGAAAATCTTCCATCCTCCCCTTCGAAGTAAATTCTGAATCGTCCCTAATGACGACATGCCATGATGAGGTACAAAATGCGATTATTTGGACATGAAGACTTGACATTCATAATGACGACATGCCATGATTAGGTGCAAAATGCGAATATTTGGACATGAAGTCTTGACATTCATAATTATGACATGCCATGATTAGGTGCAAAATGCGAATATTTGGACATGAAGACTAATTGACATTCGTAATGACGACATGCCATGATTAGGTGCAAAATGCGAATATTTGGACATGAAGTCTTGACATTCATAATTATGACATGCCATGATGAGGTGCAAAATGCGATTATTTGGTCCTGAAGACTTGACATTCTTACATGAAGAATGCGAGATTTGACCATTCAATGTGAAATTACATTTGATCATGCGCAATGAAGGCGCACGATACAACATGCGGACATGCCATTGTGCGATGCAAAATGCAGACATGCGATTATGCGATGCAAAATGCGAACTTGCCATTATGGATGCAGAATGCACAGTCCCTCGTGGGCTATTCAGCTCTGGGACTATTCGCCCCATAGACGAGTGTACAGAAGCGAGAAACAACCCAGTTTGGAAACAGAATGGCTATAAAAACCACGCCATGTCACATTCCGTGTCCGATTTCACTGTGAAAATTAGCAAGTTCATTTGTCATGCAACCGTTGATCGTTCCCTATCATTCTAAAATTTCATACCTGATACTTTATCTGATTAAAAAACGCTCGTTTCGTGTGATTTTCGGCCGAATTCGACGGACACCTCGCCAAAACCTGGGGGTGAGCAACATTCCGGTCACCTCTTGGGTACCTCCACTTTACTGACGTTGGCGCCACCTGCCCATGAGGGATGACTGGAATGTTGCTCACGCTTATGTTTTGGCCAGGTGCCTCTCGAACTCAGCCGAAAATCACAGGAAATGAGCATTTTGTAAGCAGATGAAGTATCAGGTATGAATTTTCGTGTGATTTTCGGCCGAGTTCAGAAGACACGTCGCCAAAACATAAGGCATGAACAACCTTCCAGTCACCCCTCATGGGTAGTACGCGGCGCTAACGTCAGTAAAGTGGAGGTGCCCAACGTCCACTGTGAGGTGACCGGAATGTTGCTCACGCTTATGTTTTAGCGACGTGTCCGTCGAATTCGGCCGAAAATCACACGAAACGAGCGTTTGTGAAGCAAATCAAGTACCAGGTATGAATTTTGAGAATGATAGGGACCGGTCGACGGTTACATGATAGATGAACTTACTACTTTTCACGGTAAAATCGAACGTCGAAGATGACATGGTGGCACAATCCCTGTACGAAATAGCCATTTCATTTCCAGACTTGGGTTGTTTCTCGCTTCTCTACGCTCGTCTATGGGGCGAATAGTCCCAGAGCTGAATAGCCCACCAAGGTACTGTGCAGAATGCCGACATGAGGAATCGAAGCTTTGAATTTTCTAGCAAACCTAGGGAGTCACCTTACATACCACAATGCCCCGGCGTATTTGCACATGGCCTCTATAAGAGTATCCCGAGGCTTGGCTGTGTAGCGCGAGGTTTTACCATAGGGGGTAGCCTATGTGTCCGTCCCGATGGGTGAGTGGTGTTTTGTATTGCTAATAAAGGTTTATTCTACCAAACTTTTGTGTTTTGGTCTTGCACTGCCCTTGACAAATAAATCTTGCGTAAACGGTTTATCAGCATGCTGCATCTATTATCTGACCAGTTTGAGTGCCTAATTTGCCAAAGTAAGCAAGGGTAGATTACTAATCTGTGGACGCTGTCACCAGATTATCACCGCGGATTAAATCTGACAAAGTCAACAACGAGCGCACCAGCAAGGTATAACTGAAGAAAGGGGGGAAACTCTCAAAAGCCGTGTCCACAGAAACCGATTTTATAATAATCACTTCCCAATTTTACGAACGCCAACAGTTTTCTGACATGTTCAAAAGGGGACAGTCATATTTTACAAAATGTATAGACTCAAAGTGATAATTTGAGGTCAAAAGTTGTGGTAGAGTCAAAATTGGGAACAAATACAAATTTATTCAAAACCTCGACATGCGGCGAAAGCGCCATACATTGGTCCATACGATTTCCTTGGCAGTGACCTTGCCATTGGGATTTAGTACCATGTGCGCAAATATAGCCATAAGTCCCCATGGTATTTAGAACATCACAAGAAACACCATTGGAACTAAAGATTTAATTAAACATTTCTTGGCAACTTCAAACTTCTGACGAAATGGTGATCGGATGTGATAAGATATTTTTCAGCCCATTGCATGATCCCTTGAGCCACATAAAATACACTAGTCCGTCGTTGACATAGGTAAAAATCTGCACCGCGCTAAGTGCGGTGAGCATAAAATGTTGATTTAGTGACACCTACAAATCTTAATACGATTAGAACTTATTGGAGATAATTGGATTTTCATATTTTTCAAATTTCTCGAAAGTGTTTGGTGTCATATAGCTGAATGTTGCAATATCGCAAATTACTCATAAAAACAAGTGTGTAATATAAAAGAATGAGATAACATTCGTAGATTAAATCGACAAGACTTCACCATCCAATTATCCCAAATTAATACTTACTGTAATTCTATTTTGACAAGATGTCCTTCTTCAATTACATAGTTTAAACAAAATATAACATATTTGTTGTCTTTATATTTGGTATCGTAGATTTAAGACATGACATGTATATGATTCACAATTTATAGTTAAATAGCGCCTTTTACTTGTGTATGTGCACGTATTGGGGGTATGTCAATACAAGTTTAAGCTGACTGACCGAGAACAGCTGTTTGTTCAACAAATTTACTGAACTATTCGTGAATGTCTACATGGATGCCTGATAGGCTATCCAATTTGTAAAATTAATTGTCAAGATAAGACACACATTGTCTGTACAAATGGTGGTGACTATATTTTTTATTCTTCTATTTGATAATCCTTCACAAGCAGACAATAGTTAATTCACTAGGTAAAACAGTCTCACCTGTAAAATGGCTGCATGTCTTAATAACATAGTGCTATTATGTTTAATTTCCATGGGAAAACATTTTGGATGTAGGTGTTACACTTGTCAGACACCTAATGTTTAATATACCAGTAATAAATGTTAAGTTTTCCGAATTGTTGGATTCAAGGCTGAAAATATAAGAATATTACATATATCTAATTCACACAGTGCATTTTGATAGATTGTGTGTTGCAATTCAAATTATGGGCAAATTGTCACTAGTATAAGGTACAAATTTTTGCAAAAAAAATCTTGTGTAAAAGAGTTACATCAATCATGCATAAGTATCTTTACCAAACATGTCAACAAGATTTGCAGTCAATAAGGGCAATAAAAATGTCTCTACCCAACCTAAAAAAAACCCACCAAATGATCTGTTAAGGTAAGTATGCGCCTCGAAAGTGAAACATTACAACCTTTGCTCAATATAT